>NC_091287.1:23916225-24601225 GCF_032444005.1 Ranitomeya imitator
CCGTGTTGTGAACGGGTCATGCCCCATGTCTGTATGTATGTATGTCGGCTATACTGAAATCTGGTACAGAACCAACTAAAGTTTTAGAAAAAGTAAAGTTGTAAAGTGCCTTTAGCGCCATCATCATGCATTGTGGAGCCAGAGTGTAAGAACTGCAGTTCAGCTGGGTGGTGGGAGCGCTGCTCTGCAGGGAAAAACAGTGAAGGCTCCATATTGTGAGTTAGTCATATCCAGAGATGCTGCTTTTTAAAGTCAAATACCCATGACTACTGCAGCCAATCACTGCCTCTTATGCTGACGATAGCATGAAGCCGATGATGGGCTGCAGCGGTCATGTGATGTCATCAGATAGTCCCATAGGGCATCAGATAGTCCCAGAGCTCTAACGAGGGATTTGACAGTTGAGTAACGATTGATTTATTGTTTTCCTGCTAGAAAAATCATCGATAAAGATTGTGCGCAAAGATGAGGCAGAACGGAGCTGCAGGAGTTGGACGGGTTAAAAAAAATGTATTTCTCTTTTGCAGATTTTACGATAATTTTAACAGCGGGACCTTTGTGCTGTATAAAAGTGCTTCTCGTGATTTCGAAGTCCACGTTCGTCAGTGGGACTGCGGAAGCGTCGACCACCCGGCGTCGTGTAACTGCGGCTTTGTGGCCAAAGACGGGGGAGATGTTATCACGTTTGACATGTGCAGCGGGCAGCTCCACGAGTCCCAGCCTCACCTGGCCGTGAAGACTCAGGAATCATCAGAACCAAACTTCAGGATTACCGAGTCTTATCATGGGAGAAAGATGACAGTAGGTGCCCTAGGAAATAAAAGGCACAGCCAGAAAGTTACTGGTGGTAGAATGGTTAATATCAGGCTTACCCTACCTATCTCGTAGCCGTCCACTGCCTCCACAATCAGGATACTGTCGGAGGACTCCTATTTATCCCTCTCATTCTGACTTCTCTCTCTATCCCTCTAACCTCCCTGCTCCTCCTTTTATCTCCTTCGTACACATGACTTCTCCCTATAAGACCTGGCCAACCATGGAACTGTTTAACCTATCCCTGGAAATCGTCCCAAAAGTCTTGGTCCCCTAGAGGCAACAGTAAAAATACTCAGACCTTTCTCGTAAACGCCTATCTCCCAAAAACAACTTCTCTCAAACTTCCCCAAAATTCTAGAACTTAATCCCCTTCCCCCCATGAGAGACTCTAACTCTTTTGCGGTTTCCTAAAACCTCTCTGTGTTCCTCCTCTTTCATCTCATTTCATATTAATGTTGCCCCAATCTTTGCAACGTTCTTGCTCACCCTCGTTAGATGCCTCAATCTTAAGCGGTTGTCCACTTTCGAGGACCAAGAACTAACCAAGAACCTGTTAGGGGATTTGTAACTCTTTTCCTCAGCTCCTCTCAGCCGATTTATGACCACAGAACCACAGCAAAGCCGAATGTGCAGGGAGAAAAGCCAATCTGTGCCAATGTCTAAGGACATTGCAAACATTACTTTTAGCCTCAAATACATGCATTTATATGAAAAAAAAAGTCCCCTAAAGGTGGCAAAACCATGTAAACAGTCCCTTATAATGCTACCTGTTACCTCTTCAAAACTCCTTAAACTTCAGGCTTCAACCAAAAATATTATTTTAATTGATGCCACTACTCACGCACAATCTCCTCTCCAAGTTGCCTCAATCCTGTAGAATTTCCTTTAAGAGCTTCCGCCATCTTCATCATACAATTAGAGAATCCCAAAATTTTAGCGTTGGAAGGGACCTCCAGGGTCATTGTGTCCAACCCCCTGCAGTAAACGATCTCATACAGTTGTGTGTCCAGCCTCTGTTTGAAGACTTCCATTGAAGGAGAACTCACCACCTCTCGTGACAGACTGGTCCACTCATTGATCACCCTCACTGTCAAAAAGTTTTTCTCTAATATCTAATCTGTATCTTCTCCCTTTCAGTTTCATTCCATGTTGATACAATCTCTTCAATCTCCACTCTTCTTAAACTTTTGCTCCCTACAGTCAGAACTACGTGCAAAATACGGTACTTAATTTCCAGTAATAAAAAAATAATAAGGAATTATAACCTTTCTGCTCCTCATTTCTCAAAATCTTCCAAACTGCCCCAATGCTCAAGAATTTCCTTCCTAATTCTAGACTTCCACGATCTTTAACCTGTTTACACAGTCGTCGAAATCATACTTTTGCCTTCTGTGGTTGATACATTCAGACTTTAGTGAAATCTGCTCCTATAATCTACCTTTCTCTTCTTCACCTCTCATTTACACTGAAAGAACAGGCTGCCCCAAAACTCTAGAAGTTTTTTTCCTAACTCCTGACTTCAACTATTTTTTCTCATGACCCAACAGGGGTCAGTCAGGCAGATGGCACAACACTCAGAAACGGGATGGAAAAAGGGAAAGGAAGGCCCTAGCAATAGGGAATGAGGGATGAGCACCTCCTAAACAACAACCTGAGCCTATGCTCCCCTAATGCCCTATGCGGGTCCTTTCCCCCCACCGTCACATGCCTAGTCCCTAGCTATCACCTCACTATAGCCTGGCTAGTGCACTGGCTGGCAAGGACGCTAGCCTCACCACTGCAGATGGTATCAACAAAGGGGGTAGTGACAAGCACAAGACAGACAGGTAAAGGTACAACGAAAAACTTAGCTCAAGCTTCTGCTGCAAGCTCCACACAGCAGAGGATACGGAACCAGAACCTCAAGCAGCTGATACACTGATGGCACCAGAGCACTCCCAACTCTTTAGGCTGGTCTCCAGAGAAAAACTCTATTCCCAACAGTCAGCTGATGCATCATGTGGTTATTTAAAGGATAGTCGGAGTGGTCACCACCCACTTCAGCTGACCAGCAACATCAGCTGACCAGAGTTGAGGACATTGCTCATTGGATCTTCTGTGGCGTGTTTTTCGGCTTCTCAGCACAATTGTCCTGTGAACAATACACGCTTAGTAAAGGCCATAAAAATTAGCACTATGTAAAACAAAATAACATAACCGATTTAAGAAAAAAACAAACAATAGAATACTCAGGGAGCAGCAAAAATAAACTAAGAGCGAAACTTGTCATCACTTCAAAATTTCCTTTTCCACACATAGAACTTCTTTCAAGCTGCCCAAATCCTGTATACCTTCCTTCTTTACCAAAGACTGCCACCGTTTTTAAACTGTTGACTCCATCCCTCAAAACCCTTATTTTAACTAGATTTTTTACTCCCTACAGTCCAGTCTAGGTGAAATCTGCTTCCCCCTCCCGATTTATGTCTTTGCTTCCTAGATTTTTTTTTTATCTTCGCCCATAAATACAGAACTTTTCTCAAGTTGCCACAATCATCTGGAATTTTTTTCCTTTCCCTTCCTAAATTGCATCTAACACAATCTGTTTCCAGACAGAACTTCTTTTAGGCTGCCCCCATGTTTATGGACCTTTCTCCTCACCAGTTAGACTTTCCTTCTCTCAGACTGCCCCCATGTTTATGGACCTTGCTCCTCACCAGTTAGACTTTCCTTCTCTCAGACTGCCCCCATGTTTATGGACCTTTCTCCTCACCAGTTAGAATTTCCATCTCTGAGGCTGCCCCCATGTTTATGGACCTTGCTCCTCATCAGTTAGACTTTCCTTCTCTCAGGCTGCCCCCATGTTTATGGACCTTTCTCCTCACCAGTTAGAATTTCCATCTCTGAGGCTGCCCCCATGTTTATGGACCTTGCTCCTCACCAGTTAGAATTTCCATCTCTGAGGCTGCCCCATGTTTATGGACCTTGCTCCTCACCAGTTAGACTTTCCTCCTCTCAGGCTGCCCCCATGTTTATGGACCTTTCTCCTCACCAGTTAGACTTTCCTTCTCTCAGGCTGCCCCATGTTTGTGGACCTTTCTCCTCACCAGTTAGACTTTCCTTCTCTCAGGCTGCCACCATGTTTATGGACCTTTCTCCTCACCAGTTAGACTTTCCTCCTCTCAGGCTGCCCCCATGTTTATGGACCTTGCTCCTCACCAGTTAGACTTTCCTTCTCTCAGGCTGCCCCCATGTTTATGGACCTTGCTCCTCACCAGTTAGAATTTCCATCTCTGAGGCTGCCCCCATGTTTATGGACCTTGCTCCTCACCAGTTAGACTTTCCTTCTCTCAGGCTGCCCCCATGTTTATGGACCTTTCTCCTCACCAGTTAGAATTTCCATCTCTGAGGCTGCCCCAATGTTTATGGACCTTGCTCCTCACCAATTAGAATTTCCATCTCTGAGGCTGCCCCCATGTTTATGGACCTTGCTCCTCACCAGTTAGACTTTCCTTCTCTCAGGCTGCCCCCATGTTTATGGACCTTGCTCCTCACCAGTTAGACTTTCCTTCTCTCAGGCTGCCCCCATGTTTATGGACCTTTCTCCTCACCAGTTAGAATTTCCATCTCTGAGGCTGCCCCAATATTTATGGACCTTGCTCCTCACCAGTTAGAATTTCCTTCTCTCAGGCTGCCCCCATGTTTATGGACCTTGCTCCTCACCAGTTAGAATTTCCATCTCTGAGGCTGCCCCCATGTTTATGGACCTTGCTCCTCACCAGTTAGACTTTCCTTCTCTCAGGCTGCCCCCATGTTTATGGGCCTTGCTCCTCACCAGTTAGACTTTCCTTCTCTCAGGCTGCCCCCATGTTTATGGACGTTGCTCCTCACCAGTTAGAATTTCCTTCTCTCAGGCTGCCCCCATGTTTATGGACGTTGCTCCTCACCAGTTAGAATTTCCTTCTGTCAGGCTGCCCCCATGTTTATGGACGTTGCTCCTCACCAGTTAGAATTTCCTTCTCTCAGGCTGCCCCCATGTTTATGGACCTTGCTCCTCACCAGTTAGAATTTCCATCTCTCAGGCTGCCCCCATGTTTATGGACCTTGCTCCTCACCAGTTAGAATTTCCATCTCAGAGGCTGCCCCCATGTTTATGGACCTTGCTCCTTACTAGTTAGAATTTCCATCTCTGAGGCTGCCCCAATGTTTATGTTTATGGACCTTGCTCCTCACCAGTTAGAATTTCCATCTCTGAGGCTGCCCCCAGGTTTATGTTTATGGACGTTGCTCCTCACCAGTTATGGGTCCTAGATTCTGTGATCGCTTTCCCTTGAACCCTATTGGCCTCAGAACGCTTATGTGATTTATTACCAATCTTATGGCTGTAGGGAACATTGAGACTTTGGAATGTGATTTGTGGCTTCCGCCATTTAAGGGGTCAACTCGATGGCCTGTGGGAAAAGTATGAATCCACTTTGCCAGATGTTTTCAGATGGTCGCAGTAAAGATACTCATTGGAAATTTCTCAAAAGAGGCCAAAGCGATTCTAATATTTACATAGTAAATGTATGGGAGTCACATAGGAGAAGGTCTGGTCTCAGCTTTCGCCTTGCAATACTGTACAGCCATTGTCTGGAAAGTGCGAGCCGTTCCCTGCCAATAATGTAATGCTATTGTGCGGTAATACTGGATACGGGACGGCTTGAGTCATACATTTATCTTTCCAGGCCAGATACATTGTACGAAATCACGCCTGAAATGATCCATCTGTTCGCAGTGTGCAGGAGTTATGTTCCTCTGGTCAAGGATGTTTAAGGGATTGGCAATGGGGCAGGTTACAATATGTTACAATTGATTACAATGCGTTACATGGGAATCTCCGAAAGTAGAACAAGGTTCCAACAAAAGAACTCATTTCAGTTCCCAAAAAAACATGTACTGGGCTAGAATAAAGAATCCACAGAAGTCTATAGAGTCGACTCCTGAGCATCTAGATGCCATTAGTTTCACAAGAAGGCTTGAGATCAGCAGAAAAAAATGAATAATATACTATACGAAAAATATTACAGGGGTTGTCCAGTTTTGGCACGAATGCTTGCGTCCACCCTATGTGTCTGCAGTCATGTGAATCCTCAGTGCACGCTGCCAGGATTCTCCGATGCTGGGGGCGAGACTATAGTCATCCTTCCAGCCACATGTACGGACTCACTCAATTCACTTGGCCACACAAGTCTGGTCAGAATGTGGCCAGGAGGAGGCATATCGCAAACTTACGGTCACGTGACTGCCTTACAGAGTATTCAGTTTATTTTCTACTTGAAAATTCGCTATATGGTCCCTAAAATATGGGCCCTTTTATTTGGTGCACACAATAAGTTGCTTATTATGTTCTTTAGAGGATCCACAGAGGACGTTCTTCACAGGATCCTCGGGGGCGTGTAATTAGGCCGCTGGGCACAGTTACCCTATGGACAACACCCTCTTGGTAAAAACCTTAAAATTAGCACTCAATAAAAAGGCCTATAACAGTCTCGTGAACTCAGCTCCACCCAACTTACCCCTCTGCCCCTCAGCTCTCTGATCTCCACTCATAAACACAGAACTTCTTTCAAGTTGCCCCAATCTTCTGGGATTTTACTCTTCGACCTACCAAAATTACCCCAACACAATCTCCCTTCAGACAAAACTTCAGGCTGCCCCTATGTTTATGGACTTCGAGTTGTGAGAATTCACAAGACTGCGGTCATAAAGAGTAACGGTCAAACCCGGATAGCCCGTCTAAGCCTCATCCAAAAATATTCCGTAACTTCTCTCGTGTCTCCTAACCTACCCTCGCAGACACCGGACCTCTTTTGCGCAGCCCCAATACTCTGAGCCCCCCGATTCATTTAGACTGAAGCTTCGCACGCCAGCCTTAATGAAGGGACCCAGGGAGGTGCACCTCTTAATGAATTCGACGGGCGGGCTTTACCCCGTCACGTCCCGCCACAACAGCTCTGCTCACCTGCTAAATGTTGAAGCTGGACGAGACTTGTGTAAAACTCCAAAAATTGCAACATTTTTGCCCAACTTCAAATTGCGCAAAAATGTAATGACACTTTATGGGGTGTACGGCAGAATTCTGGTGATACCTCCGGGATGTATCATATTCCACTTTTATAAAAGTGGTCCCCAAATGATCGAACACTATAAAAAAAATGACAGTATGGGGTCCAACGTCAGCTCCCCACTGAAGCTCCTGACTCTGTGTTTTGGCTGCAGTGGTGCCTACTACATCAGCGAAGCCGCTGAGCTCAGTGATTGACTGCAGCGGTGATGTCCCTGCTGCATCGAAAACACAGAGACTGGACCCGCAGCAGCAAGCAGGCATTGGATCTCAGAGGGCGAATAGTATCTGTATTCATTTTTGCTGGTGTCCAATCATTTGGGGACTACTTATCTTAAAGCAAAAAAACTCTAAAGTTTCTCCTTCCTCATAAGACCTCTTCTGTAAAGACACACAGCCCTACATTACAGGCTTCAACCAGAAATCTTTCCTAAACTTTCTGAACTCTGAGGATCTTGTGTTGCACCCTCAGGACTTCTCTCGTGCTGCACCAATACTCTGGAACGCTCTCTCTCGCCCCCCATATAACTTCCCATGCCTTTTCGCACATTCTCTCTTCTTCACGTATAAAATGAAAGGATAAACTCTATTTTTTCATCTTGGTTGTAGATTTCGTTCTCATCTGGAGCTTTCATCCGGGCCGATGTGAGTGACTGGGGGATGAGTCTGACGCTCAGGGCGGCCACCATGGACTTGAAGAACACGCTAGGACTTTGTGGGACGTTCGATGGAAATGCAAACAATGATTTTCATGATAAAAGAGGGATTCATCTGGAGGAGACGTCACACGGGCGCCTTTATTTCATCAATGAGTGGAAGTAAGAGTTTATTAGGTGTATATGGTGATATCAGCGTATATGGGCCCAACGCCACAGGCCATTCTTACCAAGTCACACACTTCTATGACTAAGGACAGGTCAATAGCCGGAAAATAACCGTCATCTCACCCAACTCCATATAGTGAGTGCTGCTCTGAAGTACATTAAACGATCTAACGCAAGCCAATCAGTACAGGATCAGTAATGTAATGTATGTGCACAGTGACTGCACCAGCAGAATAGTGAGTGCAGCTCTGGGGTATAATACAGGATGTAACGCAGAATCAGTAATGTAATGTATGTACACAGTGACTGCACCAGCAGAATAGTGAGTGCAGCTCTGGAGTATAGTACAGGAGGTAACTCAGGATCAGTAATGTAATGTATGTACACAGCAACTGCACCAGCAGAATAGTGAGTGCAGCTCTGGAGGATAATACAGGATGTAACTCAGGATCAGTAATGTAATGTATGTACACAGTGCCTGCACCAGCAGAATAGTGAGTGCAGCTCTGGGGTATAATGCAGGATGTAACTCAGGATCAGTAATGTAATGTATGTACACAGTGACTGCACCAGCAGAATAGTGAGTGCAGCTCTGGAGTATAATACAGGATGTAACTCAGGATCAGTAATGTTATGTATGTACACAGTGAGTGCACCAGCAGAATAGTGAGTGCAGCTCTGGAGTATAGTACAGGGTATAACTCAGGATCAGTAATGTAATGTATGTACATAGTGCCTGCACCAGCAGAATAGTGACTGCAGCTCTGGAGTATAATACAGGATGTAATTCAGGATCAGTAATGTATGTACACAGTGACTGCACCAGCAGAATAGTGAGTTCAGCTCTGGGGTATAATACAGGATGTAACTCAGGATCAGTAATGTAATGTATGTATACAGTGACTGCACCAGCAGAATAGTGAGCGCAGCTCTGGGGTATAATACAGGATGTAACTCAGGATCAGTAATGTAATGTATGTACACAGTGACTGCACCAGCAGAATAGTGAGTGCAGCTCTGGAGTAATAGAGGAGGTAACTCAGAATCAGTAATGTAATGTATGTACACAGTGACTGCACCAGCAGAATAGTGAGTGCAGCTCTGGAGCATAAGTCAGGATCAGTATATAATTTAATGTATGTAGACAGTGACCTTATTAAAGCGCTCTTCAATAAAGGGACAGATGGAGTCCAGCTCACCCACATGCACTGTTTGTCGATCCGTAGCAAAGGAAGCTCCCTTGCCTTGGACTTGAATGATTGCACAAAAAAGAAAAATCCAGCTCCACGAAAATCCAAAACCTTTTCTTTATTAGTGTGAATAGAAAACACTGCAACTGATTAATTACGGTAAATTGCCATGCTGTTAGATAAAACTTTACCACCATGGCTTTTCACCAGCTGGAGTGTTTTCTATTCACACCAATAAAGAAAATTGGGGGATTTTCATGGAGCTGGATTTTTCTTTTTTTTGCTCTTCGATAGACCCTGCAAAAATCAGAAATGATACATTTTATATATTTTCTTGTTCCTTCAGGATTCCCGCAGGAGAAAGTTTATTCGATAAAATCCCATCTTCAGTTCCCCTAAACATCGAGAAAACGAAGTACTGCGGTTGTGCGTCTATCACAGAGACAAACCGACCACAACAAACACCAAATACACTGAGCAATTTCCCAGAAGGTCTCCCTGTCTGCACTGGCAAAGAAAATGTAAGGTTTCTTACATTAATACCAGTCTTGGACGTCACTAATGAGTACGTGTTCTCAACCGATACCACTCGAGATCTACAGAAGCGCTCGGTGGACAGTCTCCAAGAATATGATCATTCATCAACGGAACCAACCAACTCCGTAGCCTTTCAGAACATATCTAGAAGAAATGTCATCTCAAGGAGGCCACCCCAACACATGAGAAGCTATAGGAACCCAAGCAAAGAGAATGTTTCTAAGAACCGGGCTAAACGTCAGAATTATTATGAAGACCTCTCAACGTTCCCTTATCAAAGTCTTAGCCAATCGGACCTGGAAGGGTTCAGCTACTTTTTTCCTGAGGATCACTCCGCATATACGTCTCCTGAGCTCCTGCCTTCTTGGCCTACTCCATCAGGGTTGACTCATTCATACGCTTCAGCAGTTTGCCAGCAGGCCGTTTTCAATTCCAGTATCGGGAAGCTATGTGCCGGATTCCTGGAGAAACCTCTCATGGATGTGATTGACATGTGTATTACTGATATATTATTGAAGGATGACCTAGGATGGACCGAGGCCGGGTTAGCCCTCCTGGAGAATGAATGTGAAAGAAAACTACTGGACTTAAGACCCAACCAAGCAAAGAACATCCATATCCCCTTCGAGAAGATTGTCTTAGAACTGAGATGTCCCAACCTCTGTAGCTCCAAGGGGCAATGTATGGAATGGGGTTGCTCCTGCTTCGAGGGGTTTAGCTCCTATGACTGTAGCATTTTGTCTGGTAAGTTTGGTCATTGGGAGTTCATTCTGATCCTAGGTGACAATATATCCCGCACTCATTCTCTTGTTGTTTTTGTAAAGACCAGGTGCCCGAAATTTCAGAGCTTGAAAATTTTGGACTTTGCGACGTTCGAAATTACGACTGCATGTCTGTAAGAGTGTTTGGTCTAGGATTCAAAGAGGCGGAGAGTCTAAAATGTGAATTCACAAAGCAACAGGTATGTCGATTATGGGGCGAGCTAGTGACTTGTGATATTATGATATCTCATATCATGTCCTATATTAAACTCCAGAGCTGCGCTCACTATTCTACTGATGGAGTCACTGTGTACATACAGTGGTGATAATAAGTGGTTGATACGCTGCCGATTTTGCTAGTTTTCCCACCTACAAAGAATGAAGAGGTCTGTAATTTTATTGTAGGTATGTTTCACCTCTGAGAGAAAGAATCTAAAAATAAAAATCAGAAAATCACATTGTATGATTTTTAAATAATTGCATTGCATTTTTTTTGCATGAAATAAGTATCTGATCACCGACCATCCAGCAAGAATTCTGGCTCTCACAGACCAGTTAGTTTTTCTTTAAGAAGCCTCCTACTCTGCGCTCATTACCTGTATTAATTGCATCTGTTTGATCTTGTTACCTGTATAAAAGACATCAGTCCATCACTCAATCACACTCCAACCTCTCCACCATGGCCAAGACCAAAGAGCTGTCTAAGGACACCAGGGACAAAATTGTAGACCTGCACAAGACAGGGATGGGCTACAGGACAGTAGGCAAGCAGCTTGGTGAGAAGGCAACAACTGTTGGCACAATTATTAGAAAATGGAAGAAACAGAAGATGTCTGTCAAACTTCCACGGTCTGGGGCTCCATGCAAGATCTCACTTGGTAGGGTAAGGATGATTCTGAGAAAGGTCAGGAATTAGCCCAGAACTACACAGGAGGACCTGGTCAATGACCTGAAGAGAGCTGGGACCACAGTCTCAAACATTATTATAAGTAACAGACTACGCCGTCATGAATTAAAATCCTGCAGGGCACGCAATGTACCCCTGCTCACCCAGCACATGTCCAGGTGCGTTTGAAGTTTGCTAATGACCATCTGGACAATCCAGAGGAGGCATGGGAGAAGGTCATGTGGTCAGATGAGACCAAAATAGAACTTTTTGGTATCAACTCCACTCAACGTGTTTGGAGGAAGAAGAAGGATCAGTACAGATCAGTACAACCCCAAGAACACCGTCCCAACTGTGAAGCATGGTGGAGGAAACATCATACTTTGGGGGTTCTTTTCAGCAAAAGGGACAGGACAACTAAACCATATTGAGGATGGGAGGATGGATAGGGTCATGTAACACGAGATTTTGGCCAACAAGCTCCTTCCCTCAGTAAGAGCATTGAAGATAGGTCATGGCTGGGTCTTTCAGCATGACAGTGATCCGAAACACACAGCCAGGGAAACTATAATGAGTGGCTCCATAAGAAGCATTTCAAGGTCCTAGCCCGTCTACAGCCCTGAACCCAATAAAAAATATTCTGAGGGAGCTGAAACTCAGTGTTTCCCAGTGACAGTCCCAAAACCAGAAAGATGTGGAGAAGATCTGTATGGAGGAGGGGACCAAAATCCCTGCTGCAGTGTGTGCAAACCTGGTCAAGAACTGCAGGAAACGTCCGACCTCTGTAACGGCAAACAAAGGTTTCTGGACGAAATATTAAGTTCTGTTTTTCTACTGTATTAAATACTTATGTCATGCCATAAAATGCAAATTAATTATGTACAAATCATACAATGTGATTTTCTGGGTTTTCTTTTAAGATTCTGTCTCTCACAATTGAAGTGTAACTACGAAAAAAATTACAGACCCTCCCTTCTATGTAGTTGTGAAAACTTGCAAAATTGACACCTTATCAAATACTTATTTTCACCACTGTGCATTACATTTCTTATCATGTACTAATCTTGAGTTCCATTCTGTATTATACTCCAGAGCTGCACTCACTGTTCTGCTCGTGCAGTCACTGTGTACATACATTACATTACTGATCCTGAGTTACATCCTGTATTATACCCCAGAGCTGCACTCACTGTTCTGCTCGTGCAGTCACTGTGTACATACATTACATTACTGATCCTGAGTTACATCCTGTATTATACCCCAGAGCTGCACTCACTATTCTGCTGGTGCAGTCACTGTGTACGTACATTACATTACTGATCCTGAGTTACATCCTGTATTATGCTCCAGAGCTGCGCTCACTATTCTGCTGGTGCAGTCACTGTGTACATACATTACATTACTGATCCTGAGTTACACCCTGCATTATACCCTAGAGCTGCGCTCACTATTCTGCTGGTGCAGTCACTGTGTACATACATTACATTACTGATCCTGAGTTACATTCTGTACTATACCCCAGATCTGCACTCACTATTGTGCTGGTGCAGTCACTGTGTACATACATTACATTACTGACCCTGAGTTACACCCTGTGCTATACTCCAGAGCTGCACTCACTATTCTGCTGGTGCAGTCACTGTGTACATACATTACATTACTGATCCTGAGTTACATTCTGTACTATACCCCAGAGCTGCACTCACTATTCTGCTGGTGCAGTCACTGTGTACATACATTACATTACTGATCCTGAGTTACATCCTGTATTATACCCCAAGGCTGCACTCACTATTCTGCTGGTGCAGTCACTGTGTACATACATTACATTACTGATCCTGAGTTACCTCCTGTATTATACTCCAGAGCTGCACTCACTATTCTGCTGGTGCAGTCACTGTGTACATACATTACATTAATGATCCTGAGTTACATCCTGTATTATACCCCAGAGCTGCACTCACTATTCTGCTGGTGCAGTCACTGTGTACATACATTACATTACTGATCCTGAGTTACCTCCTGTATTATACTCCAGAGCTGCACTCACTATTCTGCTCGTGCAGTCACTGTGTACATACATTACATTACTGATTCTGAGTTACCTCCTGTATTATACTCCAGAGCTGCACTCACTATTCTGCTGGTGCAGTCACTGTGTACAAACATTACATTACTGATCCTGAGTTACATCCTGTATTATACCCCAGAGCTGCACTCACTATTCTGCTGGTGCAGTCACTGTGTACATACATTACATTACTGATCCTGAGTTACATCCTGTATTTTACCCCAGAGCTGCGCTCACTATTCTGCTGGTGCAGTCACTGTGTACATACATTACATTACTGATCCTGAGTTATATCCTGTATTATACCCCAGAGCTGCACTCACTATTCTGCTGGTGCAGTCACCTATGTGCCTTGGTATCTGGGTGCCATTCTCCCTACAGTAGGGTATTTAGATAGTATAGTAAGGGGCACAAGTTCTGAGTGTGTAGTTCCATCCTCGGACTGTTCACTGCTCCTTTGTTTACGGTCTCTTTTCTTATTGTTTATCTATCAGTATATATTTTTTCTAGCATCGTCCTGCAGAGTTTTCAGTGCAGCTTTGGATTTGACTGGTCTGGAATATGAGACATAATGTAATATAAAGTCAATATCAGATAAGGGAGATGTTTATTAACTTCATGTTATTGTTATTTTGAGCTTTCTAGTGACTCGAGTCTTATTCTGCTCAGTAGCGCCCCCTGTGTCCTTTATAACTAAGCTGCTTTATCTGCTTCCCTTGTTCCCATGCTCCCAGTATAGTGGAGGCAGATGGATCCCTCTGGAGCCAGCACTCACCGATGCCACATTCAGGAGCCCCAGAGCCGTGGACTGCCTGATTCCTGGAGATGTCGCCCATACGGGCGGAATGGATCCAGTCGATGAGAAGCCCATCGCGCGGTGGAGAGTTAGGGTATGTAATGCCGCTGTAGAGGCAGGAGAGGGGCAAAAAGACAGGAGCAATACTGTAACGGGGCTATTCCTGGCACTATATGGCGTTATCAGTATAATAGTGCACCGCTGTGTATGGCATTACTATTAGAATGTTGTATGACGCGGTATGACGCTATCATGGTGTACATCACTGTATGGCAGTATTATTATTTATACCAGCATATGGTGTTATTAATATTATTATAGTGTACATCACTGTATGGCAGTATTATTATTATTATTTATACCAGAATATGGTGTTATTAATATTATCATGGTGTACATCATTGTATGGCAGTATTATTATTATTTATACCAGTATATGGTGTTATTAATATTATCATGGTGTACATCACTGTATGGCAGTATTATTATTATTATTATTATTATTATTATTATTATTATTTATACCAGTATATGGTGTTATTAATATTATCATGGTGTACATCATTGTATGGCAGTATTATTATTATTATTATTTATACCAGTATATGGTGTTATTAATATTATCATGGTGTACATCACTGTATGGCAGTATTATTATTATTATTATTATTATTTATACCAGTATATGGTGTTATTAATATTATCATAGTGTACATCACTGTATGGCAGTATTATTATTATTTATACCAGTATATGGTGTTATTAATATCATGGTGTACATCACTGTATGGCAGTATTATTATTTATAACAGTATATGGTGTTATTAATATTATCATGGTGTACATCACTGTATGGCAGTATTATTATTATTATTTATACCAGTATATGGTGTTATTAATATTATCATAGTGTACATCACTGTATGGCAGTATTATTGTTTTTATTTATACCAGAATATGGTGTTATTAATATTATCATGGTGTACATCACTGTATGGCAGTATTATTATTATTATTATTTATACCAGTATATGGTGTTATTAATATTATCATGGTGTACATCACTGTATGGCAGTATTATTATTATTATTATTATTTATACCAGTATATGGTGTTATTAATATTATCATGGTGTACATCACTGTATGGCAGTATTATTATTATTAATATTTATACCAGTATATGGTGTTATTAATATTATCATGGTGTACATCACTGTATGGCAGTATTATTATTAATATTTATACCAGTATATGGTGTTAATAACATTATCATGGTGTACATCACTGTATGGCAGTATTATTATTATTATTATTATTTATACCAGTATATGGTGTTATTAATATTATCATGGTGTACATCACTGTATGGCAGTATTATTATTATTATTATTATTATTTATACCAGTATATGGTGTTATTAATATTATCATGGTGTACATCACTGTATGGCAGTATTGTTATTATTATAATTATTATTATTATTATTATTATTTATACCAGTATATGGTGTTATTAATATTATCATGGTGTACATCACTGTATGGCAGTATTATTATTATTATTATTATTATTATTATTATTTATACCAGTATATGGTGTTATTAATATTATCATGGTGTACATCACTGTATGGCAGTATTATTATTATTATTATTTATACCAGTATATGGTGTTATTAATATTATCATGGTGTACATCACTGTATGGCAGTATTATTATTATTATTATTATTATTATTATTATTTATACCAGTATATGGTGTTATTAATATTATCATGGTGTACATCACTGTATGGCAGTATTGTTATTATTATTATTATTATTATTATTATTATTATTTATACCAGTATATGGTGTTATTAATATTATCATGGTGTACATCACTGTATGGCAGTATTATTATTATTATTATTATTATTATTTATACCAGTATATGGTGTTATTAATATTATCATGGTGTACATCACTGTATGGCAGTATTATTATTATTAATATTTATACCAGTATATGGTGTTAATAATATTATCATGGTGTACATCACTGTATGGCAGTATTATTATTATTATTTATACCAGTATATGGTGTTATTAATATTATCATGGTGTACATCACTGTATGGCAGTATTATTATTATTATTATTTATACCAGTATATGGTGTTATTAATATTATCATGGTGTACATCACTGTATGGCAGTATTATTATTATTATTATTATTTATACCAGTATATGGTGTTATTAATATTATCATTGTGTACATCACTGTATGGCAGTATTATTATTATTATTATTATTATTATTTATACCAGTATATGGTGTTATTAATATTATCATGGTGTACATCACTGTATGGCAGTATTATTATTATTATTATTATTATTATTTATACCAGTATATGGTGTTATTAATATTATCATGGTGTACATCACTGTATGGCAGTATTATTATTATTATTATTATTTATACCAGTATATGGTGTTATTAATATTATCATGGTGTACATCACTGTATGGCAGTATTATTATTAATATTTATACCAGTATATGGTGTTATTAATATTATCATGGTGTACATCACTGTATGGCAGTATTATTATTAATATTTATACCAGTATATGGTGTTATTAATATTATCATGGTGTACATCACTGTATGGCAGTATTATTATTAATATTTATACCAGTATATGGTGTTATTAATATTATCATGGTGTACATCACTGTATGGCAGTATTATTATTAATATTTATACCAGTATATGGTGTTATTAATATTATCATGGTGTACATCACTGTATGGCAGTATTATTATTATTATTATTTATAACAGTATATGGTGTTATTAATATTATCATGGTGTACATCACTGTATGGCAGTATTATTATTATTATTATTTATAACAGTATATGGTGTTATTAATATCATCATGGTGTACATCACTGTACAGTATTATTATTATATTGAATAGCAGTATATGGCGTTATTAATATCATCGTGTGTATCACTGTATGGCAGTATTTTTATTATTAGATTGTATAGCAATATATGGCATTATTAATATTATGAAGGTGTATGTCACTTTATAGTGTTACTTTCATGAAGTATGGGACTTTACTGTTTGATTTCTTAAAATATTGGATATAACATGGACAATTTTGGACTGACTCACAACAATCGATCAGACTAAATACCCATATAATACACAGCTGTCAGCTAAAAACCAGCAATCATCCCGTCATTGATCAGTAATTTACATTCCACTCTGGTCTCTACAGGTGTCAAATGATGGCGAGGTCTTTAGTAACTTTAAGTCGATGACATTATATGATGGCGCCTGCCAGACCTGCGACCCCTCGTCAGAGGGGCTGTGTACATTAAAGGTAAGGTGCAGCTGTATTCCTTGTTGGATAATACATTTTTGTTAGTTAATAAATTGATCCCACGGTCTTCTGCTACTGGGTTCCCAATGATCAGCGTTTCATTTTTCTGCAGTGCCTCCGCAGGTTGGAGGGAGTATTACACAGTTCTTATTATAATTAATAGGCTTTTGCTAAATAAAAAAATATCTTTAGTCCTTGGGAAAAATTCCAGTGATGCAGTCAGGTTGTTGTTTCAGTCCAGTCTATGCAGTGCGCACTCCGTTTTTCCTTCCTGTGTAGCGCTCTGCTTCTCATTGACTTCCATGGGTTCTAGTCTAGTTAGTGGAGCCGGACCCCAGTCAGTGGACACTTCCCACTGATGTTACAACACATTCTTACAAAATTCTTACTCACCAACCACTTCCACCTGCATCATCAACGTAAAATTATTTTTTATTCTTTTTAGGAGAAGACGTGTAACATTGATGGACTCTGCTATGGTGAAGGAGACCCAAACCCGACTAGTCCATGTTTACTCTGCAACCCAAGCATCTCCAAGCTCACCTGGTCCATCGCTGAACGTAAGACCCCCTTCATTTACTGTCCAGCCTATGAAAGGGACAGGTGAATATTATTAAGTGTTCCCTTTCATCAGAAATTTCTGACTGACTGGCATTCTTTAATGACACGATTAAACCTCCAAACCAAAACCGCTGCTCCTCAAGTAGGACAGTCTGAAAACCCGAACCATGTACATCAGATAGACAACCCCCACCCACATAACAGTAAGGGGTGACACAGATCTCCAAGTCTAGAACCTGATCTTTGATACAAAGCATCATGGTTCAGAATAAAAATATATATTTTAATTACATTGATACATAGATTATGAAGGCATCCAGATCAGTGAGGGGTTACCATAAGGCCCCATATAGAACAGCTTTTAAGGGTACCACTCTTCCCAATGACTGACCACCATCAGCAGTAAGTGTGGTCAAAAAAATGAATTGCTATTATCTTGGTCATTTTTCTACATTCCCATATCACTCATCTGCCTCCCTGGTCCTTCTCATCTGCCTCACTGGTCCTTCTCATCCTGCCTCCCTGGTCCTTCTCATCCTGTTTCCCTGGTCTCATTCATCCTGCCTCCATTGTACCTCTCATCGTGCCTCGATGGTTCTTCTCATCCTGCCTCCATAGTACCTCTCATCCTGCCTCCATAGTACCTCTCACCCTGCCTCCCTGCTCTCTCTCATCCTGAGTCCCTGGTCCCTTTAATCCTTACTGCCTGTCCCTTTCATTGTTCCTCTTTGGTCCCTCTCATCCTGTCTACCCGGTCCCTCTCTTCCTGCATCTCTGATCCCTTCTTCCCGTCTCCCGATTCCTTTCTTCTTGTATCCAGATCGCTTTCTTCTTGTCTTCTCGATCCCTCTTTTCCTGTCTCCTTGGTTCTCTTTTTGTCTCCTGATCCTTTTTTCTTTTTCCTGATCCCTGTCTTCCTGTCTCCTGATTCCTCTCTTCCTGCCTTGCAGATCCCCCTGTTACTGTTTTCTGATCCCTCTTTTCCTTTTTCCTGATCCCTCTTTTCCAGTCTCCTTGATTGTTCTCTTTTCGTCTCCTGATTCCTCTCTTCCTGCCTTGCAGATCCCACTCTTCCTGTTTCCTGATCCCTCTTTTCCTTTGTCCTGATCCCTCTTTTCCTGTCTCCTTGATTGTTCTCTTTTCATCTCCTGATCACTCTCTTCCTGTTTCCTGACCCCTATTTTCCTTTTTCCTTCTCCCTCTTTTCCTGTCTCCTCGATTGTTCTCTTTCTGTCTTCCGTTTCCTCTCTTCCTGCCTTGCAGATCTCCCTCTTCCTGTTTCCTGATCCCTCTTTTCCTTTGTCCTGATCCCTCTTTTCCTGTCTCCTCGATTCTTCTCTTTCTGTCTTCCGATTCCTCTCTTCCTGCCTTGCAGATCCCCCTCTTCCTGTCTCCTGATCCCTTCTCTTCTTGCCTTGCAGCTCCCTTCCTCTTATCTCCCAATCCTTCTCCTCCTGCCTTACAGATACCTTCCATTTATCTCCAGATCCCTCTTCGTGTCATCCTGACTTCCAATCAACTTCTTCCACTGAACCAAAACCCTGTCTTCCAGGTAACCAGCCCCCTGAGCTCCATTCTTTACCAGAAGAGCTGCAGACGTTTTACAGCGAGAACTTTGTCTATCAGTTTGATGGGTCAGATCCGGAAGGTTCTGCGATCCTGTTCTCCTTAGAGTCTGGTCCAGAAGGGGCTAGCTTATCTCCAGCAGGATTACTAATCTGGAAGGTTATGTCACTAAATAGAGAGAAAATTGTGTTTTCTGTCTCAGATGACTGCAGTGCAAAGACGACCACAACAGTGGAGGTAAGTTCCATGAAGTTTACTAAGTATCCAACATTTAGAGCTCCAGATACCCAGCATAGAATGGGATAGAATTCTGGATTCCAGCAGTCACCTCTAGAGGGGGCTGTGGAGATAACTGTATACAGGGTTATTATTGAGTTCAATGTAAAAACAGCATGCAGAGAGCTCCCTCTAGTGGTGATTGAAGACAGTATACAATATAAGCACGTTAGTCTCACAGATCTCAATAGTACGTTATCTCCTATCTCAGTTATGGGAAAATCAGTATTCACTGAAAACAGATTTTACCCAAGAATTGAGAATTTTGAGAATGAATGATCAATTCTGGCAGAGAAAGAATTGGATTTCTCTGTTAAAATACAGCTCTGGCAAAAATTAAGAGACCACCACATCAAAACCCTGTCATGGCCGCCCAATCTCCAGACCTGAACCCCACTGAAAACCTCTGGAATGTAATCAGGAGGATGATGATAGTCACAAGCCATCACACAGAAGAACTGCTGACATTATTGTACCAGGAGCCGTGTGAGAGACTGGTGGAAAGCTGCCAAGACGCAGGAAAGCTGGGATTACACATCATTGTTATTCCACAAAATATTGATTCCTGAACTCTTCCCGAGTTATAACATTAGTATTGTTGTTTCTAAATGATTATGAACTTGTTTCCTTTGCATTATTTGAGCTCTGAAAGCACCAGGTTTTTTTTTTTATTTTGACCATTTCTCCTTTTCAGAAAAAAATACAAAATTTATTGCTTGGAACTTGGGAGACATGTCAGAAGTTTATAGAATAAAAGAACAATTTACATTTTACTGAAAAAATATATCTAAAAGGGTAAAAATAAGACACAATGAACATTCTGCAGTGGTCTCTTCATTTTTGCCAGAGCTGTATGTATATTACAAAGTTTCTAATTTTCATTGATTTATAGAAAAAAAATAAATAAATAAATAACATGACGGTTACTCTTTAAGACCAGAATGTAGAAGTCAGAAGAATAGAAGTGGAACGTCTCTGTAACAATCCAAAGCAATGAAGGTTGCAGTTCACCGTATACGTGTCGTCATTACCTTTCTGAAGATCTAGAACCTGAAGTGTCTCTTCTCACAATCACTTTGAAGTTCAAAAGATTCCGATCTCGGGAAGGAAAAATTCCCATCAGCTGCACATAAAAGTATTTGACTATAGAGGAAAGTGCTGTTACCGAGCGCTCGAATAATGGGAAAGGAAGGAAGGACCGAGTTACATCTTGTGTCAAGTATTATTACAGTCTTCGACCAAGAAGTTACTAACGTATCAGTGACCTAGTGGACCGCACGCACGACTCGGATCGGACAACTCTCCTACCCTAGCAAACAAATGCTCAGACATGTATATGGATTTACTTTTATATACAGTTGTGCTCAAAAGTTTACACACCCCGGCAGAATTTTTGCTTTCTTGGCATTTTTTCAGACAGTATGAATGATAACATTAAAACTTTTTCTCCACTCATGGTTAGTGGTTGGGTGAAGCCATTTACTGTCAAACTACTGTGTTTTCTCTTTTTAAGGCCGGTTTCACACGTCAGTGGCTCCGGTACGTGGGGTGACAGTTTCCTCACGTACCGGAGACACTGACTCACGTAGACACATTGAAATCAATGTGTCTCTGCACATGTCAGCCTGTTTTCAAGGACGGGGTGTCCGTGTGCAAAACACGGAGACATGTCAGTGTTCGTGGGAGCGCACGTATTACACGGACCCATTAAAGTCAATGGGTCCGTGTAAAACACGTACCGCACACGGACGCTGTCCGTGTGCAGTCCGTGTGCCGTGCAGGAGACAGCGCTACAGTAAGCGCCGTCCCCCCAGCGTGGTGCTGAAGCCGCCATTCATATCTTCTCTCCAGCAGCGTTCGCTGGAGAGAAGATATGAAAAATCCTTTTTTTTATTTTTCGTGTTTAAAATAAAGATCCCTGTCCATAGGGGTGGAGCCGCATATTCATCACTGTAATCGGCGGCACCACATGACCGCTCATACAGGAGAAGGTGCGGCGCGGAGAGGACGCTTCGAGGGAGCCGGGTGAGTATTTTAGTAACAGCGGCCGGGCGCACAGGGGGTGGGAGGGGGGTTGGGGACAGGGATCTTTATTTTAAACACGAAAAAAAAAAAAAAAGGATTTTTCATATCTTCTCTCTAGCGAATGCTGCTGGAGAGAAGATATGAATGGCGGCTTCAGCACCAAATGCAGGGGACAGAGCTTACTTGTAGCGCTGTCTCCTGCACGGTCCGTGTGGTACCCAGTTGGCACACGGGCGGCACACGGCTGCCGCACGTGTGCCACACTGATGTTCACGGTAAGCACACGGACACGGATAATTCCGGTACCGATTTTTCCGGAATTATCTGGACGTGTGAGACTGGCCTAAGAAGTATCGTTTCTCCTTGCGGAGATTGACATGCTAAGCATGCCGAGATGAGGAGATTTAAAGCCACAATGCTTCTCTGGGAAATATGCTAATTATGCAAATTGTCTCTTCAGAGAGGAAGAGAACTAGAACTCTAGTGCCACCTATTGGAAGATAACAATCCCAGAGGAGCATTGCGGCTTTAAGTCTCCTCATCTCAGCATGCATAGCATGTCAATCTCCGCAAGGAGAAACGATACTTCATGGATATCGTTCGGAGGCATTTCACACAGCCAAACCGGATCTCACACTTTGCACAGATGAGGAGCAGTAGCCCCGAAACACAGTGTCTGCAAATTGAGATTCTGGTTTGGCTATTATCCTAAGTCATGCGATAAGGCTCGTTAAAGGGTCGACATAGATTTGTAGGATTGCTACCTTCCAATAGGTGGCACTAGAGTTCTAGTTCTCTTTCTCTCTGAAGAGACAATTTACATAAGTCTCTATTTAAATCATAATGAGAACCCAAAACATCCAAATGACTCTGATCAAAAGTTTACATACCCTGGTGATTTGGGCCTGATAACATGCACAGAAGGTGACACAAATGGGTACATATTCTCTGAAAAAAGGCCAAGAAAGCAAAAATTCTGCAGTTGAATGCAATGATGGAGGAGAGAGCGTCTGCTGACGCTCCCTCCCCCATCATTCCCCACTCTGCCTCTGACACTGCGGGTGCGCGATATATATCAAATGAGTGATAACTGGATTGTGGGGCTATTGGGGGGGCTGTATTGCATTCTATGGGGGGGGATTTATTACATTCTATGGGGGCTGTGCTGCATTACATTCTGTGGGGGCTGTGCTGCATTACATTCTATGGGGGCTGGCTGCATTACATTCTATGGGGGCTGTGCTGCATTACATTATATGGGGGCTGTGCTGCATTACATTCTATGGGGGTTGACTGCATTACATTCTATGGGGGGCTGGCTGCATTACATTCTATGGGGGCTGTGCTGCATTACATTCTATCGGGGGCTGGCTGCATTACATTCTATGGGGGGCTGGCTGCATTACATTCTATGGGGGCTGTGCTGCATTACATTCTATGGGGACTGTGCTGCATTACATTCTATGGGTGCTGGGCTGCATTACATTCTATGGGGACTGTGCTGCATTACATTGTATGGGCGCTGTGCTGCATTACATTCTATGGGGGCTGTGCTGCATTACATTCTATGGGGGCTGTGCTGCATTACATTCTATGGGGGCTGTGCTGCATTACATTCTATGGGGGCATTGCTGCATTACATTCTATGGGGGCTGTGCTGCATTACATTCTATGGGGGCTGTGCTGCATTACATTCTGTGGGGGCTGTGCTGCATTACATTCTGTGGGGGCTGTGCTGCATTACATTCTATGGGGGCTGGCTGCATTACATTCTATGGGGGCTGTGCTGCATTACATTCTATGGGGGCTGTGCTGCATTACATTCTATGGGGGTTGACTGCATTACATTCTATGGGGGGCTGGCTGCATTACATTCTATGGGGGCTGTGCTGCATTACATTCTATGGGGGGCTGGCTGCATTACATTCTATGGGGGGCTGGCTGCATTACATTCTACGGGGGCTGTGCTGCATTACATTCTATGGGGACTGTGCTGCATTACATTCTATGGGTGCTGGGCTGCATTACATTCTATGGGGACTGTGCTGCATTACATTGTATGGGCGCTGTGCTGCATTACATTCTATGGGGGGCTTTGCTGCATTACATTCTATGGGGGCTGTGCTGCATTACATTCTATGGGGGCTGTGCTGCATTACATTCTATGGGGGCTGTGCTGCATTACATTCTATGGGGGCTGTGCTGCATTACATTCTATGGGGGCTGTGCTGTATTACATTCTATGGGGGCTGTGCTGCATTACATTCTATGGGGGGCTGGCTGCATTACATTCTATGGGGGGCTGGCTGCATTACATTCTATGGGGGCTGTGCTGCATTACATTCTATGGGGGGCTGGCTGCATTACATTCTATGGGGGGCTGGCTGTATTACATTCTATGGGGGCTGTGCTGCATTACATTCTATGGGGGTTGGCTGCATTACATTCTATGGGGGGCTGGCTGCATTACATTCTATGGGGGGGTGGCTGCATTACATTCTATGGGGGGCTGGCTGCATTACATTCTATGGGGGCTGTGCTGCATTACATTCTATGGGCGCCGGGCTGCATTACATTCTATGGGGACTGTGCTGCATTACATTCTATGGGCGCTGTGCTGCATTACATTCTATGGGGGCATTGCTGCATTACATTTTATGGGGGCTGTGCTGCATTACATTCTATGGGGGCTGTGCTGCATTACATTCTATGGGGGCTGTGCTGCATTACATTCTATGGGGGCTGTGCTGCATTACATTCTATGGCGGCTGGCTGCATTACATTCTATGGGGGCTGGCTGCATTACATTCTATGGGGCTGGCTGCATTACATTCTATGGGGGAGGGCTGTATTACATTCTATGGGGGCCTGTATTACATTCTATGGGGGCTACATTATATTCTATGAGGGCTCTATTATATTCTATGGGGAGGTGGGCTGTATTACATTCTATGGGGGCTGTATTATATTCTATGGAGGGGCTACATTATATTCTATGGGGGGCTGCATTATGTTCTTTGAGGGGGCTACCATATATTATATATGCAGGGGCTGCATTATACTATATGAGGGGGCTGCATTATATTCTCTGGGGCGTTACATTATACTCGGGGCTACAATATATTCTGTGGGGTGGCTGCATTATACTCTGGGGTGGCATCATTATACTATATGTGGGCTGCATTATACTATATGGAGCACTATGAGGAATGTATTATACTATTTGGAGGACTGAGGAGTGTATTATACTATATGGAGGACTGTGGCAGTACATTATACTATATGGAGGACTGAGGAGTGTATTATACTATATGGAGGAATTGCAGTGTATTTTAATATGGAGGACTATGGGGAGTGTATTATACTATATGGAGGTCTATGAGGAGTGTATTATACTACATGGAGGACTGAGGAGTGTATAATACTATATGGAGGACTGAGGAGTGTGTTATACTATATGGAGGACTGAGGAGTGTATAATACTATATGGAGGACTGAGGAGTGTATAATACTATATGGAGGACTGAGGAGTGTATTATACTATATGCCCCCTGACGAAGGAACGGACCGAAACGCGCGTTGGGGCGGGCACTCACCCCCCCTGGTTCTCCCACTATTATTGGCGTGATGTAAGTACTTGGTAACCATTTGTACTGTAGGCTTGGGTTTATTGCATAGTTGCACATATTATTATATGGCGGATCAGTAGGACATGGGCATTAACCCTTAAGGTTTGGGCCTGTTTAAAATAATGGTATTATTATAGTCACGTTATATATGGCTTTATAAATAGGTGGATATTCCCACATTACCTATTTGTGACTATTTGTCCTACATTACCTATTTGTGACTATTTGTCCTGGTTTGGACATGTACGGGCCAACGCTGAAAAAATCCCGTTATAATTAGGAGGAGGGATATGTACTATTAGCCCATGTGCCTTTGATCGGAGGTACATATGTACCATTTTCTGGCCGTTTATAGGTTACAGCATGCTATTTGGATCTTTATATGTGGTGGGTTGACTGGTGGGGGGTGGGGCCCCTGGTGTTATTTTATTGTTTTCAGTTTGTGACTTCCACACACCTGATTTTGTCTCTTTGTGTATTTTAAAGTTTCTAATAAAGGATTTATACTTTTTATAGTGGACTGGTACATCATCTTTTCCCTATGGGAATTAGCTTTGTAGTCTATGGATGTGTCCGTAATATAGGGTCTCCACATGGGATATTTAAATTATAAAAATATTTCATATACATCTAATAATATCTTACTTTCCCTTAATATGTGGTATAGTTGTCTATTGGTGACTTATATACTATATGGAGGACTGAGGAGTGCATTATACTATTTGGAGGACTGAGGGGTGTATTATACTAAATGGAGGACTGAGGAGTGTATTATACTATATGGAGGACTGAGGAGTGTATTATACTACATGGAGGACTGAGGAGTGTATTATACTATATGGAGGACTGAGGAGTGTATTATACTATATGGAGGACTGAGGAGTGTATTATACTATATGGAGGACTGAGGAGTGTATTATACTATATGGAGGACTGAGGAGTGTATTATACTATATGGAGGACTGAGGAGTGTATTATACTATATGGAGGACTGAGGAGTGTATTATACTATATGGAGGACTGAGGAGTGTATTATACTATATGGAGGACTGAGGAGTGTATTATACTATATGGAGGACTGAGGAGTGTATTATACTATATGGAGGACTGAGGAGTGTATTATACTACATGGAGGACTGAGGAGTGTATTATACTATATGGAGGACTGAGGAGTGTATTATACTATATGGAGGACTGAGGGGTGTATTATACTAAATGGAGGACTGAGGAGTGTATTATACTATATGGAGGACTGAGGAGTGTATTATACTACATGGAGGACTGAGGAGTGTATTATACTATATGGAGGACTGAGGAGTGTATTATACTATATGGAGGACTGAGGAGTGTATTATACTATATGGAGGACTGAGGAGTGTATTATACTATATGGAGGACTGAGGAGTGTATTATACTATATGGAGGACTGAGGAGTGTATTATACTACATGGAGGACTGAGGAGTGTATTATACTATATGGAGGACTGAGGAGTGTATTATACTATATGGAGGACTGAGGTGCACATTATAATAAATGGAGGACTATGGGGTGTATTATACTAAACAAGCAAAATGCTGCCTATTCATCGAGTGATTGGATTGTTTATGTGGGAACAGAAATCCTTGTTCTCAGCAGCACATCGCCGGTGTAAACTGTAGTTTTGCTGCTGATAACATGATATTGTAGAGGACAGAGTGATCTAATTGTGATTGTTCTGTTCCCTTCATTCTTTCTCAGTTGGTGTAAAGAGGCCGGGAAACAAGCGAACGACTTCAGTATTGTCGATCACACTCGTTTAGCGGCCTGAGATCAGCGCATGTAAATACAGCAGAAATGCTTCGCAGGGAGACCAGGCAAGGATAATGACAGTTGTAGTTAGCACCCGCCGCCTGGGAATAGCGCTAATTCTACTCCTTTTCCCAGCTGCCAGAGCATTTAATTCTGGTATGTGTAATGATTTTTAGGGTTGATGTCAGCTGCGTAATGTCAGCTGCTATCAATCCCTGGTGTAAGTAATGGAGAGGTGTCTATCAGACTCCCCCACTACTAGCCCAGACCTGGCGAGACCCAGCGACTCTGAAGAGCGGTGACTGCCGTAACAATACCGCTCTTCACAGTCGCTGAGCTCAGCGCAAGACCCGGAATATCTGAAGAGTGGTGACATTACTGATGTCACCGGTCTTCAGAGTCACCGGGTCTCGTGCTGTGCAGCGGAACCAAAAGAGGCTGTAGGCAAAGTTTATGGAGCATCAGAATGAGGTTCCACAATCCCTTCATTATCTACGAGATCCAGTTATGTAGGTAAAGTAGCGGCTTTTCTTGGTACTGCAACTAAAAGCAATAAATAGGACTGAGCTGTAATGCTGGATACAGCTGTGATTATATGTTATATAGTCGTGTTACACTCCACTCACTTCTTGTAACCTACAAGTGTACAAAGATATTATACAGTCACCATGTGACAAGTGGGCGTGTGTACCTTCAAATGCCAGGGCTGAATTTTAGTCCCAGTCCGGCCCTGCATCAGACTCTCGCCTACCATAGAAACCTTCAAAAAGAACCTGAAGACCCACCTCTTCCGACAAGCCTACAGCCTGCAGTGATCCTCAACCTACTGAACCGCCGCACAACCTGCCCTACCCTCTCCTAATGTATCCTCACACATCCCCTGCAGACTGTGAGCCCTCGCGGGCAGGGTCCTCCCTCCTTATCTACCTGTGTGCCTGGTTTTTTGCTCATGTTTGTCTATATTTGCCCCGTATTCACATGTAAAGCGCCATGGAATAAATGGTGCTATAAAAATGTATAATAATAATAATATACAATTGAGTTGTTCCAATGATTATGTATTGCTGTTTCACTAATTGTTATTTCTAGGTACTTGTTAAAGCCTGCGGATGCCTGAATGGCGGATCTTGTATGGCCAATGTTAATTTCCCTCCCGGGAAAGGAGAATTTCTCTGTGTTTGTGCCCCCGGATATGAAGGAGACAGCTGTCAGTCTGACATTGATGATTGCCAGTCTGGTCCGTGCCGCGCAGGACGATGTGTGGACCGGGTCAATAGCTATCACTGTGAATGCCCTGCGGGTCTTAAAGGTAAAGAGTCCTGAGCAATTATTCCCTTAATGATTGGTTTGGCATAACCCGAGCTGTCAATCACTTGTTTGCCCGCAGGTGGAGGCTGTGAGGAGGATGTGGATGAGTGCCTGTCCGCCCCGTGTCACCCTGGAGTATCCTGTACAAATAATGTCGGCTCGTACACCTGCGCCTCATGTCCTGACGGGTATGAAGGAGACGGAAGAATATGCGGTAATTAAGTCATTCCTCCACTATCTGTCAGCGCTGGACATTCTTGTCGGTTATGCAACTTTTGTATTTTTGTCAAAGGCGATTTCAGTTTTTACCCAACTGAAGCTTAATGTTTTTTCTAACATTTTCAAGATCTCTGCTTGCTGTCAGTACATAGATTGATATATTATAACCACTCCAACATCTGAGAGTTCGACACTTTTTTTCTGGACGACTTTGCATCTTGTGGATATTAACCAGAATGTTTCCATTCACTGACAGTAAGCACAGACCCGACATTAAGACTTATTTTCATTTTATCCAAATCTTCCAATTCAAAAACAACCAAGGACGACGTGATGAACAAACTCAGCAATGTCACCTGTACGCTGTTGTTCTCTTTTATCATCCAGTGCAAATAATTCTGACAACTCAAAGCCCCAAAACTGTGATCCCTGCGAATCATAATTTATACAGCGACGAAAGAAAAAGTCAAAATGAGGAGGAGAATATTCACCCCCAATCTAATGTACATGGTGAGTAACCATCTTTTATTCCCTCCAGTGCATCCATACTTTTTCTAAAACTTCTTATTTTTCGACTTCTTCTCTGTTCACATCCTTCACAAAATTCTGTGTATTATGACCCTATAGGATTTGGGCAGCATTTTTTGCATTTCATTTTTTTGCTTTAAAGCAGTTTAGTAATAGGGTGTAATTCCAAATGTTGCACTGTTCGGCTTCTGCAGCCTCCGTGTATCACTGTGCATAACAGGCTGCAGAATGAGACTCATCTGACGTCACAATCTGTAACTCTTACATCTTTCAACTGGTGATAAATCGGCTTAGAGAAGAGAGATATGGCACAGGTGGAGATGAATGAATCCATCTGTAACTATTCATATTTGTTACCAATTTCCCACCTTGCTACCAAAATGGGGTTCAAATAATAGGATACGTCATACTCTT
Source organism: Ranitomeya imitator (assembly GCF_032444005.1). Taxonomy (NCBI): domain Eukaryota; kingdom Metazoa; phylum Chordata; class Amphibia; order Anura; family Dendrobatidae; genus Ranitomeya; species Ranitomeya imitator. Next base: position 23,945,884 of record NC_091287.1, read on the forward strand.
CTGTCCTAGTTCCTCACCTGTCTTTACATTGCCTCCACCGCAGAACCCAGATTCCATATGCCAGTCTTTGGGTTTTCCGGCGCTCCCTTCCAATATGAAGACATGAACGACACACATCAGTGACACGTGTGACCCCTCCATGTAACTGTATGAGGCCCATCACTGGCCTCAGTGCTAGAATTTATCAAAGGCTAGCTCGGTTGACCATGAAGCTGCGGTGGTGGACAGAGCGTTAGGATCAGTGAGGGCTTACGAAAGATGGATTTAAAGGGGATATCCTGGACTTTGTGAAAAACAAAAAATGTGCCTAAACACTGACAGGCAGGTAGTTGCTACTTACCTGCCTGTTGTGCCCGGCGCCGTTCATCCTCAGGATCCTGCCGGCGATTCAGCTGTTTCTATAGAGGTCCTGTTGACACAGGAGAGGCTTCTTTTCTGCTCAGCTCTCTTGACAGTGCAGAACTTCTGACATCATTCTGATTAACAGCTGGATTCCCGCTATCTAACTAGGGAGCCGGATGTCGATCAGAATGACATCGAAAGTCCCGGTTTGTTGACAGAACAGGGTGGAAAATGAAATGCCACTCTGTCTACGTGGCATCAGCAGAGGTAGCTGAATCGCTGGCAGGAGCGGTCTGTGATGGCGAAGAACGGTGCCGGGCACAACAGGCAGATAGGTAACAATTACCTGCATGTTAGTACTTAGGCACATTTTATGTTTTTCACAAAGTTCCCTTTAATGTATTTTATTATTATTAACCCTTTCTCTCTTCTTATTACGCTCTATGTTCAGGAGATATTTCACAGCAATCGGGGCACTTTCAACTTGGAAAAGGTGATGGCAAATCTGAAAAGTGAACATTTCAGGAGCTTGGCTCTTCTCTAGTTAGGGACGACCCTGCCTTCAGAACAAGCTTACGAGTAATTTACTCATCACCTATGTACAGGGATACGTAAAAGCTGTAGAAATCAGTCTATCATCTATAACAAAACCCTATTGCAAAATTGCTTTTCAGGCCGTAGTGCAAGCAAGTAAAAAAAACTGCCTCCATGTTCATATGGAGAAGACGAAACGATCCCATCCTCCGATTGCCGTCGCTGGGTGTCGAGCTCCGCTTGCTCTGGTGGAAGCACGGCACATAGTAGACGTATGACACACGATAGATGTAATGTAAGCGGTGCACGTGACGTGCGGAGGAGCTGCAGACCACCGCGGCACGGACCATTTACCGGGATAATTGCAGCCATAAAGTTATAATAAATGAGTGTTAATTTGCTGAAGCAGCTAATGAATTATATTCTGTCCATTAGTTGAATGTTTTGCCACATTCTTCCGCGATGCTGTAAAGTGGAGCAGCGCATAGAATGTTTATATGATCCCGGCAGGGAATAATGGAACACACAGGAATCCTTATACATAATGTACTCTGCGGCTAATGTACAGTCATCGAAAAAAAATCACTGTTCAAGAGAGAATTAAATGATGAAGTCTCCGAGAGCATAAAAAATGGTGGTGACCATCAGACCAAAAAACCATCAACTACATGGACAAATTCTGTTCTGCCAAAGAATCTCCTCCCATCCCTCTTCGTCACCGTACACCTCCATTCCATTGATTCTAATATTCTTCCTCTCCTCTTATATTTATTCGTCTTATTTATATCATTCATCATCTTTTTCTAATTCTGTATTTTCTTCTGTCTTCTCTTCTTTCTTCCTCTTTCACTTCTTTCCTCCCTTTATCTTCATCTCTTGCTTCTCCTCTTTATTCTCTTTTTTCTCTTCCTTTATCTACGGTACTTTATCTACGGTACTTCTTTCTCTTTTATCTTATTCTACTGTATTATTCTCTGATTTTTCTCTTCCTTTTATTCTCTTTGCTAGTACTTTCTCTTTTTCATTATCTTCTTTTAGTTTGTTTTTGTACTTTATCTTTTACTCTTTCATGTTTCTCATTGATTTATTTTCTACTTCTCTCCTTCTTAGTCCTAATTCTTTTCTTTAATGGGTTATTCTGAAGTTATTACATTGCTTTAATTAGTTACAATAAAGACTCCTCACTTCTTCATTTTATGTGTTGTCTTTTAAGCTTCCAATTGTGCGTCTTCCTTTTCTTCTATTACTCTTCTTCCTTTTCTTCTCTCTATTACTCTCCTTCCTTTTCTTCTCTCTATTACTCTCCTGACTTTTCTTCTCTATTACTCTCCTTCCTTTTCTTCTCTCTATTACTCTCCTTCCTTTTCATCTATTACTCTTCCTTTTCTTCTCTGTATTACTCTCCTTCCTTTTCATCTCTCTATCATGCTCCTTCCTTTTATTCTCTCTATTACTCTCCTAAGTTCTCTCTATTACTCTCCTTCCTTTTCTTTCTATTACTCTCCTGACTTTTCTTCTCTATTACTCTCCTTCCTTTTCATCTCTCTATTGCTCTCCTTCCTTTTCTTCTCTCTATTACTCTTCTTCCTTTTCTTCTCTCTATTACTCTTCTTCCTTTTCTTCTCTGTATTACTCTCCTGACTTTTCTTCTCTCTATTACTCTTCTTCATTTTCTTCTCTCTATTACTCTCCTGACTTTTCTTATCTCTATTATGCTCCTTCCTTTTCTTCTCTGTATTACTCTTCTTCCTTTTCTTCTATTACTCTCCTGACTTTTCTGCTCTCTATTACTCTTCTTCCTTTTCTTCTCTCTATTACTCTCCTAACTTTTCTTCTCTCTATTACTCTCCTGACTTTTCTTCTCTGTATTACTCTTCTTCCTTTTCTTCTCTCTATTACTCTCCTGACTTTTCTTCTCTCTATTACTCTTCTTCCTTTTCTTCTCTCTATTACTCTCCTGACTTTTCTTCTCGCTATTACTCTCCTTCCTTTTCTTCTCTCTATTACTCTTCTTCCTTTTCTTCTCTCTATTACTCTCCTGACTTTTCTTCTCTCTATTACTCTCCTGACTTTTCATCTCTCTATTGCTCTCCTTCCTTTTCCTCTCTCTATTACTCTCCTTCCTTTTCATCTATTACTCTTCCTTTTCTTCTCTGTATTACTCTCCTTCCTTTTCATCTCTCTATTATGCTCCTTCCTTTTATTCTCTCTATTACTCTCCTGAGTTTTCTCTCTATTACTCTCCTTCCTTTTCTTCTCTCTATTACTCTTCTTCCTTTTCTTCTCTCTATTACTCTCCTGACTTTTCTTCTCTCTATTACTCTCCTTCCTTTTCTTCTCTCTATTACTCTTCTTCCTTTTCTTCTCTCTATTACTCTTCTTCCTTTTCTTCTCTCTATTACTCTCCTGACTTTTCTTCTCTCTATTACTCTCCTTCCTTTTCTTCTCTCTATTACTCTTCTTCCTGGAAAATAAAACATTTTTTGTATTTCGTTCCACGCAAAATTAGCAAATGGGCAGCTGACATTTTGGGCACATTTTGGCCATTTTCATTTAGAGGTGTACTTACTTTTGTTGCCAGCGGTTTAGACATCAATGGCTGTGTGTTGAGTTATTTAGAGGGCACCAAATTTACACTGTTATACAAGTCGTACACTGACTACTTTACATTGTATCAACGTGTCAGATCTTTAGTGTTGTCCTATGGAAAGGTATACAAAATATCAACAAAAATGTGAGGGGTGTACTCACTTTTGTGATATACTGTGGAAGTATCGTAACCGCACCAAAGGGGGCTGAACATAGGGCTGCTTCTCCTTTATGTTAAAAGGCAAATTTTAGTACATTTTCCATCATTGAAAATTTGCAAAATTGAAAGATTTTTCTTTATTTGAAATCGTATATATTAATTATGTGTGTTGAATGTGTATAAATGAAGGTTCTCCCGATGCTCCAAGCCCCATGGAAAATTGGAAAAGGCCAAAAACATCAATTGTGCCAACAACCAGAAGCTTTCCATCCTCAATGACGATGAACGATCCAAAAAGGACAACATTGTCCAAGATACTTAATGGTCGAAGAACAACTTCTCATCTGCTCCGCAACGGTTGGGTCACCAGTCATACCTCAAGGTCTGGATATCGAGGAACTACCACCAATGAGTTTCCTATGAGCAGAGGTGTGACCTCCATCTCTCGGCAGCAGACGAATGTCCAAGAAAAGATCTCAAAGGAGCCCGTTAGTAAAAAGAATAAAATTAATGAAATATCAAACAAAGTCAGCAATGGTGACCAAGAGCAGATCCGTCTGGTAGAAGATGTCTCCACTCTGCTGAACAGGACAGAAGGTTGGGGAGAGCTGAAACGCTCCTTCAGCCTAGCTCCAGCGAAGGCCACCTGTGCTGATTCTCCATGTTTCCGAGGAGTTAATTGTGACCCGAGTACAGATGGAGGTTTCAAGTGTGGAAGGTGTCCGAACGGATATTATGGAGATGGGCTGACTTGTAAAGGTAAAGACACATTATTGGCAGAGCCCTAGACAATAACTGGATTAGTGGTGACCTCAACTCCATGGTAAGCACCATACTTGGGATCGTTGGGGATCCCAATGGATGGACCTCCAGTAATCAGCAAATTATCATCTATCCTGTACTTAGGTGATAGCTTGCCTAGATGGGACATCCCCTTAAAGGGGTTTGTCACTCTCCTTTAAATTTATGTATGGTTCCTGGATGGAGACAAAATAGCAAATTACATACTTACTTTCCGATTCCCCACTGCTCGTCACTCCCTTTGGCCGTGTTTTCCCATCTCCCGATCTCCTTCTCTTCCTGCATATAATACACTTGACAATTATACCCAATTGCTGTGGCCACTGATTGGCTGCAGTGGTCACATGCTGTCCATACAGAAAAGGGAGAGATGGGTGGGAAGCACATTACCACACATTACCTGCACCCTCCACTCTATACCATGACCACATAGATTATTTCTAGGTTTGCACACATTTGATAAATACTAATATTCCTGCAGGAAGAGGCCACCACTAGAGGGAGCCAAGTGAAGACAGATTTTCACCGGCTTACCGAATTGAAAACTAGCTCTATGCTGCCTCTAGTGGCCACTTTGTGATAAAACAATATGTGTTATGTCAAGAAAAAATAATATATAATATTAAAAACAAAATAAAACGATGATCATTTAGGAAATCTATTCACTATTTTTCTAGATCGTTTTAGCTTTGTCTTCTCTTAGTAGAAAGATAATTCATTTATTATTTATTTCTCCGTAACTCAGCAATTTGCCGCCATCCGTGCGGACGGAATATGGAATGCTCCGCTCCGAATGTTTGTAAATGTAAGCCGGGCTACTCGGGATACAACTGCCAGACGGGTAAGCGGCCGCCGCCCGCGCTAATTCATCCCGGTGAATGTTTACAGCTGGGAACGCTTCCTTCTAATGAGCCTTGATCTCCTACAGCTGTGTGCCGCCCGGACTGCCGGAACCGCGGGAAGTGTGCGAGACCCAACGTGTGCGAGTGTGCGCCCGGCTACGCGGGGGCCACCTGCGAAGAAGGTGACTATCCACTTGGAAGACTTTTCCCGCTACTTATAAAATGTATATAGCCTTGTGTCAGTGTGACTTATTACGTTATTTTCAGCTTTCTGTGATCCACCCTGTGAACATGAGGGCGTCTGTCAGGCCAGGAATGTCTGCTCCTGCTTATTTGGTTATGTTGGACCCCGATGTGAAACAAGTAAGTCATGTAATGTTATCTCGACATTATATAAATGTGACATACTGTGCTGATTAATGGTATAATATGTCATTATAGGGGTCACAGATCCTATTTTGCATTATCGATGCTATAACTTTCCTTGCAGTGGAGATTATCACATTCTGACTACTTAAAGTCACCACTAGGGGGAGTGTAGGAGTCTATTTTATTATTATTCTGTTCTGCTTGCAGTATGCTCCCTCTAGTGGTGGAAATCACATCCAGCAGGCAGAGCTCTCTTTATTGAGCCCTGCTCCCCTAGCAGAGTCATTGCAAAGAATGCAATCTGACCTTGTGATCATGCATTTATCTAGGTGGCATGTAATATCATATTTACCCTTTAGTGGGCGCTACAGGTGAAATGCTTAACACTAGCGCAGGGCTGCACAACATACGGCCCGCGCATCGCATGTCGCCCATCAAAGGTTTTGCTGAGTCCTTCAGACACGAATACGTTTGAACACTGTGGCGCTGGGACTGAGGCAGAGGAGCACTCATCAGCTCTGGCCCCGAGGTGCAGTGGTGTAACGAGGTCAGCGGCATTTATCTCATGCTTCCGGCAAGCGCTCCAAGAAATCCCGCCCATCGGTGACCCCGTCATATGACCGCAGGTCACCGATGGGTTGGCATTACAACCAGAGGTCTCCAGTAGACCTCTAAGGTTGTCATAGCAAGAGAGCATTTCTCCTACATACAGTGTCTTGCGAAAGTATTCGGCCCCCTGGAACTTTCCAACCTTTTCCCACATATCATGCTTCACACATAAAGATTCCAAATGTAAATTTTTGGTGAAGAATCAACAACAAGTGGAACAAAATTGTGAAGTTGAGCGAAATTTATTGGTTATTTTCAATTTTTTGTGGAAATAAACTGAAAAGTGGGGCGTGCAATATTATTCGGCCCCTTTACTTTCAGTGCAGACGTTCATTGTGGATCTCTGAATGATCCAATGTTGTCCTAAATGCCTAATGATGATAAATATAATCCACCGGTGTGTAATCAGGTCTCTGTATAAATGCACCTGCTCTGTGATAGTCTCAGGGTTCTGTGTGAAGCACAGAGAACATCATGAAGACCAAGGAACACAACAGGCAGGTCCGTGATACTGTTGTGGAGAAGTTTAAAGCCGGATTTGGATACAAAACGATTTCCAAATCTTTAAACATCCCAAGGAGCACTGTACAAGCGATCATATTGAAATGGAAGGAGTATCATACCACTGCAAATCTACCAAGACCCGGCCGTCCCTCTAAACTTTCATCTCAAACAAGGAGAAGACTGATCAGAGATGCAGCCAAGAGGCCCATGATCACTCTGGATGAACTGCAGAGATGTACAGCTGAGGTGGGACAGTCTGTCCATAGGACAACAATCAGTCATACACTGCACAAATCTGGCCTTTATGGAAGAGTGGCAAGAAGAAAGCCATTTCTCAAAGATATCCATAAAAAGTGTCGTTTAAAGTTTGCAACAAGCCACCTGGGAGACACCAAACATGTGGAAGAAGGTGCTCTGGTCAGATGAAACCAAAATCAAACTTTTTGGCAACAATGCCAAACGATATGTTTGGTGTAAAGGCAACATAGCTCATCACCCTGAACACACCATCCCCACTGTCAAACATGGTGGTGGCAGCATCATGGTTTGGGCCTGCTTTTCTTCAGTGGGGACAGGGAAGATGGTTAAAATTGATGAGAAAATGGATGGAACCAAATACAGGACCATTCTTGAAGAAAACCTGTTGGAGTCTGCAAAAGACCTGAGACTGGGACGGAGATTTGTCTTCCAACAAGACAATGATCCCAAACATAAAGCAAAATCTACAATGGAATGGTTCACAAATAAACGTATCCAGGTGTTAGAATGGCCAAGTCAAAGTCCAGACCTCAATCCAACGGAGAATCTGTGGAAAGAGCTGAAAACTGCTGTTCACAAACGATCTCCATCAAACCTCACTGAGCTCGAGCTGTTTGCCAAGGAAGAACGGGCAAGAATTTCAGTCTCTGGATGTACAAAACTGATAGAGACAAACCCCAAGAGACTTGTAATCGCAGCAAAAGGTGGCGCAACAAAGTATTAAGTTACAGGGGCCGAATAATGTTGCACGCCCCACTTTTCAGTTTTTGAATTTCCACAAAAATTTAAAATAACCAATAAATTTCGTTCAACTTCACAATTGTGTTCCACTTGTTGTTGATTCTTCACCAAAAATTTACATTTGGTATCTTTATGTTTGAAGTCTGATATGTTGGGAAAGGTTGAAAAGTTCCAGGGGGCCGAATACTTCCGCAAGGCACTGTACAGGCGATCTGATCATCGCCTGTACGTAGCAGAGACAATCAGACAGCTGCAGCTTTTAGTCTCCTATGGAGACGATTGAAGCATGCAAAAAGTTAAAAAAAATGTTCTGCACCCCTGCACCAGGGGCGGCTGAATTACAGGAGCATTAAACAATTAATAGCCCTTACTAATTTTTAGTCTGCAGCATTTTCTGCATAATCCAGAAAATGGCAGTGTAGGAATCCTGCAGTGAACACAGGGGTTAATCTTCAGGAGATCAGCTCCACCTTCAATTTATAGCTGGCTGATGCCACACCCGTTCCAAAGGGCAGGGCTTAGCAATTGTTCTTCCTACTGCAGACAGGACATTGGGGGGAGGCTCCTGCTGCAGCCAGTTGTCCTCTAGCTACAACCAGAACACTGATAATGAGGAGGAAGAGGATGGATATGGTGCCTGAAAGAAAAATGGACTTAGGGTGAAGTGCAAGTGCAGCTCTGGAGGTCAGGGCGTATATGATTAATACACATGGGGTGGAGCAGGATTCTACTTTTTTTATATGATCTAAACCTGTTTTGTGATATCATCAATCCAATACTCTTATTTTTTTCACACTAGTGGTGTGCAACCGTCACTGCGAAAATGGAGGCGAATGTGTAGCCCCCGATGTGTGCAAGTGCAAACCGGGCTGGAGCGGACCCACCTGCAGCGAACGTAAGTTTACGTGTTGTGCACTTAGTAATAGTCGCCTGTCTGCCGATAGTCCCAAAGGGTGCGGCATGGTAAAGGTATGCTGAAACATCAGGGATCTTGGGTGGTCCCAATAAGTCCGGGGGGCGTGGACTAAATTTTCAGAATTTTTTTAAAAATGTTGGTAACTATGTAATTGCTTTGAACAAGATTCAAGGTGCGGTTAAGGGTTTTGGCAAATAGGCAATTGCCCAAGGGTGCATATTTCCTAGAAAGGGAACATTAGGGGTAACCAGGGAATGGAACAGATTAGCAGTGCGTGGCGGTTTTATTTGGATATTTGACATTGGACAATAAACCTATGCAAATATATACATTTAATTGATTACAAAAAAACAATTATACAAAGCTACTAAAAAAAAACCAAAAACCCTGATGAAGCTGTATGCGAAACACACGTGTGGGTACTGCGCAGTGTGAGTCACAAGTTCCACTAATTATTACTACTATTTGTTTTTTTGATGCAGGTTTTTTTTTAACATGAGTTTCCATATTGTATGGTTTATCCTTCACTTTGGATATTTCCATTTGGGAAGTTGTTAGAACCGTTACTGTTTTCACCGTCTTACTTTTAGGCATTTCTCTTTATCAGAAGGGATTCATATATAGGTTTGATGTTTTGAAGTATTTCAATCATAGTTCTCTGAATTTTCCTTTCTTGGGGTTTTTAATGAGATGTTTTTAATATTTTTTCTTTAGGATTTATATATCATTGCTTATCTATATATCATTAGATTATCTTATATCATTGTAATCTATAAAATTGATATATTTGCATATGTTGATTGTCCAGTATATACTGTATACACCGCGTTCCAAATTATTATGCAAACTGGATTTAAGTGTCATAAAGATTTAATTGTTTTGTTTTTCAAATAAACTCATGGATGGTATTGTGTCTCAGGGCTCAATGGATCACTGAAATCAATGTTAAACACATGTGATAATTAGTTTTCCAGGTGATTCTAATTAAAGGAAACCTACTTAAAAATGATGTTCCTCATTATTAAGCAGGCCAGAGGTTTCAAGCAATATGGGAACTAAAAAAGATCTCTCTGCGGCAGAAAAGCATCAAATAGTGCAATGCCTTGGTCAAGGGATGAAAACATTAGATATTTCATGAAAACATAAGAGTGATCATCATACTGTGAAGATATTTGTGACTGATACAGAGCACAGACAGAGTTCATGCAGATAAAGGCAGAATGAGGAAGGTTTCTGCCAGACAAATTCATTGGATTAAGAGAGCAGCTGCCAAAATACCATTACAAAGCGGCAAACAGTAATTTGAAGCTGCTTTTGCCTCTGGAGTCCCTTGAACCTCAAGGTGTAGGAGCCTTCAAAGGCTTGCTGTGTTGCATAAACCTACTATTCGGCCACCCCTAAACAGTGTTCACAAGCAGAAACGGTTGCAGTGGGCCCAGATATACATGAAGACTAATTTCCAAATAGTCTTGCTTACTGATGAGTGTCGAGCAACCCTGGATGGTCCGGATGGATGTAGTAGTGGATGGTTGGTGGAGGCCACCATGTCCCAACAAGGCTGCTACGTCAGCAAGGAGGTGGAGGAGTCATGTTTTGGGCTGGAATCACGGGGAAACAGCTGGTAGGACGCTTTAAGGTTCCTGAAGGTGTGAAAATGACCTCTACAAAGTATATAGAGTTTCTAACTGACAACTTTCTTCCATGGTATAAAAAGCAGAAACGTGCCTTCAGGAGCAAAATCATCTTCATGCTGACAATGCCCCATCTCACGCTGCAGATAATACCTGAGTCATTGGCTGCTATGGGCATAAAAGGAGATAAACTCATGGTGCGGCCACCATCTTCCCCTGACCTCAACCCTATGGAGAACCTTTGGAGGATCATCAAGCAAAAGATCTATGAGGGTGGGAGGCCGATCACATCAAAACAGCGGCTCTGGGAGGGAAGAAATACAAGCAGAAACTCTCCAAAAACTCACAAGTTCAATGGAGGCAGGAATTGTGAAGGTGATATTAACCCCTTCCCGACCTGTGACACAGCGTATGCATCATGAAAGTCGGTGCCAATCCGACCTGTGACGCATATGCTGTGTCACAGAAAGATCGCGTCCCTGCAGATCGGGTGAAAGGGTTAACTCCCATTTCACCCGATCTGCAGGGACAGGGGGAGTGGTAGTTTAGCCCAGGGGGGGTGGCTTCACCCCCTCGTGGCTACGATCGCTCTGATTGGCTGTTGAAAGTGAAACTGCCAATCAGAGCGATTTGTAATATTTCACCCATTATAACGGGTGAAATATTACAATCCAGCCATGGCCGATGCTGCAATATCATCGGCCATGGCTGGAAATACTAATGTGCCCCCACCCCACCGATCGCCCCCCCCCAGCCCCCCAATCTGGCCGGTACACTGCTCCGGCTCCCCTCCATCCAGTGCTCCGCTCCCCCCCGTGCTCTTGTCCGCTCCCCCCGTGCTCCAATCACCCCCCCGTGCTCCAATCACCCCCCCTGCATTCAGATCCACCCCCCCGTGCTCCGTTCCACCCCCCCATGCTCCGTTCCAGCCCCCCGTGCTCCGTTCCACGCCCCCCGTGCTCCGTTCCACGCCTGCCGCGCTCCGATTCCCCCCCCGTGCTCCGATCCCCCCCCCCCCCGTGCTCCGATCCCCCCCCCATCATACTTACCGATCCAGCCGGGGTCCCGTCCGTCTTCTCCCTGGGCGCCGCCGTCTTCCAAAATGGCGGGCGCATGCGCAGTGCGCCCGCCGAATCTGCCGGCCGGCAGATTCGTTCCAAAGTGCATTTTGATCACTGAGATAGATTATATCTCAGTGATCAAAATAAAAAAAATAATACATGACCCCCCCCCCCCCTTTGTCACCCCCATAGGTAGGGACAATAAAAAAATAAAGAAAATTTTTTTTTTCCACTAATGTTAGAATAGGGTTAGGGTTAGGGTTAGGGCTAGGGTTAGGGTTAGGGTTAGGGCTAGGGTTAGGGTTAGGGCTAGGGGTAGGGTTAGGGTTAGGGCTAGGGGTAGGGCTAGGGTTAGGGTTAGGGTTTCGGTATGTGCACACGTATTCTGGTCCTCTGCGGATTTTTCCGCTGCGGATTTGATAAATCCGCAGTGCTAAACCGCTGCGGATTTATGGCGGATTTACCGCGTTTTTTTCTGCGCATTTCACTGCGGTTTTACAATTGCGATTTTCTATTTGAGCAGTTGTAAAACCGCTGCGGAATCCGCACAAAGAAGTGACATGCTGCGGAATGTAAACCGCTGCGTTTCCGTGCAGTTTTTCCGCAGCATGTGTACAGCGATTTTTGTTTCCCGTAGGTTTACATTGAACTGTAAACTCATGGGAAACTGCTGCGGATCTGCAGCGTTTTCCGCAGCGTGTGCACATACCTTTAGAATTAGGCTATGTTCACACGGTGCGGATTTGGCTGCGGATTGGCCACTGCGGATTCGCAGCAGTATTCCATCAGGTTTACAGTACCATGTAAACATATGAAAAACTAAATCCGCTGTGCCCATGGTGCGGAAAATACCGCGCGGAAACGCTGCGTTGTATTTTCCGCAGCAAGTCAATTCTTTGTGCGGATTCCGCAGCGTTTTACACCTGTTCCTCAATAGGAATCCGCAGGTGAAATCCGCACAAAAAACACTGGAAATCCGCGGAAAATCCGCAGGTGAAACGCAGTGCCTTTTACCCGCGGATTTTTCAAAAATGGTGCGGAAATATCTCACACGAATCCGCAACGTGGGCACATAGCCTTAGGGTTAGGGTTGGAATTAGGGTTGTGGTTATGGTTAGGGGTGTGTTGTGGTTAGGGTTGTGATTAGGGTTATGGCTACAGTTGGGATTAGGGTTAGGGGTGTGGGGGGGTTAGTGTTGGAGGTAGAATTGAGGGGTTACCACTGTTTAGGCACATCAGGGGTCTCCAAACGCAACATGGCGCCACCATTGATTCCAGCCAATCTCGTATTCAAAAAGTCAAATGGTGCTCCCTCACTTCCGAGCCCTGAAGTGTGCCCAAACAGTGGTTTACCCCCACATATGGGGTATCAGTGTACTCAGGATAAACTGCGCAACAATTACTGGGGTCCAATTTCTCCTGTTACCCTTGTGAATCTAAAAAAATGCTTGCTAAAACATCATTTTTGAGGAAAGAAAAATGATTTTTTATTTTCACGGCTCTGCGTTGTAAACGTCTGTGAAGCACTTGGGGGTTCAAAGTGCTCACCACATATCTAGATAAGTTCCTTGGGGGGTCTAGTTTCTAAAATGGGGTCACTTGTGGGGGGTTTCTACTGTTTAGGTACACAAGGGGCTCTGCAAACGCAATGTGACGCCCGCAGACCATTCCATCAAAGTCTGCATTTCAAAAGTCACTACTTCCCTTCTGAGCCCCGACGTGTGCCCAAACAGTGGTTTACCCCCACACATGGGGTATCAGCGTACTCAGGAGAAACTGGACAACAACTATTGGGGTCCAATTTCTCCTGTTACCCTTGGGAAAATAAAAAATTCTGGGCTAAATAATTATTTTTGAGGAAAGAAAACGTATTTATTATTTTCACGGCTCTGCATTATAAACTTCTATGAAGCACTTGGTGGTTCAAAGTGCTCACCTCACATCTAGATAAGTTCCTTTCGGGGTCTAGTTTCCAAAATGGGGTCACTTGTGGGGGGTTTCTACTGTTAAGCCACATCAGGGGCTCTGCAAACGCAACGTGACGCCCACAGAGCATTCCATCAAAGTCTGCATTTCAAAACGTCACTACTTCACTTCCGAGCCCCCGCATGTGCCCAAACAGTGATTTACCCCCACATATGGGGTATCAGCGTACTCAGGAGAAACTGGACAACAACTTTTGGGGTCAAATTTCTCCTGTTACCCTTGGGAAAATAAAAAATTGCAGGCTAAAAGATCATTTTTGAGAAAATAATTTTTTTTTTTATTTTCATGGCTCTGCGTTATAAACTTCTGTGAAGCACTTGGGGGTTCAAAGTCCTCACCACACATCTAGATTAGTTCCTTTGGGGGTCTAGTTTCCAAAATTGGGTCATTTCTCGGGGATCTCCAATGTTTAGGCACACAGGGGCTCTCCAAACGTGACATGGTGTCCGCTAATGATTGGAGCTAATTTTCCATTTAAAAAGCCAAATGGCATGCCATCCCTTCCGAGCCCTGCCGTGCGCCCAAACAGTGGTTTACCCCCACATATGGGGTATCAGCGTACTCAGGACAAACTGGACAACAATATTTGGGGTCCAATTTCTCCTATTATCCTTGGCAAAATAGGAAATTCCAGGCTAAAAAATCATTTTTGAGGAAAGAAAAATTATTTTTTATTTTCATGGCTCTGCGTTATAAACTTCTGTGAAGCACCTGGGGGTTTAAAGTGCTCAATGTGCATCTAGATAAGTTCCTTGGGGGGTCTAGTTTCCAAAATGGGGTCACTTGTGGGGGAGCTCCAATGTTTAGGCACACAGGGGCTCTCCAAACGCGACATGGTGTCCGCTAACAATTGGAGCTAATTTTCCATTCAAAAAGTCAAATGGCGCGCCTTCCCTTCCGAGCCCTGCCGAGTGCCCAAACAGTGGTTTACCACCACATATGAGGTATCGGCGTACTCGGGAGAAATTGCCCAACAAATTTTATGATCCATTTTATCCTACTGCCCATGTGAAAATGAAAAAATTGAGGCGAAAATAATTTTTTTGTGAAAAAAAAGTACTTTTTCATTTTTACAGATCAATTTGTGAAGCATCTGAGGGTTTAAAGTGCTCACTAGGCATCTAAATAAGTTCCTTGGGGGGTCTAGTTTCCAAAATGGGGTCACTTGTGGGGGAGCGCCAATGTTTAGGCACACAGGAGCTATCCAAACGCGACATGGTGTCCGCTAACAATTGGAGCTAATTTTCCATTCAAAAAGTCAAATGGCGCTCCTTCCCTTCCGAGCCTTACCATGTGCCCAAACAGTGGTTTACCCCCACATGTGAGGTATTGGTGTACTCAGGAGAAATTGCCCAACACATTTTAGGATCCATTTTATCCTGTTGCCCATGTGAAAATGAAAAAATTGAGGCTAAAAGAATTTTTTTGTGAAAAAAAAGTACTTTTTCATTTTTACGGATCAATTTGTGAAGCACCTGGGGGTTCAAAGTGCTCACTATGCATCTAGATAAGTTCCTTGGGGCGTCTAGTTTCCAAAATGGGGTCACTTGTGGGGGAGCTCCAATTTTTAGGCACACGGGTGCTCTCCAAACGTGACATGGTGTCCGCTAAAGAGTGGAGCCAATTTTTGATTCAAAAAGTCAAATGGCGCTCCTTCCCTTCCAAGCCCTGCCGTGCGCCCAAACAGTGGTTTACCCCCACATATGAGGTATCAGCGTACTCAGGACAAATTGGACAACAACTTTCGTGGTTCAGTTTCTCCTTTTACCATTGGGAAAATAAAAAAATTGTTGCTAAAAGATAATTTTTGTGACTAAAAAGTTAAATGTTCATTTTTTCCTTCCTTGTTGCTTCTGCTGCTGTGAAGCACCTGAAGGGTTAATAAACTTCTTGAATGTGGTTTTGAGTACCTTGAGGGGTGCAGTTTTTAGAATGGTGTCACTTTTGGGTATTTTCAGCCATATAGACCCCTCAAACTGACTTCAAATGTGAGGTGGTCCCTAAAAAAAATGGTTTTGTAAATTTCGTTGTAAAAATGACAAATCGCTGGTCAAATTTTAACCCTTATAACTTCCTAACAAAAAAAAATTTTGTTTCCAAAATTGTGCTGATGTAAAGTAAACATGTGGGAAATGTTATTTATTAACTATTTTGTGTCACATATCTCTCTGGTTTAACAGAATAAAAATTCAAAATGTGAAAATTGCGAAATTTTCAAAATGTTCGCCAAATTTCCGTTTTTATCACAAATAAACGCAGAATTTATTGACCTAAATTTACCACTAACATGAAGCCCAATATGTCACGAAAAAACAATCTCAGAACCGCTAGGATCCGTTGAAGCGTTCCTGAGTTATTACCTCATAAAGGGACACTGGTCAGAATTGCAAAAAACGGCAAGGTCTTTAAGGTCAAAATAGGCTGGGTCATGAAGGGGTTAAAGAAGGCTCCGATGTTACATGTAACTTGGCCTGTTAGGAGGTTTTGGAGTTAAGAGCTTTTTTTGTTCAGTGAATGTGACCTCCTAATGCCGCAAGTTCCACAAATGAGCATTTTCAGTTCTTTATATCAAATGTTTAGAAATTCTCCCATGCCTAATAATTTGGAGCAGTGCATTGTGAGTTCATTTTGGAGATTATACTGTTATCATTGGGAGGTTTCTTCAATAAAATTCGATGCATAATCTCACGGGTGAGGACTTTCATTAGACTGACTGTCATTTGCACCGACCATTTAGGAAAATCCCAGAAAAAAATAATTTGCATAATAATTTGGAACACTGTGTACGTGTTCCTCTTTCGTGCTTGTTATATTTTTTTGTCCAGATTTGGCTAATAATTGTATTTGGTATTGTGAGGCAATATCCATCTATACAGATGACGGTAATCCGTACTTGTATCAATAGCTATAACCTCAACAAATATAAATCGTAGAAAGATACAAAAAATGTATTTGTAAAAATTGGTGGCCAGCAAAATAAACATCAGGGAGACCATAACCTGCCAACAATCCGTCACTCAGCACTGTCCTACATACCGTCCTGCCCATGGGTTATTAGCAAGTAAGTGGTAAGTGGGCATGTACACAGCAGCCAATCACTGTACACAGTATATCACGTACATTAATCATCGGCTTCTCTTCCAGCGGTGTGCCAGCCTGTGTGCCTCAACGGGGGAACATGTCTGAAGTCCAATATTTGCCTGTGTCCTAATGGATTCTTTGGTGCTCAGTGTCAGAACGGTGAGATCCCGAGTGTGATATTAAGTGTAAGATGCACAAAGTGTCGATCTATTACAGCAGAATAGTGAGTGCAGCTCTGGAGTATAATACAGAATGTAACTCAGGAACAGTAATGTAATGTATGTACACAGTGACTGCACCAGCAGAATAGTGAGTGCAGCTCTGGGTATAATACAGGATGTAACTCAGGATCAGTAATATAATGTATGTACACAGTGACTGCACCAGCAGAATAGTGAGTGCAGCTCTGGGGTATAATACAGGATGTAACTCAGGATCAGTAATGTAATCTTTGTACACAGTGACTGCACCAGCAGAATAGTGAGTGCAGCTCTGGGGTATAATACAGGATGTAACTCAGGATCAGTAATGTAATCTTTGTACACAGTGACTGCACCAGCAGAATAGTGAGTGCAGCTCTGGGGTATAATACAGGATGTAACTCCGGATCAGTATTGTAATGTATGTACAGTGACTGCACCAGCAGAATAGTGAGTGCAGCTCTGGAATATAATACAGGATGTAACTCAGGATCAGTATTGTAATGTATGTACACAGTGACTGCACCAGCAGAATAGTGAGTGCAGCTCTGGAGTATATTACAGGATGTAACTCAGGATCAGTATTGTAATGTATGTACAGTGACTGCACCAGCAGAATAGTGAGTGCAGCTCTGAGGTATAATACAGGAGGTAACTCAGGATCAGTAATGTAATGTATGTACAGTGACTGCACCAGCAGAATAGTGAGTGCAGCTCTGGGGTATAATACAGGAGGTAACTCAGGATCAGTAATGTAATGTATGTACACAGTGACTGCACCAGCAGAATAGTGAGTGCAGCTCTGGGGTATAATACAGGAGGTAACTCAGGATCAGTAATGTAATGTATGTACACAGTGACTGCACCAGCAGAATAGTGAGTGCAGCTCTGGGGTATAATACAGGATGTAACTCAGGATCAGTAATGTAATGTATGTACACAGTGACTGCACCAGCAGAATAGTGAGTGCAGCTCTGGAGTATAATACAGGATGTAACTCAGGATCAGTAATGTATGTACACAGTGACTGCGCCAGCAGAATAGTGAGTGCAGCTCTGGAGTATAATACAGGATGTAACTCAGGATCAGTAATGTATGTACACAGTGACTGCACCAGCAGAATAGTGAGTGCAGCTCTGGGGTATAATATAGGATGTAACTCAGGATCAGTAATGTAATGTATGTACACAGTGACTGCACCACCAGAATAGTGAGTGCAGCTCTGGGGTATATTACAGGATGTAACTCAGGATCAGTAATGTAATGTATGTACACAGTGACTGCACCATCAGAATAGTGAGTGCAGCACTGGAGGATAATACAGGATGTAACTCAGGATCAGTAATGTAATGTATGTACACAGTGACTGCACCAGCAGAATAGTGAGTGCAGCTCTGGGGTATAATGCAGAATGTAACTCCGGATCAGTACAGGATCAGTAATGTATGTACACAGTGACTGCACCAGCAGAATAGTGAGTGCAGCTCTGGGGTATAATGCAGAATGTAACTCCGGATCAGTACAGGATCAGTAATGTATGTACACAGTAACTGCACCAGCAGAATAGTGAGTGCAGCTCTGGAGTATAATATATGATGTAACTCAGGATCAGTAATGTAATGTATGTACACAGTGACTGCAACAGCAGAATAGTGAGTGCAGCTCTGGGGTATAATACAGGATGTAACTCAGGATCAGTAATGTAATGTATGTACACAGTGACTGCACCAGCAGAATAGTGAGTGCAGCTCTGGGGTATAATACAGGATGTAACTCAGGATCAGTAATGTATGTACACAGTGACTGCGCCAGCAGAATAGTGAGTGCAGCTCTGGAGTATAATACAGGATGTAACTCAGGATCAGTAATGTATGTACACAGTGACTGCACCAGCAGAATAGTGAGTGCAGCTCTGGGGTATAATATAGGATGTAACTCAGGATCAGTAATGTAATGTATGTACACAGTGACTGCACCAGCAGAATAGTGAGTGCAGCTCTGGGGTATATTACAGGATGTAACTCAGGATCAGTAATGTAATGTATGTACACAGTGACTGCACCATCAGAATAGTGAGTGCAGCACTGGAGGATAATACAGGATGTAACTCAGGATCAGTAATGTAATGTATGTACACAGTGACTGCACCAGCAGAATAGTGAGTGCAGCTCTGGGGTATAATACAGGATGTAACTCAGGATCAGTAATGTAATGTATGTACACAGTGACTGCACCAGCAGAATAGTGAGTGCAGCTCTGGGGTATAATGCAGAATGTAACTCCGGATCAGTACAGGATCAGTAATGTATGTACACAGTAACTGCACCAGCAGAATAGTGAGTGCAGCTCTGGAGTATAATATATGATGTAACTCAGGATCAGTAATGTAATGTATGTACACAGTGACTGCAACAGCAGAATAGTGAGTGCAGCTCTGGGGTATAATACCTGGTCCACTCCCGTCTTACCCGCTATCTCTCAGATAACTCTCTTCTCGACCCTCTTCAATCTGGTTTCCGCTCTTTACACTCTACTGAAACTGCCCTCACTAAAGTCTCTAATGACCTACTAACAGCTAAATCTAATGGTCACTACTCCATGCTAATTCTCTTGGATCTCTCTGCAGCATTTGATACTGTGGATCATCAGCTCCTCCTCACTATGCTCCGCTCCATCGGCCTCAAGGATACCGTTCTCTCCTGGTTCTCCTCCTATCTCTCTGACCGATCCTTCACTGTATGTTTCGCTGGTTCCTCCTCCTCTCACCTTCCCCTTACTGTTGGGGTTCCTCAAGGATCAGTCCTAGGCCCCCTCCTCTTCTCTTTGTATACTGCCCCTATTGGACAAACAATCAGTAGATTTGGCTTCCAGTACCATCTCTATGCTGACGACACCCAATTATACACTTCTTCTCCTGATCTCACGCCTGCCTTATTAGAAAACACCAGTGATTGTCTTACCGCTGTCTCTAGCATCATGTCCTCCCTCTATCTGAAACTAAACCTGTCAAAAACTGAACTCCTCGTGTTTTCTCCCTCTACTAACCTACCTTTGCCTGACATTGCCATCTCCGTTTGCGGTTCCACCATTACTCCAAAGCAACATGCCCGCTGCCTTGGGGTCATCCTTGATTCTGACCTTTCATTCACCCCCCACATCCGATCACTGGCTCGCTCTTCTTACCTGCATCTCAAAAACATTTCTAGAATTCGCCCTTTTCTTACTTTCGACTCTGCAAAAACTCCTACTGTTTCACTTATTCATTCTCGTCTGGACTATTGTAACTCTCTACTAATCGGCCTCCCTCTTACCAAACTCTCCCCGCTCCAATCTGTCCTGAATGCTGCTGCCAGGATCATATTCCTCACCAACCGTTACACCGATGCCTCTACCTTGTGCCAGTCATTACACTGGTTACCCATCCACTCAAGAATCCAGTACAAAACTACTACCCTCATCCACAAAGCACTCCATGGCTCAGCACCACCCTACATCTCCTCCCTGGTATCAGTCTACCACCCTACCCGTGCCCTCCGCTCCGCTGATGACCTCAGGTTAGCATCCTCAATAATCAGAACCTCCCACTCCCGTCTCCAAGACTTTACACGTGCTGCGCCGATTCTTTGGAATGCACTACCTAGGATAATACGATTAATCCCCAATCCCCACAGTTTTAAGCGTGCCCTAAAAACTCATTTGTTCAGACTGGCCTACCGCCTCAATGCATTAACCTAACGATCCCTGTGTGGCCTATATTAAAAAAAAAAAAAAAAAAAAAAAAAAAAAAAAAATTAATTAACTGGTTCATGCAGCTTTACATGAACACCCAAGCCTTACACTATGGCTGGTCCGAATAACTATAGCAATTGTTACCATCCACCTCTCGTGTCTCCCCTTTTCCTCATAGTTTGTAAGCTTACGAGCAGGGCCCTCACTCCTCTTGATATCTGTTTTGAACTGTATTTCTGTTATGCTGTAATGTCTATTGTATGTACAAGTCCCCTCTATAATTTGTAAAGCGCTGCGGAATATGTTGGCGCTATATAAATAAAAATTATTATTATTATTATTATTATTATAATACAGGATGTAACTCAGGATCAGTAATGTAATGTATGTACACAGTGACTGCACCAGCAGAATAGTGAGTGCAGCTCTGGGGTATAATACAGGATGTAACTCAGGATCAGTAATGTATGTACACAGTGACTGCGCCAGCAGAATAGTGAGTGCAGCTCTGGAGTATAATACAGGATGTAACTCAGGATCAGTAATGTAATGTATGTACACAGTGACTGCACCAGCAGAATAGTGAGTGCAGCTCTGGAGTATAATGCAGGATTTAACTCAGGATCAATAATGTAATGTATGTACACAGTGACTGCACCAGCAGAATAGTGAGTGCAGCTCTGGGGTATAATATAGGATGTAACTCAGGATCAGTAATGTAATGTATGTACACAGTGACTGCACCAGCAGAATAGTGAGTGCAGCTCTGGGGTATAATACAGGATGTAACTCAGGATCAGTAATGTAATGTATGTACACAGTGACTGCACCAGCAGAATAGTGAGTGCAGCACTGGAGGATAATACAGGATGTAACTCAGGATCAGTAATGTAATGTATGTACACAGTGACTGCACCAGCAGAATAGTGAGTGCAGCTCTGGAGTATAATGCAGGAGGTAACTCAGGATCAGTAATGTAATGTATGTACACAGTGACTGCACCAACAGAATAGTGAGTGCAGCTCTGGGGTATAATACAGGATGTAACTCAGGATCAGTAATGTAATGTATGTACACAGTGACTGTACCAGCAGAATAGTGAGTGCAGCTCTGGAGTATAATGCAGGATTTAACTCAGGATCAATAATGTATTCTATGTACACAGTGACTGCACCAGCAGAATAGTGAGTGCAGCTCTGGAGTATAATACAGGATGTAACTCAGGATCAGTAATGTAATGTATGTACACAGTGACTGCACCAGCAGAATAGTGAGTGCAGCATTGGAGGATAATACAGGATATAACTCAGGATCAGTAATGTAATGTATGTACACAGTGACTGCACCAGCAGAATAGTGAGTGCAGCTCTGGGGTATAATACAGGAGGTAACTCAGGATCAGTAATGTAATGTATGTACACAGTGACTGCACCAGCAGAATAGTGAGTGCAGCTCTGGAGTATAATACAGGAGGTAACTCAGGATCAGTAATGTAATGTATGTACACAGTGACTGTACCAGCAGAATAGTGAGTGCAGCTCTGGGGTATAATACAGGATGTAACTCAGGATCAGTAATGTAATGTATGTACATAGTGACTGCACCAGCAGAATAGTGAGTGCAGCTCTGGGGTATAATACAGGATGTAACTCAGGATCAGTAATGTAATGTATGTACACAGTGACTGCACCAGCAGAATAGTGAGTGCAGCTCTGGAGTATAATACAGAATGTAACTCAGGATCACTAATGTAATGTATGTACACAGCGACTGCACCAGCAGAATAGTGAGTGCAGCTCTGGGGTATAATACAGGATGTAACTCTGGATCAGTAATATAATGTATGTACACAGTGACTGCACCAGCAGAATAGTGAGTGCAGCTCTGGAGTATAATACAGGATGTAACTCAGGATCAGTAATGTAATGTATGTACACAGTGACTGCACCAGCAGAATAGTGAGTGCAGCTCTGGGGTATAATACAGGATGTAACTCAGGATCAGTAATGTAATCTTTGTACACAGTGACTGCACCAGCAGAATAGTGAGTGCAGCTCTGGAGTATAATACAGGATGTAACTCAGGATCAGTAATGTAATGTATGTACACAGTGACTGCACCAGCAGAATAGTGAGTGCAGCTCTGGAATATAATACAGGATGTAACTCAGGATCAGTAATGTAATGTATGTACACAGTGACTGCACCAGCAGAATAGTGAGGGCAGCTCTGGAGTATAATACAGAATGAAACTCAGGATCAGTAATGTGATGTGTTATGACCTGGTGGTTAGGAGCACCCGACCTGATAGTTAAACTCATACAGGACGAGCTCTGGGATGTGGGAGCTCTGCTGACCGCAAGCCCTAATCCTATCGCACACACTAAAAATAGCCGTGGAGCGCTCCTGACGCTCCCTAGGCGCCTCGTCACAGCCTCAGAGCTAGCTAGCCCTAGAGATAGAAAATAAAGCCTACCTTGCCTCAGAGAAATTCCCCAAAGGAATAGGCAGCCCCCCACATATAATGACTGTGAGTAAAGATGAAAGTCACAAACGCAGAAATGAAATAGGTTTCAGCAAAGGGAGGCCAGACTTACTAAATAGACAGAGGATAGGAAAGGAATCTTTGCGGTCAGCACAAAAACCTACAAAAGACCACGCAGAGTGTGCAAAAGGGTCCTCTGCACCGACTCACGGTGCGGGGTTGCCACTCCGCATCCCAGAGCTTCCAGCTAGCAAGACAAAATCAGGATAACCAGCTGGACAAAGAAACAATAAGCAAAAATAACAATAAGGAACTTAGCTTCTGCAGGAGAAGACAGGTCACCAGGCAGATCCAGGAGCGAACTGAACCAATGCTAAAACATTGACAGCTGGCATGGAGTAACGATCTGAGTGGAGTTAAATAGAGAAGCCTACTGTCATGATCCCAATAGCAGGGGATCACAAAAGGACAAGCACAAAAACAAAACAAGCTCTAGGGTGATGGAACCTGAGCTGACCGCGATCCCGAACCTAAACACACAACCAGCAGCAGCCGGGGAACGTGCCTACGATGATTCCTAGACGTCTCGCGCCAGCCGAAGGATCAACTTCCCCTATAAGAAGAAACACAGACCTCACTTGCCTCCAGAGAAACACCCCACAGAAATAGCAGCCCCCCACATGCAATAACGGTGAAATGAGAGGAAAGCACACACGCAGTTATGAAAACAGAATCAGCAAAAATGAGGCCCGCTAAAGCTAGATAGCAGAGGATACAAAAGTGAACTGCGCGGTCAGCGAAAAACCCTTCAAAAAACCATCCTGAAATTACTTGAACTCATGTGCCAACTCATGGAACATGAGGAGTAATTTCAGCCCACAAGAGCAACCAGCAGCAAGGAATCACATCTCTGCAAGCTGGACTAAGACAAAAATTAAGCAAAACGTGGAACAGGAAAATCAAAACTTAGCTTGTCCTGAAGATAACAGACGCAGGGAGCAGAGGTAAAAAGACACGCTGATTACATTGATAGCCGGCGAGGAAATGACAAAAAAGCCAGGTTAAATAGGAAACTCCCATAACCTGATGGAACAGGTGGACACCAGAGACCGCAGAGAACACAAGTCACCCAGTACCATCAGTAACCACCAGAGGGAGCCCAAAAACTGAACTCACAACAGCCTACCAAAGGATAAACCACGTCACCTGTGTAAGGAACCTCAGAAGCAGCAGCTTCACTCATAGCCACCAGAGGGAGCCCATAGACAGAATTCGCCGAAGTACCATTCATGACCACAGGAGGGAGTTCGACAACAGAATTCACAACAGTACCCCCCCCTTGAGGAGGGGTCACCGAACCCTCACCAGAGCCCCCAGGCCGATCAGGATGAGCCAAATGAAAGGCACAAACAAGATCGGCAGCATGAACATCAGAGGCAAAAACCCAGGAATTATCTTCTTGACCATAACCCTTCCACTTGACCAGGTACTGGAGTTTCCGTCTCGAAACACGAGAATCCAAAATCTTCTCCACCACATACTCCAACTCCCCCTCGACCAACACCGGGGCAGGAGGATCAACGGAGGGAACCATAGGCGCCACGTATCTCCGCAACAACGACCTATGGAACACATTATGGATGGCAAAAGAAGCTGGAAGGTCCAAACGAAATGACACAGGATTAAGAACCTCAGAAATCTTATATGGTCCAATGAAACGAGGCTTAAACTTAGGAGAGGAAACCTTCATAGGAACGTGACGAGATGACAACCAAACCAAATCCCCAACACGAAGTCGGGGACCAACACAACGCTGACGGTTAGCGAAACGTTGAGCCTTCTCCTGGGACAATGTCAAATTGTCCACCACATGAGTCCAAATCTGCTGCAACCTGTCCACCACCGCATCCACACCAGGACAGTCCGAAGGCTCAACCTGCCCTGAAGAGAAACGAGGATGGAAACCAGAATTGCAGAAAAAAGGAGAAACTAAAGTAGCCGAGCTGGCCCGATTATTAAGGGCGAACTCAGCCAAAGGCAAGAAGGACACCCAATCATCCTGATCAGCAGAAACAAAGCATCTCAGATATGTCTCCAAAGTCTGATTAGTTCGTTCGGTTTGGCCATCAGTCTGAGGATGGAAAGCCGAAGAAAAAGACAAATCAATGCCCATCCTAGCGCAAAAGGACCGCCAAAACCTTGAAACAAACTGGGAACCTCTGTCCGAGAAGATGTTCTCCGGAATGCCATGCAAACGAACCACATGCTGGAAAAACAATGGCACCAAATCAGAGGAGGAAGGCAGTTTAGATAAGGGTATCAAATTGACCATCTTAGAGAAGCGATCACAAACCACCCAAATGACCGACATCTTTTGAGAAACGGAGATCAGAAATAAAATCCATGGAAATATGCGTCCAGGGCCTCTTCGGAATCGGCAAGGGCCAAAGCAACCCACTGGCACGAGAACAGCAGGGCTTAGCCCGAGCACAAATCCCACAGGACTGCACAAAAGAACCCACATCCCGTGACAAAGAAGGCCACCAAAAAGATCTAGCCACCAAATCTCTGGTACCAAAGATTCCAGGATGACCAGCCAATACTGAACAATGAATCTCCGAGATAACTCTACCAGTCCATCTATCAGGGACAAACAGTTTCTCCGTAGGACAACGCTCAGGTCTATCAGCCTGAAACTTTTGCAGAACACGCCGCAAATCAGGGGAAATGGCAGACAAAATTACCCCTTCTTTAAGAATACCCGCCGGCTCCGGAACACCCGGAGAGTCAGGCACAAAACTCCTTGACAGGGCATCAGCCTTCACATTCTTAGATCCCGGAAGGTATGAAACCACAAAATCAAAACGGGAGAAAAAGAGCAACCATCGAGCCTGTCTAGGATTCAACCGTTTGGCAGACTCAAGATAAGTCAAATTCTTGTGATCCGTCAAGACCACCACGCGATGTTTAGCTCCTTCAAGCCAATGTCGCCACTCCTCGAATGCCCACTTCATGGCCAACAACTCCCGATTGCCCACATCATAATTGCGCTCAGCAGGCGAGAATTTTCTAGAAAAGAAGGCACAGGGTTTCATCACCAAGCCATCAGAACTTCTTTGCGACAAAACAACCCCTGCTCCAATTTCAGAAGCATCAACCTCCACCTGAAAAGGGAGCGAAACATCTGGCTGGCACAACACAGGGGCAGAAGCAAAACGACGCTTCAACTCCTGAAAAGCCGCAGAGGACCAATTGACCACATCAGCACCTTTCTTGGTCAAATCAGTCAACGGTTTAGCAATACTGGAAAAATTAGAGATGAAGCGACGTTAAAAATTAGCAAAGCCCAGGAACTTCTGCAAGCTCTTCACAGATGTCGGCTGAGTCCAATCGTAAATGGCCTGGACTTTAACAGGGTCCATCTCGATAGTAGAAGGGGAAAAAATGAAACCCAAAAATGAAACCTTCTGAACTCCAAAGAGACACTTTGACCCCTTCACAAACAAGGAATTCGCACGAAGGACCTGGAACACCATTCTGACCTGCTTCACATGAGACTCCCAATCATCCGAAAAGACCAAAATGTCATCCAAATATACAATCATAAATCTATCCAGGTACTCTCGGAAGATGTCATGCATAAAGGACTGAAACACAGATGGAGCATTAGAAAGCCCGAATGGCATAACCAGGTACTCAAAATGGCCCTCGGCCGTATTAAATGCTGTTTTCCATTCATCATCCTGTTTAATTCGCACAAGATTATACGCCCCTCGAAGATCTATCTTGGTGAACCAACTAGCCCCTTTAATACGAGCAAACAAATCAGACAGCAACGGCAAAGGATACTGAAATTTGACTGTGATCTTATTAAGAAGGCGGTAATCAATACAAGGTCTCAAAGAACCATCCTTCTTGGCCACAAAAAAGAACCCTGCTCCCAATGGTGACGACGACGGACAAATATGACCCTTCTCCAAGGATTCCTTTATATAACTCCGCATAACGGCGTGCTCTGGCACAGATAAATTAAACAGACGGCCCTTAGGAAACTTACTACCAGGAATCAAATTAATAGCACAGTCGCAATCCCTATGAGGAGGTAGGGCACCAGATTTGGGTTCTTCAAATACATCCCGGTAATCCAACAAAAACTCAGGGACTTCAGAAGGAGTGGATGGCGAAATTGACAGCAATGGAACATCACCATGTACCCCCTGACAACCCCAGCTGGACACAGACATAGATTTCCAATCCAACACTGGATTATGGACCTGTAGCCATGGCAACCCCAAAACGACCACATCATGCAGATTATGCAACACCAAAAAGCGAATATCCTCCTGATGTGCAGGAGCCATGCACATGGTCAATTGAGTCCAGTACTGAGGCTTATTCTTAGCCAAAGGTGTAGCATCAATTCCTCTCAATGGAATTGATACTGCAAGGGCTCCAAGAAAAAACCACAGCGCCTGGCAAACTCCAAGTCCATCAAATTCAGGGCAGCGCCTGAATCCACAAATGCCATTACAGAATAGGACGACAGAGAGCAAATCAGAGTAAAGGACAAAAGAAATTTAGACTGTACCGTACCAATGATGGCAGACCTAGCGAACCGCTTAGTGCGCTTAGGACAATCGGAGATAGCATTAGTGGATTCACCACAGTAAAAACACAGCCCATTCCGACGTCTGTGTTCTTGCCGTTCAGCTCTAGTCAAAGTCCTATCACACTGCATAGGCTCAGGCCTATGCTCAGAGAATACCGCCAGATGGTGCACAGCTTTGCGCTCACGCATGCGCCAATCGATCTGAATGGCCAAGGACATAGACTCATTCAGACCAGCAGGCGTGGGAAATCCCACCATGACATCCTTAAGGGCTTCAGAAAGACCCTTTCTGAAAATTGCCGCCAGGGCACATTCATTCCACCGAGTAAGCACAGACCACTTTCTAAACTTCTGACAGTACACCTCCGCTTCATCCTGACCCTGACACAAAGCCAGCAAGATTTTCTCTGCCTGATCCACTGAATTTGGTTCATCATAAAGCAATCCAAGCGCCAGAAAAAACGCATCTACATCTTGCAATGCAGGATCTCCTGGCGCAAGGGAAAATGCCCAGTCTTGAGGGTCACCACGCAAAAAAGAAATTATGATTTTTACTTGTTGAACGGGGTCACCAGAGGAGCGGGGTTTCAAAGCTAGAAACAGTTTACAATTATTTTTGAAATTCAAGAATCTAGATCTATCCCCAGAAAATAAATCAGGAATAGGAATTCTAGGCTCTAACATAGGATTCTGAACCACAAAATCTTGAATGTTTTGTACCCTTGCAGTGAGATGATCCACACAAGAGGATAGACCCTGAATGTCCATCTCTACACCTGTGTCCTGAACCACCCAAAGGTCTAGGGGAAAAGAAAGACAAAACACAGTGCAAAGAAAAAAAAAATGGTCTCAGAAGTCCTCTTATCCCTCTATTGAGATGCATTAATACTTGGGGCCACTGTACTGTTATGACCTGGTGGTTAGGAGCACCCGACCTGATAGTTAAACTCATACAGCACGAGCTCTGGGATGTGGGAGCTCTGCTGACCGCAAGCCCTAATCCTATCGCACACACTAAAAATAGCCGTGGAGCGCTCCTGACGCTCCCTAGGCGCCTCGTCACAGCCTCAGAGCTAGCTAGCCCTAGAGATAGAAAATAAAGCCTACCTTGCCTCAGAGAAATTCCCCAAAGGAATAGGCAGCCCCCCACATATAATGACTGTGAGTAAAGATGAAAGTCACAAACGCAGAAATGAAATAGGTTTCAGCAAAGGGAGGCCAGACTTACTAAATAGACAGAGGATAGGAAAGGAATCTTTGCGGTCAGCACAAAAACCTACAAAAGACCACGCAGTGTGCAAAAGGGTCCTCCGCACCGACTCACGGTGCGGGGGTTGCCACTCTGCATCCCAGAGCTTCCAGCTAGCAAGACAAAATCAGGATAACCAGCTGGACAAAGGAACAATAAGCAAAAATAACAATAAGGAACTTAGCTTCTGCAGGAGAAGACAGGTCACCAGGCAGATCCAGGAGCGAACTGAACCAATGCTAAAACATTGACAGCTGGCATGGAGTAACGATCTGAGTGGAGTTAAATAGAGAAGCCAACCAAAGGACAAACCACGTCACCTGTGTAAGGAACCTCAGAAGCAGCAGCTTCACTCATAGCCACCAGAGGGAGCCCATAGACAGAACTCGCCGAAGTACCATTCACGACCACAGGAGGGAGTTCGACAACAGAATTCACAACAGTGATGTATGTACACAGTGACTGCACCAGCAGAATAGTGAGTGCAGCTCTGGGGTATAATACAGGATGCAACTCAGGATCAGTAATGTAATGTATGTACACAGTGACTGCACCAGCAGAATAGTGAGTGCAGCTCTGGAGTATAATACAGGATGTAACTCAGGATCAGTAATGTAATGTATGTACACAGTGACTGCACCAGCAGAATAGTGAGTGCAGCTTTGGGGTATAATACAGGATGTAACTCAGGATCAGTAATGTAATGTATGTACACAGTGACTGCACCAGCAGAATAGTAAGTGCAGCTCTGGAGTATAATACAGGATGTAACTCAGGATCAGTAATGTATGTACACAGTGACTGCACCAGCAGAATAGTGAGTGCAGCTCTGGAGTATAATACAGGATGTAACTCAGGATCAGTAATGTATGTACACAGTGACTGCACCAGCAGAATAGTGAGTGCAGCTCTGGAGTATAATACAGGATGTAACTCAGGATCAGTAATGTATGTACACAGTGACTGCACCAGCAGAATAGTGAGTGCAGCTCTGGAGTATAATACAGGATGTAACTCAGGATCAGTACAGGATAAGTACAATTGATGACCTCATCCCAACCCTAACACACTTCTTCAACCTCTCACTCACATCCTCTGTATCTAACTATCGCTCGATATCTCTTCTCCCTTATGCCTCAAAATTACTGGAACAACACGTCCATCTTGATCTGTCCTCCCACCTCTCCTTCTGCTCCCTCTCTGACCGGTTACAATCTGGCTTCCGACCTCATCACTCAACTGAAACTGCCTTAACTAAAGTCACCAATGATCTACTAAACGCCAAGAGTAAGCGACACTACTCTGTCCTCCTTCTCCTGGACCTGTCTTCTGCCTTTGACACTGTGGACCGCTCCCTTCTACTACAGATCCTCTCATCTCTTGGCATCACAGACTTGGCCCTATGCTGGATCTCGTCATATCTGACAGACCGGACATTCAGTGTCTTCCACACCACCTCCTCACCTCGCCCCTTGTCGGTCAGTGTTCCTCAAGGCTCTGTTCCAGGAACCCTACTCTTCTCCATATTCACCTTCGGCCTGGGACAGCCCATAGAATCCCATGGTATGCTGTATTATCTCTACGCCGATGACACACAGATCTACCTATCCGGACCTGACCTCACCTCCTTACTCACCAAAATCCCACACTGCCGGTCTGCTAACTCGGCCTTCTTTTCTGCTCGATTTCTAAAACTGAAGATGGACAAAACAGAATTTATCACGCCCGATGCCTCGGGGTGATCCTCGACTCTGCCCTCTCTTTCAAGCCACATATCCAAACCCATGCCTCCTCCTGCCGTCTCAAGCTGAAAAATATTTCCCGAATCCGCGCATTCCTTGACCACGACTCTACAAAAACATTAGTGCACGCCCTCATCATCTCCCACGACTACTGCAACCTCCTACTCTCTGGCCTCCCCTCTAGCACTCTCGCACCCCTCCAATCCATCCTACACTCGGCTGCCCGACTAATCCACCTGTCTCCCCGCTATTCCCCGGCCACTCCTCTATGCCGAGCCCTTCACTGGCTTCCTATCACTCAGAGACTCCAGTTCAAAACCCTTACAATGACATACAAAGCCATCCACAACCTGTCTCCTCCATACATCTGTGACATGGTCTCCCGGTACCTACCTACACGCAACCTCCGATCCTCACAAGATCTCCTTCTCTACTCTGGAACGCTCTACCCCAACACATCAGACTCTCGCCTACCATAGAAACCTTCAAAAAGAACCTGAAGACCCACCTCTTCCGACAAGCCTACAGCCTGCAGTGATCCTCAACCTATTGTTATTTGTCTACACTTGCCCCCTTTTCACATGTAAAGCGCCATGGAATAAATGGCGCTATAAAAATGTATAATAATAATAATAATAAAATGATATTTTTCAGCGATCTGCAGTCCTTCCTGTAAGAACGGTGGTCAGTGCATAAGGAATAATATCTGCAGTTGTGCGGAGGGCTACACTGGAAGAAGATGTCAGATAAGTAAGTGACCCTGTGTTTTTTTTTATGGAAAATTATTGAGATGCGATACTTGATGCTGTGGAAGGGTCCAGACAGCAATTTATTAAAATTCTAGCAAATTCTCAGCATCTGTTGTTTTGTATCCAGGCTAACAGCATAGTCCTATGGTCATCAGTCCCCCCCCCCCAATACAACTTGGGGGTTACATCCAATCTCTCAGGGGTCTTACAGCCTCACCAGTGTGATAATGATCTGTGCGCACTGCCGGATCCTTCTACATCTGCCTTTTAACAATGTCCAGGCTGGATGCAATAGTAACGAACCCTCTGCTGTGAATAGTATCAGGCCTGTCTGGCATGTAAACAATAATGCTGCTATAGATTGACAGCAAGGTGAGATTGAAGTAGGTTAGAAAGTGGGAAAACGTCTCATTATACAAAGGGGTGTGTCCAAAGATACTAAACGGAGATGTCTGAAGTTTAATGTTGGGATATTAACTCTTTGCTTCTCAGGTGTCTGTGATCCGTCCTGCATGAATGGAGGGAAATGCGTGGGACCCAATCTTTGCTCCTGTCCTTCGGGATGGAAGGGGAAGCGATGCAACACACGTGAGAGATTTACTGGTTATTATACCCCAGAATACAGCAGTGTCATTAATATATGTGGATAGTTCATATATGTTATAGAAGCCCCTTCCTCAACACAACCCACCATCACCGTGACCCCTGAAGATTACGTCGTGCATATGTAATAAGATGAGTTTGCACCTATTCTCCATTCACTCTAATGGAGCCGAGTTGCAATACCAGACCCAACCTGTAGGCAAATGTGGTGCTGTTTTGGCGGATATAAAAAGGGCTAAACCTACAAAAAACCCAGTTGATGACTGATAATGACTGTTTGACATAACTGACATATTGGATGGTACTTACTTGTGCACTGCTACTGGGCACGCAGCAATCAGGATCAGGGTGATGGACGTAATGCACAGCCACAACCAAGCTGTAATGGCAGAAATCACAAAAAGGCCTTTGTCTGCCCCGCTCACTACCGACTGTAGCATAATAAGGGCTAAAACCCTCCTTTATGACTGTTTCTCAGGGAGTCCTTTCCCCTGTACGGGCCTGGGTCCATTGAGATAAAAAAGGTATGACCGACAGCAAAAAAAAAAAAAAAAAAAAAAATGACTACTCTTCCAGCAGAGAGTCCAAGTTTCCAGCACTGGATGTGGCAGCTGTGTCCGTATATATTGATAGTGCTCACACTGACCAGTTGTAGAAATCTATTTGCAGTGAGATTCACCTGGTAGTAAGTTTAATAAATCTATATGTAGTGAGCTCCCCCTAGTGGTGGCTGTATAAATCTGTATGTAGTGAGCTCCCTCTAGTGGTGACTGTATAAATCTGTATGCAGTGAGCTCCTCCTAGTGGTGGCTGTATAATCTGTATGTAGTGAGCTCCCTCTAGTGGTGGCTGTATAAATCTGTATGTAGTGAGCTCCCTCTAGTGGTGGCTGTATAAATCTGTATGTAGTGAGTTCCCTCTAGTGGTGACTGTATAAATCTGTATGTAGTGAGCTCCCTCTAGTGGTGACTGTATAAATCTGTATGTACTGAGCTCCCTCTAGTGGTGGCTGTATAAATCTGTATGTAGTGAGCTCCCTCTAGTGGTGGCTGTATAAATCTGTATGTAGTGAGCTCCCTCTAGTGGTGGCTGTATAAATCTGTATGTAGTGAGCTCCCTCTAGTGGTGGCTGTATAAATCTGTATGTACTGAGCTCCCTCTAGTGGTGACTGTATAAATCTGTATGTAGTGAACTCCCTCTAGTGGTGGCTGTATAAATCTGTATGTAGTGAACTCTTTTATTATAAAAATACAAAACTTACAATCAATAAATAGCAAAAATCAAAACCCCAGCAAAAGCAACTGTCCGAGTCCAACATTACCCCCCCAGTCCAAAGCAAAGTCCGAGTCCAGCATAACAGCCCCCAGTCAAAGCAACCCCGCAAAAGAAAACAAACTGCCTTCTTCTTTCTCAGAGAAGCTTTCTCCATCTTTTTTCCGTATGCTGTTTTCTGTCCTTTGTCTTTTCGCTTTTTAATTCATCCAGATCTCTTCCTCCCCAGCCCCAGGTTACCTCACCCAAGGAGAGAAGAAACATTTCATTAATAGACGCGCACATACACACTTCATACCAAACCTGACAAAGAAAACTCTGGTCCATCGCCCAAAAAGAAACATTATAGCCACCTGGCTTACGCACATCTATCTAAATCACACACATTTTTTTATTTATTTATTTTATAATTTTTTTATTTCATTTTTTTTTTTCACAGCAAATACAACTATAAACACCCTCCCACCACAACCCCCCATACCCCCCCCCCCCCCCACACACACACACACACACAGAATACAAAAATAAGCTCACTTTTTCTGAGGAACTCATAACCTCTTGCTTAAAAGACAGGTGCATTAACCCTGTAAGCCACAGGATCATCACCTTATACCTGCAAAACAAAAATCTGATAGTGAAAAGCCCCAGCCCGCCACCGGGAAACCGGAGATGACAGGCTTCTACCCTAGCAATCCTTACTCTACCAGCCGTCCCTACCTGTCTAGACATCTGCCCCTATTTTTCTACCTACCTTTCCCTGTCTCTCCCTGCCTGACCCTACTACCCTACCTAACTGTCCCTGGGCTGTCCCTGTCCTGTCCCTAACTATCTACCTGTCCCTACTGAGGCTATCTACCTGTCCCTACCATTTACCTGCTTATCTAAGCCCTAGGTACATTAAATGAGAACCCTCTCCAGAGAAGAGAGGCCCTCGCTGCACCTAGCCTGTCATACTCCAGAGAGCGCACCTTCACCAGGCCACCCAGAATGCTCCTAACAACCTCGTCCCGGGGGAGGATTTTCTGCTGAGTTGACACTAAGCACCGTGCGTTCCACGTGTAAAACCTGACGACTAATTTGACTAGAAATAAAGTGCCCCGATCTCGGCCACCCAGGGATCCGAATGCCCCATACGCCCACTCCGCATAGGAAAGGTGTGCCAGCCGAGGCCAGCCTATGGAAGCACCCACCCTGTTGTAGACCCCTGTATTAAAAGGACACTGAAGGAGGAAGTGCTCCATGCTTTCCAGCGTGTCGTAACACCCCTCACGGGGACAACCCCGATCATTGGAGTTCCTACACTTCAGGTTGTCCCTTACGTACAGTTTCCCATGGAAGCAGCGCCAAGCCAAGTCCCAAAACTTCAAGGGGACCCGTGTAGAATTCAATAACCTCAGCTCACCCTCGAGATCCCAACTTGGGCAATCTTTGAGCACCAGAGGCTTCTGGAAATGGGTCAACAGGACCCTCCTGTCAAGGAATTTCCTCGACATGGTCCTGATCGCCCACATTCCCAGACCCCACCGGCGGATCACCTTCAGAACCGGGGTAGCGTAAGCCGGGAGATGCCCGTGCGGTGTGCGCAGGTCCTTCACTTGCCCTCCTGTCTCCCATTCCTGGAAGAAGGGCCGAAGCAATCCCCTGCAGGAGAATACTCACGGAGGAGCCCTCTCTGACCAGAGGTTGGCAATGTTAGTCTTGACAAAAGTGTTTATTAGAAACACCACTAGGTTGACCATACCCAACCCTCCTAGTCTCCTTGTGCGATATGTGACCTCCCGCTTGACTAGGTTCAGCCTATTTCCCCATAACATCTGGAAAAACAGGCTGTAGACCCGTGTCCAGAGCGGCTCTGGCAACATGCAGACACTGCCCAGGTATATTAACAAGGGTAGCAAAAAACCCTTAACCAGGCTAACCCTTTCCCTCAGGGTCAAAGACCAACCCTTCCATTGGTCCACCTTCTGGGCGGCGATCTTAAGTCTGCCCTCCCAATTTTGCTGGGGGTAGTCCCCAGGGCCAAATTCAATGCCTAGGATTTTTGCCGATGCCTGGGGCTCTGGAAGAGTGTCCGGGAGACCAAAACTAGGGTCTCCCCCTCCCAGCCAGAGACTCTCACACTTTTCCTGATTAATTCTGGACCCAGAAGCCTCCGAGTAGCGATCAACCTCAGACATGACCCACTCCGCCTCCTCACCCGAGGACACGAAAAGGGAGATGTCATTGGCATACGCTACCACCCTCAGAGTGGCTTCCGGGGCCACCTGGTCCATCCTGACTCCCGCCAACGGCCCACGCTCAATCCTCCTTAAAAGGGGATCTATCACGAACACGTATAACAGCGGGCTCAATGGACAGCCCTGGCGGACCCCAGACCCCACCTCAAAAGGGTGGCCAGACCAACCATTCACGAGCAGGAAAGTCTCTGCCCCTGCATACAAGATCTTTAGCCAATTTACAAACCTCCCAGGCAGACCGTACCTCAGAAGGACGGACCAGAGGTACTCATGGTTAACCCGATCAAAAGCCTTCGCCTGGTCTAAGGACAGCAAGTACCCCTTCCAGTGACCTGCCCTGCCCTGCTCCACTGCCTCTCGGACATCGAGCACAGCACTAAACGTACTGCGGCCTGGAACAGAGCAGTGCTGGGCCCCCGAAAGGAGCCGGGGTGCAAACTTCACCAGCCGTTTGAACAGCACCTTTGCCAGAACCTTCCGGTCTGTATTGAGAAGCGCTATGGGACGCCAATTCTCAATACGGGACGGGTCCTTACCCTTTCACAGGATAATCAGGGCAGACTGCCTCATCGACTGTGAAACAGCGCCCGAGGAGAGACACTCGTTAAACACCTCAGTCAAGAGAGGGACCAAGGAGTCCCTAAAGGTCTTATAAAACTCGGATGTTAAGCCATCCGGACCTGGCGATTTCTTAGGCCGAATCCCATCAATGGCCAGTCGCACTTCCTCTTCCCTGATTGGTTCTGTCAAAACGTGAAGTGAGGGGTCATCCCCTGGCTCAGGGATGGCCTCGGCCAGGAAAGCCGACATCACGTTCCGATCCAGATCCCTCTTCCCCAAGAGGTGTGAGTAGAAAGATCTGATCACCTCCAGGATCCCTGATTTGGATCTTTTCAGGGAACCCGTATTGTCGACCAAACCTGTCACCACCTTACAACTCACTGACATCTTACAGTTTCTGTAGGGGTCAGGCGAGCGGTACCTCCCGAAATCCCTCTCAAAAACCAAAGATGTGTGCCTATCGTACTGACACCTCTTGAGTAAAGAGATCTCCTCACGGTCACCTCCAGCCGAGACGAGATGTTCGAGTTTCCTCCTCAGTTCCTGACACAGGCGGTACCTGCTCAGGCTCCTGAGGCTCGAGAGCTGGCGGAAGAAACTCGCAACCCAATCTTTGAACATCTCCCACCACTCTGACTTATCGCTACAGAGATCCAAAAGCGGTACCTGGCTCTGAAGAAAGTCCTCAAAGGATTGTCTTATCTCTGCTTCTTCCAAGAGGGACGAATTCAGCTTCCATAGTCCCCTTCCCATCCGAGGGGTTTCTGAAACATTCAGAGAAAAAGAAATCAGACAGTGATCGGAGAACTCCACCTCAACAACGGACACTGCTGAAGAGATGGCTTCCTCCTTTAAAAAAACCCAGTCTATCCTAGACCTACAATTACCTCTATGAAAGGTGAAACCACAGTGACCTGGGGTGTGCCGGATGTGGACATCCACCAGGCAAGCATCACTAGTTATGCTATTAAGAGTATTACTATCATAAGCCAGCCGGTCAATGGAGCCTCCCCTATCACGAAGCCTTGTGACGGTGTTAAAGTCACCTCCAAAGACCACCTGCCGACTCGTAAAAAGATAGAGCTTAATCTTCAGGAAGAGACATTTACGGTCCCACTTTGACTGCGGACCATAGATGTTAATGAGCCGAAGCTCCTGTCCCCTCATGAAGACGTCTAAGACCAGGCACCTCCCCATTTCTACCTCGATAACTCTCCGGCATTCAACCGATGCAGTCTTAAAAAGGACTGCCACCCCGCTACACGGCTCGGCCGCAAGAGACCAGTATGAAGACCCGCACCTCCACTCGCTCTTCGCCTTGCGTATGGCCCCCATATCCGTAAGCCTGGTCTCCTGCAAAAACAAAATTTCAGCCTCAAATCGGGTGAGAAAATCAAAGGCCGCAAATCTAGCCGCATCAGACTTTATACTAGCGACATTAATGGTCGCTAGAGTCAACGGGGTGGGAGCTGCCATCATGAGTGATCGAGTTAGATGGCCTTTTTCTTCACCCCACCCTTTTTCTTAGCCCGCTCATCTCCGGACGATTAAAGCCCCCTCTTTTCTTTTCAGAGAGACAGAGGTATCCATCCCTCCCACCTCTTTCTCATCTCCGGACCCAGGGTCGTCCCCACCTCCCGAGGAAGACACACCCCCTGGAGAAGGGACTCCCCCGCCTCCCAAAGGCCCTCCCGATGTTACCACCGGAACCTCACCCCCGACTCCCATCTCAGCAGGATCGTCAAGGGCTTGGAACCGGTTGGAGAGGGGGATCAGAGGGGAGTTGGTGGGACCTTCCTTAGGCACCTTGGTCAGGGAAGAAGATTTTCCACCTTTTTTCTTTTTTTTTTACTTTTGGCACTCTTGGTACCCTTGTCACCCATTTCTTTTGGCTGTTCCCCTCCATCCTCATCAAAACTTTCATATTGAGAGGCATCTGAGAGATCAGCCACTTCCTCATTCTCCATCCGTCTGATCTCCTCATTCACCGCTTCCTCCCCCGGGGCCTCAGTGACATGGGCCGTCGCCTCGGAGGAGGGGGCAGCCATTACCCCAGTTTCCCGAGGCTCCTCCTGCCCCCTGACCTCCTGACGCCTTGCCTGCCTCCGCTGGTAAGAGGGTTCCCTAGCCCTGCCATTCCTCATCGGCCCCTCAGCTCCTCCCCCGCTACCACCTCCAACCTCTGCAGAAGTTGCACCGCCAGGAACTTCCTCACGGCTCCCCTCCGCCCAGCTGGCCATGGCATTAGAGAAGGAACGAGGGCAGCGGCTGAACGGGTGACCTAGATCACCACACAGGTGACATCGAATGACACCACAGGATGCGGCGAAGTGACCTACCTCGCCACACAAGGCACATTTCTGCACCTTGCAGCCCGCACTGAAGTGGCGAGGATCACCGCACCTGTGGCATACCTTCGGCTGCCCCTGGTAGAAGACCAGAATCCGATCCCTTCCCAGAAAAGCCGAGGAAGGTATGTGGGTGTCAGTGCCCCCTGAACGCTTCAACTTTACCATGAAGGTCCAGCCTCCTGACCAGATACCAAAATCGTCCCGGTTCTTCTTCGGGACCTCCACAACCTCGCCATACCGTCTCAACCAGGTCATTATGTCAACGCCAGAAAGACTCATTACATGTTAAAATGGTCACTTTCTTCGGCCCACTTTGGCGAGAAATTGCTTCCACGGCGAAACCTCGCCAGCCGGGCTCCTCTTTTACCAGCTCATAATTTGACCAAAAGAGCTCCAAGCCCTCCGGCCGAACAAAGCTGATATAAAAGGTGGAGGTCCCAAAAGGATGTATCAGAGCAAAGATGTCAATAGCCCTGAAGTCCATCTTCATGAGGAGCTTCACCATATTTGTCCTGGATGGACACGCTTCATCGCCCCTCCAGCGAAGACGAACCACATTTCTCCTGGAGACCCCCTGCCCGGCTGTCGGGAGGGACCACACTGTCTCCCCCCCCCCTTTTCTCTTGGAAGGCAGCTAGACCAAACTTATCTAGCCAGTAGGACAACGCCACCTCTCTTCCCTCTACATTGATCGTCCGCTCCCCTTTTTTGAGGGCCTCCAGGAAACGGCGGCGAAAAGCTTCATTCCCTGGGTCCGGAGATGAGGAAGACCCCTGTGGAACCCCAGCGGCAGCAGCCGCATAACTAATGGCGGCTACAGGTGAGGGGGACGATGGACCAGCCCCTATATTCCCTGAACCCTCAACCACAGTCAACCATCTCCACCTCACTTACCTCAGCCTCACCAGTTTCATTAGAAGTCCCCACGCTGGCACCATTCACACCAACCATACCTCCAGCAGAAACTGCCCCTGACCCATCACCATTATCACCATCACACACACTATTCACACCACTTGCACCACTTCCATTATTATTTACATTTTTGCTTGCATTTTTTTTCCTGCTCTCTGCTGGGGTTGTTGCTGTTTGCAGTGCAGCTGTCCCTTTAAGATTGATACTGCAGGGTTTGATTACCACACCCTGCTTTTCAGCAGAGCATGTGCTGGCAGCTGCAGACTGTTGCTCCAGCCTCTCCTGCAGACCATCTCCACGCTCCTGTGTGCACTTCACCGCCGGGTCCCCCACAGATACAGGTGACACACATGCAGAGGACCCCGGCGGTGCGACTTTCTCCGGCGAGGATGCAGTCCGGGCCGGTATTACCGCAGCCACTACAGCTGCACCCGAGTTGATAACCGGTGCCGGGGTCCCGGACTTTGACCCAGCATCGGATCTGCATGTGGGGGACCCCGACACCACAGCACACGCCGCCGATGATGCGGCCCCGGCTGACAGCGCACCACCAACACTGCGGGGAGCAGTGACCACCGGCAAGGTACCCACAGCCCCTACCCCCCGAGCGTCAGCGGGTGCAGCAGGCACCAGGCCGTCCCCCGTTTCCACAGAGGATCGGGCCTGGACACCTCCACAGGTTTTATTACTGCCCGCCACAGGGCCACACTCCAGACCATGCACACTGTCCGGCTTTGCAGCCGCATGCCCACTCTCGCCCCCTCTGCTACCGCCAGCAGAGACGGCGACCTGCGCCATATGACTTGTACTCTCCCCGCTCCCTCGCACCGGACCCACTGCAGGTCCCGGGCCGGGGTGGGTAGCGGGCTCCACACAGCGGGACCGGGGGGTCCCAGGAAGGGGGACAAACACCAACCTCTCCTCCGATGTTTTCTTCCTTTTCTTTTTCCCCCTCCCGGTTGCCTCGTCCCCGCACACCTCATCCCCAAACTTCAGGTGGGCATAATTTACTGGGGACTCTAGCTGACGGATCTGCTGCAAGACGAGAAACCCCCACTGCTGCTATCGCTGCTTCTATCATCCGCATCACCCCCATCATCCTCTGCAATGCTATTGTCTGATGGGAGTGGGACCTGCACTGGATCTATCCCGCTGTGTGTGGCCTGGAGATCACTTACCAAGCCCCCAGGTGGGTACGGTGCCTCCTCCATCTCCTCATGGTCCACCTCCTCCACCTGGGTCGGACGCCGAGACCCCTCTGGCTCCTTTGCAGCAGCCATGTTGTGGAATCGGTCCTCGTTCTCCAGCTTTTCCCGGAAGGGCCCGCTGTTGTTTAATATCGCCGCTCTCCGGGCTTCCATGCCCTCAATGCAGATCCCCAGACTGGATATCCTGGCTGTTAGGGCAGACTTCTCTGTGCGGGAGGCGCTGTCTGCAGCTTGCCTCACCTCCTTCATCTCCTCCCGGAGTCTCCTGAGGGTCTTCCCGGCCTCCTCATACTCGCTGAGGTACGTATGGACGCGGGAGCCATAGCTGGTAACCGGCTCCCGTGCGGCCCTAGTGCCCCAATCCTTCGGCACCGGCGCCGCTGCACCTCTGCGAGTACTCCGCTCACCTCCGGGAGGAGACACCGCAGTGGCCCTCGCCTCAGCCTTAGGGGCTTTGCAGCCCTCCTGGGTCTTCCTGAGCTCCACCATGTTCTGGGCCTTGCCGGATCTGGTGACCCTCTTTGCCGGTAGCGATGAGCTCCCACCCCTCGCCGGCTTAGACCGAGGGGTGGGAGACGGGGACTCAGCCCCACAGTCCATCCAATACACCCCTCTCTTTCCTGGGTCAGAGAGGGGGGGAATTACTGGGTGAAAAACTGGTGACTCTCCTGGAGCAAACAAACCAGCACCTTCCTCCACAGACTACAAGCGCCTAGTGGTGACTGTATAAATCTGTAGGTAGAGAGCTCCTCCTAGTGGTGGCTGTATAAATCTGTATGTAGTGAGCTCTCTCTAGTGGTGGCTGTATAAATATGTATGTAGTGAACTCCCTCTAGTGGTGGCTGTATAAATCTGTAGGTAGAGAGCTCCTCCTAGTGGTGGCTGTATAAATCTGTATGTAGTGAGCTCTCTCTAGTGGTGGCTGTATAAATCTGTAGGTAGTGAACTCCCTCTAGTGGTGGCTGTATAAATCTGTATGTAGGGGGCGTGGCCTGAGTGTCCATGTGAACGGACGTGCGGCTGAGAGCTCCCGCGGCCGTACATTAAAGAATCCTGCAGAGCCGCCGCTGATCGGTTCCTGAGGGGGCTTACCGGCTGCGGGGAGACTTGGAGAGTCTGGCGGTGCAAAGCGGTAGCGCTGGAACCGGAGACCATGACTAGGAGAAGGCAGAAGGACGCGGGAGCCGGAGATGCAGGCGCAATCCAAGATGGCGCCGATACAAGGGAGAAGGTGGATAAGGAGAACGCCGCATGTAGGAAGCGCATGGAGGTGGCGGCAAAGCTCCAGCAGTTTGCGAGAGCGGAGGCCGCAGAGGAGGGAGCCGGAGCTGATACCGAAGAGGAGGAGGAGGAGAAGGAGGAGAGCCCAGCAGGAAAGCATGAGGTACAACAGGGGAGAAAGGAGAGTAAAATGGCGGTGGCAGAAGGGGGACCCGAGGAAATGGCGCCAGAAGCTGAGCCTACCCTAAGAGACGTTTTTGCGCTAGTCTCTTCATGTAAACAGTCTCTGACCTTACAGATACAGGAGGTTAAGGGGGGCACAGCCCAGATAAACGCAGCCATGCAGAAGATTGACAAACGTGTGGGGGAGGTAGAGGAGAGAGTGAGCACTGCAGAAGACCATATAGTGCAGCTACAAAAAGCAGAGAAAAAGTTCACTCAAGCAATAGCTGAATTGGCTGCTAAAAATGAGGACCTTGAGAACAGGTCCAGAAGAAATAATATTCACATAGTGGGCATCCCTGAAAAAGCAGAAGGGAGGAATC
Organism: Ranitomeya imitator; assembly: GCF_032444005.1. Taxonomy (NCBI): domain Eukaryota; kingdom Metazoa; phylum Chordata; class Amphibia; order Anura; family Dendrobatidae; genus Ranitomeya; species Ranitomeya imitator. The sequence goes on from NC_091287.1 coordinate 23,987,984, forward strand.
CAACTGAATATATTGAAAAATGGCTGTTAGAGACTTTTGGAGATATGGCGCTAACAAAAGTGTTCGCGGTAGAGAGAGCCCATAGGGTCCCGCCGAAACCACCTGTCCCTGGAGCGAATCCCCGTACCATGCTCGCCAAAATCCTAAATTATAGAGACAGAGACATTATCCTGAGGAAGGCTAGAAACATGACGGATCTGACAGTTGAAGGCCAAAAGATTGCTATCTACCCGGACTATTCTACTCTGGTGCAGAAACAACGGATGATGTTCACGGGTATCAAGAGACGGCTGAGGGAGTTGGGAGTGCAGTACTCCATGATGTTTCCAGCAAGACTGAGGGTGGTGGCGTTTGAAAAAATTCACTTTTTTCAGAAGCCGGAGGAGGCTACCCAGTGGATCGATATTAATGCTAAAAACCTTAAAGGAAAAGGAGACTGAAACTGTGGGAAGAGTCTGATCTTGGTTACTTATCTGTCAGTTGGCAAAGAGTCATGTGATTGACAACTCAGGGGGTATGGGTGGTGAAGAAGGGAGCTGGATTGTATTCAGTTAAAGTGATGTTGTAATGGCTGTTGGGAAAGGGGAAGGGTAAGCGGCATATTATAAGTGTTTGCAGGCTTCTTGCATGTATTGACAATTCCATGTCCTTTTTTTTTTACAATTTTGAGATATGTTGTTTTTCAAAAAGCATAGAATCCTGTAATGTACGGTGGTGGGAGGAGGGTTGGGAAGGTAATGCCAAACGGAGTGTTCGCTATGGGCGATGATGCCCCACTCTTGAAAAGAGGTGGAATGGTTAGATGTGAGGGGGGATGGGTGGGAGGGGGTGTTGGGGGGGGGGGGGGAGGGAAGTTAGACAGCTCGTGCTCAAGAATGATGATACTCTTAGTGAAGATGAGTCAATTGATGGGGACCCGTTTTAAGATTTTGTGCTGGAATGTGAGAGGCCTAGGGGAAAAATCCAGACGAGCCGCGAGTTTGCAAGAGATCAACAGGCCTCAATGATATGCTTGCTGGAGACACATTTGGTAAGGGAAAAGGTGGATGTCTTAAATAGACGTTGGATCCAGAGGGGATATCATTCTACCTTCTCCACGTATGCCAGAGGAGTCTCAATCTTGGTCCCAGCGGGAGTTCAGTATGAGGAGGTGAAGGTATATGTGGACGTGGAGGGACAGTACGTACTAATATGGTGTATATTGTATGGAGTGATGTTGTGTGTTGCCGCGATGTATATTCCGCCCCCCTACTCTGGCAGGAAGATTAGAGAAGTAATGGAGCGAGTGGAAAGATGGGGGCCGACACCGTTGATGATTATCGGAGCCCTAAATAATATCTGTGATGAATATTGGGACAAAAATAAAAACACCCAGAATAGGTCGGAGGGGCACATCACAACATTTGGCACCTATATACAGGAGATAGGTTTGATTGATCTTTGGAGGGTCAGACATATTGGAGAGAGAGGGTACTCATGTTATTCACCAGCGCATGCCACGCTCTCTAGGATTGATATGGCTCTGGGTAACAGGATTTTGGACACATTGGTTGGGGAGGTGAGATATCTGCCAAGGGCCTTGTCGGACCATAGTCCAATTGAAGTAGAGGTTAGATTGGAGGGGGCTCACTCGACAAGTGGGAGAGAATGGAAGATTCACCCTAATTGGCTACAGAGTATTGTATTGGAAAGTATAGGTCGGGAGGTGGCGGAATTCTTTGTCTTAAATGATGGAAGCACAGACGCTCTTACGATTTGGGATGCAATGAAGGCGTATCTGAGAGGACTACTGTTTAGGGACATTAGTAGGTGTAAGCGGAGGATGAGGGAGGCAGAAAAGGCGGCAGTGGAGGAGTTGAAGGAGGCAGAGGATGGAATGGCTACACTGGGAACTCCCAAAGCAGGGAAAAGGATGAAAAATGCACAAAATCATTTGGAAAAAATTCTGTTGGACAAAGCTGAGAGGAAGCGGGAATTTCAAAGAGTGCTGTTTTATCAGGAGGGGGAAACAGTGGGACATATGCTGTCGTTGATGGCTGCTGCTCAGAGAGGTTCTTCATACATACATTCACTGGAACCTGTAAGCGGAAGTAGAATAACGGAAACACCTGAGATTTTGAGGGCTTTTGCGGACTTCTATGCAGACTTATATTCCTCCCGGTTTGGTGAATCGGTCGAGGATACATTGACTTTCTTGGAAGGTCTGGATCTGCCGAGACTGAATGAGGCAGATAGGGAGAGCCTTGAGGCCCCTATCACTGAGGAGGAACTGAGTCGTGCATTAATGTCCATGGCTAATGGGAAGGCGCCTGGGGTTGATGGGCTACCCGCTGAGGTCTATAAAGGCCTGGCAGAAGTGCTGATTCCTAGATTAAAAATGGTACTGGAGGAAGCTAGGTCCTGTGGGTGCTTGCCAGCCTCTATGAGAGAGGCCATAATAGTGGTTATTCCAAAGGAGGATAAGGATTTGGGGAAACCGGAGTCATACCGCCCAATTTCTTTACTAACTATTGATGTCAAACTTCTGGCCAAGGTGTTGGCTCTCCGTCTTTCTAGTGTCATTACGAGTCTGGTGCACTCGGACCAATCTGGCTTCATGCCTGATAGGTCAACGGCGATTAACTTGCGGAGGTTATATGTTAATTTACAGGTGAAGTCTGACAACTGTGGTCGAAGAGTGATTGTGTCGCTAGATGCTCATAAGGCGTTTGACAGTGTTGAGTGGGGATATCTTTGGCAGGTGTTGGAATGTATGGGGTTTGGTCCGCAGTTTGTGGCCTGGATAAAGCTGTTGTATTCATTACCGACGGCCAGAATTAGAGTGAACGGGGAGTTGTCTCGACCTATAGGGCTGGCTAGGGGTACTAGGCAGGGATGCCCGCTTTCACCTCTCCTGTTTGCCTTGGCTGTAGAGCCTCTTGCTGCTAAGATTCGGCAATCTGATGGGGTCCCTGGGTTTAGGTATGGGGAAATTGAGGAAAAGATAGTGCTATATGCAGATGACGTTTTGCTGTTTCTGGCTGATCCGGACGATTCACTGAGAGGGGCCATTGAAATTGTTGAAAGATTTGGTACCGTATCGGGACTAACAATTAACTGGGGTAAATCGGTTCTCTTTAGGGTGGATGAAGTAGGAGAGAATGTGAGTGAGGCTGTTGGGGATGAGAGGCTTAAGGTGGTATCTCAATTTAAATACCTTGGAATATGGATTTCGGTGCCAATTGGGGAGTTCCTACAGAGAAATTTGACTCCTGTTATGGGAGTACTCAAGGCGAAGGTCGATGCCTGGAATAAGCTACATCTATCGGTGGTCGGTAGGGTTAATCTTATTAAAATGGTCCTGATGCCTAAAATTCTATATGTTCTACATAATGCGCCAATTTGGATCCCTCGGGGGAAGTTCCAGCAGATTAATGCCCTCTTTAGAAATTTGATATGGGGGAGACACTATCCACGTATTAGCCTGGAGACGCTTCAGCGACCCAAGGATGGTGGTTTGGCTTTGCCCAACCCGGAAATATATTTTCTTGCAGCCCAGAGCCAGCATTTGAAGGGCTGGGCGCGAGAGGCGTCATCCAGTGCAGTACAACACCTAATGGAAGGGGTGACAGGCCGACGGCCGGTGGTTGAATGTTTGGAAGACGGCTCCTTGGGAGCTTTAGGGAAATTATATCCAACCCTGTTCCTGATTCGTAAATTATGGAATAGATTGAGGCAGATTCGGGGGGTTACAGGGCTGACTAAATTTACACCGATATGGTCTAACAATAATTTAAAGGAATTTGAGGCTCTGGGAGGACTGATGGAGTGGCAGACTAAAGGAATTTGCTTTGTTCACCAGATAATCCAACAACGAGCATTAAAACCCTTCTCCCAATTGCAGGTAGAGTTTGGTCGGAGATCCACAGGGGAATATCAGTATGCGCAGATGAGACATGCCTTTGGAGTTCAAAATAAGAAAGCTGACATCAGGATCCAAGGGGATATAGTTTTGGAGCATGTGTGTGGAGACGGGACTACAAGGGGAGTTATCTCTACCCTGTATAAGGACCTTATGCACACGTTTTTACTAGATTTCCCTATAAAGGCGAGAGCTAAATGGGAGAGAGACGTGGGGCAGATAGAGAATGAAACCTGGGAATCGGTGATGGAGTGGGTTCCGCGACTATCCTTGAGTGAACCATACAGGCTCTCGCACCTATATATTTTACACAGAGTATATAAATCTCCGGAAGTGCTACACAAAGCGGGATTGCGTGCTAACTCTGAGTGCCCGAGGTGTGCGAGTGAGAACGCAGGAATATACCACATGATGTGGACGTGTCCTAGGCTGGCTGCTTTTTGGGTGGTGGTTTTGAGCAGAGTAGAAGGTGCGTATAAGTGCAGAGTTCCAAGAGAGCCGATAATATGCTTGTTGGGATATGTGGAAGAAATTGGAGTAGACAACTCCTGGAAGATTGCAATTGCTAGGTTACTATATATGGCTAGAAAAGTGATAGCACGGAACTGGATAAAGGCAGAACCACCTGCGAGGAGGGAATTTCTCCAATATGTTCAACATGGTCTAAAACTGGAAAAAGGGGTGTACAAAAAAAGGGGAAAATTAGAAACGTTTAATAAAATGTGGTCTCCATGGCTTGAGATGGATTGAGGAGTAATAAAAGTCGGGAATCTTATGACTCGGATAGGGGTAATTTACCTGGGGCAGGGATGGTCTCAGGGGAGTATAGATTGAGAATGAGCTGTCTTATGGGGGGGGAGGGCTGTTGGGGATATGTTGGGGTTTATTAAAATAAAGAAAATGTGTATGTAACATGTTGCAATGTAAATGGTAATATGATGTTCTTCTTTTGTATATTGTTAATAAAAATCTATTTAAATAAAAATAAATAAATCTGTATGTAGTGCGCTCCTCCTAGTGGTGGCTGTATAAATCTGTAGGTAGAGAGCTCCTCCTAGTGGTGGCTGTATAAATCTGTAGGTAGTGAGCTCCCTCTAGTGGTGGCTGTATAAATCTGTATGTAGTGAGCTCCCTCTAGTGGTGGCTGTATAAATCTGTATGTAGTGAGCTCCCTCTAGTGGTGGCTGTATAAATCTGTATGTAGTGAGCTCCCTCTAGTGGTGACTGTATAAATCTGTATGTAGAGAGCTCCTCCTAGTGGTGGCTGTATAAATCTGTAGGTAGTGAGCTCCCTCTAGTGGTGGCTATATAAATCGGTATGTAGTGAGCTCCCCCTAGAAGTGGCTGTATAAATCTGTATGTAGTGAGCTCCTCCTAGTGATGGCTGTATAAATCTGTATGTAGTGAGCTCCCTCTAGTGGTGACTGTATAAATCTGTATGTAGTGATCTCCCTCTAGTGGTGGCTGTATAAATCTGTATGTAGTGAGCTCCCTCTAGTGGTGACTGTATAAATCTGTATGTAGAGAGCTCCTCCTAGTGGTGGCTGTATAAATCTGTATGTAGTGAGCTCCCTGTAGTGGTGGCTGTATAAATCTGTATGTAGTGAGCTCCCACTAGTGGTGACGGTATAAAATCGGTATGTAGTGAGCTCCCTCTAGTTATGACCGTATAAATGTGTATACAGTTAGTTCATCTAGTGGTGACTGTATAAATCTGTGGGTCGTTAATTCCCTTTAGTGGAGACTGTATACATTTTGGAGATCGTGAGCTCCCCCTAGTGGTGGCTGCTGACACACAAAACGCCATCATTTAATTCTATACCAGTGAAATGACTTTGATCTGTTGGGTCATTGCTCATTCACTCCTGGTAACTAGTTCCATTAATCTTACACTGTACTAATTTAAATACTACCATGTTCCGGTGCTGAGCGAGACAGAGCTTTGCCCTTTACGGTGCGAGTTTACATTAAGTCTATTCACTTTGTCTATTTTGTTAATTAATTACACTTTCGTGTTTCTCCAGCAATCTGTCTGCAGAAGTGTAAGAATGGGGGCGACTGTATCGGCCCAAATACCTGCCAGTGCCCGGCGGAGTGGGAAGGGGCTCAGTGCCAGACGCGTAAGTGATACTCCCCCGCACGGTGACTGCTTACATACTCAGAATGTTTCCCCCATTACTGCATTTAATGACTTTTTACTATTTACTCAGCCGTCTGCAATTACAAATGTTTGTACGGAGGGCGCTGCACGGCCCCCAATGTGTGTTCCTGTCGCACCGGCCATACTGGAGTCACATGTGGACAGAGATTACAGGTAACCGAGCGTCTGCACGGAGCGGCATCGGGGGCTGTGCTGTCTAAGAACACTAAAGACCCCCATATCTGTACACCTATGGCAGATTACAATACATTATTGCCGTTAATATATCAAGCGATCGCAGGTTCAAGTCCCCGGGTGGGATCAGTAAGACGTTGAAAAAAAAAGAAAAATAATTTCAAACAATAAAAAATATAATTTCATTCCCCATTTCACTTGGGGATTCCTTTCCTTTTCCCTACCCTATGTTTATTTCCTTCCCCTTTCTCTCATTTCTACCTGTTTAAAATTGAAAATACCAATAAAAACGTTTGAAAACAATAAAAAATATATAAAAGTTCCGATCTCCCATACTCCTGGCCTTGGAAAGTACAGGTCCTTCTCAAAAAATTAGCATATAGTGTTAAATTTCATTATTTCCCATAATGTAATGATTACAATTAAACTTTCATATATTATAGATTCATTATCCACCAACTGAAATTTGTCAGGTCTTTTATTGTTTTAATACTGATGATTTTGGCATACAACTCCTGATAACCCAAAAAACCTGTCTCAATAAATTAGCATACTTCACCCATCCAATCAAATAAAAGTGTTTTTTAATAACAAACAAAAAAACCATCAAATAATAATGTTCAGTTATGCACTCAATACTTGGTGGGGAATCCTTTGGCAGAAATGACTGCTTCAATGCGGCGTGGCATGGAGGCAATCAGCCTGTGACACTGCTGAGATGTTATGGAGGCCCAGGATGCTTCAATAGCGGCCTTAAGCTCATCCAGAGTGTTGGGTCTTGCGTCTCTCAACTTTCTCTTCACAATATCCCACAGATTCTCTATGGGGTTCAGGTCAGGAGAGTTGGCAGGCCAATTGAGCACAGTAATACCATGGTCAGTAAACCATTTACCAGTGGTTTTGGCACTGTGAGCAGGTGCCAGGTCGTGCTGAAAAATGAAATCTTCATCTCCATAAAGCATTTCAGCCGATGGAAGCATGAAGTGCTCCAAAATCTCCTGATAGCTAGCTGCATTGACCCTGCCCTTGATGAAACACAGTGGCCCAACACCAGCAGCTGACATGGCACCCCACACCATCACTGACTGTGGGTACTTGACACTGGACTTCAGGCATTTTGGCATTTCCTTCTCCCCAGTCTTCCTCCAGACTCTGGCACCTTGATTTCCGAATGACATGCAAAATTTGCTTTCATCAGAAAAAAGTACTTGGGACCACTTAGCAACAGTCCAGTGCTGCTTCTCTGTAGCCCAGGTCAGGCGCCTCTGCCGCTGTTTATGGTTGAAAAGTGGCTTTACCTGGGGAATGCGGCACCTGTAGCCCATTTCCTGCACACGCCTGTGCACGGTGGCTCTGGATGTTTCCACACCAGACTCAGTCCACTGCTTCCTCAGGTTCCCCAAGGTCTGGAATCGGTCCTTCTCCACAATCTTCCTCAGGGTCCGGTCTCCTCTTCTCGTTGTACAGCGTTTTCTGCCACATTGTTTCCTTCCAACAGACTTACCATCGAGGTGCCTTGATACAGCACTCTGGGAACAGCCTATTTGTTGAGAAATGTCTTTCTGGGTCTTACCCTCTTGCTTGAGGGTGTCAATGATGGCCTTCTTGACATCTGTCAGGTCGCTAGTCTTAAGGTACCTTCACACATAACGATATTGTTAACGATATTGTTGCTATTTGTGACGTAGCAACGATATCGTTAATGAAATCGTTATGTGTGACAGCGACCAACGATCAGGCCCCTGCTGGGAGATAGTTGGTCGCTGAATAAAGTCCAGAACTTTATTTCGTCGCTGGACTCCCTGGAGACATCGCTGGATCGGCGTGTGTGACACCGATCCAGCAATGTTTTCACTGGTAACCAGGGTAAACATCGGGTAACTAAGCGCAGGGCCGCGCTTAGTAACCCGATGTTTACCCTGGTTACCATGCTAAAAGTAAAAAAAAAACAAACACTACATACTTACCTACCGCTGTCTGTCCTCCAGCGCTGTGCTCTGCACTCCTCCTGTACTGGCTGTGAGCCGGAAAGCAGAGCGGTGACGTCACCGCTCTGCTTTCCGGCTCACAGACAGTACAGGAGGAGAGCAGAGAAGCAGAGCGCAGCGCTGGAGGACAGACAGCGGTAGGTAAGTATGTAGTGTTTGTTTTTTTTTTTACTTTTAGCATGGTAACCAGGGTAAACATCGGGTAACTAAGCGCGGCCCTGCGCTTAGTTACCCGATGTTTACCCTGGTTACCGGCATCGTTGGTCGCTGGAGAGCGGTCTGTGTGACAGCTCTCCAGCGACCAAACAGCGACGCTGCAGCGATCCGGATCGTTGTCGGTATCGCTGCAGCGTCGCTAAGTGTGACGGCACCTTTACCCATGATGGGGGTTTTGAGTAATGAACCAGGCAGGGAGTTTATAAAAGCCTCAGGTATCTTTTGCATGTGTTTAGAGTTAATTAGTTGATTCAGAAGATTAGGGTAATAGGTCGTTTAGAGAACCTTTTCTTGATATGCTAATTTATTGAGACAGGTTTTTTGGGTTATCAGGAGTTGTATGCCAAAATCATCAGTATTAAAACAATAAAAGACCTGACAAATTTCAGTTGGTGGATAATGAATCTATAATATATGAAAGTTTAATTGTAATCATTACATTATGGGAAATAATGAAATTTAACACTATATGCTAATTTTTTGAGAAGGACCTGTACATAAAATCTAAAAGAAAAGAAAAATATGGAAAAAATAACATATTTGGTATTGCTGTTTGCAGAATTAAAAAATGATCCGAAATGATCCGAAATAAAAAACAAAAATGGCAACATTGCTCTTTTATGTTCACCAAAAAAATAAGAGATCAGAAAATCAGAAAATGGCGATGAGAGTGCTACAAATGGTAATGAAATATCAAGCCCTGATACAATGTGACTGAAACAGAGGGGCCCCAGCAAACCTGTCGCCTAAGGGCCCGGATAGTCCCGGAGCCGCTCTGGCTGAAGGAATCAATATCACCATTACACACTGAATGGGAAACCACTGGGTAAATCTGACAGGGAGAAGGACTTGGGGATCCTAGTTAATGATAAACTTACCTGGAGCAGCCAGTGCCAGGCAGCAGCTGCCAAGGCAAACAGGATCATGGGGTGCATTAAAAGAGGTCTGGATACACATGATGAGAGCATTATACTGCCTCTGTACAAATCCCTAGTTAGACCGCACATGGAGTACTGTGTCCAGTTTTGGGCACCGGTGCTCAGGAAGGATATAATGGAACTAGAGAGAGTACAAAGGAGGGCAACAAAATTAATAAAGGGGATGGGAGAACTACAATACCCAGATAGATTAGCGAAATTAGGATTATTTAGTCTAGAAAAAAGACGACTGAGGGGCGATCTAATAACCATGTATAAGTATATAAGGGGACAATACAAATATCTCGCTGAGGATCTGTTTATACCAAGGAAGGTGACGGGCACAAGGGGGCATTCTTTGCGTCTGGAGGAGAGAAGGTTTTTCCACCAACATAGAAGAGGATTCTTTACTGTTAGGGCAGTGAGAATCTGGAATTGCTTGCCTGAGGAGGTGGTGATGGCAAACTCAGTCGAGGGGTTCAAGAGAGGCCTGGATGTCTTCCTGGAGCAGAACAATATTGTATCATACAATTATTAGGTTCTGTAGAAGGACGTAGATCTGGGTATTTATTATGATGGAATATAGGCTGAACTGGATGGACAAATGGCTTTTTTCGGCCTTACTAACTATGTTACTATGTTTCCATCTTCAGCCGCTGTGAGGATGACTCCGGGGATTTACCGAGAAGTGAAAACTTCAGACATTAATCAATCACAGAACCAAAACTACAGGTGATAGAAGACCCCATGCCGAGGCGAACCGGAGGGCGAGGAGGTCTCAGCAGCTCAGATACAAGAACATCCCCTGCTGAGCGGATATTGTGCGTGTGACGGCACAAAGACGCTGCACTGTAAACCGGTAGATCCAGGAGGACACGGATGTAGCAGAGCTGAACGTGCCGCCCTGCGATACATGTCTGAGTTATAATATAGGTAGATCAGCAGTCCTATGTAAAACTGCCAACAACAAGCGTCACAACACACTCAGCTCTGCTACATCCGCACTTTGTTATTTTCACTGTCGACCACAAAACAATCATTAGTGGGGTTTTTATTATTATTTTTTATAATTGCCATTTACTATTTTCCCTGCAATTTTCCATCAGAAAAATGAGATGTAAATATTTACATAAAATAAAAATATATAATAAATGTTCCGTTTTTTTTTTTTTAACCAAACCGGATCCTGGATGGAAGAATGATAAAGTTGTTATGTGATTGATACATTGTTGGATATAATTGTACGTAGGGAATGAAAAAAATGTTCCCAATGGCTTCCGGCAACTTATTTCCTGTAGGAACAGCGCCGCCCCTGTCCGCAGGTTGTGTCCGGTATTGCTCTGCAGTTCCGGTGATAGGGGGAGAATTCACATTTGATAACGAAACTCTACAAAAAAGGCGACATCGGGAAGACGGGAAGGAAAACGGTCATGGAGGAGAGGGGTCACTTAGGGGTCCATGGCGGCAGGTGACGTCCGTAGACCCCGTGGGTAAGACGCAGAGGAACAAACAGCGCAGACAGACGTCACTTTTCATCAATCTTTATTGTTACTTTTTTGCCAAAGAAACAAAACTGTAATTACCGATACACACAAGCTCATTAGTGTTGTTAAATAATTATTGACACGAATCACGTGATTTCCCACGTGCGCCAAAACCGCAGTATTTACATAGAAACAATCAGGGCATCTGATCAACGATCCATCACCTTATACCATATGGAGCACAGATTGTCCACAGCAGCCATGATACTTAAAGGGGTTCCTCTAAACAAAATATTTTTGCAAAAAATATAATTAAAGGGACAGTAAAAAAGTATGGAAAGCCATTGCGTTCGTCTTTCCAGACCTCCTTAGCTCTTTTACTGCCCTCGATTGAGCGCCATTTCTGCCTGATCTAAGTAACCTGGCACAGACTAGTTGCTAGGGATACCCTTCCTGGCAACAAAGTATCAATTATTGGTTGCTAGGCAGTGAGTTCCGTAGGAAATGAGACTGTCAAATAGGATGGCTCGGAGCTGGAATGTTGGTGGTTACCGTGGTGATCAGGCTGGAGGCACTAGCAGCAGACAAGTCCTCATCTAGAGAGGCTTTACTGGTCAGATCTTTCTAGAAATAGTTGTAGGCGGAGTCTCTATTTAAAGGCATAGAACAGAAATTCACTTCGATGAGAATGCTTAGCGATGGGGTCGCAATTATGACCCGAGCTGATCAAATATTGTAATCAATAAGTGGTTTCTAAATTGTATCCTTAAGATACAGATTTCATTGCAAAACGGATATTTTAGACCATTTTACCGTATATGACTGCTCCTTTTTTAATGCAAATAAACATGAAACTACAGCCACTTTTTTTTTTTACTTAGTTAATTGGAAAATCCTGCAAAAATCACGGTTACGGTTACGGTTAGTAAAAATACCTTCAACTCCCATGTTCTTTGCTCTTTTCAGAATAGTGACATGTCCCCTTTAAATATAAAGATACATTGTATCTCTGTCTTCTGTGTTACAAAGTGGTTTGTGAAGAGTAACAGCGCCATCTGGTGGGCAGAAGCGAAATGTGATGTGTGCATCCTAGTAACTAGGCGAGAAAACTGTATAAACTTGTAAGAGTTGTCTATGGAGTAAACCTTTTTTTTTTTTCCTACGAGATTATCAGATTGGCTAAAAAAAAAAAAAAACAGAAAAAAAAAAAATAGTCATCAAGACCCCCTATAAAATGATTCCCCCTACTAGTGCTAAAGAGCTTACTGACCTTCCTACAACATCAGATAAAAAATAGCTAAAGTTGTGTAATGTGTCCAGTTCACATTGCTGGTCACCTTGAGATTTAATAATAATTATTTATTACATTTATTATTAATTTAATAAATTAAGGACACCTTAAGGGGGCATCATATTCCTCCACACCATTAAAGTTATTTTGGGCTAAATATAATTTTTACAAGTGGGTTTTAATAATCATTTTCACATAATTTGGCCTTTACAGGGTCTTTGTATCCCCGCACATTGCAGAATGAGTTAACTGAGAAACGGTCGGTGAGCTCATTCTTACTTTGCAACTCTCTTATCAGTCTTTTTCTGAGCTCCTCTCGGCTGATTTCAGAGCGCAAGAAAAATTCAGCTCAACTTTGATGAGGTCTGTGGTTAGAAATCAACACAGAGGAGCTCAGAAAAAGACAAAAGAGAAGGAAAAAAAAAAAAGTGTCACTAACTCAGTCACTGAGGGATTTTTCAGGGAAGAAAAAGAGCCAAAGGTTTAAACTTTTTAATGAAACTGTAGCTGAAAAAAATATTTTTAGCTCTAAATCCATGCAATTAAGCAAAAAAAAAAATAACTAACACCCCCCAGAAGATGTTGGGGGGCCAGATTGGCGACTTTCTAACAGAATGGAACAACCCATCTAGAAAAGTGGTGCTTCCCTATTAATTTGAATATCTGGGGAATGGATGTTTTTTGGAAGCTGACACCTGTCCCAATCTTGTCCGCACATATTTATATACCAGAATCCCTTTCCTCCGAGTCCAAATATTCTTGACCTGACACTTTTCCATACCTTATCATCTGGGAATGCACGGGTGGAAGCAGAAGGCAGATAGAGGCCTATTGGATAAAAATGCTTCCTCAGGGGCGGAGCAGTTTATCACCTTGCTCCTCCCCTGAGGAACAAAAAGTCCTGTCTTTTTCCTAAATTGCTACTTAAAAAGTCCAGTTAGGTCCAGCAATTAATAAAATGTATTCAGCGGCCTCTACCGGCTCCCAAAATGGCAAATGGGTGTGCAGCACCCAAAACACGACTTTATTTCAGGATCTGCAGGGGGTCAAGTCCTATTTTCTCGAGAAGACAAGCGGTGCCCAGTCTGTCTGTCAGCCGCTTATCTCGCCCATAAAAACAACAAGCGGTCAGCTTGCTGAGGCAGAGAGTCAAGAGAAAACAACCATGCACAGATCGTGCAACCGTCACCGAGAGCAGCGGAGAACGTCGTTCACGTACGGACAAGAATAAATCGCAGAATCAATACTTATATGACGGCGTAAACCGCAAAATAAAAGTGGTCAGAGGTTGGAGTGATCACTGCCAGAGACAGAACGAGGCATAAAAACCAGAGAATATCGCAAAATATGATCGCGTTCGGAAAAAGAAGCTTTAAGTGGTAAAAGCCCCCGCCCCTTTAAGAAAACATAAATCTTAAAAAGAGACCCAAAAATCAAAGTGGTTTGGTGATGGGGAAAGATCACAATAATCAGTCAGCTGACAGAAGAGTTAGAAAATACAGAAGAAGCAGTATATATATGGCTTCTATATATATATATATAAAAAAAATCCTTCTTCCCAATGTCAGGAAGCAGCATGGAAAGCAGGCAGCATTTATGTCGTGGGCAGTCAAGAATTGGAACTTTTTACAATTTGGCGCCCCCCCCCCCCCCCAAAAAAAAAAAAAGAGACATTAATAATTGGACTAATGACTCCTTTCCTTCCTGTTAACCCTTTTAACGGCAGCTGTATTGGCCGTCACCCAAGTTGCCTATTTACCGACGCCCTCATAATTCGTCGCTACCAAATAATAGTGATAAAAAATAAATAAAATAAAATTTAAATGATTAAAAAAGGAAAAAAAAAGAAAAAAATAATATTATCAAATCCATGCGGCAATAAAGAATTAAACCGAAATAAAATAAAATAATAAAAAAAAAAGACCTAGAAAGCGTCCCAGGTAAAATGATGAGTAAGTTTGCCGTTGCACAGAGAACATGTTACTATATACAGATTTATGTACACGCGGCCTGAGGGGCGACCTCACGATATGACCGGCGGATATAAAGCCTCCGGGGGTTAGATCCTAGTCTAGATGCACCAAAATGAGCTGCCTGCGCCAACCGCACAGAACCGGCCAGAGCCGCACAGAAGGCAGCGTCACGCCCAACGCCGCTCTCGTCTCCGCTCCAACCTGGAAGGACGCTAAGGCTGCTTGAAGATGGGGAGGCTGGACTGGCCCAGGTGGTAGGTGGCGTTACCCCCGCAGTCCACGTACTGATACACTTCTTGGGAAAGTTGTTCTGGATGACCCAAGTAGGAAATGGTCACCGTCACCCTGTACAAACGAAGAGGACGGTATTATACCTTCAGTGACCACAAGTGAACAGTACAACACTATGAATGTGCCGCTACCCATAGTCACATATCAGAATAATGTATACCTAGTGCCGAAACATGCCCAGGACGTTACACCCCACCAGAAAAAGTGACCCACAAAGAGCAGTATTATAGGGCAAGTATTAAAGTAGTTATATTCTTGTACATAGAGTGCAGTGTTATAGTAGTTATATTCTTGTACATAGGGAGCAGTATTATAGTAGTTATATTCCTGTACATAGGAACAGTATTATAGTAGTTATATTCTTGTACATAGGGGCAGTATTATAGTAGTTATATTCTTGTACATAGAGGCAGTATTATAGTAGTTATATTATTGTACACAGGGAGCAGTATTATAGTAGTTATATTCTTGTACATAGGGGCAGTATTATAGTAGTTATATTCTTGTACATAGGAGCAGTATTATAGTAGTTATATTCTTGTATATAGGAGCAGTATTATAGTAGTTATATTATTGTACACAGGGAGCAGTATTATAGTAGTTATATTCTTGTACATAGGGGCAGTATTATAGTAGTTATATTCTTGTATATAGGAGCAGTATTATAGTAGTTATATTCTTGTACATAGAGGCAGTATTATAGTAGTTATATTA
Source organism: Ranitomeya imitator (assembly GCF_032444005.1). Lineage (NCBI taxonomy): Eukaryota > Metazoa > Chordata > Amphibia > Anura > Dendrobatidae > Ranitomeya > Ranitomeya imitator. Next base: position 24,003,094 of record NC_091287.1, read on the forward strand.
TTGTACACAGGGAGCAGTATTATAGTAGTTATATTATTGTACACAGGGAGCAGTATTATAGTAGTTATATTCTTGTATATAGGAGCAGTATTATAGTAGTTATATTCTTGTACATAGAGGCAGTATTATAGTAGTTATATTATTGTGCACAGGGAGCAGTATTATAGTAGTTATATTCCTGTACATAGGAACAGTATTATAGTAGTTATATTCTTGTATATAGGAGCAGTATTATAGTAGTTATATTCTTGTACATAGGAGCAGTATTATAGTAGTTATATTCTTGTACATAGGGGCAGTATTATGGTAGTTATATTCTTGTACACAGGGAGCAGTATTATAGTAGTTATATTCTTGTACATAGGGAGCAGTATTATAGTAGTTATATTCTTATACATAAGAGCAGTATTATAGTAGTTATATTCTTGTACATAGGGGCAGTATTATAGTAGTTATATTCTTGTACATAGAGGCAGTATTATAGTAGTTATATTCTTGTACATAGGGACAGTATTATAGTAGTTATATTCCTGTACATAGGAGCAGTATTATAGTAGTTATATTCTTGTACATAGGAGCAGTATTATACTAGTTATATTCTTGTACATAGGGGCAATATTATAGTAGTTATATTCTTGTACATAGGAGCAGTATTATAGTAGTTATATTCTTGTACATAGGGGCAGTATTATAGTAGTTATATTCTTGTACATAAGGGCAGTATTATAGTAGTTATATTCTTGTACATAGGAGCAGTATTATAGTAGTTATATTCTTGTACATAGGGGCAGTATTATAGTAGTTATATTCTTGTACATAGGGGCAGTATTATACTTATAGTCAGGTCTATAAAATTTGCTGATACTTACTGCATGTTTAATACAATGTTATGAACCTTAATACTTGGTAATGTACAGTAGGTGCTGTGGAGAAAAAAAATAAAAAAATTGAAAAAAAATCACATGTGACGGATGCAGACCAGTGATACATTCTGCACACACATTCCTTTTGCTTTCGGTGACAGGAGGTGCGGGTCCTTAGATTGCAGCGAAGGCTTATGCTGCTGCTGTTCTATAAGGGGATTAACTAATCGGCTCCAAGAAGAACCTGGAACTAAAGTCTCCGGTATATAATGCCGCCTCCTGTGCTATTGCTGGGCCTGGGGTCAGCTCTGATCACAGCTTTTAACTTAAAAGGAGACTCGCTGAATAGCAACTTCTGCAGCCAACAAGCCACAAAAAAGGAAAAAGAAAATAAAAAAAAATTAAAAGTTTTACATTAACAAAACAAGACCCGAATACTCACTACATGTAATCAAATTCTTTCCCGATTTTGGCCGGCACGGTGTAGTCAATCTGTAAATACAACAGGAAGGTTAATGAATCGTTAAATCGACTCACGCCGAGACAAAGGCCGCGATTCATCATTAACTCAATTTTATAAAGTTAGTTTTCTGTACTGAATTCTCCAAAGTAATGAACGTGAGTAGACAAATTTTGTCTTATATAAAGAAAAAAAATAGGGATTTTTGGTTACTCACCATAAAATCCTTTTCTCCGAGACGCTCATTGGGCGACACAGGACTGTGGTGTATGCTTCTGCCGCCAGGAGGCTGACACTAAGTAAACTTAAAAAAAAAATTAGCTCCTCCTCCATCGTATACACCCTGACACTGGCTACCAGAGACTCCAGTTTGGTGCAAAAAGCAGTAGGAAAACAAAAGAAAACACAAAAAATAATATAACAGCATAAATACAGAAACTTTATGTCTAGAAAAGATCCTACTGACTAATGTAATCAGATATAACCAAAGCAGCCATAAGGGCTACCAGGGAGGGAGCTGTGTCCCCCAATGAGCGTCTTGGAGAAAAGGATTTTACGGTGAGTAACCAAAAATCCCTATTTCTCCTTCGCCTCATTGGGGGACACAGGACTGTGGGATGTCCTAAAGCAGTCCCTGGGTGGGAAAAATCACTCACCAGAAAAAGACATCCAGATAATGTTTGTCTATAAATGCGCCACTGCCGCTTGAAGAATTCTTCTACCCAGACTTGCATCTGCAGAGGTCTGGGAATGGACATTATGTTTGACAAATGTATGCAGACTAGACCAGGTCGCAGCCTTGCAAACCTGTTCTGCTGAGGCCTGGTGCCGAACGGCCCAGGAAGCCCCCACTGCTCCAGTCGAATGAGCCTTGATTCCGTCCGGAACCGCCATGCCCATGGAGCGATAAGCCTCCTGAATGGTCGCCCTTATCCATCTGGCCAGGGTAGATTTTGAAGCCGCGCATCCCTTCCTGCGACCCTGCGGAAGGACAAACAGAGCATTCGTCTGGCGAAAGGGGGCCGTATGGGAAACGTACCTCCTCAGAGCCCTCACCAGATCCAACGTATGGAGAGCCTTTTCTACACGGTGCGTAGGTGCCGGACAAAAAGAGGGCAGAACAATATCTTCATTAATGTGAAATGATGAAACAACCTTCGGCAAAAAGGATGGAGCTGGTCTGAGCACCACCTTGTCCTGATGAAATCGCAAAAAAGGAGGACGACAAGAAAGAGCTGCCAGCTCCGATACCCGTCTTATGGACGTTATGGCCACTAAAAATACAACTTTCCAAGAGAGAAACATCAAAGAAACCTCTTGAAGAGGCTCAAAAGGAGCGTCCTGTAAAGCCCTTAAGACCAGATTAAGGTCCCAAGCTTCCAAAGGAGTCTTATAAGGAGGGACCTTATGAGCGACTCCTTGGAAAAAAGTCCTGACTTGACGATTAGGAGCAATCCTGCGTTGAAAAAGTACTGATAAAGCCGAAACCTGCCTTTTAAGGGTACTCGGAGCCAGCCCAGAATCCAGACCTGCTTGAAGGAAGGCTAGAATGTTAGGAACGGAGAAACGCAAAGGGGGCAGCCCGCGTTCTCTACACCAGGAAAGAAACACCTTCCAAGTGTGATAATAAATCCTGGCCGAAACGGACTTACGTGCACTGATCAAGGTATCAGCCACTTCTTGAGAAAAACCAGCCTGAGTTAAAACCCAAGATTCAACGGCCAGGCCGTCAAACGTAGGACCTCTGAGTTCTGGTGGTAGATTGGCCCTTGAGATAGAAGATCTGGCCGATCGGGGAGCCGCCAAGGAACCCCGGCTAGAAGTTGTACCAGGTCTGCATACCAGGTCCGTCGTGGCCAATCCGGAGCGATCAGGATGGCCGGCACTCTCTCTGATTTGATCTTCTTGATTACTCTCGGGAGCAGTGCCAGAGGAGGGAACAGATAAGAGAGATGAAATTGGTTCCAAGACAGTACCAGCGCATCCACGGCGATAGCCTGGGGATCTCGGTACCGAGAGACAAAACTGGGCACCTTGGCATTCACCTTGGACGCCATTAGATCCACGTCTGGAGTTCCCCAAAGATGGCATATCTGCAAAAATACCTCAGGGTGGAGAGACCATTCCCCGGAGGCTAGACCCTGACGGCTTAGGAAATCTGCCGCCCAGTTTTCTTCGCCCGGAATGTGGACCGCTGAGATCACAGAGTGATTTCTCTCCGCCCAGAGTAGAATCAGTTTTACCTCCTGCATGGCTGCCTTGCTGCGGGTGCCCCCCTGGTGATTTATGTAGGCTACCGCTGTAGCGTTGTCCGACTGAATCCGGACAGGGCGACCCGCCAGAAAATGGTGAAAACGTAACAAGGCTAGCCGGACCGCTCGAATCTCTAAGATATTGATGGGGAGTTCTGATTCCCGAGGAGACCAGCGTCCCTGAGCTGTGTGATGGAAGAACACTGCTCCCCAACCCAGGAGACTGGCATCTGTTGTGACCACTAGCCAATTGGTTGGGGGAAAGGGCTTCCCCCTGAGAAGAGATGAGCTGTTTAGCCACCAAGCGAGAGCCTGTCTGGTCTGAAAAGACAACTGAAAATTGCGGTTGAGAGAGAGAGGATTTTTGTTCCATGCTGATAGGATTGCACGTTGGAGGGGTCGAAGATGAAACTGTGCAAACGGAACCGCCTCTATGGTTGCAACCATCTTTCCTAACACCCTCATCCCGGACCGAATCGTATGAGGGTATGGTTGTAGAAGGTTCCTCACTTCCCGCCGAAGGGCTAGGACCTTGTCCTGGGGAAGGACAGTTAAGGCTTGAGAGGTGTCAAAGGTCATGCCTAAGAAAGAGATTTTTCGAGACGGCCGTAGAGATGACTTTCTTAAATTTACCAACCAACCTAGACGGGAAATGGTGTCCAGAGTGATGTCGACATTTTCCTTGCAAGACTGAAATGTCGGTCCCTTGATCAGCAGATCGTCTAGGTATGGCAAGACAACTATACCTCGGGAGTGCAGAATGGACACCACAGTCGACATGACTTTTGTGAACACCCTGGGAGCGGAAACCAGTCCGAAAGGTAATGCCGTGAACTGGAAGTGTAGATTGTTTACGCCAAACCGGAGAAATCTTTGATGGAGCGGAAAGATGGGAATATGAAGATAAGCATCCTGAATGTCTACTGAGGCCAAAAATTCTCCCTTTTCCAGAGAGGCGATGACCGACCGCAGAGACTCCATCCGAAAGTGTCGAACGCGGACAAACTTGTTTAAGAGTTTGAGATCTAGAATAGGCCTCACTGCTCCATCCTTTTTGGGCACTACAAAAAGATTGGAATAAAAGCCCTGGAATCTTTCTTCCTTTGGAACAGGAGAAATGACACCGCTGATACGGAGAGACTCTATGGAATTGAACAAGCTTTGACGAAGAGATTTGCACTTGGGAAGACGGGATGGGAAGAACCGGGGAGGAGGAAGGCAGACCAGCTCTATTTTGTAACCTGAAGATATGAGCTCTGCCACCCACTGGTCGTGGATTACCTGAAGCCAGACCTGGCGAAATAAAAGTAGACGTCCGCCTACCCTTTTGGAGATGCCCGGAAGAGGCCTCCAGTCACTTGGCCGAAAATCTTTGCGTCCTAGATCCTCTAGATCTAGAAGACTGGGGACGCATTCTTCCCCCCTGACTGGCCGAATAAGGGGTCCGACTGTCTCGGTCCTGATTGGGCCGACCCTGCGCAGGAGAACCTGATGCTGGGGCCCATCTGACATAGCGAAAGGTTCTAAAGCGAGCCTGAAAATGGCGCCGAAAAGGCTGTCTGGCCCTCTGCTGAGGAAGGAATTTACTTTTCCCTCCTGTGGAGTCAGAAATGAGCTGATCCAGCTTTTCTCCGAACAAACGACCACTCTGATACGGCAGGGATGTAAGAGATTTCTTAGAGGTAGAATCAGCCCGCCAGGACCTTAACCAAAGGGCCCTTCTGATGGCAATAGCATTAGAAGCAGCCGAGGAAGCACAATCTGCCGCATCCAGAGATGCGTTAATCAGATAGCTACCGGCCATAGCTACCTGAGATGACATTTCAGCCAATTCTGCTGACACATTACCTTCCTGGAGAGCCTTAGATAACGAGTCAGACCAAGATATCATAGCCCTGGCAACCCAGGTTGCCGCAAAAGAAGGAAAAAGTGCTGAGCTTGAGGCCTCAAAGACGGAACGAGCCAAGCTCTCTATAAGACGATCCGTAGGATCCTTAATCGATGAGCCATTAGGGAGAAATAGCAACGTGTTAGAGGCTAAACGGGACACTGGAGGATCTACAGAAGGATTTTCTGCCCAATCACTACAAAGTTCCGAAGCAAAAGGATACCTAGCCTTCAGAGCTCTTTGCCCTGAAAAGCGTTTGTCCGGGTGCTCCCTATTGCGTCGAATCAGGTCCTCGAACTCAGGATGAGAGGAAAAAACCCTATGGGCCCGTTTAGACCGCTTAAATGAGACCTTATGATCAGAGGAAGAGACGAGCTCGTCTTCTATCCCCAAAGACTGATTGACAGCTTCAATTAGGCTGTCTACTGACTCCTGAAACCCAGGTTTATCAAAATTAAGAGACCCTTCTGACTCGTAGTCAGTCTCAACTTCACCGCTTTCTGCAGGGGAAGGAGAGCGAGATACGGAACTCCAGGATGCGGAAGCACCTGAGTGCCTGGGAGACGCTTTGCGAATCCGCTTTCCATGCGTCTGTCGAGTGAGAGCGCCCCCCCTGCAGGCCGCAGACTCCTGAGACCCCGAGGCCCTCTCTGAAAACAGGCGGACTACCGGTCCCGACCGCCGGGGTCTGCAGTGATTTGATCGCTTCAGTAAGGGACGCCATGGATTGTGACAAGGACGTGACCCATTCCGGAGGAGCTACCACAGCATCTGGCTGAGGGACCGGAGCTGGAGAGACTACTGGAGGACTGGCAGGGGGGGGCTCCTGGACATGTTCAGGGTCACAGGCCTCACAGAGGCGATTACTTTGGGCGTGCGGAAAAAGGGCACTACAAGATACACAACTGGAAAAAAGAACCGTGTGAGTCTTAACCCTTCTAGACATAATGATCCGTAATGCTATACCCAGGGCCAGAGACTGGGAAAAAAAGGAATGCTTCAGCCAGATGGAGGGAGAAGCACTTACCCCAGTCCTGTGTCCCCACGAGTACCGAGATGGATCCTCAAAGCATGATGCTGAGCCCAAAAGCGCTGTCTTATATGCATAGCAGGCCTTAGGGGGGAGGGACCGCCAAACGATGCTGCGGCCTGGAGCAGGCTCGAAGCCGGGGCCTCAATTTTTCCCCCCTTAGAGCGAGGAGAGCCGGAACCGGAAGTGACGCGCCGGAAGGGGCGGAGCCCCACAGCGCGGTCCGATGGCCGGAAGTCCCGGCTCCAGGAAGCTGCTCCACGCCCGAAGCGGCCAGGCAGAGCCGATGCCTCTGGGGGGACAGCGGCGCTGATCCTAACGCCGCGCGCCGCCGGACCACGCTGCAGCGTAGCTGCGCCACAGCGTCGCCCGACATAACGCCACAGCGCCGGACAACGCCGCAGCGCCACAGATCCAACGCCCCAGCGCCGGATCACGCCGCAGCGCAGCAGTCCCAACGCAGCAGCGCCGCCTCAGCAGCGCTGAAAAAAAGGGCACCGCACTCCCGGAGGACACAGCCGCCGGACCCCGCAGGTAATGCCAGGAGCCCCCCCATCATACCGCACTATCGAGGGGTAGAACCAATGACGGTGCAGGAACCCTATCTCCATTATCCCCAGGATAAGGAGAGGGACCGTCCACCACCCCAGCTAACACCGCAGGGGTGTAGAATTCAGGGGGGAACACACGGACATCTTATGGGCACCTGTACAGCCTGGAGTCTAGGTACCTCAGGGTGGTCAGGGCCAAGTCCGGTGAAGAATCCCACGTCGCGGGGAAGGATACGTGGAGAAAATCGCACGTACTTGCCCGTTGATGGTTTGGGGAGATCGGACCCTCAAAAAGGTCCGTCGCCCCTTCAATCCAAAGATGTTGAAAAATCGGGTCCATCGATCCAGGACCCAGAGATGTGCCTCCTTGAGACACTAAGCATGAACTGGAGTCTCTGGTAGCCAGTGTCAGGGTGTATACGATGGAGGAGGAGCTAATTTTTTTTTTAAGTTTACTTAGTGTCAGCCTCCTGGCGGCAGAAGCATACACCACAGTCCTGTGTCCCCCAATGAGGCGAAGGAGAAAAAAGGATCCTTTAAACATGTTGCATGTTCGCCCTCTAATGTGATAAAAAGAAGTTTAGACAGATTTTACATTCCACAATTCTGCAAATATTTTGCAACAATTCAAAAATGTTCACATGATCAATTAAGACTACAACATCTGTATTTAAAAAAACAAACAAAAAACAAACAAACAAAAAAAAACAGGAAACCAAAAGAAACAAGAATGCCAATTAACCCCTTTCTGCCATTAGACGTACTATTGCGTCCATGTGGGGTGGGCTTTTCTTCCCAAGGACGCAATAGTACGTCATATGCGATCGGCAGCGCTCACGGGGGGAGCGCCGCCGATCGCGGCCGGGTGTCAGCTGTTTATCGCAGCTGACATCCGGCACTATGTGCCAGGAGCGGTCACGGACCGCCCCCGGCACATTAACCCCCGGCACACCGCGATCAAAGATGATCGCGATGTGCCGGCGGTACAGGGAAGCACCGCGCAGGGAGGGGGCTCCCTGCGGGCTTCCCTGAGCCCCCCGCAGCAACGCGATGTGATCGCGTTGCTGCGAGGGTCTCACCTCCCTCCCTGCTCCCTCCAGCCCCGGATCCAAGATGGCCGCGGATCCGGGTCCTGCAGGGAGGGAGGTGGCTTCACAGAGCCTGCTTAGAGCAGGCACTGTGAAGCAGCCTGCACTGCTATCAGATCAGTGATCTGACAGAGTGCTGTGCAAACTGTCAGATCACTGATCTGTGATGTCCCCCCCTGGGACAAAGTAAAAAAGTAAAAAAAAAAAATTTCAAATGTGTAAAAAAAAATTAAAAAAAATATTCCAAAATAATGAAAAAAAAATAAAAATATTATTCCCATAAATACATTTCTTTATCTAAATAAAAAAAAAAAAACAATAAAAGTACACATATTTAGTATCGCCGCGTCCGTAACGGCCCGACCTATAAAACTGGCCCACTAGTTAACCCCTTCAGTAAACACCGTAAGAAAAAAAAAAAAAAAACGAGGCAAAAAACAACGCTTTATTATCATACCGCCGAACAAAAAGTGGAATAACACGCGATCAAAAAGACAGATATAACTAACCATGGTACCGCTGAAAACGTCATCTTGTCCCGCAAAAAACGAGCCGCCATACAGCATCATCAGCAAAAAAATAAAAAAGTTATAGCCCTGAGAATAAAGCGATGCAAAAATAATTATTTTTTCTATAAAATAGTTTTTATCGTATAAAAGCGCCAAAACATAAAAAAATGATATAAATGAGGTGTCGCTGTAATCGTACTGACCCGAAGAATAAAACTGCTTCATCAATTTTACCAAACGCGGAACGGTATAAACGCCTCCCCCAAAAGAAATTCATGAATAGCTGGTTTTTGGTCATTCTGCCTCACAAAAATCGGAATAAAAAGCGATCAAAAAATGTCACGTGCCCGAAAATGTTACCAATAAAAACATCAACTCGTCCCGCAAAAACCAAGACCTCACATGACTCTGTGGACCAGAATATAGAAAAATTATAGCTCTCAAAATGTGGTAACGCAAAAAATATTTTTTGCAATAAAAAGCGTCTTTCAGTGTGTGACGGCTGCCAATCATAAAAATCCGCTAAAAAACCCGCTATAAAAGTAAATCAAACCCCCCTTCATCACCCCCTTAGTTAGGGAAAAATTAAAAAAATGTATTTATTTCCATTTTCCCATTAGGGCTAGGGTTAGAGTTAGGGCTAGGGTTAGGGCTAGGGCTAGGGTTAGGGCTAGGGTTAGGGCTAGGGTTAGGGTTAGGGCTAGGGCTAGGGTTAGGGTTAGGGCTAGGGTTAGGGCTAGGGTTAGGGCTAGGGTTAGGGCTAGGGTTAGGGCTAGGGTTAGGGCTAGGGTTAGGATTAGGGTTAGGGCTAGGGTTAGGGCTAGGGCTACAGTTTGGGTTGGGGCTAAAGTTACAGTTAGGGTTTAGATTACATTTACGGTTGGGAATAGGGTTGGGATTAGGGTTAGGGGTGTGTCAGGGTTAGAGGTGTTGTTAGGGTTACTGTTGGGATTAGGGTTAGGGATGTGTTTGGATTAGGGTTTCAGTTATAATTGGGGGGTTTCCACTGTTTAGGCACATCAGGGGCTCTCCAAACGCGACATGGCGTCCGATCTCAATTCCAGCCAATTCTGCGTTGAAAAAGTAAAACAGTGCTTCTTCCCTTCCGAGCTCTCCCGTGTGCCCAAACAGGGGTTTACCCCAACATATGGGGTATCAGCGTACTCAGGACAAATAGGACAACAACTTTTGGGGTCCAATTTCTCCTGCTACCCTTGGGAAAATACAAAACTCGGGGCTAAAACATATTTTTTGTGGGGAAAAAAAAGATTTTTTATTTTCACGGCTCTGCGTTATAAACTGTAGTGAAACACTTGGGGGTTCAAAGTTCTCACAACACATCTAGATTAGTTCCCTGGGGGGTCTAGTTTCCAATATGGGGTCACTTGTGGGGGGTTTCTACTGTTTAGGTACATTAGGGGTTCTGCAAACGCAATGTGACGTCTGCAGACCATTCCATCTAAGTCTGCATTCCAAATGGCGCTCCTTCCCTTCCGAGCTCTGCCATGCGCTCAAACGTTGGTTTCCCCCAACATACGGGGTATCAGCGTACTCAGGACAAATTGGACAACAACTTTTGGGGTCGAATTTCTCCTCTTACCCTCGGGAAAATACAAAACTGGGGGCTAAAAAATAATTTTGGGGGGAAAGATTTTTTTTTTTAATTTTCACGGCTCTGCGTTACAAACTGTAGTGAAACACTTGGGGGTTCAAAGATATCACAACACATCTAGATGAGTTCCTTAGGGGGTCTAGTTTCCAAAATGGTGTCACTTGTGGGAGGTTTCTACTGTTTAGGTACATTAGGGGCTCTGCAAATGCAATGTGACACCTGCAGACCATTCCATCTAAGTCCTCATTCCAAATGGAGCTCCTTCCCTTCCGAGCCCTCCCATGCGCCCAAACAGTGGTTCCCCCCCACATATGGGGTATCAGCGCACTCAGGACAAATTGGACAACAAATTGTGGGGTCGAATTTCTCCTTTTACCCTCGGGAAAATACAAAACTGGGGGCTAAAAAATAATTTTTGTGGGAAAAAATTTTTTTTTTATTTTTACGGCTCTCCATTATAAACTTCTGTGAAGCCCTTGGTGGGTCAAAGCGCTCAGCACACATCTAGATAAGTTCCTAAGGGGGTCTACTTTCCAAAATGGTGTCACTTGTGGGGGGTTTCTACTGTTTAGGTACATTAGGGGCTCTGCAAACGCAATGTGACACCTGCAGACCATTCCATCTAAGTCTGCATTCAAATGGCACTCCTTCCCTTCTGAGCCCTCCCATGTGCCCAAACAGTGGTTCCCCCCACATATGGTGTATCATCGCACTCAGGACAAATTGGGCAACAAATTTTGGGGTCCAATTTCTCCTGTTACCCTCAGGAAAATACAAAACTGGGGGCTAAAAAAATAATTTTTGTGGGAAAAAAATTTTGTTTTATTTTTACGGCTCTGCATTATAAACTTCTGTGAAGCACTTGGTGGGTCAAAGTGCTCACCACACCTCTAGATAAGTTCCTTAGGGGGTCTACTTTCCAAAATGGTGTCATTTGTGGGGGGTTTCAATGTTTAGGCACATCAGTGGCTCTTCAAACGCAACATGGCGTCCCATCTCAATTCCTGTCAATTTAGCTTTGAAAAGTCAAACGGCGCTCCTTCCCTTCCGAGCTCTCCCATCCACCCAAACAGTGGTTTACCCCCACATATGGGGTATCCGCGTACTCAGGACAAATTGTACAACAACTTTTGGGGTCCAATTTCTTCTCTTACCCTTGGGAAAATAAAAAATTGGGGGCAAAAAGATAATTTTTGTGAAAAAATATGATTTTTTATTTTTACGGTTCTACATTATAAACTTCTGTGAAGCACTTGGTGGGTCAAAGTGCTCACCACACCTCTAGATAAGTTCCTTAGGGGGTCTACTTTCCAAAATGGTGTCACTTGTGGGGGGTTTCAATGTTTAGGCACATCAGTGGCTCTTCAAACGCAACATGACGTCCCATCTCAATTCCTGTCAATTTTGCATTGAAAAGTCAAACGGCGCTCCTTCCCTTCCGAGCTCTCCCATCCGCCCAAACAGTGGTTTACCCCCACATATGGGCTATCAGCGTACTCAGGACAAATTGTACAACAACTTTTGGGGTCCAATTTCTTCTCTTACCCTTGGGAAAATAAAAAATTGGGGGCGAAAAGATAATTTTTGTGAAAAAATATGATTTTTTATTTTTACGGTTCTACATTATAAACTTCTGTGAAGCACTTGTTGGGTCAAAGTGCTCACCACACCTCTAGATAAGTTCCTTAGGGGGTCTACTTTCCAAAATGGTGTCACTTGTGGGGGGTTTCAATGTTTAGCCACATCAGGGGCTCTCCAAACGAAACATGGCGTCCCATCTCAATTCCAGTCAATTTTGCATTGAAAAGTCAAATGGCGCTCCTTCGCTTCCGAGCTCTGCCATGCGCCCAAACAGTGGTTTACCCCCACATGTGGGGTATTGGCATACTCAGGACAAATTGTACAACAATGTTTGGGGTCCATTTTCTCCTGTTACCCTTGGTAAAATAAAACAAATTGGAGCTGAATTACATTTTTTGTGAAAAAAAGTTAAATGTTCATTTTTATTTAAACATTCAAAAAATTCCTGTGAAGCACCAGAAGGGTTAATAAACTTCTTGAATATGGTTTTGAGCACCTTGAGGGGTGTAGTTTTTAGAATGGTGTCACACTTGGGTATTTTCTATCATATAGACCCCTCAAAATGACTTCAAATGAGATGTGGTCCCTAAAATAAAATGGTGTTGTAGAAATGAGAAATTGCTGGTCAACTTTTAACCCTTATAACTCCCTAACAAAAAAAAATTTTGGTTCCAAAATTGTGCTGATGTAAAGTAGACATGTGGGAAATGTTACTTATTAAGTATTTTGTGTGACATATCTCTGTGATTTAATTGCATAAAAATTCAAAGTTGGAAAATTGCGAAATTTTCATAATTTTCGCCAAATTTCCGTTTTTTTCACAAATAAACGCAGGTACTATCAAATAATTTTTACCATTGTCATGAAGTACAATATGTCACGAGAAAACAATGTCAGAATCACCAGGATCCATTGAAGCGTTCCAGAGTTATAACCTCATAAAGGGACAGTGGTCAGAATTGTAAAAATTGGCCCGGTCATTAACGTGCAAACCACCCTTGGGGGTAAAGGGGTTAAATAATGAATAAAACCGATAATAAATAATAATAAAAATAAATATGATGCATAATAAATAATGAATACAATAGAAAATAATTACTAAAATGCATAGGAAAATAAATAAAACTTGTAATAAATAATAATAAGAAGAATAATGAATAAGACACACAATTATTAGAAATGGGCGAACCCGAACAGTAAAGTTCGGTGTCCATATTGAACATCTATTGCTCGGGCAATAGTCCGTTTTGCAGTTCGGGTTCGGCCCCCCAGACACCAGGTATTTGTCACGCCGTCATGCGCATGATAGTGCAGCAAACAGTGCTTCTGATCTGCGGTAAAATCATTACTGCCGGTTAGAGAGCTTTGATCGGAGGTAAAAAGTTTACCTCCAGTCACTGGTGTCGGCTGTTGGGACTACGGCTCCATGTCTTTCTAATTATTTATTTAAAGTCTCACAGTGCTAGCGGGGCCATCACTGAGGTCACCGCAGTTCAGACCGGCTGGGAAAGCAGCCTCAGTGATCGGCGGTAACCTCTGTGACGTCACCGTTGGTCACTGAGGCTGCACTCCCAGCAGTTCAATCACCAGTGGTTCTCAGTCCAGGTTGAAAACGGTTTATTCCCCCAGACATGATTACAGTGTGGGACACAACGATGGATAGGTGAGGGATATAGTTTTTTATTTTTATTACAGGGGACGATGGCTTCAGTGTAATGGGCGTTAGGTGAGTATAACCGTGTTTGTTATTTGTAAATAAAAAAGTAAAAGTGTGTTTTGTTTTATTTCTAATAAAGGAGTTTATTCTGGCTGTGTCGTTATTTACCATACAACTATAGGATTAGTAATGGATAGGTGTCTTATAGACGACTCTCCATTACTAAGCTGTGGGCTTGATGTCACCTGACAATACAAAGGTGACATCAACCTCACAAATATGAACCCCACTTGCCACCGCTACAGGGCAAATGGGAAGAGGCGGGAAAAGTGCCAGAATTGATCTTTTCTGGGCAGCTGCGGACTGCTATTTTTAGATAGGGGGTGAGGCAATATCTATGGCCCCTTACCAGCCTGAGAATACCAGCCCCCAGCTGTCTGCTTTAGCAAGGCTGGTTGCCAAAAATGGGATTTCAACCGCCAGCTGTGAGTTTTGCCTGGCTGGTTATCAAAAATACAGGGGAACCCACGCTTTTTTTTATTTTTTTATTATTATTATTTATTTAGAGCGCAGGCACTGGCAGATTAATACTCCCATCAGCAGCTCCTGCTCTCACTGTTATTAGCTGCAGCAGGTGCAGGCTGATGGGAGCAGTAGTCACATCAGCCGACGCCAGTGACTGTAGGTAAATTTTTTTATACCCCCGATCACAGCTGTGGGCTCACGCTGTCATTTGAGTAATGATTTTACCGCCAATCAGAAGCAAGTGTTTACCACGCTGTCATGTACATGACAGCATGGCAAATAATGGAACTTCGGGCCCCCCCATTCAAGTGAATGGGGTCCGGGTACTGGTCTACTACCTGAACCCTAACATTTTTTTTTTTTTTTTAACTGTTCGGTCAAACCCGAACACCCAGGGGTCTGACCATCTCTAATAATTCTTACTAAAAAGAAAATAATAAATAAAAATAATAAATATTAAAATGCATAAGAAAATAAGTAAAACGTATAATAAAACAACAACGGAAAAAAACCCATAATAAAAAATGAATAAGGCGCATAATAAATAAAGAAAAGAAAATAAATAATGAATAAGACGCATAATAAATAAAGAAAAATAAATAAAATAAAAAATAACAACATAGAAATAAATAATGAATAAGATGCCAGAGTCATTATTATTCCATAAATGATGAATCGGGGGCCAAAGTTTCTGCTCCGGACACAGCTCCCCATATCTTACCTGTTTCGTGTCCAGGGGTCCGATCTTGGTTACGTTGTTTAGCTTGGACTTCCCGATGACGGTCTTATAATACTGCACCTGCCCGGTGACGTTATCCACCTCTATAGGGTAGAAGTTGTTGTTGGTTATATTCAACGTGTTCTGGGGACAAAGAAGAACAGAAGCCAGGATAAGGGGGGAGTAAACTTACAAAAAAAAAAATTATATATAGATAGATAGATATAATAGGAAAAAAGGGAACAGCACAACTTAAGTACTTATCTTCGGGTGCAAGGCCCCAGGCAACCAGTCCAACGATTGCACCAAATTCACATAGAAAAAAAGAGGCAGCACTCCATAATAAAGTGAAAAAAAGTGGAAGGTTTTAATCAACCCACACAGCCGGGCGACGTTTCAGCTCCATCTGAGCCTTTCTCAAGCTTGAGAAAGGCTCAGATGGAGCTGAAACGTCGCCCGGCTATGTGGGTTGATTAAAACCTTCCACTTTTTTTCACTTTATTATGGAGTGCTGCCTCTTTTTTTCTATGTAGATAGATAGATAGATAGATAGATAGATGATAGATAGATAGATAGATAGATAGATAGATAGATAGATAGATAGATAGATAGAGATACATATACACATATATGTTTTAGCTTATATTCAATAGTGTTGATCAGTGGCGTCTGTGTCTCAAGATCCCAACCGATTACTTCTGCCTTTGAGTGATCAGAGCAGATCTCAGGATCCAGTCTAAGTTCTCCCGAAAACGATGCTGAGGCAAATGTACTCCCTTTCCTTACATGCTCCTCTCAGGGTGATGTTTGCTCTTTTCTTGGAGTTACAAGCAATTTGAAAAAGAAACAAGAAGCTGCAGCTGCATCCCCCTCCTCCCCCAGTCTGTTCAGTTTTACCCAACATTGTTTTTTTGCTGCCTCAGGAATTATCTGACCATTTGCACAAATTTAAGGGAACTACAGAAAAAAAAATCTAAAAGCCAGTATGAAAATATATCACACACTGGACTAGTTTCATAGATTTACACGTATGGCTGATTGAAAATGGGCGACACCAAGTCAAGGCGAAGTTTTTAGGGTTTCAGAAAAGTGAGAATTATGAGAAGAGATATGAAAGGTTCTGAAACTTTCTGATATACTTAGCAAGCGGAGATATTGGGAAAATAAATTGCAGTCAGTGAATGATGCAGGGCCAACACTGGCCACTACAGATCTCAGCAGCAGGAGTCTCCTTCTTGTTCGGTCAGTTTGCTACAATGTATCAGTCCAGTCCGCTCATAAGGGATTGTGTAAACTAGATACAAATTCAAGAAATCTTTAGGGGCAAGAAGGGATAAGTCAGAGCAGGTTTTCATAAAAATGAACTGACTGCAAGCAGAGATCTTGTAAGGGTGACAAAACAAAGTATATTACAAAGTTTCAGAACATTTAATCCCTTGGTGATCCACAATAAGAGAGTCCCTTTAAATACTGTGATGTCATGGCCCCTGGGGGGTGTGAGTGGGGTGAGATCAACCAATCCCAGGCTACTCACTGTGATGTCATGGCCCCAGGGGGGTGGGGATGGGATGAGATGAACCAATCCCAGGATATTCACTATGATGTCATGGCCCCTGGGGGGTGTGAGTGGGGCAAGATCAACCAATCCCAGGATACTCACTGGGATGTCATGGCCCCTGGGGGGTGGGGATGGGATGGGGTGAGATGAACCAATCCCAGGATACTCACTATGATGTCATGGCCCCTGGGGGGTGTGAGTGGGGGAGATCAACCAATCCCAGGATACTCACTGTGATGTCATGACCCCTGGGGGGGGGGGGGGGGTGTTGGGGATGGGATGAGATGAACCAATCCCAGGATATTCACTGTGATGTCATGGGCCCTGGGGATGTGAGTGAGGTGAGCTGAACCAATCCCAGGATACTCACTGTGATGTCATGGCCCCTGGGGGGTGGGGATGGGGCGAGATGAACCAATCCCAGGATACACACTGTGATGTCACTGCCCCTGGGGGGTGTGAGTGAGGTGAGATGAACCAGTCCCAGGATACTCACTGTGATGTCACTGCCCCTGGGGGGTGTGAGTGAGGTGAGATGAACCAGTCCCAGGATACTCACTGTGATGTCACTGCCCCTGGGGGGTGTGAGTGGGGGAGATGAACCATTCCCAGGATACTCACTGTGATGTCACTGCCCCTGGGGGGTGTGAGTGGGGGAGATCAACCAATCCCAGGATACTCACTGTGATGTCATGGCCCCTGGGGGTGGAGATGGGGTGAGATGAACCAATCCCAGGATACTCACTGTGATGTCATGGCCCCTGGGGGGGTGGGGATGGGGTGAGATGAACCAATCCCAGGATACTTACTGTGATGTCACTGCCCCTGGGGGTGGAGATGGGGTGAGATGAACCAATCCCAGGATACTCACTGTGATGTCATGGCCCCTGGGGGGTGGAGATGGGGTGAGATGAACCAATCTCAGGATACACACTGTGATGTCACTGCCCCTGGGGGGTGTGAGTGAGGTGAGATGAACCAGTCCCAGGATCCTCACTGTGATGTCACTGCCCCTGGGGGGTGTGAGTGGGGCGAGATGAACCAATCCCAGGATACTCACTGTGATGTCATGGCCCCTGGGGGGTGGGGATGGGGCGAGATGAACCAATCCCAGGATACACACTGTGATGTCACTGCCCCTGGGGGGTGTGAGTGGGGCGAGATGAACCAATCCCAGGATACTCACTGTGATGTCATGGCCCCTGGGGGTGGAGATGGGGTGAGATGAACCAATCCCAGGATACTCACTGTGATGTCATGGCCCCTGGGGGTGGAGATGGGGTGAGATGAACCAATCCCAGGATACTCACTGTGATGTCATGGCCCCTGGGGGTGGAGATGGGGTGAGATGAACCAATCCCAGGATACTCACTGTGATGTTAAGGTAGACGGACGGCCCGCTCTCATCGTAGGTCACAAAGACGGCCTTAACGCCAACATACTGCACATCCACAGAGCGCGGGAACAGGAAAAACACCGCCAGTCCGGACAGGAGCAAGCAAACGATGACCGACACTGTGACGTACAGCTTTCTGTCATGGGAAACAGGACACAGATCTAAGTAACCAGAACCTGGGACTAGTAAATCTTAATATTGGCCACCAGTCTACCAGTAGATTATGATCTGACCCAAAAAAAAAGGGCCGGGAAACATTCGGCACAAGGTCCCTGGCGTTACTCACTTTCCCCCCTTATGTGAACATATTAAACTGCCAAAAATAAAAGTAACCAGACACAGACGTCAGCCGGCCGATGTTACCGGTAAGTTCTGTGGCCGCCCCTGAAGAAGCCAGGGTTCCTGGCGACACGCGTTGGGCACTTGGTGTCCTGGCCTCCCCCATTCCTTCCACCTCTTATTGCATGCGTGCTGCACACAGAGATCCTATCCACAGGCTCAGGTTGTACAGGTCTTTTTGTCTCCCCATCTGTGGGTATTATTCTACTATTGTGGTTACGTTGGAGTCGGAGTCCCTGTGAGCTACAGATCACCTTCACACTGGTAGTCGTATTTCTCTAAAGACTTTAATGCACTTTGTTGTTTTGAAAGACCATTCATTATATTTTGCGCAAGCACTTTATTGAGTCTGGATATTTGGCTCATCATAGCTATTTATGTGGGTTTTTCTCCTTCGGAGTATATTTTGTCTGGTATCCTTTATTATATTATTTGGATCTGTTCTTTACACTTATTTTTTGTAATATGATATTGTACAGTTTTGTCAGTTTCTCGGTTTTATATCTCATTTCTAATAAATTTTGCTTTTAAATCCTCTTTGATACTTTATATTCTTGAGTGATTATTAGTACCATAGATATTGATTTTTGTTTGACCCTATTGTGGGTCTGTGTATTTGTTTGTTGTTTGCAATTTTAAATGTTTTTAAAAATCTTTTTGCAGTGTTGGTATTATGACCAAATAAAATGGACTACTTTTTTCTGATATTTTTGTGTGCTGATCCCTGTGAAATGCATGCTACCTTTTCTTAGTTTGTTGTGCTTATTGTCTCTAGCCTGCGATAGGTGATCCCCGGTAGTGGTGCCCGCCAACATTGGTTGCGACTTACGTTCTTCTGGGGCGCAACCGCTGATCGCTGTAGGGGATCAGAGCCACCAGCTGATTCTCCCGACCTGTGACACAAGGAAATCAATAGTGATCAATGACGAGAGACCACCCAAAAACATCCACAAACACAGGCGCCAAATGTCCCAACACCCTGCACCCAACTGTAGACAAAAGGGGTTGTCCCAGGAATAAAAAGTTACATTGTATCCACAGAATAAATTGCTGGGGTCTGACTTCTCGGACCCCCAACTGATCGAGAGAATTGGGCTGCCAGGGAAGGCAGTGGAGGTGCTCTATTTAGAAGGGACCCTGCTGAGCCCCATCCTTAGGTTTGGTGGGGGTCCCAATAGCCAGACCCCAAGTTGTTGCCTATCCTATTGACACCAATCTTGAGATATCCTCCCTATTGTCGTCCCTTAATGAACACACATTTAAAGGGAAGGCATCATCAGACAATGAGCTATTGATTAAATCAGGTTTTTGTTTAAAATTTTTTGTAGAAAAATAAAATAAAAAATCTTGCAATTCTCACACTGACCACTAGGGCTTTTTTTTAGACTCCAACTTCCTGTTTCAGGAAATAACACATGTACATTAACAGCACGACGTAGCTAATGAGCGTGTGCAAAAGTAATTCTGAAGGGAGGAGGAGGAGGTGAGCTGTGACATTGTGATTGGTGGATCCTGTATCAGCTTCCTATAGAGGTGTTGCCGATCATTGTATTCCTGCCTCTGATGAAAATAAACCTGCAGGAAGTAAGAGTCCAAAATAGCTCCAGTGGCCTCTGTAAAATCTGCAAGTTGACTAATATTGTTTTTCAATAATAAGATTGTGATGTGAAAAAGAAAAAAAAAAAAAAAAAAAAACACCACAGCTAACAGTTCTAAAAATACAAGTAGCAAAAAACTGATTGAAACAGTAGGTCATTTTCTAATAACTTCCCTTTAAATGCAAATTTCCCAATTATTGAGACCCCTCCTCTTTACCAAGGCTCCTCCTACTCACTATGTGCAGCCCTTTCCTGTGTACCATCCCCAAGAGTCAGCGTCATATAATTTATAACCGACCGGTCCTCTCTTCAATAGAAATCAGCTCCTGATGTGCCGACTTCATGGTTCTACTTAGAAGCCGAGCAGAACAAGCAGAGCTGCAGTATAAAGCATGGGAGCATAACAGCCCGAGCCTTTAATTAGACAGGAGGTGAATGTCAGACTACCGCAGACTCCAGCAGACAACGTGGCACCGGAGTCATCGATCACAGCCAACATTGATTACAGAGCGCTGCTGTCCACTTGGATGCTGCTGTCAACCACTTGGATGCTGCTGTCAACCACTTGGATGCTGCTGTCAACCACTTGGATGCTGCTGTCAACCACTTGGATGCTGCTGTCAACCACCGAGATGCTGCTGGAAACCACAGAGATGCTGCTGGAAACCACAGAGATGCTGCTGGAAACCACAGAGATGCTGCTGGAAACCACCGAGATGCTGCTGGAAACCACTGAGATGCTGCTGGAAACCACTGAGATGCTGCTGGAAACCACTTAGATGCTGCTGGAAACCACTTAGATGCTGTGGTCAATGGTTGAGTAATAGCTGATACATACTTGAAACCCTAGAAATACTGCACCTCCACACTTCCCCTAGCAAAAAACCCCAAAAGACATGAAAACGTGGTATGTACCCCAAAATGTTGTCAAAATAAAGCTCAGCATGCGAAAAACAAGCCGTGACAAAGCTCCATCTGTGGAAGAATAAAAGTTATGGCTTCGAAAATGGCAAAAAAAAGTTTTGTTTTTTTTGTTCTTTTTTTTAAAGAAGTTCTGAATTTTTCTCACCATTGAAATTATTATTTTTTTCTAAGTTTAATATTGCTATAATCATGCTGACCCTTAAAATAATTTTTTCATGTCATTTTTACTGCATAATGACCGCCGTACATACAGAACACAAGAAATGATGGCTGAAAAGTAAAGAGCAAAAAAAAAATAAATAAAAAATGCCCAGTCTTTAAAAGGGTTAAAGGGATTGCTGACTTCTTTGGTCCAGCTTCCATATCGGTGAGCCGTTGAGAGCTGGGAGACTTTTGTAATGAGATCTGGTTGTGATCCCCCCGCTCCATAGACCCACAGTGCACTTACATCAAGGGGCAGACATGGTGATTGAGCTGCCACAGTACAAGAAAGAAGCGAAAATGAACAATAAATAAAAGTAAAAAGATACAACCATAATTTGTGGACCCCAAAATCTGCACTCAATAAGAAACTACCCTTATTTATGAGTTGAGCAATCTCAGACGACCAGCTGTAATCAGAGAGAAAACCTAACAGGAAGCGTTCAATATCACTGCAGCGCTCCCGCAGGAGAAATGGAGAATTACACGGTTCTCACTGAAATCAATAAGCCGCTGTGGTGAGTGCTCCAGAGCAGCGCTCCTTACAGCTGCTCTCCAATTTAGACTCAAGTGGGAACCCCCTTAACTAACTTAGAAATCCTAAATAAGGGCTTTTATACATCAGATAAGACAACAAAGTCCTGACAAGTTGCAGATGAGCTGAAGCAATCGTCACATCCTGTGTCCCTGAGCAGAAGTCACATCAGACGGGGACAGAATTCACAGGAACTTACAACATTAAAATAAAGGAACACAAGGTCGGCGCAATGTAAAGAGAACGTCAGCCGAAGAGGAAAACTAGAAACTTAACGATTCGAGAAAAAAAAGAATCATAAAACAAAAATTGTTTTAAAAGAGTTCTGAAAGCAGAAACGTTATAGGAGCGAGGTGGAAAGTCCGGCAAAGTGCACGGAAAGGTACACGACCACGGTCCTTGGACTTTACAGAGGGGGCCCCCCAAAAACAGCAACTCAAGGGCCCAACAAGCCTATTCATCACAGCCCTGGGTGAGGGCTTGTTGTTATGCCCCGATACAGTTTTTATTGATCCCATTTTGGTTTCATGCGACTTTTTCTTTCTTTTTTTTTTTTTTATTTGAGAGCTACCATAAAAAAAAAAACTGATTCTGGCATTATGATTTCCCTGCTCCTTACCGTACAGGTTACATTACGATTTCCCCGCTCCTTACCGTACAGGTTACATTACGATTTCCCCGCTCTTTACCGTACAGGTTACATTACGATTTCCCCGCTCCTTACCGTACAGGTTACATTACGATTTCCCCGCTCCTTACCGTACAGGTCACATTACGATTTCCCCGCTCCTTACAGTACAGGTCACATTACGATTTCCCCGCTCCTTACCGTACAGGTTACATTACGATTTCCCCGCTCCTTACCGTACAGGTTACATTACGATTTCCCCGCTCCTTACCGTACAGGTCACATTACGATTTCCCCGCTCCTTACCGTACAGGTTACATTACGATTTCCCCGCTCCTTACCGTACAGGTTACATTACGATTTCCCCGCTCCTTACCGTACAGGTTACATTACGATTTCCCCGCTCCTTACCGTACAGGTCACATTATGATTTCCCCGCTCCTTACCGTACAGGTTACGCTACGATTTCCCCGCTCCTTACCGTACAGGTCACATTACGATTTCCCCGCTCCTTACCGTACAGGTCACCTTACGATTTCCCCGCTCCTTACCGTACAGGTTACATTACGATTTCCCCGCTCCTTACCGTACAGGTTACATTACGATTTCCCCGCTCCTTACCGTACAGGTTACATTACGATTTCCCCGCTCCTTACCGTACAGGTCACCTTACGATTTCCCCGCTCCTTACCGTACAGGTTACATTACGATTTCCCCGCTCCTTACCGTACAGGTTACATTACGATTTCCCCGCTCCTTACCGTACAGGTTACATTACGATTTCCCCGCTCCTTACCGTACAGGTCACATTATGATTTCCCCGCTCCTTACCGTACAGGTTACGCTACGATTTCCCCGCTCCTTACCGTACAGGTCACATTACGATTTCCCCGCTCCTTACCGTACAGGTCACCTTACGATTTCCCCGCTCCTTACCGTACAGGTTACATTACGATTTCCCCGCTCCTTACCGTACAGGTTACACTAAGATTTCCCTGCTCCTTACCGTACAGGTTACGCTACGGTTTCCCCGCTCCTTACCGTACAGGTTACACAACGATTTCCCTGCTCCTTACCGTACAGGTCACATTATGATTTCCCCGCTCCTTACCGTACAGGTTACACAACGATTTCCCTGCTCCTTACCGTACAGGTCACATTATGATTTCCCTGCTCCTTACCGTACAGGTCACATTATGATTTCCCCGCTCCTTACCGTACAGGTTACACTACGATTTCCCCGCTCCTTACCGTACAGGTTACACTACGATTTCCCCGCTCCTTACCGTATAAGTTACATAACTTTATATTTGGAAACTTTGGACGATTTCAACCTTTTAAGTTTGTAAATTTAGAATTATTTTATTATCTCTGTAACAGTTTTTTCCCCACATTCTCATTATCACCCTGTGATCGGTTGATCTCCTGTAATACTTGAGTACGCTGTGCTTCATAGGAGTACAAATATGGCGGCCATGTAGACCTTCAGCAGGGAAGCTGCACCCTGAGATCACTTTGCATGGGGAGGACGATCAGCAAATAAGCGTGGGGACCCTGCACTGATCAAACCACTCAAGTGAAGTGATCGGTGTTTGACAGCAGCATCTAAGTGGTTAAATGGAAGCGACTGGAGCTAGTTCCGATTGCTGCCGACGAAGCGGGTACCGGCTGGGAGACAACAAACAATGGGCGAGTCAATGGCGAGTTTTCCATTGTCAGATCAGCCCTTGATTAATTGTGGAAACCTGGCAGTAAGTGTTCAATTTCCCTGCAGCGCCCCCACTGGAGAAATAAAGCATTACACACTGCCAAGTCAATTCTGTCTAATGTATGGATGTGTGGCTGATAGAAGACAGTCTACCCTGGTGAGACCGACCAATAAACTGCAGAACAACCTTACTGGCCGACCCCGCGTCTCACCTCTAGGAATCCGTCCTGTTCCTTGGCACGTGGCGCAGGTCACGCTGTCCTTCCCGGTGAACTCCACATAGGGGAAATGAGAAACGTCTCCATTCCGGCTCTCCTCGTGAGCGTCCGACTGAACCAGTGCGCTGGTATCTTCGGAGGGAAGACCACCCTCGTTCAGCCCGTCCTTCGCCGTGTGCTGCGGCATGTGAGAGTACGACTTCCCCATAGTGGAAACTAAGAGAGACTAACAAAGTAAGAAATGTAACAATTCAGAAATGGGGAAATCGCCTTTATAGACCGTCTGGGCTTAAATTATGGAATCTCACATTCAGCAACTTCCAAACCTCCATTTATAAGTGGGAGCCATTCGGGAATGTGGGGGGACGCTCCTCACCCCGGCCAGACAATGGTTCCCGGGAATTGTCCTCTGCAGCTGCTCTTCCGAATTCTTAGGGAATTGCCGGTTCTGATCAGATTCTCATATAACGCTAATATAGAGGGCGATTTATGGAAATGCTTTAGAAGCAATTCCCCAAAAAAGAACATTTCCCTTGGGAGAACTAAATCAAGACATCGATTTTGTGACAAACACACAGAATACATTTTAATCAATAGCCCACAGCTTCTCCAATGAATACAAGGCAACTGCTTACAAGCAATTCCATAATATTAGTTTAGGTATCGGATTTGCCCCCTTTAGCTACATATATGATCCTAAAAGTACATTGGTTTAGCCCTCGATGTGCCGGGAGAGGGGAGTCTGCCAATCGGTAGTGTATGATCAGGTGCCAGATAAAAGGAGGGCTGCTGCCACTGATTGTCTGCAGTGGTCACCTGAGGCCCCCTACAGGAAGAAGAAGACAGGAATTGACCGACAGGGAACAAAGGCAGTATTTTTGGGGGACTGAGGGGGGCATTTTTAAACTTTTATAATAAATGGCCAACACTTGTAACCCCTGCCTAGCCAGGCAATTTTTAATTTTTTTTTGCGCTTTTGTATTTTCCTCCTCTTCTTCCAAGAGCTGTGACTTTTATTTTACCTCCCTCATTGCTGTATAATAGATTGGTTTTTTTTGCAGGACGAGTTGCAGCTTTGAATGACACCATTCACTTTACCATATAATGTAATGAAAAAAAATGGGGAAAAAATACAAAAAAGGAAAAAAAAAACAATTCAGTCACTGCTTTTCAGGCTTTGTTTATACAATGGTCATCACGGGGTAAACATGTGCTGGCAACACGATTCTCCAGGTCGGTACGATCATGGCGATGCCAAACTTTACAAAGGATTTTTTTTTTACATGGTTAAAAAAAATAAAATTGTAAAATAAAGAAAAAAAAAAAATTGTCATTTTCAGAGACCTGGAACACTTTTTTTTTTTTTAAATATTTTCTCTGTTAATGGCGCTCATTTCTTTGGGTGACGTCTTCTTGTTTTTTTGGCTCTAATTTTAGCACACATTACTTTTTTTTCGCTTTTTATCGCATTTTTAGGGAAGTTCAGTGACCAAATACCAGCAATTCTGAAGTTTCAATTCTAGTTCTCCTTACAGCATTTACTATTAGGGTTAATTAATTTTACATTTGCATAAATCGTTTACTGTTGCAGTGATAAGAAAAGAAAAAAGCAAATGTGACTTTTTTCTATTTGTTTTTTTTTGTTTTGTTTTTTTTAATGGACGATTCAAATTTTTATATTTTTTTCTATTTTTAAAAACTTTGTTTCCTTTTATTTTACTTTATTTTTTGTCCCCAAACGAGTTGATCATTTTCGAGCATCCTCAATAAATTGCAACACATACTGCACCGTTCGCCTGCTATAGCCTATGTGCTGTACTGTCTATTGCTTGGTGCAGAATGAGTTAACTGAGAATCTGTCGGTGAGCTTATTTTGGAATCTGAAACTCATTTTCTGAGCTCCTCTTTGCTAATTTTTGACCACATCAAGGTTCAGCTCAACTTTAACATAAATCAGCACAGAGGAGTTCAGTAAATGACAGAAGAGCCACAAACTGTGCAGTAAAAATACTGACTAATTCTTAGATGACTCTCTCTGCAGCAGCCGGCGAGAGACAGCAACACAGAGGATATAGAAAGCAAATGGCGCAATATGATCAATGCAACCCAACTGCAAAAATGGTTTTTAGTCCCAAGTACATGAATTTAAAGGGGGTGTCCATTACCTGAACAACCCCTGCTCAGTCCTCATGTTTGGCACAATTAAACTAAAAACACCTATACCTCCGAAGTTGGCATCACTGTCCTTGCCTTTGGACAAATCGAACATCCAGAGGGAGTCAGAACAGCCGCAGCCCTGACTTTCTGTTTGAGGACAGTGACGCCAGCGCTGATTGGTTGCAGGGCTCGTGTGACGTCCCAACCTCACATGTGCCGACACCGATGGGGAGTATGAATATATATATATATATATATATATATATATATATATATATATATATATATATATACACACACACACACACGTTTATTTATCTTTAATGGGGACAAACATGAAGAATGAGAAAGGTTTGTCCAAGTAATAGACAACAACCCCTTTAAGCAAAAAAAAAAAAGTCCCTAAGAGGTGTCCATGTCCTCCAGATGGTTATTACCATCTCATAAATTGTACAAAGTGAATGTATCAAATCAAGAAAACAAGTGAAAAACAAGAACACTAATAATAAACACAAGAAACAAAAACACAAATAGTAACAATAACCAGGAGATCAGAAGGACATTGTCCCCACGTCCGCCAAGTACGGAAGACTGGACACGTCCCCTGAACGAGCCGGAGGATTGGGGGGACACTTTAGAGGGGTTTATGTTGTCTGTGTTATTAGAATGCTTTATGTTCAGGCCCATCACTTTCTTAAAGGGGTTGTCCATGATAAGGAGACCGTGCTCCCCATCCACAGCTCTGTATGCTGGAAGAAAGCAGCCAGGTTCTGTAACCCTGAACAACACAATCTGCGCCATGTGCAACCAACATACAGTGCTACTCCCAAAATCAGGTGGGGCGTATCGATGTAAATCACCGGGCGTCCAACCACTGGGAAACACAGCGATCTACAAGATTGGGGCTCTGGAACCCGGGCCGGGGAGACGAGCCCAGCGCTCCACTATTTCCTGCAGTCCCATAGACAATGACGGAGCGGAGGTCAATCATGCACGATTTCTAGACATTTAACAGGGGGCACTTACTATATTGGAAATATCCCTTTAATGGAGAAAGTGTCTACACATTGAGTATCCCTATAGTCCAAGGAGCCGAGAGGAGACGCTGAGACCCCCAGCACCTGAGAGTATGTACACCTAGTCCATAGGAGGGTGGGGGTCCCACATTCACTGCAGGGGGCTGCTGCTATGCTGTCAGGTTACACAACAGGAGACATCTGATCGCAGCTAACTGTGGGGGAGGGGACGATCCTGGTGGTAACTGATGATGATGACGGCAGCTCCTGTATATTGTTATCTGGTAGCAACAAAACAACAAAATCAGCAAGACCCCCTGGGAGTTGTAGTTCTATCAGGCTGAGGCCTTTTATTATAGGGAAGGTAATCTGTGACTTCCCAGCCTCTGAAACACTAGACCCCAGCAAGCTGAAGGAACTACAGGCCCCAGCATGCCCTCTCCCGGCTCTGGAGCTCAGCTGCTGCCCCCCGCCCTGTTCTGCAGCAGATGACTGACAGCTGCCAGTGATACATTGTATCAGTCTGGGTCAGTGCTGGTGACGTCACGGTGGAACGTTCGCAGCCCTGTACTCACAGCAGCGGTGCGGCTCCGGCCGGGGCTCCTCTGCTATGGCTGACTGCCTGCCTGCTGTGGAGGCCTCCCCGTGACGTCACACACTACGGGGCGGCGCGCAGGACAATCCCAGAGACCAGTGAGAGCGAGTCATGGGCGGGAGGGCTGGAGAATATCTGCTGCTGCTGCAAGAGGAGCATAAGGAGGCCGGGCCACAACCGGGTCTATGAAGCGGAGGGGAGAGGAGAGGGAAAAGAAAGGAGAGGAAAAAGAAGAAAGGAGAGGAGGGGAAAAGAAAGGAGAGGAGAAAGAAGAAAGGAGAGGAGAGGAAAAGAAAGGAGAGGAGAAAGAAGAAAGGAGAGGAGGGGAAAAGAAAGGAGAGGAGAAAGAAGAAAGGAGAGGAGGGGAAAAGAAAGGAGAGGAGAAAGAAGAAAGGAGAGGAGGGGAAAAGAAAGGAGAGGAGAAAGAAGAAAGGAGAGGAGAGGAAAAGAAAGGAGAGGAGAAAGAAGAAAGGAGAGGAGGGGAAAAGAAAGGAGAGGAGAAAGAAGAAAGGAGAGGAGGGGAAAAGAAAGGAGAGGAAAAAGAAGAAAGGAGAGGAGGGGAAAAGAAAGAGGAAAAAGAAGAAAGGAGAGGAGGGGAAAAGAAAGGAGAGGAAAAAGAAGAAAGGAGAGGAGGGGAAAAGAAAGGAGAGGGAAAAGAAGAAAGGAGAGGAAAAAGAAGAAAGGAGAGGGAAAATAAGAAGAGATCAGCAGAAAAAGAAAGGAGAGGAAAAAAGGATAGACGAGGGAACAGAGAGGAGATGAAAAAAAGGAAAGGAGGAAAAAAATAAGAAGAGCAAAAATAGAGAGGAGAGAGGCAACACAAAGGAGAGGAAAAAGGAGAGAAAAAAGAAAGGAGAGGAGAGGAAAAAGAAGAAAGGAAAAAGAGGAGAAGCAAAAGAAAGAAGAGTTAAAAAAGAAGAAAGGAAATAGGAGAGGAAAGGAAAAAGAAGAAAGGAAAAAGAGGATAGGAAAAAGAAAGAGGAGAGGAAAAAGAAGAAAGGAAAAAGAGGAGAGGAAAAAGAAAGGGGAGATAAAAAAAAAGAAGAAAGGAAAAAGAAAGGAGAGGAAAAAGAAGAAAGGAAAAAGAAAGGAGAGTAGAGGAAAAAGAAGAAAGGAAAAAGAGAGGAAAAAGAAAGGGGAGATAAAAAAGGAAGAAATGAAAAAGAGAGGAGAGGAAAAAGAATAAAGGAAAAAGAGGAGAGGAAAAAGAAAGAGGAGAGAAAAAAGAAGAAAGGAAAAAGAAAGGAGAGTAGAGGAAAAAGAAGAAAGGAGAGGAAAGGGAAAAGAGGAGATGACAAAGAGGTAAGGAAAGGAGAGAAAAATCAAAGGAGAGGAAATAGAAAGGGCAATAATAACAGTAATGATAGTAGGTCTCTAGACAGACTGACATCCCAGTGTAGATCCGTAGATGTTGGGGGTCTGTCCGCTCTTTACGTGGGGATTGACTTTTGTAAAATACCAAACTATGTCATGTTCACCTGCTGTCCGCTCCTGGATCCAGTGCTGGGCGCTCCGGGGTCCATTGCGCAGGAACCAGAAGCGATTATGGCACAGTTGCAGCTTGTGATGGTCTGCAGCGGTCAGGTGACTTGAACGTCACTGGATGTTATTCTAATGGCACACAGTTCAAATACAGGGGGCACAGTGCAGTCAGGGGGTAACGTCCTCCTGGAATCACCAAACCCAGACCCCTCCATCAGCCGCAGATAGCGAAGTGTGATCCGTCACTGCACAGAACACGTCTCCTCCAGAGTCCAGTGATGGCGGCTTTACACCGCTCCATCCGACACTCGGCATTGTGCTTGGTGATATACGGCTGCATGCAGCTGCTCTGCCATGAAGCTCCCGGCGGGGGAACAGTGTTTGTGCTGATTTTATACCAGAGGAGGTCTGGACTCTGCAGTTATGGGGTGAGCAGAGCAGTGGTGAATTTTCTGCCCTCTGCTCCTCAGGACTCGGCCCCCCGCTCTGTAAAGTTACGGGGTCTCCACTTTGTGGCTGAGTTGCTTTGTTTTTTTCTGCTTCTCAATAATATCACTCACAGGTGATGGGGGGAAGAAAGAAATGTCATGGACGGCCTTGTCACCACCATTTTGGAAACCCCTCTTTAGGGAGACCTTTTATAGGTCCCTTGCACGCTGCGAGTGTTGCCCAATAGAGACATTGATCAATTGGGGACAAGTACAGGGGCTTACGAATTTTGTGTGTTTTTTTAGGGTTTGCATCAGTTCATGTAAAGAACGTGCCTACAACTGTGAACATTTCATTTTCTTTTTTTTTTATGAAGCAAACAACAAATAGGACAAAATAACTGAAAACTTATGTGAGCATAACCATTCCCCCCTAAAGTCAGTACTGTGTAGAGCCTCCTTTTGTGGCAATTACAGCTACAAGTCCAAGTCTCTGTGGATAAGTCTGTATGAGCTTTCCACATCTTGTCACTGGGATTTTTGCCAATTCCTCAAGGTAAAACTGCTCCGGCTCCTTCATGTTAGAGGTTTCCCTGGTGAACGGCGATCTTCAATTCTGACACAGATTCTCCATTGGATTAAGGTCTGGGCTGTGACTAGGACGCTCCAAAACATTTACACATTTCCCCTTCCATCACTCCGGTGTTTCTTTAGCAGTGTGCTTTGGGTCAGAATCATGTTAGAAGGTGAGCCTCTGTCCTGGTCACTAACCACTGACAGACTGAAACAGGTTTTGCTCCAGAATATCCCTGTATTTCATTTCATTCATCTTTCCCTCGACTCGAACCATTTTTCTTGTTCCTGCTGCTGAAAAACATGCCCACTGTCACGGGTTTACCACGACAGGAGCCAGAAGACCGCAGCGTCTAATTTCTCCTACTCCTGCACTTATTAGAAGCACTTCACCTTCATATTAAATGCTGCAAGTTTATTTTAGCAGTGCTGGGGTTAATCTGCTCAATTGAGAGCTCCTGGAAGCTTTCCTGGATTAAGGCTCTCAGCTGTTCACTGTTAGCCACTCCCATCTATATAATCTGGTCCCTGGCTAGTACTCATTGTCAGAGTTAGCTTATACTACATGGCTGGGGGTTGTTGTTGGTTATTTGAGAAGGTGTTTGGTGGGTTTATCTGTGACTGTTGCTTGGTTTTGAGTGAGTGATAATTCCATTTCTTCTCCTACTTTGTTTTTTTTTCCCATCCTCCACTCCCCAGTGCATTCCTCTGTTGTTTGTGCATGTATATTTGTATGTTTGGTATTTTCCATTACCCCTGTTCTTATTCCCTTCTTAGCCTCTTTGCTGTTTTACGGTACACTATTACTCCCCTCTTCCCTGGGTGGGGGAAGGATGCAGACTGATGGAAGATTCAAGAGCTAAGGCAAGCTATGTGGCCCCCGGCATCTTCGCCATCAGAAGTAATCCGGGGAACATGGCGAGCTAGGGCGCCCCTAGTCTTAGGGACATGGAAGGAGCCCCTGGTCTTGGGACAACCGAAAACAGAGTCGTGACACCCACATCATGATGCTGCTATCAACATGTTTCACTGTGGGGATGGTGTTCTTGGAGTGATGAGCTGTGTTGGTTTGGCACCAGACATAGCGTTTACCTTGGTTTCGAAAAAGTTCAATTTTGGTCTCCTCTGACCACAGCACCTTCCTCCATACATTTGGTTAGTCTCCCACATGTCTTTTGGCACACTCAAAACAAGTTTTACAGTTTTTGTGTGGCAGTAAAGGCTTTTTTCTTTCCAGTCTTTCATAAAGGCCACCTCTATGGAGTGTACGGCTTATTGTGGTCTTATGGACTGATACTCCAGTCTCTACGTGGAAACTTTGCAGTTCCTTCAGGGTTACTTTTGGTCTCTGTGCTGCCTCTTTGATTAATGCCCTCCTTCCCGGGATGAGAGTTTTGGAGGGTGGCTCTCTTGGCAGGTTTGTTGTGGTTTCCATTTGATGATAATGGATTTGGTAGTGCTCCTGAGATCATCAGAGATTGGGAGATTTTTTTTGTTATAACCCAACCCTGACTTGTATTTGTCAACAACTTTGTCCCTGACTTGTTTGGAGATCTCCTTAGTCTTCATGATGCTGTTAGGACATCTCCTTGGTCTTCATGGCGTTGTTTGGAGATCTCCTTGGTCTTCATGGCGTTGTTTGGAGATCTCCTTAGTCTTCATGGTGCTGTTTGGAGATCTCATTGGTCTTCATGGTGTTGTTTGGAGATCTCCTTGGTCTTCATGGCGTTGTTTGGAGATCTCCTTAGTCTTCATGGTGCTGTTTGGAGATCTCCTTAGTCTTCATGGTGCTGTTTGGAGATCTCCTTGGTCTTCATGGTGTTGTTTGGAGATCTCCTTCGTCTTCATAGTGTTATGAGGAGGTCTTCGTGGTCTTCATGGTGTTGTGAGGAGATTTCCTTGGTCTTCATGGTGTTGTTTGAAGATCTCCTTGGTCTTCAAGATGTTGTTTGGAGATCTCCTTGGTCTTCATGGTGGTGTTTGGTTAGTGGTGCCTTTTTGTTAATGGTGGCCTTTCAGAAAAGGTAAAGTGTCTATACTGACAGACAGGTGACACTTAGATTGCACGCAGGTGGACATCCTATCACTAAGCATGTGACTTATGGAAGCAATTGCTTGCACCAGAAATTTTTAGGGGCATCATCGCAAAGAGGGTGAATACATATGCACATGCCAATTTTTAGTTATTTGATCCCATAAATTTAATTTGTGCCTATATTTTCCTCACGTCACCAACTTAGACTATTTCGTGCTGATGCCTCACACACAAATCGGGATACAAAAATAGTTAAACACAGATTGTAATGTAGCAAAATAGGTAAAAAGCCAGGGTGGGGTGGGGTGAATACTTTTGCAAGCCACTGGACGCTACAGAATCAGCAGCTATAGAAGGCTTGTCCCGCTGACATCAGTACGAAAAGAAGACGTCACATAATAGAAAGATGAAAATTACTTAAAAATAATTTCTTCCTATGTGTCGGTTCTAAGCCTTAAAACAAGTTACTTTCAGACAGTAAACGTTTCTCACTGCTTAGATGTCACAAAACTTGTGAAATCTAAGGAAAAGGTTTATCTAATATGTATCTAAATGAGACCATATGACACGGCTTAAGAAATTTCTCAGAATCAGCAAAACCTATATTTATCTTATTTGCTAAAAGCAGAACTAATGCCGAGCAAACAAAACTCAGAGATCTTAAAGCTACATATATAGATATAAACTATGTCAAAACAAACCATAAAATATCAATGAGCTCTTTACCTTGGGCCACTCTGGTACACTTTAGTAAAGTCAGACGGCATGGTGGAGGACTGGAGGCTATGCACCAAGGACAATGGGTCTGGATGTTATACACTAGGGGGGATGGGCCAGATATTAAACACGGGAGGTGAGGGGTTGGATGTTATACACTGGAGCAATATCACTCTATGACGGTCTTCTGTAAGGTAGGGGGGCCTCAAACTGTCCCTGGGGTACTCTTAAAGGTAGAGAGGCCCGGGTCTCTGAACTTGTTATGCTCCTGTTAATGTCCTAAGCTGTCCCCTCCCCCAGGAGGCCAGGGACACATATGTACAGTAAGCGTATATAAAAGTAAGACAAACAGGGATAACAAAAAGCAACTTACATACAAAAACACCAAGGGTAGAGAGAAATAAAGGGAAAGATAGGAAGGTACAAATCAAATGGGAATAGGATAATGGAGAAAGAATACACCTAAAAACAGTAGACAACAATCTCCAGCAGCAACTACGAACTCCAACTTCAGCCCACCAACTCCAGGAAGCAAAACTTTCGCAGTCAGGGATGAGAAGGTCTGGCCAGGTTTTATAGAGAGGGAAAACGAGCAGGTCAGGAGCAGCTGTGAGATTGAGCTGCATGTCTCTAACCAGCATACAAAGTTAACCTCTTCAGCGCCAAAGGATACAAAGTCTATTTAATATGAAGAACAAAACACACAGGCTAAATGGAAGATCTGTGATTCATACTATGTAAAGATCGGCTAACCCCAGATCTACCAGGAGGACGTGACACACTCATGACAGGCCATGGGACAGGATGTTATACACTAGGGGTGAGAGACCAGATATTATATAGGGGGGGGGCGAGGTTCTGAATGTTATACACTGGGGACAATGGGTCTGGATGTTATACACTGGGGACAATGGGTCTGGATGGTATACACTGGGGCAATGGATCTGAATGGTATACACTGGAGCAATGGGTCTGGATGGTACACACTGGAGCAATGGGTTTGGATGGTATACACTGGGAGCAATGGGCCTGGATGGTATACACTGGGGCAATGGGTCTGGATGGTATACACTGCGGGCAGTGGGTCTGGATGCTATACACTGGGGGCAATGGGTCTGGATGGTATACACTGGGGGCAATGGGTCTGGATGATATATACTGGGAGCAATGGGCCAGGATGGTATACTGTTATGGCTGGCAATCAGGCAACACAGCGTGCAGTAATCAGCGCACATACAGAGATCTGGCAATAACCAAAAACAATAGGACGAGCTCTGAGACGTGGAATCTCTGTAGACTGCAGTACCTGATCTATCCTCACACAACTATAAGCAGCAGTGGATTGCGCCTATAACTACCTATGCAACTCGGCACTGCCTGAGGAGCTGACTAGCCTGAAGATAGAAATACAAGCCTGACTTACCTCAGAGAAATACCCCAAAGGAATAGGCAGCCCCCCACATATAATGACTGTTAGCAAGATGAAAAGACAAACGTAGGAATGAAATAGATTCAGCAAAGTGAGGCCCGATATTCTAGACAGAGCGAGGATAGCAAAGAGAACTATGCAGTCTACAAAAAACCCTAAAACGAAAACCACGCA
The DNA here is from genome assembly GCF_032444005.1 of Ranitomeya imitator. Classification (NCBI taxonomy): domain Eukaryota; kingdom Metazoa; phylum Chordata; class Amphibia; order Anura; family Dendrobatidae; genus Ranitomeya; species Ranitomeya imitator. Next base: position 24,037,539 of record NC_091287.1, read on the forward strand.
AAGGGGCAAAAAGACCCACCGTGCCGAACTAACAGCACGGCGGTGCACCCCTTTGCTTCTCAGAGCTTCCAGCAAAAGTTAATAGCAAGCTGGACAGAAAAAACAGAAAACAAACTAGAAGCACTTATCTAGCAGAGCAGCAGGCCCAAGGAAAGATGCAGTAGCTCAGATCCAACACTGGAACATTGACAAGGAGCAAGGAAGACAGACTCAGGTGGAGCTAAATAGCAAGGCAGCCAACGAGCTCACCAAAACACCTGAGGGAGGAAGCCCAGAGACTGCAATACCACTTGTGACCACAGAAGTGAACTCAGCCACAGAATTCACAACAGTACCCCCCCCTTGAGGAGGGGTCACCGAACCCTCACCAGAACCCCCAGGCCGACCAGGATGAGCCACATGAAAGGCACGAACAAGATCTGGGGCATGGACATCAGAGGCAAAAACCCAGGAATTATCTTCCTGAGCATAACCCTTCCATTTGACCAGATACTGGAGTTTCCGTCTAGAGACACGAGAATCCAAAATCTTCTCCACAATATACTCCAATTCCCCCTCCACCAAAACAGGGGCAGGAGGCTCCACAGATGGAACCATAGGTGCCACGTATCTCCTCAACAACGACCTATGGAATACATTATGTATGGAAAAGGAGTCTGGGAGGGTCAGACGAAAAGACACCGGATTGAGAATCTCAGAAATCCTATACGGACCAATAAAACGAGGTTTAAATTTAGGAGAGGAAACCTTCATAGGAATATGACGAGAAGATAACCAAACCAGATCCCCAACACGAAGTCGGGGTCCCACACGGCGTCTGCGATTAGCAAAAAGCTGAGCCTTCTCCTGGGACAAGGTCAAATTGTCCACCACCTGAGTCCAGATCTGCTGCAACCTGTCCACCACAGAATCCACACCAGGACAGTCCGAAGACTCAACCTGTCCTGAAGAGAAACGAGGATGGAACCCAGAATTGCAGAAAAATGGAGAGACCAAGGTAGCCGAGCTGGCCCGATTATTAAGGGCGAACTCAGCCAACGGCAAAAATGACACCCAATCATCCTGGTCAGCGGAAACAAAACATCTCAGATATGTTTCCAAGGTCTGATTGGTTCGTTCGGTCTGGCCATTAGTCTGAGGATGGAAGGCCGAGGAGAAAGATAGGTCAATGCCCATCCTACCACAAAAGGCTCGCCAGAACCTCGAGACAAACTGGGAACCTCTGTCAGAAACAATATTCTCAGGAATGCCATGTAAACGAACCACATGCTGGAAGAACAAAGGCACCAAATCAGAGGAGGAAGGCAATTTAACCAAGGGCACCAGATGGACCATTTTAGAAAAGCGATCACAGACCACCCAAATGACCGACATTTTTTTAGAGCCCGGAAGGTATGAAATCACAAAATCAAAACGAGCAAAAAAATAACGACCAACGGGCCTGTCTAGGATTCAAGCGCTTGGCAGACTCAAGATAAGTAAGGTTCTTATGATCAGTCAAAACCACCACGCGATGCTTAGCACCCTCAAGCCAATGACGCCACTCCTCGAATGCCCACTTCATGGCCAGCAACTCTCGGTTGCCCACATCATAATTACGCTCAGCAGCAGAAAATTTCCTGGAAAAGAAAGCACATGGTTTGAACACTGAGCAACCAGAACCTCTCTGTGACAAAACCGCCCCTGCACCAATCTCAGAAGCATCAACCTCGACCTGGAACGGAAGAGAAACATCAGGTTGACACAACACAGGGGCACAGCAAAAACGACGCTTCAACTCCTGAAAAGCTTCCACGGCAGCAGAAGACCAATTAACCAAATCACCACCCTTCTTGGTCAAATCGGTCAATGGTCTGGCAATGCTAGAAAAATTACAGATGAAGCGACGATAAAAATTAGCAAAGCCCAGGAATTTCTGCAGACTTTTTAGAGATGTCGGCTGAGTCCAATCCTGGATGGCCTGAACCTTAACCGGATCCATCTCGATAGTAGAAGGGGAAAAGATGAACCCCAAAAATGAAACTTTCTGCACACCGAAGAGACACTTTGATCCCTTCACGAACAAGGAATTAGCACGCAGTACCTGGAAAACCATTCTGACTTGCTTCACATGAGACTCCCAATCATCTGAGAAGATCAAAATGTCATCCAAGTAAACAATCAAGAATTTATCCAGATACTCACGGAAAATGTCATGCATAAAAGACTGAAAAACAGATGGAGCATTGGCAAGTCCGAATGGCATCACCAGATACTCAAAATGACCCTCGGGCGTATTAAATGCCGTTTTCCATTCATCTCCCTGCCTGATTCTCACCAGATTATACGCACCACGAAGATCTATCTTGGTGAACCAACTAGCCCCCTTAATCCGAGCAAACAAGTCAGAAATCAATGGCAAGGGATACTGAAACTTAACAGTGATCTTATTAAGAAGGCGGTAATCAATACACGGTCTTAGCGAACCATCATAGTAACATAGTAACATAGTAACATAGTTAGTAAGGCCGAAAAAAGACATTTGTCCATCCAGTTCAGCCTATATTCCATTATAATAAATACCCAGATCTACGTCCTTCTACAGAACCTAATAATTGTATGATACAATATTGTTCTGCTGCAGGAAGACATCCAGGCCTCTCTTGAACCCCTCGACTGAGTTCGCCATCACCACCTCCTCAGGCAAGCAATTCCAGATTCTCACTGCCCTAACAGTAAAGAATCCTCTTCTATGTTGGTGGAAAAACCTTCTCTCCTCCAGACGCAAAGAATGCCCCCTTGTGCCCGTCACCTTCCTTGGTATAAACAGATCCTCAGCGAGATATTTGTATTGTCCCCTTATATACTTATACATGGTTATTAGATCGCCCCTCAGTCGTCTTATTTCTAGACTAAATAATCCTAATTTCGCTAATCTATCTGGGTATTGTAGTTCTCCCATCCCCTTTATTAATTTTGTTGCCCTCCTTTGTACTCTCTCTAGTTCCATTATATCCTTCCTGAGCACCGGTGCCCAAAACTGGACACAGTACTCCATGTGCGGTCTAACTAGGGATTTGTACAGAGGCAGTATAATGCTCTCATCATGTGTATCCAGACCTCTTTTAATGCACCCCATGATCCTGTTTGCCTTGGCAGCTGCTGCCTGGCACTGGCTGCTCCAGGTAAGTTTATCATTAACTAGGATCCCCAAGTCCTTCTCCCTGTCAGATTTACCCAGTGGTTTCCCGTTCAGTGTGTAATGGTGATATTGATTCCCTCTTCCCATGTGTATAACCTTACATTTATCATTGTTAAACCTCATCTGCCACCTTTCAGCCCAAGTTTCCAACTTATCCAGATCCATCTGTAGCAGAATACTATCTTCTCTTGTATTAACTGCTTTACATAGTTTTGTATCATCTGCAAATATCGATATTTTACTGTGTAAACCTTCTACCAGATCATTAATGAATATGTTGAAGAGAACAGGTCCCAATACTGACCCCTGCGGTACCCCACTGGTCACAGCGACCCAGTTAGAGACTATACCATTTATAACCACCCTCTGCTTTCTATCACTAAGCCAGTTACTAACCCATTTACACACATTTTCCCCCAGACCAAGCATTCTCATTTTGTGTACCAACCTCTTGTGCGGCACGGTATCAAACGCTTTGGAAAAATCGAGATATACCACGTCCAATGACTCACCGTGGTCCAGCCTATAGCTTACCTCTTCATAAAAACTGATTAGATTGGTTTGACAGGAGCGATTTCTCATAAACCCATGCTGATATGGAGTTAAACAGTTATTCTCATTGAGATAATCCAGAATAACATCCCTCAGAAACCCTTCAAATATTTTACCAACAATAGAGGTTAGACTTACTGGCCTATAATTTCCAGGTTCACTTTTAGAGCCCTTTTTGAATATTGGCACCACATTTGCTATGCGCCAGTCCTGCGGAACAGACCCTGATCCTTCTTGGCTACAAAAAAGAACCCTGCTCCCAATGGTGACGACGATGGGCGAATATGTCCCTTCTCCAGGGACTCCTTCACATAACTGCGCATAGCGGTGTGTTCAGGTACGGACAAATTAAATAAACGACCCTTAGGGAATTTACTACCAGGAATCAAATCGATAGCACAATCACAATTCCTATGCGGAGGTAGGGCATCAGACTTGGACTCTTCAAATACATCCTGAAAGTCCGACAAGAACTCTGGGATGTCAGAAGGAATGGATGACGAAATAGACAAAAATGGAACATCACCATGTACTCCCTGACAACCCCAGCTGGTTACCGACATAGAGTTCCAATCCAATACTGGATTATGGGTTTGTAGCCATGGCAACCCCAACACGACCACATCATGCAAATTATGCAGTACCAGAAAGCGAATAACTTCCTGATGTGCAGGAGCCATGCACATGGTCAGCTGGGCCCAGTACTGAGGCTTATTCTTGGCCAAAGGTGTAGCATCAATTCCTCTCAACGGAATAGGACACCGCAAAGGCTCCAAGAAAAATCCACAACGTTTAGCATAATCCAAATCCATCAGATTCAGGGCAGCGCCTGAATCCACAAATGCCATGACAGAATACGATGACAAAGAGCACATTAAGGTAATGGACAAAAGGAATTTGGACTGTACAGTACCAATAACGGCAGAGCTATCGAACCGCCTAGTGCGTTTAGGACAATTAGAAATAGCATGAGTAGAATCACCACAATAGAAACACAGTCTGTTCAGACGTCTGTGTTCTTGCCGTTCTACTTTAGTCATAGTCCTGTCGCACTGCATAGGCTCAGGTTTACTCTCAGACAATACCGCCAGATGGTGCACAGATTTACGCTCGCGCAAGCGACGACCGATCTGAATGGCCAAGGACATAGACTCATTCAAACCAGCAGGCATAGGAAATCCCACCATTACATCCTTAAGAGCTTCAGAGAGACCCTTTCTGAACAAAGGCGCTAGTGCAGATTCATTCCACAGAGTGAGTACTGACCACTTTCTAAATTTCTGACAATATACTTCTACATCATCCTGACCCTGGCATAAAGCCAGCAGATTTTTCTCAGCCTGATCCACTGAATTAGGCTCATCGTAAAGCAATCCCAGCGCCTGGAAAAATGCATCAACATTACTCAATGCAGAATCTCCTGGTGCAAGAGAAAACGCCCAGTCCTGTGGGTCGCCGCGCAAAAAAGAAATAATAATCAAAACCTGTTGAATAGGATTACCAGAAGAATGAGGTTTCAAGGCCAAAAATAGCTTACAATTATTTCTGAAGCTCAGGAACTTAGTTCTGTCACCAAAAAACAAATCAGGAATCGGAATTCTTGGTTCTAGCATCGATTTCTGATCAATAGTATCTTGAATCTTTTGTACATTTACAACGAGATTATCCATTGAGGAGCACAGAGCCTGAATATCCATGTCCACAGCTGTGTCCTGAAGCACTCTAATGTCTAGGGGAAAAAAAAGACTGAAGACAGAGCTAAGAAAAAAAAATGATGTCAGGATTTCTTTTTTCCCTCTATTGGGAATCATTGGTGTGGCTCCTTGTACTGTTATGGCTGGCAATCAGGCAACACAGCGTGCAGTAATCAGCGCACATACAGAGATCTGGCAATAACCAAAAACAATAGGACGAGCTCTGAGACGTGGAATCTCTGTAGACTGCAGTACCTGATCTATCCTCACACAACTATAAGCAGCAGTGGATTGCGCCTATAACTACCTATGCAACTCGGCACTGCCTGAGGAGCTGACTAGCCTGAAGATAGAAATACAAGCCTGACTTACCTCAGAGAAATACCCCAAAGGAATAGGCAGCCCCCCACATATAATGACTGTTAGCAAGATGAAAAGACTAACGTAGGAATGAAATAGATTCAGCAAAGTGAGGCCCGATATTCTAGACAGAGCGAGGATAGCAAAGAGAACTATGCAGTCTACAAAAAACCCTAAAACGAAAACCACGCAAAGGGGCAAAAAGACCCACCGTGCCGAACTAACAGCACGGCGGTGCACCCCTTTGCTTCTCAGAGCTTCCAGCAAAAGTTAATAGCAAGCTGGACAGAAAAAACAGAAAACAAACTAGAAGCACTTATCTAGCAGAGCAGCAGGCCCAAGGAAAGATGCAGTAGCTCAGATCCAACACTGGAACATTGACAAGGAGCAAGGAAGACAGACTCAGGTGGAGCTAAATAGCAAGGCAGCCAACGAGCTCACCAAAACACCTGAGGGAGGAAGCCCAGAGACTGCAATACCACTTGTGACCACAGAAGTGAACTCAGCCACAGAATTCACAACAGTATACACTGGGGGCAATGGGTCTGGATGATATACACTGGGGCAATGGGTCTGAATGGTATACACTGGGAGCAATGGGTCTGGATGGTATAAACTGGGGGCAATGGGTCTGGATGGTATACACTGGGGCAATGAGTCTGGATGGTATACACTGGGGCAATGGGCCTGGATGGTATACACTGGGGGCAATGGGCCTGGATGGTATACACTGGTGCAATGGGTCTGGATGGTATACACTGGGGCAATGGGCCTGGATGGTATACACTGGGGCAATGGGCCTGGATGGTATACACTGGGGCAATGGGCCTGGATGGTATACACTGGGGCAATGGGTCTGGATGTTATACACTGGGGGCAATGGGTCTGGATGGTATACACTGGGGCAGTGGGTCTGGATGATATACACTGGGGGCAATGGGTCTGTATGATATACACTGGGGCAATGGGTCTGGATGTTATACATTGGGGCAATGAGTCTGGATGTTATACACTGGGAGCAATGGGTCTGGATGTTATACACTGGGGGCAATGGGTCTGGATGGTATACACTGGGGCAATGGGTCTGGATGGTATACACTGGGGGCAATGGGCCTGGATGGTATACACTGGGGCAATGGGTCTGGATGTTATACACTGGGGCAATGGGCCTGGATGGTATACACTGGGGCAATGGGTCTGGATGTTATACACTGGGGGCAATGGGTCTGGATGGTATACACTGGGGCAGTGGGTCTGGATGATATACACTGGAGGCAATGGGCCTGGATGGTATACACTGGGGGCAATGGGTCTGGATGATATACACTGGGGCAATGGGTCTGAATGGTATACACTGGGAGCAATGGGTCTGGATGGTATAAACTGGGGGCAATGGGTCTGGATGGTATACACTGGGGCAATGGGTCTGGCTGGTATACACTGGGGCAATGGGCCTGGATGGTATACACTGGGGGCAATGGGCCTGGATGGTATACACTGGGGGCAATGGGCCTGAATGGTATACACTGGGGCAATGGGTCTGGATGTTATACACTCGGGCAATGGGTCTGGATGGTATACACTGGGGCAGTGGGTCTGGATGATATACACTGGGGCAATGGGTCTGGATGTTATACACTGGGAGCAATGGGTCTGGATGTTATACACTGGGGGCAATGGGTCTGGATGTTATACACTGGGGGCAATGGGCCTGGATGGTATAATCTGGGGCAATGGGTCTGGATGTTATACACTGGGGGCAATGGGTCTGGATGGTATACACTGGGAGCAATGGGTCTGGATGATATACACTGGGGCAATGGGTCTGGATGTTATACACTGGGGGCAATGGGCCTGGATGGTATAATCTGGGGCAATGGGTCTGGATGTTATACACTGGGGGCAATGGGTCTGGATGGTATACACTGGGGCAGTGGGTCTGGATGATATACACTGGGGCAATGGGTCTGGATGTTATACACTGGGGCAATGGGTCTGGATTGTATACACTGGGGGCCATGGGTCTGGATGTTATACACTGGGGCAATGGGTCTGGATGTTATACACTGGGGGCAATGGGTCTGGATGGTATACACTGGGGGCAATGGGTCTGGATAATATACACTGGGACCAATGTGTCTGGATGGTATACACTGGGGGCAATGGGCCTGGATGGTATACACTGGGGCAATGGGTCTGGATGTTATACACTGGGGCAATGGGTCTGGATGTTATACACTGGGGGCAATGGGTCTGGATGGTATACACTGGGGGCAATGGGTCTGGATGATATACACTGGGGGCAATGGGCCTGGATGGTATACACTGGGGGCAATGGGTCTGGATGGTATACACTGGGGGCAATGGGTCTGGATGATATACACTGGGGGCAATGGGCCTGGATGGTATACACTGGGGCAATGGGTCTGGATGATATACACTGGGACCAATGGGTCTGGATGGTATACACTGGGGGCAATGGGCCTGGATGGTATACACTGGGGCAATGGGTCTGGATGTTATACACTGGGGTAATGGGTCTGGATGTTATACACTGGGGCAATGGCTCTGGATGGTATACACTGGGGCAATGGGTCTGGATGTTATACACTGTGGCAATGGGTCTGGATGTTATACACTGGGGGCAGTGGGTCTGGATGATATACACTGGGACCAATGGGTCTGGATGGTATACACTGGGGGCAATGGGCCTGGATGGTATACACTGGGGCAATGGGTCTGGATGTTATACACTGGGGTAATGGGTCTGGATGTTATACACTGGGGCAATGGGTCTGGATGGTATACACTGGGGCAATGGGTCTGGATGTTATACACTGTGGCAATGGGTCTGGATGGTATACACTGGGGGCAATGGGCCTGGATGGTATACACTGGGGCAATGGGTCTGGATGTTATACACTGGGGTAATGGGTCTGGATGTTATACACTGGGGCAATGGGTCTGGATGGTATACACTGGGGCAATGGGTCTGGATGTTATACACTGTGGCAATGGGTCTGGATGTTATACACTGGGGCAATGGGTCTGGATGATATACACTGGGGCAATGGGTCTGGATGTTATACACTGGGGGCAGTGGGTCTGGATGATATACACTGGGAGCAATGGGTCTGGATGTTATACACTGGGGGCAATGGGTCTGGATGGTATACACTGGGAGCAATGGGTCTGGATGGTATACACTGGGGGCAATGGGTCTGGATGTTATACACTGGGGCAATGGGTCTGGATGGTATACACTGGGGCAATGGGTCTGGATGGTATACACTGGGGGCAATGGGTCTGGATGGTATACACTGGGGCAATGGGTCTGGATGATATACACTGGGGGCAATGGGTCTGGATGGTATACACTGGGGGCAATGGGTCTGGATGTTATACACTGGGGCAATGGGTCTGGATGGTATACACTGGGGCAATGGGTCTGGATGGTATACACTGGGGCAATGGGTCTGGATGGTATACACTGGGAGCAATGGGTCTGGATGGTATACACTGGGGGCAATGGGCCTGGATGGTATACACTGTGGGCAATGGGTCTGGATGGTATACACTGGGGGCAATGGGTCTGGATGGTATACACTGGGGCAATGGGTCTGGATGCTATACACTGGGGGCAATGGACCTGGATGGTATACACTGGGGCAATGGGTCTAGATGTTATACACTGGGGGCAATGGGTCTGGATGGTATACACTGGAGGCAATGGGTCTGGATGGTATACACTAGGAGCAATGGGTCTGGATGGTATACACTGGGAGCAATGGGCCTGGATGGTATACACTGGGAGCAATGGGTCTGAATGGTATACACTGGGGGCAATGGACCTGGATGGTATACACTGGGGCAATGGGTCTAGATGTTATACACTGGGGGCAATGGGTCTGGATGGTATACACTGGAGGCAATGGGTCTGGATGGTATACACTGGGGGCAATGGGTCTGGATGGTATACATTGGGAGCAATGGGTCTGGATGGTATACACTGGGAGCAATGGGCCTGGATGGTATACACTGGGAGCAATGGGTCTGGAAGGTATACACTGGGGGCAATGGGCCTGGATGGTATACACTGGGGGCAATGGGTCTGGATGGTATACACTGGGGGCAATGGGTCTGGATGGTATACACTGGGAGCAATGGGTCTGGATGGTATACACTGGGGGCAATGGACCTGGATGGTATACACTGGGGCAATGGGTCTAGATGTTATACACTGGGGGCAATGGGTCTGGATGGTATACACTGGGAGCAATGGGTCTGGATGGTATACACTGGGAGCAATGGGTCTGGATGGTATACACTGGGGGCAATGGGTCTGGATGTTATACACTGGGGCAATGGGTCTGGATGGTATACACTGGGGGCAATGGGTCTGGATGTTATACACTGGGGCAATGGGTCTGGATGGTATACACTGGGGCAATGGGTCTGGATGGTATACACTGGGGGCAATAGGTCTGGATGGTATACACTGGGGCAATGGGTCTGGATGATATACACTGGGGGCAATGGGTCTGGATGGTATACACTGGGGGCAATGGGTCTGGATGTTATACACTGGGGCAATGGGTCTGGATGGTATACACTGGGAGCAATGGGTCTGGATGGTATACACTGGGGGCAATGGGTCTGGATGGTATACACTGGGGCAATGGGTCTGGATGGTAAACACTGGGGCAATGGGTCTGGATGGTATACACTGGGGGCAATGGGTCTGGATGGTATACACTGGGAGCAATGGGTCTGAATGGTATACACTGGGAGCAATGGGTCTGGATTATATACACTGGGGGCAATGGGTCTGGATGTTTTACACTGGGAGCAATGGGTCTGGATGGTATACACTGGGGGCAATGGGCCTGGATGGTATACACTGGGGGCAATGGGTCTGGATGGTATACACTGGGAGCAATGGGTCTGGATGGTATACACTGGGGGCAATGGGTCTGGATGGTATACACTGGGGCAATGGGTCTGGATGGTATACACTGGGGCAATGGGTCTGGATGGTATACACTGGGGGCAATGGGGCCGGATGGTATACACTGGGGCAATGGGTCTGGATGGTATACACGGGGGCAATGGGTCTGGATGTTATACACTGGGGGCAATGGGCCTGGATGGTATACACTGGGGGCAATGGGTCTGGATGGTATACACTGGGGGCAATGGGCCTGGATGGTATACACTGGGGGCAATGGGTCTGGATGGTATACACTGGGGCAATGGGTCTGGATGGTATACACTGGGGGCAATGGGTCTGGATGGTATACACTGGGGGCAATGGGCCTGGATGGTATACACTGGGGGCAATGGGTCTGGATGGTATACACTGGGGGCAATGGGCCTGGATGGTATACACTGGGGGCAATGGGTCTGGATGGTGTACACTGGGGGCAATGGGTCTGGATGATATACACTGGGGGCAATGGGTCTGGATGGTATACACTGGGGCAATGGGTCTGGATGGTATACACTGGGGGCAATGGGTCTGGATGGTATACACTGGGGGCAATGGGCCTGGATGGTATACACTGGGGGCAATGGGTCTGGATGGTATACACTGGGGTAATGGGCCTGGATGGTATACACTGGGGGCAATGGGTCTGGATGGTATACACTGGGGCAATGGGTCTGGATGGTATACACTGGGGCAATGGGTCTGGATGGTATACACTGGGGCAATGGGTCTGGATGGTATACACTGGGGGCAATGGGTCTGGATGGTATACACTGGGGCAATGGGTCTGGATGGTATACACTGGGGCAATGGGTCTGGATGGTATACACTGGGGGCAATGGATCTGAATGGTATACACTGGAGCAATGGGTCTGGATGGTACACACTGGAGCAATGGGTTTGGATGGTATACACTGGGGCAATGGGTCTGGATGGTATACACTGGGGCAATGGGTCTGGATGGTATACACTGGGGGCAATGGGTCTGGATGGTATACACTGGGGCAATGGGTCTGGATGGTATACACTGGGGCAATGGGTCTGGATGGTATACACTGGGGCAATGGGTCTGGATGGTATACACTGGGGGCAATGGGTCTAGATGTTATACACTGGGGGCAATGGGTCTAGATGCTATACACTGGGGGCAATGGGTCTGGATGGTATACACGGGGGCAATGGGTCTGGATGTTAGACACTGGGGCAATGTCATGGGGCTACTGCGACAGAGAGGTTCCAGAGAACCGCAGCGCTCTGGGCCTCGTTCACACATAGTGAACAGAAGCTCTTCACCTGTATTTTGACCTGGCTGCTTTGTGCCAGCAATGCAGGAGTTAACCTTATTGCTGAGAGCCGGGTCTCTCTCAGCTGAACTGGATTTTGTAATCTGATCCTCTATATAGACTCAGCCCTGACTACAGCTATTGTCAGTGATCAGTTCCACTGCCTGGCTTGGAGGTTGATGGAGAGAGGGGTGTTGGAGCTGGAGGTTTATTTACAGAGATTGGTGTCTGCTGTTTTGGTTGCATGTTAAACCTGTTGTCCTTCCTAGTTTATTCCTTCTCTTCCCTTCTCTGTGTTTCCTCTGTGGTTGTGTGAGCATTTGGTGAGTTTGAGTCTTTTAGTTACCTTGTCTGTATACCCTGTTATTTGTTTTATTATTACACTGGTGCAGTCCACCTCCTTTGGGGGGAGAGGGGGCCACTGATAGGGTCTGCACAGGAGACAGGGATACGCTGGTGGCTCGGGCCTCCTAACCATCATAGGTACCCCTGAGATAAGGGAAAGCCAGGGCCCCATTATAGTGGTAGGGTCAGGTGCGGGTCCCAGTACACCATCCTGCCTCTTTAACGCCGCTTACGGCGTGACAGGCAATGGGTCTGGATGTTATACACTGGGAGCAATGGGTCTGGATGTTATACACTGGGGGCAATGGGTCTGGATGTTATACACTGGGAGCAATGGGTCTGGATGTTATACACTGGGATCAATGGGTCTGGATGATATGCAATAGGTCTGGATGTTATACACTGGGGGCAATGGGTCTGGATGTTATACACTGGGAGCAATGGGTCTGGATGTTATACACTGGGATCAATGGGTCTGGATGATATGCAATAGGTCTGGATGGTATACACTGGGGGCAATGGGTCTGGATGGTATACACTGGAGGCAATGGGTCTGGATGGTATACACTGGAGGCAATGGGTCTGGATGGTATACACTGGGAGCAATGGGTCTGGATGGTATACACTGGGAGCAATGGGTCTGGATGGTATACACTGGGAGCAATGGGTCTGGATGGTATACACTGGGGGCAATGGGTCTGGATGGTATACACTGGGGTAATGGGCCTGGATGGTATACACTGGGGGCAATGGGTCTGGATGGTATACACTGGGGCAATGGGTCTGGATGGTATACACTGGGGCAATGGGTCTGGATGGTATACACTGGGGGCAATGGGCCTGGATGGTATACACTGGAGCAATGGGTCTGGATGGTATACACTGGGGGCAATGGGCCTGGATGGTATACACTGGGGGCAATGGGTCTGGATGGTATACACTGGGGCAATGGGTTTGGATGGTATACACTGGGGTAATGGGCCTGGATGGTATACACTGGGGGCAATGGGTCTGGATGGTATACACTGGGGCAATGGGTCTGGATGGTATACACTGGAGCAATGGGTTTGGATGGTATACACTGGGGCAATGGGTCTGGATGGTATACACTGGGGCAATGGGTCTAGATGCTATACACTGGGGGCAATGGGTCTGGATGTTATACACTGGGGCAATGTCATGGGGCTACTGCGACAGAGAGGTTCCAGAGAACCGCAGCGCTCTGGGCCTCGTTCACACATAGTGAACAGAAGCTCTTCACCTGTATTTTGACCTGGCTGCTTTGTGCCAGCAGTGCAGGAGTTAACCTTATTGCTGAGAGCCGGGTCTCTCTCAGCTGAAGTGGATTTTGTAATCTGATCCTCTATATAGACCCAGTCCTGACTTCAGCTATTGTCAGTGATCAGTTCTACTGCCTGGCTGGAGGTTGATGGAGAGAGGGGGCCACTGACAGGGTCTGCACAGGAGACAGGGATACGCTGGCGGCTCGGGCCTCCTAACCATCATAGGTACTCCTGAGATAAGGGAAAGCCAGGGCCCCATTAAAGTGGTAGGGTCAGGTGCGGGTCCCAGTACGCCATCCTGCCTCTTTAACGCCGCTTACGGCGTGACAGGCAATGGGTCTGGATGTTATACACTGGGAGCAATGGGTCTGGATGTTATACACTGGGAGCAATGGGTCTGGATGTTATACACTGGGAGCAATGGGTCTGGATGTTATACACTGGGAGCAATGGGTCTGGATGTTATACACTGGGGGCAATGGGTCTGGATGGTATACACTGGGGGCAATGGGCCTGGATGGTATACACTGGGAGCAATGGGCCTGGATGATATACACTGGGGGCAATGGGTCTGGATGTTATACACTGGGAGCAATGGGTCTGGATGTTATACACTGGGGGCAATGGGTCTGGATGGTATACACTGGGGGCAATGGGTCTGGATGGTATACACTGGGGGCAATGGGCCTGGATGATATACACTGGGGGCAATGGGCCTGGATGATATACACTGGGGGCAATGGGTCTGGATGGTATACACTGGGGGCAATGGGCCTGGATGGTATACACTGGGGGCAATGGGTCTGGATGGTATACACTGGGGGCAATGGGCCTGGATGGTATACACTGGGGGCAATGGGTCTGGATGGTATACACTGGGGGCAATGGGTCTGGATGATATACACTGGGGGCAATGGGTCTGGATGGTATACACTGGGGCAATGGGTCTGGATGGTATACACTGGGGGCAATGGGTCTGGATGGTATACACTGGGGGCAATTGGTCTGGATGGTATACACTGGGGGCAATGGGCCTGGATGGTATACACTGGGGTAATGGGCCTGGATGGTATACACTGGGGGCAATGGGTCTGGATGGTATACACTGGGGGCAATGGGCCTGGATGGTATACACTGGGGGCAATGGGTCTGGATGGTATACACTGGGGGCAATGGGCCTGGATGGTATACACTGGGGGCAATGGGTCTGGATGTTATACACTGGGGGCAATGGGTCTGGATGATATACACTGGGGGCAATGGGTCTGGATGGTATACACTGGGGCAATGGGTCTGGATGGTATACACTGGGGGCAATGGGTCTGGATGGTATACACTGGGGGCAATGGGTCTGGATGGTATACACTGGGGGCAATGGGCCTGGATGGTATACACTGGGGGCAATGGGTCTGGATGGTATACACTGGGGTAATGGGCCTGGATGGTATACACGGGGGGCAATGGGTCTGGATGGTATACACTGGGAGCAATGGGCCTGGATGATATACACTGGGGGCAATGGGTCTGGATGTTATACACTGGGAGCAATGGGTCTGGATGTTATACACTGGGGGCAATGGGTCTGGATGGTATACACTGGGGGCAATGGGTCTGGATGGTATACACTGGGGGCAATGGGCCTGGATGATATACACTGGGGGCAATGGGCCTGGATGATATACACTGGGGGCAATGGGTCTGGATGGTATACACTGGGGGCAATGGGCCTGGATGGTATACACTGGGGGCAATGGGTCTGGATGGTATACACTGGGGGCAATGGGCCTGGATGGTATACACTGGGGGCAATGGGTCTGGATGTTATACACTGGGAGCAATGGGTCTGGATGTTATACACTGGGGGCAATGGGTCTGGATGGTATACACTGGGGGCAATGGGCCTGGATGGTATACACTGGGGGCAATGGGCCTGGATGATATACACTGGGGGCAATGGGCCTGGATGATATACACTGGGGGCAATGGGTCTGGATGGTATACACTGGGGGCAATGGGCCTGGATGGTATACACTGGGGGCAATGGGTCTGGATGGTATACACTGGGGGCAATGGGCCTGGATGGTATACACTGGGGGCAATGGGTCTGGATGGTATACACTGGGGGCAATGGGTCTGGATGGTATACACTGGGGGCAATGGGTCTGGATGGTATACACTGGGGCAATGGGTCTGGATGGTATACACTGGGGGCAATGGGTCTGGATGGTATACACTGGGGGCAATGGGTCTGGATGGTATACACTGGGGGCAATGGGCCTGGATGGTATACACTGGGGTAATGGGCCTGAATGGTATATACTGGGGGCAATGGGTCTGGATGGTATACACTGGGGGCAATGGGCCTGGATGGTATACACTGGGGGCAATGGGTCTGGATGGTATACACTGGGGGCAATGGGCCTGGATGGTATACACTGGGGGCAATGGGTCTGGATGGTATACACTGGGGGCAATGGGTCTGGATGATATACACTGGGGGCAATGGGTCTGGATGGTATACACTGGGGCAATGGGTCTGGATGGTATACACTGGGGGCAATGGGTCTGGATGGTATACACTGGGGGCAATGGGTCTGGATGGTATACACTGGGGGCAATGGGTCTGGATGTTATACACTGGGAGCAATGGGTCTGGATGTTATACACTGGGGGCAATGGGTCTGGATGGTATACACTGGGGGCAATGGGTCTGGATGGTATACACTGGGGGCAATGGGCCTGGATGATATACACTGGGGGCAATGGGCCTGGATGATATACACTGGGGGCAATGGGTCTGGATGGTATACACTGGGGGCAATGGGCCTGGATGGTATACACTGGGGGCAATGGGTCTGGATGGTATACACTGGGGGCAATGGGCCTGGATGGTATACACTGGGGGCAATGGGTCTGGATGTTATACACTGGGAGCAATGGGTCTGGATGTTATACACTGGGGGCAATGGGTCTGGATGGTATACACTGGGGGCAATGGGTCTGGATGGTATACACTGGGGGCAATGGGCCTGGATGATATACACTGGGGGCAATGGGCCTGGATGATATACACTGGGGGCAATGGGTCTGGATGGTATACACTGGGGGCAATGGGCCTGGATGGTATACACTGGGGGCAATGGGTCTGGATGGTATACACTGGGGGCAATGGGCCTGGATGGTATACACTGGGGGCAATGGGTCTGGATGGTATACACTGGGGGCAATGGGTCTGGATGGTATACACTGGGGGCAATGGGTCTGGATGGTATACACTGGGGCAATGGGTCTGGATGGTATACACTGGGGGCAATGGGTCTGGATGGTATACACTGGGGGCAATGGGTCTGGATGGTATACACTGGGGGCAATGGGCCTGGATGGTATACACTGGGGTAATGGGCCTGAATGGTATATACTGGGGGCAATGGGTCTGGATGGTATACACTGGGGGCAATGGGCCTGGATGGTATACACTGGGGGCAATGGGTCTGGATGGTATACACTGGGGGCAATGGGCCTGGATGGTATACACTGGGGGCAATGGGTCTGGATGGTATACACTGGGGGCAATGGGCCTGGATGGTATACACTGGGGGCAATGGGTCTGGATGGTATACACTGGGGGCAATGGGTCTGGATGATATACACTGGGGGCAATGGGTCTGGATGGTATACACTGGGGCAATGGGTCTGGATGGTATACACTGGGGGCAATGGGTCTGGATTTTATACACTGGGGGCAATGGGTCTGGATGGTATACACTGGGGGCAATGGGCCTGGATGGTATACACTGGGGGCAATGGGTCTGGATGGTATACACTGGGGTAATGGGCCTGGATGGTATACACGGGGGGCAATGGGTCTGGATGGTATACACTGGGGCAATGGGTCTGGATGGTATACACTGGGGCAATGGGTCTGGATGGTATACACTGGGGGCAATGGGTCTGGATGGTATACACTGGGGCAATGGGCCTGGATGGTATACACTGGGGGCAATGGGCCTGGATGGTATACACTGGGGGCAATGGGCCTGGATGGTATACACTGGGGGCAATGGGTCTGGATGATATACACTGGGGGCAATGGGTCTGGATGGTATACACTGGGGGCAATGGGCCTGGTTGTTATCCATTGGGGGCAATAGGGCTGGATGCCATACACTGGAGTTGAGGGACTGAAAAACAGGGTTCGGATCATCTCCCGATGGAGCCATTTACTATATTGAGGCAGGAGGTCACTTTGTGTTTTATCATTTCAGCAGTGTATGTAAGTTTGAGAACAGTGTGTTTTACCGCACTTTTGTGCACTTTTAAAAATGCAAACACTGCTGGAACAGAGGCCGGACGGAGCACAAAGTGACGGCCTCACATCCGCATCCCGTTCTTCAGAGCCTCACACTAAATCACTAATGTTTGTCCTAATACTTTAATTGGAAATTTTGTAATAAAATTAAACTTTTAGTTTTTGGCTTTGCATTACTCAAATTGAGGCATTTGGGGGGATTTTTTTCTTTTGGCTATGGGTCCAATGATGAGTTCTGTTTACATTCAGTATTGAATAAGTGGCTGTAGGAAGCAGGGGTTGCATCGTAGACCCTGAAGTCTGTAGGGGCCCAAAGGGCCCTGTATTACATAAGAAGACTCCAGTGTCATCAAATGGTCCATGGTAGATAGGGGCCCTTTTATAGATTTTTCGCCACATAGTTTGAAAAATTGCTTTAAAATGTTTAAAGGCAAAGTTGCAGTACCCCCACATCACCTGCAGGTGGAGTCCTTGTCCTCACTTAGACCTTTTTGTAGTTTAGCGGGGAGCGCTGTCTCTTCAAACACGATTTTCAAAGCCTTTGTTATGTTCCACTTGCCAATTCTCCTAAATCCTCGCTCACAATAATTAGTAGCATCATTTCATAAATAAAGCTTTGAAACTTTTTTTTTTTAATCACCATTTTATATTATATTCCCATGGCAACCGGATCATCCTGGTTTCAATAATAAGGCGTCCCTTGCAGCTATTCCCGTCTTTTAATTGTGTCAAATGATGAATTTAATAAAAGATCGTTACCCAGATATAGAGAGATAAACGGAATGATACTAAGGAGAGTTACTGACACAAAGCAGATATAGAGCCATTGTGACAGCTGTTTCTGCCTTGTTAGAAATCATCAGCGCAAGATTTGGAAACTACAGGTTTGTATGTAACCGGCATTTGTTAGAACTGTCCGTGCAGATTATAGATTGCTCTATTGTGCCACTAGATCTCACTGAATATTTCACTGCTTGTTACAGATGTGGATTTGTTGCAGATTTTCCTAGGAACGTTGCACTGATGAAGTCTAGAAGTCAGATACAGTACACCTGTATACACACTGGACTTGATTTTCCATCGCTCCCAAACGTTGCCAATCATGAATCTCCAGCATTTTCTTTGAATGTCCTTGGACCCTTTCAAGCATCTTACCGGTGACGCTATTGTGCCAAAACATGAAAACTTCTGCTTTCTTCAATCAAACACATCAGATGTATTAGTAAGTTCAATTCAAAGGATCTAAACTTTCTGAATCCGGCACTGATAAGGGTTAACAGGCATAAGACTGACTGAATACATGCTAAAGTCTAATAGGATAGCTCTATAGTTTCCAGATCCTGCACTGATGAGAGCTCACAAGTCAGAAACCGGACTGGAATAAATGGCACACCCCAATTCCATACCTCTGTAATTTCTATACCTTTTACTCATTAAGCCTAACAAGCTGTGAACAGCTGAAATAAATTTTACCTTTTCCACAGTATATGCTGCACTGATGAGGTCTAAAAAGTCGTAAACAAATTAAATAGATGCTAAAATCCAGTTCCATGGCTCTAAGTTTTCTATACAGCTTTGTATCTCCTGTAAACTTGAGGGATAGACCAAAACATTTGGAATAAATGCCAACGTTTAATTTCTTTTGCACTACGATTTATATATACTGTGTATTAAGTCTGTTAGAAGCTGGCAACCCAAAAAAGCGACATCATACAAACTTGCGTCGAGCCAATTTCCTAGATTTATGCTTTTTATATCCTGCACTAATGAGGGATCATAAGTCAGGAACAGCCAGAATAAATGACAACATGCGATCCAATATAGCTGTCTTTGTATAGCCTGCACTGATGAGGCATCACAAGCCTTAAACAGTTTAAATACTAAAGGCCAATTCCATGGCTTTAAACTTTCTATATCCTGCACTGATGAGGCATCACAAGTCAGAAACAGCCAGAATAAATGACAAAATGCAATCCGATATATCTGTCTTTGTATAGCCTGCACTGATGAGGGATCACAAGTCAGAAACAGCCAGAATAAATGACAAAATCAAATCCCATATATCTGTGCTTGTATATCCTGCACTGATGAGGAATCAAAAGCCTTAAACAGTTGAAATGCTAAAGGCCAATTCCATGGCTTTAAACTTTCTATATCCTGCACTGATGAGGCATCACAAGTCAGAAACATTCAGAATAAATAACAAAATGTGATCCGATATATTTGTGCTTTGTATATTCTGCACTAATAAGTGATCACAAGCCCTAAACAGTTTAAGTAAATGCCAAAATCCAATTCCATTGCTCTAAACTTTCTACGTCTTGCACTACTGAGGGTTCACAAGGCAGAAACAGCTGGAATAGATAGCTGGAGATGACCTTCATTCTTATGTTACCCATTCACTTGACTCTTGTGTAGATGGCTATGATACTTCCATGAATGGTGGCACTCACTGAATACAGTAATGACCTATCTGCTGTCCTACAGCGGGGCTTAGGTGATGGGGAGGACGGATGTGATTGGATCATGTATATCTTTATTTTCCAAGTCCCAATTTCAACTCATTATAAAGAATAATGACAATGACTAATTGCACCTCCGAATAATTCATCACTGAAAGGTTGCTAGGTGAAGACAAGACTCATGTTGCTCCAGGCGTCTTATGTCCCCCGGGTGTCATAGATCTACAGTTTGTACAAATCTGTTGTTCTGTGACAACAATGTTCTGGTCAGATTTTTGTTGGGGTGTGTTGTATGTTTTGCAGAGTTCTGATCTATCATACATTGGTTATTTGACCTACTGAAAGTTTGGTTTCATCAATCATATGGAGTCCATGCTTCACGGCCAATAACAACAAACCCACAGAGTTTTTCTTCTTTACCTGACCCCTCTTGATCAAGTGTACTTTCCCCAGGAGTGGCTATCCCTTTATCTTTACCATCTACTATGTGTATGTCAAAGAGGCAGACACAGAAATTATAGGGCTTCATAGCTAAACTCTGATGAAGAGCTCTTGTAATTGTGCTACAAGGGTTGTTCAGAATTAGAAAAATGTGTCTCCATTCTTCCATAAAGAACCCCAAACCTGACCACAGGTGTAATTGATATTGCAGCTGTCATGCTGCTGCAGTGCAGTACAGTGCAACCTCCACCAGGGGGAGCTTGTGAGGGAAGTTCAACTGCACACACAGAGCAGCACCACAGAGCAGCAGCACAGGCGCCACCAAGTGGCAAGAGAGTGGTCAGACAAGCCGAGTCAAAAAACAGATGCAGAAGTACCAGATGGTGCAGCAGTACATGTGGTCAGGAACAAGCCAGGGGGTTCAGCAACGGTTGAAAGCGGAAAAGACAAAGACAGAAGGCAGAAGCAAGTCCAAATACAAGCCAAGTCAAAAACCAGAGAATCAAAGCAAGTAACAGGGAAACGCTGGTCAAGGACAGACAGAGGTAGTCAACAGACATGGGGCAAGTCTCAGGGATCACAGCAGGACAAATCAAAATCCACCAGAGTCAGGTACATAGCTGACACCGCCAGCAGGATGCATCGGAGCTAAATAGCATACCTGAACCCAGAATGAGGCAGAGCAAAGTTAACCCTTGACATGATCCGCCCGGAAAAAGGGCAGACAGGACAAAAACCGCGGAACAGCTCTGCCCCATTCACTTTAAAAAACTGCAATACCAGGCACAACTTGTAGACAGGGTTGGTGCTGTTTCTGGAAGAAGGCACTTATGTTTCCCCAGTCCCAGAGAACCCCTCTAATGTTCACCCCGTCCGTTCTTACGTTCATCTTTTCTGACTTTATAAATAATTTATTTCTAGCTTCCTGCAGCCACCACTAGAGGGAGCTCACTGCACATCCGTTATACTTAGGGAGAGCTGTAGACATATAAATGCTGTGAGCTCCCCCTGGTGGAGGCTACATTTAGCCCCAAAGTAATCAAGGTTTCAGCATTTTGTCTCCTTTCACCATAGAACTGATCCAAGTCTGAACATGCCCCTACTACCTCTGTTTCTGGACAGTTCCGCACTTATACTGCGGATGCTGCTGGACAATGCTATCCTGATTCAGATCAACTTTAGTACAGCTTGGACTCGTGACCCTTCTGGACAGTAAATCTGTGTTTTGCTGCAGTGAGCTGATCATCAGATATAATTAATAACAAATAATAATAATAACTTGGATTCGGCCACACCCTATTTAAACCTCCAGAAGTCAGCTGTAAGCTTTTGTTATAGTTTCATACTCACCCTGGTCATAGTGACATCCTGCTGCTAGACTTTGCTGTTGCTACTATTTATCGGCTTTGACATGTTTGACTCTCTGATTGAATTACTATCCTGACCCTGACTCTGTCCTCTTGCTTTTGCCTCTTGTTATTTCCTGATTTGGTCCCTTCCTATTTGACAGCCCTCCTCTGCCAGCTTGCTCCATTGGCCAGCAGCCACTTACCAGTAATAATAACCCGGAGGTCTTGCATAAATTCTGATTCCTGTATATTGATGAAAGAGTGAAGGCCGGAGCTCTGTGGAATCTGCTGAGTTAAGCAGAGTGGTGTGTGCAAGGCCTGTCCGTGGAAGCTTTATTATGTAGCCCTGTATATAGTGAATCACGGCCCTGCTCTCCTCCAGGCACCTACTATGGCTTGCAAAAGTATTCACCCCATTGGCTTTTTACCTATTTTATTACATTACAACCTGTGTTTAAATATTTCTGTAATCCGATGTGTATGTACTGTATGTATGCATCAGCACTTAATAGTCTAAGGCCGGGTTCACATTAGCGTTTCTGTGCGTAGCGTATGATCCACATACATCTGCATGCGTACATATCTTTAACATTGCACACAGGGACATGTTTTTGCATGCATCATTTTGCGGTGTGTGGCGGTGTCCGGCAAACGCAACATGTTGCTTTTTTTGAGGAGTCAAATATTGCGCAATCATGCGCATGCGGACGATTGCGGATGATTGCGTCAAAAAAATTGCATTACTGTCTATGGGAACGCATTGGTATGCAAGGACATGCGTACGCATGCGTTCGATACGCATGCGTACTTTAGACTGCGCATGTCCAGAAAGTAATGTCACCGAGTCCACCGTGCGCATAAAAAACGCAAACGCATGCCAAAACACATTTAAACGCTTGCACTCGCAGGGTTTTTGTTTGCGTCATGTGCAAGATGATGCGCAGACATAAGCATGCGTTTGCGCATGCCGATGATACGCTGCGCACAGAGACACTAATGTGAACCTAGCCTAAGTTGGTCACGTAAAGTGAGAAAAATATAGGCAGACATTAAACTTATGGGATGACTCATGTCAATATGAAATATATAAAATATGAATAGCTGTACGGCTTCTGAATACTAAAAAAAAATGAGACGCTTTGCACACAATTTGGCCAAGTTATGTCTGCCCATCAACTAACGTCAAGGTGGTCTCATAAAAAAACTGATGTGGTAACACAACAAACCTGCCAAGACAGGGCTGCCCACCAAAACACTCAGCCCGGGCAAGGAGTGCATTAATCATGGGGGCAGCACAGAGACCAAAGGTAACCCGGAAGGAGCTGCAGAGTTCCCAAGCAGAGACTGGAGTATCTGTCCATACGACAACAATAAGCCGTTCACTCCATAGAGGTGGCCTTTATGGAAGAGTGGGCAGAAAAAATTTTTTACTTACACACAAAAATTGTAGGGCTTGTTTTGAGTTTTCCAAAAAATGTGGGAGACTCCCCAAATGTATGGAGGAAAGTAATGTGGTCAGATGAAACCAAAATTAAACATTTTAGCCACCAACATAAATTCTATGTCTGGCGCCAAACCAATACAGCTCATCACCCCAAGAATACCATCCCCACAGTGAAACATGGGGGTGGCACTCCACACTGCACATGCTGGCAAGGCTTTGTTATCAGCAGAGGCCGGTTGTCGAATACCAGCTCCAACACGCCTGTCAGTATTCAGGTCAGCCTCAGCACATAACAACTGAAGGGTGAGCATGGATGTTTGACATTTGTGAGGTTCTTCAAGACTTTGAGGTCTCCAGAAAGATGGTGAGCGGTGATGATGCTATAATCAATGCATCGATCTCACTTCTCTGTGTACTTAAACAGATGCTGCTGACAATTAAACATGAATCTTTGCATGCGGACCAGTTGGAGATGGAGAAAGACATGAGACAGGGAGATGCTACCCAGCCTCATCTCATCTGCTCAGCGCAGATTGGGTAACAATGAGGAGGTGGAGGCTGAGGGGATGGAGGAGGAGCAGGAGCTGTTTGCTAGTGCAACATAGGCTAGTACCCACACAAGATTCATCCTATCTCTCCTTCGCTGATGGGCTGAAGAAGGGAATGAAGAGGAAGACAGAGAGGAGGAGGAGATGGTTGTCATCATGGTGGAGACAGGGAGGTGTTTGCTGTAGGGAGCTTGGCGCATATGGCCAACTTTATGTATCGCTGTCTTTCTCGTGATCCTTGCGTTATATTAATCTTGGCCAAAAAAGAGTACTGGTTCTTTACCCTGCAAGACCACGATACAAGGAGAACCTTGCATGTCTGCTTGCTGAAGCAGAGAGATCTTCTAAAGTGGTGCTACACCAGAAGGCCATTGTGGAAAATATGTTGAAAAATTCCTATTAAACGTTAGTGGCAGGGAGCCAACTTCCTTGCACAATCAAGGAGGAGAGGTAAAAAGGACACGCACCAGGTACAGCAGAGACAGGGGTACACTGTCAAAGGCCTGGGCCAATTTCATGACTCCCTCCCGGCATACATGCCTTGATGACCCAGTATTTTTGACAAGAAGGGAAAGGTTTGTAAAGATGGTCAAGGATCTAAAAAGTATAATTTCTCCTTGCGGAGAGTGACATGTTAAGCATGTCGAGGTGAGGAGATTTAAAGCCGTAATGCTCCTTTAGGAAATATGCAAATTGTCTCTTCAGAGAGGAAGAGGACTAGAACTCTAGTGCCGCCTATTGGAAGTAGCAATACTAACAGTCAATGTCGACCCTTTAACAAGCCTTGTCATATGACTTAGGATAAAAGCCAAACTCACCTCGACATGCTTAACATGTCACTCTCCGCAAGGAGAAACGATACTTCTTGGATCCTGGTCAGACGCCTCTCATTCAGCCAAACCAGATCTCCACTTTGCACTGACGAGGGGCAGTACCCCAAAACACAGTGTCGGCAAATTGGGATACTGGTTAGGATAAAAGCCAAAGTCATGTGACAAGGCTCATTAAAAGGTCGACATTGACTGTTAGGATTGCTACTTCCAATAGGTGGCACTAGAGTTCTAGTCCTCTTCCTCTCTGAAGAGACAATGTGCATAAAGATGGTCAAGAAATACCTGGCAGACAAAACCAGCGTACTCCCTAATTCCTTTGCGACCTTCAACTATTGGGTATCAAAGCTGGACACCTGGAATGAGCTGTACCTCTATGCCTTGGAGGTGTTCTGCTGCCCTGCCGCTAGCATCTTGTCTGAACGTGTTCTTAGTGCCATTAGGGGCGTCATTACAGACAAAAGCTTTCGCCTGTCAACAGAAAATGCTGACAGGCTTACTCTGATAAAGATGAATAAAGCCTGGATTAACCTCAACTTTTCCACACCCCCAAATGACAGCAGCACATAAAGTGTTTTTAATCTTCAATATTTGAATGAGCCCATTCAGTTGTTTTATGGATCACCCTCCTTATAATTTTTTTCCGGCTTTGAACTGTGTGCAAAGCCTTTATGAGCGTAGAAGTACTGCAACTACAGTTTCTTAAATTTTTAACCCATTTGTTGTGAATTCTGTTGTCAAGCTCCCTCCTGTGGTCATGAATGGTACTTCGGCTGGTTTTGTCCATGGGCTTCCTCTGTTGGTTGTGAGTGGGGCTGCGGCTTCTGAGTTTCCTTCCACAGGTGACGAGGTTAATTCGTTAGCTGGCTGCTCTATTTAACTCCACTTAGATCATTGCTCCATGCCACCTGTCAATGTTCCAGTATTGGTCTAGTTCACTCCTGGATCGTTCTTGTGACCTGTCTTCCCAGCAGAAGCTAAGTTCCTGCTTGTTTTTCTTTAGTTTGCTATTTTTCTGTCCAGCTTGCTATTTTGATTTTTGTCTTGCTTGCTGGAAGCTCTGGGACGCAGAGGGAGCGCCTCCGCACCGTGAGTCGGTGCGGAGGGTCTTTTGCGCCCTTTGCGTGGTCTTTTTGTAGTTATTTGTGCTGACCGCAAAGTTACCTTTCCTATCCTCAGTCTGTTCAGTAAGTCGGGCCTCACTTTGCTAAATCTATTTCATCTCTGTGTTTGTATTTTCATCTTTACTCACAGTCAATATATGTGGGGGCTGCCTTTTCCTTTGGGGAATTTCTCTGAGGCAAGGTAGGCTTATTTTTCTATCTTCAGGGCTAGCTAGTTCCTTAGGCTGTGTCGAGTTGCATAGGGAGCGTTAGGAGCAATCCACGGCTATTTCTAGTGTGTGTGATAGGATTAGGGATTGCGGTCAGCAGAATTCCCACGTCTCAGAGCTCGTCCTATATTATTTGTAACTATCAGGTCATTCCTTGTGCTCTTAACCACCAGGTCCATTATTGTCCTTACCACCAGGTCATAACACCCATTATCTACCAATGTCCTTTTTTTTGGGACGCCTAATCTTTAGCTTCTAGCAACTAAGATTTTATCATTTTTATAATTAGGTCCATTTTTTGTGTTGTGTTTGTAAAATGAATGTTTTCAAAATAGGAAATCATGTTATTGTCATTTTTAATTGACTATTGGGACGCCCTTTTCAGAAAAATCTGTACTTGAAAAAATTTTGCAAATTATGTTTTTGATTCATTAGGACCCAAATCATTAAAATCTGTCATTAAAAAAAAGAAAATTGCTAATTTGGCAAGTAATGGGCTAATGAGGCCCTACAGTTAGTGCCTTCAAGGGTCTATGGATGACCCTCCTTATATGTTTTCTGCCTTTGCACTGCGTGGAGAGCCTTTATGAGTGTAGGAGTACCACAACTACACTTTGTTCACAATACTTGAATGAGGCACTACAGCTGGTGCCTTCAAGGGTGTATGGATGACCCTGCTTCAAATGTTTTGTAAGGCTTTGCACTTAGTTCTGAGCTTTAATAAGTCTAGGAGTACCTCTACATGACAATTTGAACAGAATATGTATGAGGCCCTCCTTAATGTCCAATACAGGGTGTATCTGAATCCCTCTTCCATAAAAGTTTTGGTAGTTCTTGTTTCATTTATAAATTACACTGAAATTTCCTAATTTTTTTAACAAAAAATTTAAATTTTGATTTATTTAAATTATTATTTTTTTTTTTTAAATCCTTTTATAAAATTTGCCTTATATACAAGTAATTGTACAGGAAAGAATGTTTCTTAACATTTTTTTCCTGTAAACTCCACTTTCTCTTTGATTTTGAATGTTTTATTGTCAGTCCTTAAGTGGAATAAAAGTGTGACCCCATTTTTCTCAGCAGTGATCTGGGAGTCAGAGATGCCTCCAGGGGTGTTCCTCATCCTGTTCTTCTTCCCTTCAGCACTTTTTACATCCATTTCAACATTTTCACTGCCCCCAGACCTGCTTGTAGGGTCTGCTGAAAAAAAAGCTCGGCTTTCCCATTGACGCCCATTATACTCGTTACTCGAAACGAACATCCGAGCCCTAGGAATTGGTCGATTCGAGCAATGAGCACCCAACCATTTTAGTGCTCGCTCATCCCTAGTAAGGATATCTGGGATAAAACGACATGTCATCACACCTGCAATTCGATTTGCCTTTTAAGTATTTCTATTGCTGCTTCCATCTCTCCCTGGGTGCGGATGTATTAACCCCTATTGACTCCCTATCTTTAGTACCTTGGCCGCACACTTAGATCTTCACATACTTTCGTTCCGATGCTTAGCTGTACAGGGGAAGTTCTGCACTTGATTTACGGTCTGGCTGGATATTTACTTCTTTACGTAATTAAAGATAATTTCTTTTTAATATAAGATTAATGTTTCCTCTTTGTTCCTGTTCTGTGTGCAGAAACCAAATGAAAGGGACATTTATTATGCATGGGGGGCGGGGAGGCGGACGCTGCAAATTCTCCATTGCCCTTCTGTTTTCGGATGCGTTGGCTCCACCAGAAGCACGTGTATACAGTATATGATAAACTTCAATTTACATTTTATTTCGAGCCTTGGGGTGAGAGATTGCAGATTACAGAAGCGTGTCTATAATCTTTCACGGGAGCATGCAAATGGATCTAGTGGGGTCATATAACTTATCTGGTCCACATGAAGTAAAAAAGTGGGTGGGTCATGTGTAAATATACATACAAATGGGAGTTCCAGGGGCATTGTTGTTTCTGGTTTAATTGGAGCGGGACTTAAATATTCCCCATTAACGAGTATATAAATGTTAGGAGATATATGGGGACCGGTATATATGGGCTGTCCATCTAGGGTAACAATTTTATTTTTTTCTTAATGTATTCATTTGGGGGTAAACATCATTTTTTTGCCATTGGGTTTCATTAAACATTTTGCACCATTTGGCATTTATAGTCTCTGTGTTGCGCTGACTGCAGAATGAGTTAACCGACATTTCATTCAGATGGAACGAAAGGAACCATTTGTAACTCTTTTATCTGTCTTCCTCTGAGCTGATTTATGACCACAGACTACAACAAAGTTGGATGTCCAAAGAAAGAAAGAGCCTGAAAAGAAACAAACGTGGCAAAATGTTTAATGAAGCCCAATTGCAAAAATTATTTTTAGCCCCAAATACATGCATTTAAAGGGGACATCTTGTTAAAGCAAGTTATCAGGGATAACATTCTGATTAATGGAATTCCCACAGATGGAACCTGCAGAATGGGGAACTTTTATCCATGTTACAAGATAGTTCATCAGTTCGGATGCCCAAGTCTATGGGGCTGTAGGAAAAAGTTGAGCGCAGCACTCTGTAGGCCCATTAATTAATAGAATGCAAGTCAAGCCACATTTGTTTATAATTGACCCTAGTGTCAATGGGTTATGAAGAAGAGAGAGCAGGGGGAGTAAAGGTCCCCAAACACATCAGATGAAAGCAAGATTCAATGTCGGCAGGACCAGCCGACCACCTGATGACCTTTGGGTCCTCCTGACTAGGGATGAGTGAACTGTAAAGTTCGGGGTTCATACAAGATGCCAAGTGTCCGGTGCTGAACTCCGAACACGGACTTTTCCCAGAAGATCATGGTACTTATCAGAGTACTGGCGTGGCTCAGTATTGACATGGCTGTGATTGGCCGGTGCCACCCATGACCCGGCCTGTATAATAGCTGGATCACGGATGGTTATGCTGTTTGAGTGAGGGACAGTGTAAAATAAATAGATTATTTTAAAAGATGTGGGGTCCCCCCTATTTTTTAATAGCCAGCCAAGGGAAAGCAGACAGCTGTGAGCTGGTCGTATTATGCTGGGAAGGGGCCAATATCCATGGACCATCCCAGCCTATTAATATAAGCTGTCTGCTTTGTCTTTGCTGGTTGTTATAAATGGTGGGATCCTAAAAAAATGACAGGGGGTCCCCATCCTCAGCCGCCCCAGAAATGGCATATCCATTAGCCTCATGTTAAGATAAGGCAATTCAGTACCACAATGGACATGGAGGTCAGAGCACATACAGTGATCTGACAATAACCCAAAAACATAGAACGAGCTCTGAGACGTGGGAACTCTGCAGACCGCAATCCCTAATCCTCTCCAACAACACTAGAGGCAGCCGTGGATTGCGCCTAACGCTCCCTATGCAACTCGGCACAGCCTGAGAAACTAGCTAGCCTGAAGATAGAAAATAAGCCTACCTTGCCTCAGAGAAATACCCCAAAGGAAAAGGCAGCCCCCACATATAATGACTGTGAGTTAAGATGAAAAAGACAAACGTAGAGATGAAATAGATATAGCAAAGTGAGGCCCGACTTTCTGAACAGAGTGAGGATAGGAAAGGTAACTTTGCGGTCAACACAAAACCCTACAAAGACCACGCAAAGGGGGCAAAAAGACCCTCCGTACCGAACTAACGGCACGGAGGTACACCCTCTGCATCCCAGAGCTTCCAGCAAACAAATAGACAAGCTGGACAGAAAAAAACAGCAAACAAAATAGCAAAGTAGAACATAGCTATGCAGAGCAGCAGGCCACAGGAACGATCCAGGAGGAAACAGGTCCAATACTAGAACATTGACTGGAAGCCAGGATCAAAGCACTAGGTGGAGTTAAATAGAGCAGCACCTAACGACTTCACCACATCACCTGAGGAAGGAAACTCAGAAGCCGCAGTACCACTCTCCTCCACCAACGGGAGCTCACAGAGAGAATCAGCCGAAGTACCACTTGTGACCACAGGAGGTAGCTCTGCCACAGAATTCACAACAGTACCCCCCCCTTGAGGAGGGGTCACCGAACCCTCACCAGAGCCCCCAGGACGACCAGGATGAGCCATATGAAAGGCACGAACAAGATCGGGAGCATGGACATCAGAGGCAAAGACCCAGGAATTATCTTCCTGAGCATAACCCTTCCACTTAACCAGATACTGGAGCTTCCGTCTCGAAACACGAGAATCCAAAATCTTCTCCACAATATACTCCAACTCCCCCTCCACCAAAAGCGGGGCAGGAGGATCAACAGATGGAACCATAGGTGCCACGTATCTCCGCAACAATGACCTATGGAATACGTTATGTATGGAAAAAGAATCTGGAAGGGTCAGACGAAAAGACACAGGATTAAGAACCTCAGAAATCCTATACGGACCAATGAAACGAGGTTTAAACTTAGGAGAGGAAACCTTCATAGGAATATGACGAGAAGATAACCAAACCAAATCCCCAACACGAAGTCGGGGACCCACACAGCGTCTGCGATTAGCGAAACGTTGAGCCCTCTCCTGGGACAAGGTCAAATTGTCCACTACATGAGTCCAAATCTGCTGCAACCTGTCCACCACAGTATCCACACCAGGACAGTCCGAAGACTCAACCTGCCCTGAAGAGAAACGAGGATGGAACCCAGAGTTGCAGAAAAACGGTGAAACCAAGGTAGCCGAGCTGGCCCGATTATTAAGGGCGAACTCAGCCAAAGGCAAAAAGGACACCCAGTCATCCTGATCAGCAGAAACAAAGCATCTCAGATATGTTTCCAAGGTCTCATTGGTTCATTCGGTCTGGCCATTAGTCTGAGGATGGAAAGCCGAGGAAAAAGACAAGTCAATGCCCATCCTACCACAAAAAGCTCGCCAAAACCTCGAAACAAACTGGGAACCTCTGTCAGAAACGATATTCTCTAGAATGCCATGCAAACGAACCACATGCTGGAAGAACAATGGCACCAAATCAGAGGAGGAAGGTAATTTAGACAAGGGTACCAAATGGACCATCTTAGAGAAGCGATCACAGACCACCCAAATAACTGACATCTTTTGAGAGACGGGAAGATCTGAAATAAAATCCATAGAGATATGTGTCCAAGGCCTCTTCGGGACCGGCAAGGGCAAAAGCAACCCACTGGCACGAGAACAGCAGGGCTTAACCCGAGCACAAATCCCACAGGACTGCACAAAAGAACGCACATCCCGCGACAGAGATGGCCACCAAAAGGATCTAGCCACTAACTCTCTGGTACCAAAGATTCCAGGATGACCAGCCAACACCGAACAATGAAGTTCAGAGATAACTCTATTCGTCTACCTATCAGGGACAAACAGTTTCTCCGCTGGACAACGATCAGGTTTATTAGCCTGAAATTTTTGCAGCACCCGCCGCAAATCAGGGGAGATGGCAGATACAATTACTCCTTCCTTGAGGATACCCGCCGGCTCAGACAAGCCCGGAGAGTCGGGCACAAAACTCCTAGACAGAGCATCCGCCTTCACATTTTTAGAGCCCGGAAGGTACGAAATCACAAAGTCAAAACGGGCAAAAAACAGCGACCAACGAGCCTGTCTAGGATTCAACCGCTTGGCAGACTCGAGATAAGTCAAGTTCTTATGATCAGTCAATACCACCACGCGATGCTTAGCTCCTTCAAGCCAATGACGTCACTCCTCGAATGCCCACTTCATGGCCAGCAACTCTCGATTGCCCACATCATAATTTCGCTCAGCAGGCGAAAACTTCCTGGAAAAGAAGGCGCATGGTTTCATCACCGAGCAATCAGAACTTCTCTGCGACAAAACAGCCCCTGCTCCAATCTCAGAAGCATCAACCTCGACCTGGAATGGAAGCGAAACATCTGGTTGACACAACACAGGGGCAGAAGAAAAACGACGCTTCAACTCTTGAAAAGCTTCCACAGCAGCAGAAGACCAATTGACCACATCAGCACCCTTCTTGGTCAAATCGGTCAATGGTTTAGCAATACTAGAAAAATTGCAGATGAAGCGACGATGAAAATTAGCAAAGCCCAGGAACTTTTGCAGACTTTTCAGAGATGTCGGCTGAGTCCAATCATGGATGGCTTGGACCTTAACAGGGTCCATCTCGATAGTAGAAGGGGAAAAGATGAACCCCAAAAATGAAACCTTCTGAACACCAAAGAGACACTTTGATCCCTTCACAAACAAAGAATTAGCACGCAGGACCTGAAAAACCGTTCTGACCTGCTTCACATGAGACTCCCAATCATCCGAGAAGATCAAAATGTCATCCAAGTACACAATCAGGAATTTATCCAGGTACTCTTGGAAGATGTCATGCATAAAGGACTGAAACACTGATGGAGCATTGGCAAGTCCGAATGGCATTACTAGATACTCAAAATGACCCTCGGGCGTATTAAATGCAGTTTTCCATTCATCGCCTCGCTTAATTCGAACAAGATTATACGCACCACGAAGATCTATCTTGGTGAACCAACTAGCCCCCTTAATCCGAGCAAACAAATCAGATAACAACGGCAAGGGGTACTGAAATTTAACCGTGATCTTATTTAGAAGGCGGTAATCTATACAAGGTCTCAGCGAACCATCCTTCTTGGCTACAAAAAAGAACCCTGCTCCTAATGGCGACGATGACGGGCGAATATGCCCCTTCTCCAAGGACTCCTTCACATAACTCCGCATAGCGGCGTGCTCAGGCACAGATAAATTAAACAGTTGACCTTTTGGGAATTTACTACCAGGAATCAAATCGATAGCACAATCACAATCCCTATGCGGAGGTAGGGTATCGGACTTGGGCTCATCAAATACATCCTGGTAATCAG
Organism: Ranitomeya imitator; assembly: GCF_032444005.1. Lineage (NCBI taxonomy): Eukaryota > Metazoa > Chordata > Amphibia > Anura > Dendrobatidae > Ranitomeya > Ranitomeya imitator. Next base: position 24,070,778 of record NC_091287.1, read on the forward strand.
ACAAGAACTCTGGAACCTCAGAAGGGGTGGATGACGAAATTGACAGAAATGGAACATCACCATGTACCCCCTGACAACCCCAGCTGGACACCGACATGGATTTCCAATCTAATACTGGATTATGGACTTGTAGCCATGGCAACCCCAACACGACCACATCATGCAGATTATGCAACACCAGAAAGCGAATAACCTCCTGATGTGCAGGAGCCATGCACATGGTCAGCTGGGTCCAGTACTGAGGCTTATTCTTGGCCAAAGGTGTAGCATCAATTCCTCTCAATGGAATAGGACACTGCAAGGGCTCCAAGAAAAACCCACAATGCTTAGCATACTCCAAGTCCATCAAATTCAGGGCAGCGCCTGAATCCACAAATGCCATGACAGAATACGATGAAAAAGAGCAGATCAAGGTAACGGACAGAAGAAATTTTGACTGTACCGTACCAATGGTGGCAGACCTAGCGAACCGCTTAGTGCGCTTAGGACAATCAGAGATAGCATGAGTGGAATCACCACAGTAGAAACACAGCCCATTCAGACGTTTGTGTTCTTGCCGTTCAACTCTGGTCAAAGTCCTATCGCACTGCATAGGCTCAGGTTTAAGCTCAGGTAATACTGCCAAATGGTGCACAGATTTACGCTCACGCAAGCGTCGACCGATCTGAATGGCCAAAGACATAGACTCATTCAGACCAGCAGGCATAGGAAATCCCACCATGACATCCTTAACCCCTTCCCGACCCATGACGCCACGTAGGCGTCATGAAAGTCGGTGCCAATCCGACCCATGACGCCTATGTGGCGTCATGGAAAGATCGCGTCCCTGCAGATCGGGTGAAAGGGTTAACTCCCATTTCACCCGATCTGCAGGGACAGGGGGAGTGGTAGTTTAGCCCAGGGGGGGTGGCTTCACCCCCTCGTGGCTACGATCACTCTGATTGGCTGTTGAAAGTGAAACTGCCAATCAGAGCGATTTGTAATATTTCACCTATTATAACTGGTGAAAAATTACAATCCAGCCATGGCCGATGCTGCAATATCATCGGCCATGGGTGGAAATACTAATGTGCCCCCACTCCACCCCACCGATCGCCCACCCCAGCCCCCCGATCTGTCCGGTACACTGCTCCGGCTCCCCTCTGTCCTGTGCTCCGCTCCCCCCCGTGCTCTTGGCCGCTCCCCCCGTGCTTCAATCACCCCCCCGTGCTCCAATCACCCCCCCTGCACTCCGATCCACCCCCCTCCGTGCTCCGTTCCACCCCCCCGTGCTCCGTTCCACCCCCCCGTGCTCCGTTCTACCCCCTCCGTGCTCCGTTCCACCCCTCCCGCGCTCCGATTCACCCCCCCATGCTCCGATCCCCCCCCCCGTGCTCCCCTCCCCACCCCATCATACTTACCGATCCTGCCGGGGTCCGTCCGTCTTCTCCCCGGGCGCCGCCATCTTTCAAAATGGCGGGCGCATGCGCAGTGCGCCCGCCGAATCTGCCGTCCGGCAGATTCGTTCCAAAGTGCATTTTGATCACTGAGATAGGTTATATCTCAGTGATCAAAATAAAAAAAATAATAAATGACCCCCCCCCTTTTGTCACCCCCATAGGTAGGGACAATAAAAAAATAAAGAATTTTTTTTTCCACTAATGTTAGAATAGGGTTAGGGGTAGGGGTAGGGTTAGGGTTAGGGCTAGGGTTAGGGTTAGGGCTAGGGTTAGGGCTAGGGTTAGGGCTAGGGTTAGGGTTAGGGGTAGGGTTAGGGTTAGGGGTAGGGTTAGGGCTAGGGGTAGGGTTAGGGGTAGGGGTAGGGTTAGGGGTAGGGTTCGGTATGTGCACACGTATTCTGGTCCTCTGCGGATTTTTCCGCTGCGGATTTGATAAATCCGCAGTGCTAAACCGCTGCGAATTTATGGCGGATTTACCGCGTTTTTTCTGCGCATTTCACTGCGGTTTTACAACTGCGATTTTCTATTTGAGCAGTTGTAAAACCGCTGCGGAATCCGCACAAAGAAGTGACATGCTGCGGAATGTAAACCGCTGCGTTTCCGTGCAGTTTTTCCTCAGCATGTGCACAGCGATTTTTGTTTCCCATATGTTTACATTGAACTGTAAACTCATGGGAAACTGCTGCGGATCCGCAGCGTTTTCCGCAGCGTGTGCACATACCTTTAGAATTAGGCTATGTGCACACGGATTTGGCTGCAGATCCGCAGCAGTGTTCCATCAGGTGTACAGTACCATGTAAACATATGGAAACCAAATCCGCTGTGCCCATGGTGCGGAAAATACCGCGCGGAAACGCTGCGTTGTATTTTCCGCAGCATGTCAATTCTTTGTGCGGATTCCGCAGCGTTTTACACCTGTTCCTCAATAGGAATCCGCAGGTGAAATCCGCACAAAAAACACTGGAAATCCGCGGAAAATCTGCAGGTAAAACGCAGTGCCTTTTACCCGCGGATTTTTCAAAAATGATGCTGACAATTCTCACACGAATCCGCAACGTGGGCACATAGCCTTAGGGTTAGGGTTGGAATTAGGGTTGTGGTTAGGGTTGTGATTAGGGTTAGGGGTGTGTTGGGGTTAGTGTTGGAGGTAGAATTGAGGGGTTACCACTGTTTAGGCACATCAGGGGTCTCCAAACGCAACATGGCGCCACCATTGATTCCAGCCAATCTCGTATTCAAAAAGTCAAATGGTGCTCCCTCAATTCCGAGCCCTGACGTGTGCCCAAACAGTGGTTTACCCCCACATATGGGGTATCAGTGTACTCAGGACAAACTGCGCAACAATTACTGGGGTCCAATTTCTCCTGTTACCCTTGTGAAAATAAAAAAATGCTTGATAAAACATCATTTTTGAGGAAAGAAAAATGATTTATTATTTTCACGGCTCTACGTTGTAAACGTCTGTGAAGCACTTGGGGGTTCAAAGTGCTCACCACATATCTATATAAGTTCCTTGGGGGGTCTAGTTTCTAAAATGGGGTCACTTGTGGGGGGTTTCTACTGTTTAGGCACACCAGGGGCTCTGCAAACGCAACGTGACGCCCGCAGACCATTCCATCAAAGTCTGCATTTCAAGTCACTACATCCCTTCTGAGCCCCGACGTGTGCCCAAACAGTGGTTTACCTCCACACATGGGGTATCAGCGTACTCAGGAGAAACTGGACAACAACTTTTGTGGTCCAATTTCTCCTGAAACCCTTGGGAAAATAAAAAATTCTGGGCTAAATAATTATTTTTGAGGAAAGAAAACGTATTTATTATTTTCACAGCTCTGCATTATATACTTCTATGAAGCACTTGGGGGTTCAAAGTGCCCACCACACATCTAGATAAGTTCCTTTCGGGGTCTAGTTTCCAAAATTGGGTCACTTGTGGGGGGTTTCTACTGTTTAGCCACATCAGGGGCTCTGCAAACGCAACGTGACGCCCGCAGAGCATTCCATCAAAGTCTGCATTTCAAAACGTCACTACTTCAATTCCAAGCCCCGGCATGTGCCCAAACAGTAGTTTACCCCGACATATGGGGTATAACCGTACTCAGGAGAAACTGGACAACAAATATTGGGGTCAAATTTCTCCTGTTACCCTTGGGAAAATTAAAAAATTCTGGGCTAAATGATTATTTTTGAGGAAAGAAAACGTATTTATTATTTTCACGGCTCTGCATTATAAACTTCTGTGAAGCACTTGGGGGCTCAAAGTGCTCACCACACATCTAGATAAGTTCCTTTCGGGGTCTAGTTTCCAAAATGGGGTCACTTGTGGGGGGTTTCTACTGTTAAGCCACATCAGGGGCTCTGCAAACGCAACGTGACGCCCGCAGAGCATTCCATCAAAGTCTGCATTTCAAAACGTCACTACTTCACTTCCGAGCCCCGGCATGTGCCCAAACAGTGGTTTACCCCCACATATGGGGTATCAGCGTACTCAGGAGAAACTGGACAACAACTTTTGGGGTCAAATTTCTCCTGATACCCTTGGGAAAATAAAAAATTGCAGGCTAAAAGATCATTTTTGAGAAAATTATTTTTTATTTTTATTTTCATGGCTCTGCGTTATAAACTTCTGTGAAGCACTTGGGGGTTCAAAGTCCTCACCACACATCTAGATTAGTTCCTTTGGTGGACTAGTTTCCAAAATGGGGTCATTTCTGGGGGATCTCCAATGTTTAGGCACACAGGGGCTCTCCAAACGTGACATGGTGTCCGCTAATGATTGGAGCTAATTTTCCATTTAAAAAGCCAAATGGCGTGCCTTCCATTCCGAGCCCTGACGTGCGCCCAAACAGTGGTTTACCCCCACATATGGGGAATCAGCGTACTCAGGACAAATTGGACAACAACATTTGGAGTCCAATTTCTCCTATTACCCTTGGCAAAATAGGAAATTCCAGGCTAAAAAATCATTTTTGAGGAAAGAAAAATTATTTTTTATTTTCATGGCTCTGCGTTATAAACTTCTGTGAAGCACCTGGGGGTTTAAAGTGCTCAATATGCATCTAGATAAGTTCCTTGGGGGGTCTAGTTTCCAAAATGGGGTCACTTGTGGGGGAGCTCCAATGTTTAGGCACACAGGGGCTCTCCAAACGCGACATGGTGTCCGCTAACAATTGGAGCTAATTTTCCATTCAAAAAGTCAAATGGCGCTCCTTCCCTTCCGAGCCCTGCCGAGTGCCCAAACAGTGGTTTACCCCCACATATGAGGTATCGGCGTACTCGGGAGAAATTGCCCAACAAATTTTATGATCCATTTTATCCTATTGCCCATATGATAATGAAAAAATTGAGGCGAAAATAATTTTTTTGTGAAAAAAAAGTGCTTTTTCATTTTTACGGATCAATTTGTGAAGCACCTGGGGGTTCAAAGTGCTCACTATGCATCTAGATAAGTTCCCTGGGGCGTCTAGTTTCCAAAATGGGGTCACTTGTGGGGGAGCTCCAATTTTTAGGCACACGGGGGCTCTCCAAACGTGACATGGTGTCCGCTAAAGAGTGGAGCCAATTTTTGATTCAAAAAGTCAAATGGTGCTCCTTCCCTTCCAAGCCCTGCCGTGCACCCAAACAGTGGTTTACCCCCACATATGAGGTATCAGCGTACTCAGGACAAATTGGACAACAACTTACGTGGTTCAGTTTCTCCTTTTACCATTGGGAAAATAAAAAAATTGTTGCTAAAAGATAATTTTTGTGACTAAAAAGTTAAATGTTCATTTTTTCCTTCCGTGTTGCTTCTGCTGCTGAGAAGCACCTGAAGGGTTAATAAACTTCTGGAATGTGGTTTTGAGTACCTTGAGGGGTGCAGTTTTTAGAATGGTGTCACTTTTGGGTATTTTCAGCCATATAGACCCCTCAAACTGACTTCAAATATGAGGTGGTCCCTAAAAAAATGGTTTTGTAAATTTCGTTGTAAAAATGAGAAATCGCTGGTCAAATTTTAACCCTTATAACTTCCTAGCAAAAAAAAATTTTGTTTCCAAAATTGTGCTGATGTAAATTAAACATGTGGGAAATGTTATTTATTAACTATTTTGTGTCACATAACTCTCTGGTTTAACAGAATAAAAATTCAAAATGTGAAAATTGTGAAATTTTCAAAATTTTCGCCAAATTTCCGTTTTATCACAAATAAACGCATAATTTATTGACCTAAATTTACCACTAACATGAAGCCCAATATGTCACGAAAAAACAATCTCAGAACCGCTAGGATCCGTTGAAGCGTTCCTGAGTTATTACCTCATAAAGGGACACTGGTCAGAATTGCAAAAAACGGCAAGGTCTTTAAGGTCAAAATAGGCTGGGTCATGAAGGGGTTAAGGGCTTCAGAGAGACCCTTTCTGAAAATAGCTGCGAGTGCACCTTCATTCCATTGAGTGAGTACGGACCACTTTCTAAATTTCTGACAATATACCTCTATCTCATCCTGACCCTGACAAAGAGCCAGCAAATTTTTTTCTGCCTGATCCACTGAATTAGGTTCATCGTACAGCAATCCGAGCGCCAGGAAAAACGCATCGATATTATTTAATGCAGGATCTCCTGACGCAAGAGAAAATGCCCAGTCCTGAGGGTCGCCACGTAAAAAAGAAATAATGATCTTAACTTGTTGAACTGGGTCACCAGAGGAGTGAGGTTTCAAAGCCAGAAATAGTTTACAATTATTTTTGAAACTCAGAAATTTAGTTCTATCTCCAAAAAACAAATCAGGAATAGGAATTCTCGGTTTTAACATAGAATTCTGAACCACAAAGTCTTGAATATTTTGTACTCTTGCCGTGAGCTGATCCACACATGAAGACAGACCTTTAATGTCCATTGCTACACCTGTGTCCTGAACCACCCAAATGTCTAGGGGAAAAAAAAGGCAAAACACAAAGCCAAGAAAAAAAAATGGTCTCAGAACTTCTTTTTTCCCTCTATTGAGAATCATTAGTACTCTGGGCTTCCAGTACTGTTAAGATAAGGCAATTCAGTACCACAATGGACATGGAGGTCAGAGCACATACAGTGATCTGACAATAACCCAAAAACATAGAACGAGCTCTGAGACGTGGGAACTCTGTTGACCGCAATCCCTAATCCTCTCCAACAACACTAGAGGCAGCCGTGGATTGCGCCTAACGCTCCCTATGCAACTCGGCACAGCCTGAGAAACTAGCTAGCCTGAAGATAGAAAATAAGCCTACCTTGCCTCAGAGAAATACCCCAAAGGAAAAGGCAGCCCTCACATATAATGACTGTGAGTTAAGATGAAAAAGACAAACGTAGAGATGAAATAGATTTAGCAAAGTGAGGCCCGACTTTCTGAACAGAGCGAGGATAGGAAAGGTAACTTTGCGGTCAACACAAAACCCTACAAAGACCACGCAAAGGGGGCAAAAAGACCCTCCGTACCGAACTAACGGCACGGAGGTACACCCTCTGCGTCCCAGAGCTTCCAGCAAACAAATAGACAAGCTGGACAGAAAAAAACAGCAAACAAAATAGCAAAGTAGAACTTAGCTATGCAGAGCAGCAGGCCACAGGAACGATCCAGGAGGAAACAGGTCCAATACTAGAACATTGACTGGAAGCCAGGATCAAAGCACTAGGTGGGGTTAAATAGAGCAGCACCTAACGACTTCACCACATCACCTGAGGAAGGAAACTCAGAAGCCGCAGTACCACTCTCCTCCACCAACGGGAGCTCACAGAGAGAATCAGCCGAAGTACCACTTGTGACCACAGGAGGTAGCTCTGCCACAGAATTCACAACAGCCTCAGCTCTTTCCCATTGCCAAGGTGCAGTGGCAATCGGCGTAATAGGATTGTGGGACTAATGCCAGCAGCTGGCGCTGACGTCAAGCCCAGGGGTTAGTAATGGAGAGGTTTCTGTCAGACAGTAATCAAAAGAAATAAACACACACAAAAAATCTTTATTTAAAAATAACACTCCAACAATTTCCCTCTTTAAGCCATTTGTTAATTTAAAAAAAAACCATGCCAGTCCACCATAGTCCACATGGAGTCCCACAACGATCGCCGTCTCCGTCTGGCAATGTATGGAGCACCGTTCATATACAGCCGTAGTGATGAGTGGTGACAAGACCACGAGTGACCTATGGAGTCTCGTTCTTGAGGCTCCATAGCTCACTGGCGGTCATGTATCACGGGCGATATGCTGCCTCGTTCTCGACATGATCATTACTGATGTCATAGTTCTCAACGTCATCATTACGCCTCAATACTGACGACATCACCATGAGACATGACCTATGCAACCTCAAGAACTAGGCTTCATATGTCACTCGCGGTCATGTCAAAGCTTATCATTCCAGCTCCCACGACATACTCCGTAAGACTCGTGAGATCAGCGTGAGACCCGGCAGTGGCTGCTGCTCTGAATGGGGCTCCATACACTGGAAGACACAGATGGGGATCGTTGTGGGACTTCCACGTGGCCTACGGTGGACTATTGTGTTTTTTTATAATGGGTGAAAGAGGGAAAGTGTTGGGGAGATTTTTTCAAATAAAGATTTTTTTGTGTGTTTATTTCTTTTCACTACTGGGTTAAGTGAAACCCATGGGTTAGATGTCAGCTCCAGCTGCTGACATTAACCCCACAATCCCATTACCCCGGTTACCACCGCACTAGGGCAATCTGGAAGAACTGAGGCTAAGCGCCAGAATTGGCGCATCTAATGGATGCACCATTTCTAGGGAGGCTGAGAGTTGGTCTTATTGGGTTAAGAAGGGGCCAATATCCATGGACCTTCCCAGCCTAATAATATCAGCCCCCAGCTGAATGCTTTACCTTAGCTAGTTATTAAAAATAGGAGGACCCCACATCATATTTTTTTAGGGTACACCCATTTATAATAACCAGCAAATTCAAAGCAAACAGTAGGGGGCTAATTTTAATAGGCTGGGAAGGTCCATGCATATTGGCCTCTTCCCATCATAATAAGATCAGCTCAGGTGTCTGCTTTCCCTTGGCTGGTTATTAAAAATAGGGGGGACCCCACGTTGTTGTTTTTTCATTTATTTATTAACAAGTACAGTAAACTACACATGCAAGGCACTGCTCCACTCCTCCACTTGGACCTCCGCCTTTGAGTTGAAAATAATATTTTTTTATTATATGTTATTTTAAATCATTTTCCAATCCACATTTGTTTTCAGGGCAATTCTCCTGAACTTACCCCCACTTTGCTTCCTTTTTCAGCCCCCTAGCCCTTACTATGATTGGGATGGTCCCTTCCCCATTGTCTTATATGGGTGCTTAATCTTAGGTCAAGTTCTGGTATCTGAACCGTGACGAACCCGAACTTCCACGGGTCCAGTCATCTCTACTCCTGACTCTTCCGCCACATGTACTGCTGGGAGAGAGGAGGATCAGGCAGCTAGAGTTCAAATGCCCCATTTTTTTTATTTTGGGGTAAATATGTCGGTGACTGGCAGTGGACGTCTCCTCCTTTCTTCCCATTGAAAACACATGAACTCTTGGCCAAGCCAAATTGGGGTAATCTGGAGGGAAAGCTGTCTGACGGATGGACATTAGGCGGACAACCAACTCATGTGCATGGCCAGCTAAACTCGCGACTGCAAGATCAGACTCCACAAAGTTTTTAGCCTGTTACCACAGAGTCACATTGGTCTGCGTGGGAGCTGTATACACAAAACAGTAAGAGATTTTTAATTCAGACTATTTGCAAAATTACCTAATCTTTTCTTATAGGTGCAGTTGCATACATATGTGTCAGAACAAAGATCAGGGAAATCAGGCGCAATATGGAAATAATACCTTGCATCCTCATGGGGAGGTGGTCAATTTTGATCACTGATGTAAGGCCCCCACATTTGTGTGCTGCGCTGTTTAGATGCCATAGGAGAACAGAAAAAATATGGTTGCATAGGTTTGCATACCCATATAAAGAATTGGTGCAAAAATACACACACTCATTAACAGGAACAATAGAATAACAATGTAACACATGATCTATTCAGTCCATTCTAAGGAATCCCGGGGACCGTCCTCTACTCATATTCATATTGATTTACGCCAGATCTGACAATGGATAAATCCAAATCTCTTTTTTTTTTATTTCTGGGGGATGTCACACATGGCTGTCTCTGACAAGGCACAAATGTCAGGATCAGAGGCAGTCCGCCGGGTAGCATCTGTGATTTAGGTTTCCAGTAGAATACGAGACTAATGATGTCATCTGTCAACGGCAGAGGACAGTGTGACCTTCATTATCAGACTTCAGCGCCATCATGTACCGCGCGCGGCCTCGTAATAAATGACGTGTCACCAAACCGAGCCCTGAAAGAATGAGAAACAATGAAAAATAAAGGAGTAAATGAGTTATCAAACCATTATTATCAATTATCAGGAGACCCTGCAGATTTATAGGTTTATTATATGAACACTTCATTTTTTTTTATAGAAAATTGGACATTTTTGTGCTTTGTTTGATTTATTTTTTAACTTAAAAAAATAAATAAGTAAATCTAGATATATATTTGTATATATATATTTATAATATATTTATATATATTTATAATATAATATATAATATATATATATATTTTATAATATATTTTATATTTATAATAAGTGGCTCAACAATGAAGAAATATCTGTAATGCTTGATAATAAATTCTTAAATTCTTACACTCAATGCCAGTCTGCTGCAGCAAAAGCCAACAAGATTTTTGTCTTTTCTTGGCTTCTAATTAATAAACGATTATTATTCCCCTATATATTAAAAACACACTTTGAGTATACAATGCAGCTCATTTTTGGGTACTAGTCCATAAAAAAAAGATATCAGGAAGGTTTAGAGACATCAAAGAAGGTCAACCAAATTATATGAGGGAAAGATCTCAATGATCACAATGTCTTTACTTTGGAGAGGAAAGGGCTCAGGGGTAGGAAATCCTTATATACATAAGTAAATGGACTTATAAGAATGGACATAATAAATCAGGATCATTTCTTACAATTACAATACTGCAGTTTCATCGCAAAATAGGAAATTCTACTGTCTCAGTTGTGCCCACAGGCTTTGGTAATGGGCATGTAATAGAGCCAGGGGAGCTGAGCAGATTAAGACATAAGATTTGTTGAAAAATGTAATTCCTTGCTGGGGTTAGGAGTCCAGTGGGCGGTCCTTCTCTGTGATTGACAGTTATGTCTGTGTGCACACTCATATGGGTGATCTGCAGGCAATCCAATGTCTAATTGTCTAATATGATACTAATAGACAACATTTCCATGGTGACAGGTTCCTTTATATATAAAACTAGATGGTGGCCCGATTCTAACGTATCGGGTATTCTAGAATATGTAGGTAGTATATAGCACAGGCTACGTACTATGTTGCACAGTGACGTAGTATATAACACAACCGACGTAGCATATAACAGAGCTATGTAGTATGTAACACAGCGTACGTAGTATATAGCAGAGCAGAGCTACGTAGTATATAACACAGCCACGTAGTGTATTGCACAGGCACGTAGTATATTGGTCAGCCACGTAGTATATAGCAGAGCCACGTAGTATATAACATAGCCACATAGTATATCGTAGTATATAACATAGCCACATAGTATATCGTAGTATATTGCACTGCCACGTAGTATATAACAGAGCCACGTAGTATATTGCACAGTTGACGTAGTATATAACAGAACCGACACAGCCACGTAGTATATTGCACAGCTACGTAGTATATTGCACAGCCACGTAGTATATTGCACAGAGCACGTAGTATATTGCACAGCCACGTAGTATATTGCACAGTCACGTTGTATATTGCCCAGCTACATCGTATATAGCACAGAGATGTAGTATATAACAGAGCCCACGCAGTATGTAACACAGCCTACATAGTATATAGCAATGTGGGCACTATACGCGTGGTTAAAAAAGACTTAAAATAAAAAATAAACATATACTCACCTTCTGAAGACCCCTTGAAGTTCTGGCGCCTGTGTGCGGTGCACGCGGCAGCTTCCGGTCCCAGGGTTGGTATGAGCGCAGGACCTGTGATGACGTCGCGGTCACATGACCGTGACGTCATGGCAGGTCCTTCTCGCATAGCATCCTTAGCACCGGAACCTGCCGCTTGCACTGCCGAGGACAGCAGGCGACGTCGGAGGGTGAGAATAACCTTTTTTTAATTATTATTATTTGTAACATTAGATCGTTTTATTATTTATGCTGCATACGCAGCATCAATAGTAAAAAGTTGATCACACAGGGTTAATAGCTGCGGTAACGGAGTACGTTACACCGCGGTCCGCTAACTCTGGCAATGCCAGACTGGCATTAACCCTGTGTGAGCGCTCTGCGCTGACTACAGGGCAGTAAAGCAGCGGCCATTTCGCTGCCAGACTATGGCCGTCGCTGATTGGTCGTGGGCTTTTTGCCACGACCAATCAGCGAATTGGATTTCCATGACAGACAGAGGCCGCGACCAATGAATATCCGTGACAGACAGACAGAAAGACAGACAGACAGACAGACGGAAGTGACCCTTAAACAATTATATAGTAGATATTGATGCAATTATCGGCTTGAAGAGATCAGGATGGATTTTTCTACAATTATTGATGTATTGGCTCTCATTCCGCTTAGAGGTTTTGTTTTTCTTTGTTGCCTGCCTCTGTATCATTTGGGGTTTATAAATCGAGAAAAGGGTAAATTAAAGAGAAACTGTAATTTTAATCCAATAAATTAACAATACACATGAAAATAAGCAGATTTGTAATATATCGTATCAGCTTCATTATCCTCCTGGTTAATCTCGAATCTGTAAAATCTGTATTCATTAAAAACAGAGTTTCTTAATACTGAGATAGAAGGTGACAGTTGGTGCTTATAACATTCTATGGAGGAGGAGCCGACCGAGACGTCCTGCTGCAAGTTCCCCTCGAAAGACAGTTACGTTTTAAATCTGTGGTGAGAACAAAAAAGTTACATTGTAACTGTCATTTCAGAAGAACTTGCAGCGGAATGTCTGAGGGTTCCGCTAGCTCCTCCCCCTGCATTGAAGCTTATAAATACCAACTGTCATCCCCTATCTCAGTAACGGGAATATCTGCCTTCGCTGAACGCAAATTTTACAGATTTTACTCGTAAATTGAAAGTTGCAGGGCGTTTCTGAAACTTAACTGAATTTAATATGATTCTCTATTTAATGTAAAAAATCCCTACCCTTCCTTCTCTACTAGAACTTCCTGTTGTAAAAAAAAATGGCAGCAAAAGTGCAACATGTGAACAAGTCCTAACTGTTAAAGCGGCTGCTCAGGTAAATTGATCATATGGACAGGAGATGTCTTCAAGAGAGGGCCCCCTTAAAGGGGTTGTTCAGTATAAATATGCTAATGACCTGTCTTAGGACAGGTCACCAGTTATCATTGGGGGTCTGACACCAAATGTCCCCAACGATCAGCTATTATGTCCTACAATGTGCGCACCCAGGATATCACATCTCCATGCACCATGTAGTGGCCATTCTTGGGTACTGCAGCTCAGATCATGCTCATTTCAATAGGAACTGCAATACCCAAGAATGGCCTCTACACAGTGTGTGGCGCTGTGGTGCTCCAGCTCTGCATACTGTGCACAGCTGATTAGTGGAGGTGATGGGAATTGGATCACGTAGATCTGTCATATTAGTCCTGGACAAACACTTTAATTTTTTTTTTTGCTTTCTTCAAGTTGCTACAAATATTGAGCCAAAGTGTGAAGATCTTCTATTGTCTTTCCTCGCCCGTATCTTCCGATTCTCATCATTATGAAAGACCTTGTTTTTCCATCTCACGCTTCGTACACCTGTCGGGAGACATAACATCTCGAACATTTCAAACAAATGCAAATCTCCGTCATTCCTTTCCTCAAAGTCAAGCGAAATGGTTATTGGAGGGCCGAGCGCGGGGATGATGAGTGACATTTACTCAGCGGGTCATTCAAGGTCTTGATGACTTTGCTATCGCAACGAAGGCAGCCGGGGGTTTCTGTGCCCCGAACCGTGCTAATGTCTCCCCATCGCAACGAACGCAGCCGGGGGTTTCTGTGCCCCGAACCGTGCTAACGTCTCTCCCCATCGCAACGTGAAATTATGCAAGAAAAGACGATTGTACTTACAGTGAGGATTAACCCAGAAGAGATTGTTCTTCCATTCCCGCTCCCCTTCTCGACTCCGGCTCGTTCTCGCCTTCCGACTCCTAATTTGATATTTCATTCTTTGCACAATTGAAAAGATCGGCACAAATGAAGAGTAATTATATTAATCGAAGGAACAGAAGAACCCGACGGTAGAGACTCGGAGATGATAAAAGCTTTTATAAATGCGGGGCGAGCGCCACTTTCATCACTCGCAGTTACTTTTCTCTCGACACAAGTTATTATGTCTTAAAAAGAAAAGGAAATGTTCAGTCTTTTACATTTTGCACACTTTTCTGTGAAAAAGAAATGGAAAATACCATATGACATTTTAATAAGTTTGTTATATAGGAAAAGCCACAAAATATCCTGTATACCTGTTAAAAGGAAAACTAAACCTGGAAATAAAGACGTAAATTTAACAAGAAATCTAGGATCCCTCACTGTTCGTTAGGGTTCATTCACAAGTTCGATTTTCCGTGAATAAGAATACCGGACTGATTACTCTGATCGGAATGTGGTCCGAGCCACATCTGTGTTTCTTGTACCTGGAAAAATGAAAAAAAAAATAAATAAATTATCCACCTTTTCCTTTGTGGCAGTCCATGGAAATTGGACAAAGCTCAGATGTCATCCAAGTGAGATTCGAATTTGTCATGGACCCATTGCCAATTTTGATCAGACTCTAGGAGCAAAATCGGGCAGGTCTCCGATATTTTCCACAGACTACTTGGTCCTGGGAAAAGTCAGACATGCGCACAGCTCCATAGAGTATCACAGGTACAAGAATCCATGAAAACCACTGATTGCACTCGCACACGAAAATCGGACTTGTGAACAAGCCCTTAGTCTGTGGCATGTTCCCAGAATAGTCATCCGGCAACATCCTTCACAGAGCGCAAGGGTTCATCTCCTGCTATTCACCCCTCAGTCTCAGGTTGACTGACTGAAGCCACACAGGCTCCAGGTTTTCGTGGGCCCCTGGCTAAAGAATCTCAGTGGCCCCTTAAACATATATCACAATTCATCATGCACAGCTACTGCAGAGAAATATAGGTGTAGAACAATGCCAAAGATTTCACTTCTTACACTACATGACTGATATCTATCGTAAGTTCTACAATATCTCAGAAACCGGACAGTGTAATCCTCCATACAGTATTATGGGCACCACATAGTCCTCCATACAGTATTATGGGCACCACATAGTCCTCCGTACAGTATTATGGGCACCACATAGTCCTCCGTACAGTATTATGGGCACCACATAGTCCTCCATACAGTATTATGGGCACCACATAGTCCTCCATACAGTATTATGGGCACCACATAGTCCTCCATACAGTATTATTGACACCACTTACTCCTCCATACAGTATTATGGGCACCACATAGTCCTCCATACAGTATTATGTGCACCACAGAGTCCTCCATACAGTATTATTGACACCACTTACTCCTCCATACAGTATTATGGGCACCATATAGTGCTCCATACAGAATAATGAACCCCATATATTCCTGTAGAGATACAAACTCGCTCGCCACTTCCTGTAGAGAGACATAGACCTGCTTACAACTTCCTGTAGAAAGATAACGACACGGTCCCATGTCCTATAGAGAGACAAAGACCTGCATCCCACTTCCTGTAGAAAGATAAGGACTGGGTCCCACTTCCTGTAGAGAGGTAATACTCGTCCTTACTTCTTTTGGCTTTAGTGTGACAAAGACCTGCCCTCACTTCCTGTAGAGAGACAGAGACCCCCTCCCTGTAGAGAGACAAACACCCACTTCCTGTAGAGACAAAAACCCGCTCCTCACTTCCTGTAGAGAGACAAAGACCCACTCCTCACTTCCTGTAGACACATATACCCGCTCCCCACTTCCTGTAGAGACATAGACCCGCTCCCCACTTCCTGTAGAGAGACATAGACCCGCTCCCCACTTCCTGTAGAGAGACATAGACCCGCTCCCCACTTCCTGTAGAGACATAGACCCGCTCCTCACTTCCTGTAGAGACACATAGACCCGCTCCCCACTTCCTGTAGAGACATAGACCCGCTCCCCACTTCCTGTAGAGACATAGACCCGCTCCCCACTTCCTGTAGAGAGACATAGACCCGCTCCCCACTTCCTGTAGAGACATAGACCCGCTCCCCACTTCCTGTAGAGAGACATAGACCCACTCCCCACTTCCTGTAGAGACATAGACCCGCTCCTCACTTCCTGTAGAGACATAGACCCGCTCCTCACTTCCTGTAGAGACATAGACCCGCTCCTCACTTCCTGTAGAGACATAGACCCGCTCCTCACTTCCTGTAGAGACATAGACCCGCTCCCCACTTCCTGTAGAAACACATAGACCCGCACCCCACGTCCTGTAGAGAGACATAGACCCACTCCCCACTTCCTGTAGAGACATAGACCCGCTCCTCACTTTCTGTAGAGACACATAGACCCGCTCACCACTTCCTGTAGAGACACATAGACCCGCTCCCCACTTCCTGTAGAGAGACATAGACCCGCTCCTCACTTCCTGTAGAGAGACATAGACCCGCTCCCCACTTCCTGTAGAGAGACATAGACCCGCTCCCCACTTCCTGTAGAGAGACATAGACCCGCTCCTCACTTCCTGTAGAGACATAGACCTGCTCCTCACTTCCTGTAGAGACATAGACCCGCTCCCCACTTCCTGTAGAGACATAGACCCGCTCCCCACTTCCTGTAGAGACATAGACCTGCTCCCCACTTCCTGTAGAGACATAGACCCGCTCCCCACTTCCTGTAGAGACATAAACTCGCTCCTCACTTCCTGTAGAGAGACATAGACCCGCTCCCCACTTCCTGTAGAGAGACATAGACCCGCTCCCCACTTCCTGTAGAGAGACATAGACCCGCTCCCCACTTCCTGTAGAGACATAGACCCGCTCCTCACTTCCTGTAGAGACACATAGACCCGCTCCCCACTTCCTGTAGAGACATAGACCCGCTCCCCACTTCCTGTAGAGACATAGACCCGCTCCCCACTTCCTGTAGAGACATAGACCCGCTCCCCACTTCCTGTAGAGAGACATAGACCCGCTCCCCACTTCCTGTAGAGACATAGACCCGCTCCCCACTTCCTGTAGAGAGACATAGACCCGCTTCCCACTTCCTGTAGAGACATAGACCCGCTCCTCACTTCCTGTAGAGACATAGACCCGCTCCTCACTTCCTGTAGAGACATAGACCCGCTCCCCACTTCCTGTAGAGACATAGACCCGCTCCCCACTTCCTGTAGAGACATAGACCTGCTCCCCACTTCCTGTAGAGACATAGACCTGCTCCTCACTTCCTGTAGAGACATAGACCCGCTCCTCACTTCCTGTAGAGACATAGACCCGCTCCTCACTTCCTGTAGAGACATAGACCCGCTCCCCACTTCCTGTAGAGACATAGACCCCCCTTCCTGTAATCAGTCTCGTAGTCTCTGCAGCTAGAGATGGATTACAGAACTGTAGAATAAGCAGAACAGAGCAGTAGACAGTATGCCAGGTGTTCTTATGGGTAAGTTAAGGCAGGCAGACTATTTGGCTGTATGGGGTCCAGAGAGCCCTGATGGCAGGCCTGTCAGCCAGTATTTATTAGACTCCTATAAATGCAAAGACCATGAAATATTCTGCAGCCACATTATCACGGGACACCAGTGCCCTGAGAATAAAAAATAGATGTGGCTAATTCCATAAGCAGGCATTGGGATAAGGAGCAGATTTTTAATATACATCCTGTCCTGGTCATACTACTAAAAATGAAGCTGACTGGGGGGAAGTGATCGAGGCAGCGGTGCAGATAAATGTGACCCTATAGGGACAGTTTTGGATGCCAAATAATATAACGGGATAGACCCGTAGAAGCGCTGTGTGAAGCGCAAAACAGCCGTCGTCTCCTCCTGCACACTCCTTACACTGCCTTGTTCCCCCGTGCCGTCAAGATTTATATGAATATTTAATAAAGGAATCTTTGACTTCAGGACCGGTGAGTGCTCAGGCGTTTTTTTCTATACTCACCAAATAATATAACGTTCTCTCCATCTGCCGGGATAATTAGCTACTTTGAGGCGTCCGAGGAGTCACGTCCTATCACCAGCAGCTCGGAGCAATCACTGAGCAAAGTGACACAAGACATTCTTTGTCGTTCCTGAAATTAGACGCCTGGTAGAAGGCAATGGTGGCATCTCGTTGCGAGGAACTTGCTGCCTCCACTACCTGCTGTTACTCAATTAACATCGCCTGTCACTGCGGTGGCCCAAGTGTTGGTGAAGGAAAGGAGCCTTGGGCCAGTGGGGGACATGACTGACAGCCTTTCCTTTGCCAATGTAGTCTTCATTCTTGACATGAACAATATGAAGCACGGAAGAGAAACAAAGCAGAAAAGCGAGGAGGTTGTGCTGGTGCGACGCCGCCAAGTGAATGCACCTTCATTGGCTTTATTACGTGCAGCAAGACCGGTTAAAAGTTCTCGGGTTAAGAAATGGTCGCGCTTCTTTCCCTTGTTGCCCAATGAGCCATGTCTGATACCCACAATAGATGATGAGACCACCTTAAAAAAGGCGGAAAGGGAGCTTAGCAACACTAGAACCAAAAACTGCGTAGTGTCTGGGCACAGAGGAACACAGAGGACAGCAAAAACAAAATATCATCCCCCCCTTTCACCCTCGATCATTTTCACTGTTTTCATTTTTTTCTAGATAAGGGTTCCAAGTCCAAAAACTCTAAATACCTTAGATCCCCAGGGATGTATCCATTAATTTCTTATCTCCTTACCACCAATGAATGATCCATTAATCTCTTTACATCTCTAGACCACCATGGGGTGTTACCAATAATTTTTCACAACTCTATACACCAATGGGTGTTATCACCAATCTCTTCATCCCTACACAATCGGAGATGTTACCATTAAAGGAGGTCTTAAACAAAAGGTTTATTGAATCCTACATGTCTGTATATTAAATATAATCACTTTTCTAATATAGTTTAATTAAAAATCCTTTACAGTCTCCTCTTTATCTTCTTTTTTTTGCTGCTTCCAGTTTGGTTGTTGGCATTCTCAAACGGGATATCATCAGGGCGCAGTGATATCTGTTACGGGGGGCTGGTGATGGTCTCTGCTCTCCCTGCTTGCTGTGCTCTCTCATTACAGTGCACACTGACAGTGCACTCAATAGAGTTGGGAAGGGAGTGCACTGTCACTGTGATTTCTAAGGAAATAAAGCAATGTGAGCATGTAGCTCATACTGAGCAAGCGTTGGAATAAAGAACTGTTACTTAGTAGAGCAGGGAATGGAGCAGGACCTGAAATGGTCATCACGGATGATGTTTTGTTTCAGTGTGGGGAAAGCAGCTGCGGCCTTTATCGCAGCTTCTGCCCCTGATAATGTCTCCTTTGAGTATCCCACCATGCAATGGGGTTTCTCAAACGAAACATCATCAAAATAGAAGTAAGACTTGTTCAGATTCCATCACACAGCCAGCCATTGTAGGGGCAGCGATAACTGCAGTTGTAAATGTGCTTGTAACAAAACAAAGCTCAGACAATTTTCAATAATGCAGCTATACAGCGCCTGTGGTGAACACTATGGTGGCCTCCAGAGGTGAGGGTTTATGTGCTCCACTTTCAGGTTGCTGTAATAATGGCCAGAGAATTGAGAAAAGCAAAAATGAGAAGATAAGCCAACATTCAGTCACTTGGAGCATAGACGGTGGGTCTTCCTATAGAGGGCGCTGTTTGCCTTCGCTGCGCTGTTCCCATCCAGGTGGCCTAGTAGTCACTAATAGCAGGGACTGATGGAGGACGCGGGGTGTGAGGAGTTTAGCATGTCCGGATGATTTCATGGAGAGTTAATAGCAGATTATAGACATTGGATAACTCAGTGTTAATTTTGCATAAAATATCCTCCAGCTGCTGCACATCCGTAATGTCTGCCAGGAGGAGATGTGGTGAGACTTTAATGCGTTTTCACCCAGGGAGAAAATATTAAGGTGAGCAATTCGTTGTGCATCTTATATTATTGTCTTTGTGGCGTCTTCTTGATACATTTTCCAGAAGAATATTCCTTGTTCTTTGCTTTCATATCTTCCAATGATAAACTATGATAAACCGCTGCTGAGACATCCAGCGATCAGCGGAGGAGGTCAGTGTTCACTATCCCTGCAGCGCCCCCACAGGTGACCTAGAGTATTACACTGTACCTACTGAAATCACTGCACTGCCCATGTCATGTACGGATGTGCTGGGTCCTCCACACCAGGAGAAGCTCTCTGTAACTTCTCAACCCCTTCACTCTCACCTAGTAACTCTGACTTATCTGGTAGGATCTGTGAGATGGATTTTCTAAACCGACACCCCTTCTAAATTATTCTATTTAGACATATCATTGGTGGATGGGTGGAACGCCCGCCAGAGCCGTGGGGTACTCGGTACCGGTTCCGGTGCTTAATGGGATGTGTCACGGCAGCAACGACCCTGTCCGGCGCCCATGTAAAAGGGGATTTGAAATGGGAAATAAAGTTTGTTCATGACGCTACCTGTGGTATTCGGTCAGGGGTGACCAACGCTGCCTAAAGGGGTCCTCTGGGGTGATGTTGTGGCAGCAGAGATGGTATGGCTTCCCACAGATGAAGCTGGGTCCTCAGGGCTCCCGGTGTATAGATAAAGATGGTAGATGGTGTAGCAAGAAATGGAGGACATAGTGTTGCAGTCTCTTTACCTTTTACTGTAGAATTCAGCCAGCCACAGTCCAGGGTACCAGATCACGGGTGCTGGTGTGGTCCGGCCGGCTTGGAAGCGAGTTGGGAATCCCCAAACCAGGTGGGGTTAGAAGCCTTCCTTCTTGTGCTGTATTGTAGTCCCTTGCTTCCTTAGGCCTCTCACAAGGTCCTCACGTTTTCTCTCTGTCCTCCTTGCAGGTAGGACACTACCCGTATGACAGGTGACTTGAGCCTTTTTACAGGGTCTCTATCATGACCCGGGCTCTCTGTGCTACTGTGTCTTCAGGTGTAAGGGTGGACAGGTGACTTGAAGTCCAGCTGTCCGCCGGTTTCTGCTGTGAGACTTAAAGTACTGCACAACCTCGGTCTTCCGGCTACCGGTATCTGCACTTCAGCTTGGAGAGAGCTCACTCGCAGCTCTCCTCCAGCTCCTTACTCTCCTTTGCTTCTTTTCCTCCTCCACGCTCTCTACAACTTGTTCTGTTCTTTCCTTTCAGGAGTTGCAGCACCTCACGTGACTGCACGGCCCCTCTCTACTTCTCTCAGACTCTCTGCCTCAGACTGCTCCAGTCTGCTGTCTGGCACTCACTCATTAACTCCTCCTCCAGACCAGAATATATATCTATATCTAGGGAAGCTCCTTTGGAACTGGGTTCAGAGCTCCCCCTTCTGGCCTGGAGCAAGAACATGTTGCATGTTTGTGATTACCTGCCGAAAGGGATCCTTCCTCGTTTCCAAGCATGGCATAACTCTCCCCTTAAGGAAAGCAATGCCACTGTAACAACCTGGAACCTGGGGTGTTACATGGGTACATAATGTTTGTCTAAAAGCCAGAGCCCTTTGAGTTGTAGGAGATCTATCTATTATCTATCTATTATATTATCTATCTATTATCTATCTATCAATGTATTATCTACCTATTATCTATCTATTATCTATCTATCTATTATCTATCTATTATCTATTATCTATCTACTGTATTATCTATCTATTTATCTACTATCTATCATCTATCTATTAGCTATAATCTATTATCTATTATCTATCTATTATCTATCTATTATCTATTATCTATCTATTATCTATCTATTATCTATTATCTATCTATTATCTATCTATTATCTATTATCTATCTATTATCTATCATCTATCTATTATCTATTACCTGTTATCTTTAGCTATCTATTCTCTATCATATTCAGATGACTGGGTGAGAACAAGTGACAATTTTCTTTTTCTTTATTATTATTATTATTATTATTATTAATAATAATGAAAACTATGATCAGGGCAGTTGTCACTTTGCTTCCCCCGTTCTTTTCCCATATGATGTACATTACTCAGCATGGTTTGACAATCAACAGAAAAAATGTAAATTAAAAGTTAGCATCTCCCAGTAAATTAGTCAAAACATGTATCGATAAAATGTATCAATATATTTCACTATAAGTGATAGACTCCTTCTGTACAACCTATTCATGTCTATGAACAGATTTTGTTTGTATTTTGTGGAACAGGGGAGGGCAATACATTTTCTCTGCCACTGTATCACCAATAGAGAGCGTTAGTGCAGATGAGTCGTGTCTCCCTGCATTACCGCACAGCTTAACTATACCGGCTTGTTGCGCATGTCGATGTAGTTAACCATAGCGTAGCTTCGGGTGGGCTCCTCTGAACGCAGGGCCCGGGGTGACTGCAACCTCTGCCCCCTCCTCAGTACACTACTGAATGGAAGGTTATGTCACTTTTTCAATAGTTCTCTCTTTGTAATAGACTGAGCCTCTATTGCCTCATAAAAATAAAGGGAATACTTAAACAACAGAATATGACTCCAAGTAAATCAAACTTCTGTGAGATCAAACTGTCCACTTAGGAAGCAACACTGATTGACAATCAATTTCACATGCTGTTGTGCAAATGGAATAGACAACAGATGGAAATTATTGGCAATTATCAAGACACCCTCAATAAAGGAGCGGCTCTGCAGGTGGGGACCACAGACCACATCTCAGTACCAATGCTTTCTGGCTGATGTTTTGGTCACTTTTGAATGTTGGTTGTGCTTTCACACTCGTGGTAGCATGAGACGGACTATATAACCCACACAAGTGGCTCAGGTAGTGCAGCTCATCCAGGATGGCACATCAATGTAAACCGTGGCAAGAAGGTTTGCTGTGTCTGTCAGCGTAGTGTCCAGAGGCTGGAGGCGCTACCAGGAGACAGGCCAGTACACCAGGAGATGTGGAGGGGGCCGTAGGAGGGCAACAACCCAGCAGCAGGACGCTACCTCAGCCTTTGTGCAAGGAGGAACAGGAGGAGCACTGCCAGAGCCCTGCAAAATGACCTCCAGCAGGCCACAAATGTGCATGTGTCTGCACAAATGGTTAGAAACCGACTCCATGAGGATGGTCTGAGTGCCCGAGGTCCACAGATGGGGGTTGTGCTCACAGCCCAACACCGTGCAGGACGCTTGGCATTTGCCACAGAACACTAGGATTGGCAAATTCGCCACTGGCGCCCTATGCTCTTCACAGATGAAGGCAGGTTCACACTGAGCACATGTGACAGATGTGACAGAGTCTGGAGACGCCGTGGAGAGCGATCTGCTGCCTGCAACATCCTCCAGCATGACCGGTTTGGCAGTGGGTCAGTAATGGTGTGGGGTGGCATTTTTTTGGAGGGCCGCACAGCCCTCCATGTGCTCTCCAGAGGTAGTCTGACTGCTATTAGGTACCGAGATGAGGTCCTCAGACCCTTTGTGAGACCATATTTTGGTGCGGTTGGGCCTGGGTTCCTCCTAATGCAGGACAATGCCAGACCTCATGTGGCTGGAGTGTGTCAGCAGTTCCTGCAAGATGAAGGCATTGAAGCATTGAGATCCCTCAGGAGACCATCCACTGCCTCATCAGGAGCATGCCCAGGCGTTGTAGGGAGATCATACAGGCACGTGGAGGCTACACACAATACTGAGCATCTTTTCCTTGTCATGAGGCATTTCCACTGAAGTTGGATCAGCCTGTAATTTGATTTTCCATTTTGATTTTGAGCATCATTCCAAATCCAGACCTCCATGGGATATTAGTTGTGATTTACATTGATAATTGTTATGTTTTATTGTTCTGAACACATTCCACTATGCAATGAATTAAAATTTGCAACTTTAATATTTCATTCAATGATATCTAGGATGTGGTATTTTAGTGTTCCCTTTATTTTTTTGAGCATTGTGTATATAACCCAACTGTACGGAATGAGCTTCAGTACCTGTATTTTAATTCCTTAAATTCCTTCTGAGGGCCCCATTGCTGCCAGAGACAGCGCTCCATAGATGACTGTGATTTGTCCCATATACTGCAGTAATACTGTATATAGAACAAGCAATTTAGCCATCGCAGGTTCAAGTTCCCTAAAGGAATGAAATTGGAATGAATAAAAAAGATATAAAAAATATTGCACAAAAAAAAAACTTCCATCTCAACAAAGCTGCTGCTGAGCTCAGTGATCGGCTGCAGCGCTGCAGACGTGATGTCAATACTGCAGGCTATGCACAGTCACCGCAGAGACACAGCCCCGGACCTGGGGAGGGCATGTAGACGCTCATTTGTTATTTTTTATTACAGTAAGCACAAATTGTTGATGAAATCCCATTAAAAAAATACAAAACTTTGGAATCTTCGTAATCGCGCCGAGCTGCAGAATCATGTCGCCAAGTCATTTTTTTTTACTGCACAATGGATGTCGTTAGAGAAAATTGTAAAAAATATCCCCCCCCCAAGAAAAAAAAAAAACAACAACAAAAAACGGTGTTTAGGCTTTTTTTTTCTCATCCTACAAAAATAAAAAAAACTTTTATGGACAGGTTCGTTCATTAGAAAAACAAAACAAGCGATAGCTTTTGGAAGAAGGGAAGGAAAGCGCGGAAATTAAAACCAGGCTGCGGTGGGAAAGGGTTAATAAATGAATCATAGATTCTGCCATATAAACAGAACCTGCGACCTGTATCCATTGTCAAGCGGTTAACCCTGCGCGTCCTGGTCGACTGTTCTCCAGCTCTTTAATGTCTGAATGGCCCGCGGCCGAGAAAATGAAAACACGGAAATATTTGCGCAATTTGAACGGCGGGGAAGAAGTAATTGTGGCTTTCTTTATAAAAAGCTTTCAGTCAGTAAATCCCATCAATACTCCATTGACACCTTTTCTGCCGGCGCAGTACATTAGGAGCCGTCCCGGCACCATTACGGCTGTAAATTGCGCTTTTAGAAGGGCTGAGCTGACAATGGAGATCTCGCCTTAATTGTGCGACGCTCGGAGGCGGAACAGGGGAAAAAAAAAATATTCCTAATCATTTATTCTCCTGGCCATTTACCAGCACGTTGTACAAGAAAACAGCTCAGGCAGCCCCATGTAAGCCATAAACGCCCCAAATTTGCCCCATCTATTGGAAGAACAAGGCGCCTTTTTGACAATACTTACACGTATGAGAGGTCAACCTTGGTTTATTCCTTATGTTGTACCGTCTGAAGGAGCTGCTCTCCCTATATAATACCGCTATACAGTGCACAAGTCATTGTCTTGTACCGTGTGGAAAAACTACTGTGTGATGCAATTTTTCGGCGTTCATATTTTTGCAGTGCCAAAAAATTACTTTGTTCAGCACCATTCAATAGCGATGCCACATAGGGCTGAAATAATATTACCATACGTTGCTCACATAACACTAGAGGAAAAGGGAGAGAGGATGGCGGATGTGCAGAAGAGCTGCAGTGAGCGCCCCCTAGTGGAGCAGTTATGGCAGGGTCATTGCCCCCCTAGAGATTGCGTGCCGTCTGTATGATGCCGTGCCCGTGCCCCTCTTACGTGTGAAGCCGAACACTCTTCTTTGCTTTTCGCTATCACATGCAGGAATATTCCCACGTCGCTAATTATAGAAGCCATGTGAATAGGAAGTAAGAACAATGGACGCCATCACTTAAGTCGATGCCGTTCCCATTCGTGTAGTATTTCCCCTCTGCACCTGATGGCACACGATTTTAGAAGGGAAGTCGGATTTTAGAAGGGAAGTCGGCGTGACCCCTATAGTGGCCGTCCGCCCACAGACTCAGCCAGTGCGTGGGACATAGTCTCATTGTGAAATCAATGGGGACACGACTTTAGTTTCCTCTCTGTCGCTTCTTACTATGAGGAAAGATGTAGTGGAAGGGCTTGTGTATTCTAAAAAATTACCGAAAACAGAGCATGGAGGAAAACAAAAAAGAGAAATGATGCCCATATATAAGGCACCGAGGCAGGGGGCACCGCTGGGGTATTAGGAGATCTGGAAAACGCCTTTCCTCCCACCACCATTCAGCAAGACCAACACTTATGTCTTCCCATCCTGCTACCCCCAAATGCCCTCTCTGTGCCCCTCGCACCTTATTAGCTTCCCCCATTGTGACATCTGGTGCCGTCTTTTGTACCCCACGAAAAGCCCTCCCTTGTCCAAACCTTATGAACATAAAAAAGTTAGTTCTGTGCACCCAACAAAGAAATAATGCTCCATCGATGACCCAAAGTAATCTTGGGCCCCCACATGGTAATTCCATCAGATTTGTTCTCCTCCAAAAAGTAAGTAATTACCCACCCTTGTGTCCCACACACAGTAATAGTGTCCTATATGTGCCTCTATATAGTGGTACCTATTTTGTGCCCCACAAAAATATAGTGCCCCCAAGAGTAATAACACCCATTTCTGTCCCTTTTTTTTAACAATTGGGCTTTGCCAGTTCTTTTGGCTATGGGGTGTGTCCTATTATCCTAAATTTATGGGATAGTGCCTCACTAAAGAAGCACTCCTCCTCCTCTTTCTCCTTCTCCTCCTCCCATCTATGTTTCTATCCTCTTAATATATCGCAGTCATCATATTATATAGCACTGTGCCCTTACAATTGCTCATTTTGCCTTTCAGCCCAATTAATTCTTCTCTTTTCCCTTCTCTATGTAGAGACATGAAGTCTCTTTTCCCGGCATTTATTATTCCAGTCTTCACCTTTCGACGTATCTGCTCCCACCTTCCACCTGCCAGGAACTTTTGCAGTGACTTATGACTTGTGCAGAGAAAATTGACCTCCTGTTTCTACATAGAGCTTAGATTCAGCTCGTCAGTTATTAATCACGTGATGTCATAGACCTAATGAAAAAGGAAGAATTAGCCGGGTAGAAAGGAACAATGAGCAATTGTAAATACACAATGCTGTGTAATATGATGACTGCAATGTATTAAAGAGGATAAAAACTTTGATGGGAGGAGGAGGAGGAAGAGGAGGAGAACAAGGGGGAGGAAGAGGAGGAGAATAAGGAGGAGGAAGAGGAGGAGAACAAGGAGGAGGAGGGGGAGTGCTTCTTTAGCAAGAGTGGGTTGTTGTTCCTTAGAAGGTCCATGCCCTGGATGATAGTTTAGACTGGATACAATTGTAGAATACTCTCCCTTGTGAGAAATATTTGGCCTGAACACTAGGGGTGGACATGTGTTTGTCAGCATGGCTGATTTCCAGTGTAATTCTTCACACGAGGATCCTATTCTGTTCTCCTCTCCAGGTAGGACATATGGAGGTGGGATCTCCAGCATTTATATACGGTATTTGATTAATTCTCATATTCATCTTGTAGCTTTTTACTGCAGAGACTGGGGTCTAAGGGATAACGTTTTTCCTTGACGACAGTGACAAGCCAAGCCTTGCAGGTCAGAGTGAGGAGACTTATAGGCCATGCATGCTCTTCCGGGAAATAAAATAGGCAAATTGTCTCTTCAGAGAGGCAGAGGACTAGAGAACTCTAGCGCCACCTATTGGAAGCAGTGATCCTAAAAGTCAATATTGACTGCTAAAACAAGCCTTTCAATATGATTTAGGATAAAAGCCAAACCAGAATCCCAATTTTCAGACACAATGTTTCTGGGTCTTGCCTCTCATCAGTACAAACTCTGAGATATGATTTTGCTAGGTGAGAGGCTCTGGACTGAGATCTAAGGGATAACATTTCTACTTGTGGAGAGTGACACGCCAGGCCTGGCATGGTAGAGTGAGGAGACTTATAAGCCTTTCATGCTCCACTGGGAAATTAAATATGCAAATTGTCTCTTTAGAGGGAAAGAGGATTAGAACTTTAAAGCCATCAACCTAGAAGTCAATATCCAGTCCAGAGCCTCTCACCTAGCCAAATCAGATCTAATACTTTACACTGATGAGGAGCAGTTCCCCGAAACACCGTGTCTGCAAATTGAGATTCTGGATCGGCTTTTATCCTAAGTCATATTACAAGGCTTGTTAAAGAGTCAACAATAACTTGTAGCATCGCTTCTTTCAATAGATCGCTAGTCCTCTTCCTCTCTGAAGAGACAATACCAAGTCCAGAGCCTCTCACCTAGCCAAATCAGATCTAATACTTTTCACTGATGAGGGGAAGTACCTCGAAACACCGTGTCTGCAAATTGAGATTCTGGTTCGGCTTTTATACTAAGTCATATTGCAATGCTTGTTAAATAGTCTGTTGTGAATTCTGTGGTCAAGCTCCCTCCTGCGGTCATGAGTGGTACTTCGGCTGGTTCTGTGTATGAGCTTCCTCTGGTGGATGTGAGTGGGGCAGCGGCTTCTGAGTTTCCTTCCTCAGGTGACGAGGTTAAGTCGTTAGGTGCTGCTCTATTTAACTCCACCTAGTTCTTTGTTCCTGGCCTCCAGTCAATGTTCCAGTATTGGTCTTGCTCTCTCCTGGATTGTTCTTGTGGCCTGTCTGCCCTGCATAAGCTAAGTTTTGCTTGTGTTACTTTTGTTTGCTATATTTTCTGTCCAGCTTGCTATATTGGTTTTTCTTGCTTGCTGGAAGCTCTGAGACGCAGAGGGAGCACCTCCGTACCGTTAGTCGGTGCGGAGGGTCTTTTTGCCCCTCTGCGTGGTTGTTTGTAGGTTTTTGTGCTGACCGCAAAGCTATCTTTCCTATCCTCGGTCTATTCAGTAAGTCGGGCCTCACTTTGCTAAAATCTATTTCATCTCTGTGTTTGTATTTTCATCTTAACTCACAGTCATTATATGTGGGGGGCTGCCTTTCCTTTGGGGAATTTCTCTGAGGCAAGGTAGGCTTATTTTTCTATCTTCAGGGCTAGCTAGTTTCTCAGGCTGTGCCCGAGGCGCCTAGGTCTGGTCAGGAGCGCTCCACGGCTACCTCTAGTGTGGTATGATAGGATTAGGGATTGCGGTCAGCAGAGTTCCGACGTCTCAGAGCTCGTCCTATGTTAGTAACTATCAGGTCACTTTGTGTGCTCTTAACCACTAGGTCCATTGTGGTTCTGAATCACCTGTTCATAACAGTACTGGAGGCCCAAAGTACTAATGCTTCTCAATAGAGGGAAAAGAGAAGTTCTGAGACCATTTTTTTTTCTCTGTACTGTGTTTTGTCTTTCTTTTCCCCTAGACATTTGGGTGGTTCAGGACACAGGTGTAGTGATGGACATTAAAGATCTGTCTTCTTGTGTGGATCATCTCACTGCAAGAGTACAAAATATTCAAGACTTTGTGGTTCAGAATTCTATGTTAGAGCCAAGAATTCCTATTCCTGATTTGTTTTCTGGAGATAGAGCTAAGTTTCTGAATTTCAAAAATAATTGTAAACTGTTTCTGGCTTTGAAACCCCGCTCCTCTGGTGACCCAGTTCAACAAGTTAAGATCATTATTTCTTTATTATGTGGCGACCCTCAAGACTGGGCATTTTCCCTTGCGCCAGGAGATCCTGCATTATGTAATATTGATGCATTTTTTCAGGCGCTCGGATTGCTGTATGATGAACCTAATTCAGTGGATCAGGCAGAGAAAAATTTGCTGGCTCTGTGTCAGGGTCAGGATGAGGTAGAGATATATTGTCAGAAGTTTAGGAAGTGGTCTGTGCTCACTCAATGGAATGAATGTGCGCTGGCAGCAATTTTCAGAAAAGGTCTCTCTGAAGCCCTTAAGGATGTCATGGTGGGATTTCCTATGCCTGCTGGTCTGAATGAGTCTATGTCTTTGGCCATTCAGATCGGTCGACGCTTGCGTGAGCGTAAAACTGTGCACCATTTGGCGGTATTATCTGAGCATGGACCTGAGCCTATGCAGTGCGATAGGACTTTGACCAGAGCTGAACGGCAAGAACACAGACGTCAGAATGGGCTGTGTTTTTGCTGTGGTGATTCCACTCATGCTATCTCCGATTGTCCTAAGCGCACTAAGCGGTTCGCTAGGTCTGCCACCATTGGTACGGTACAGTCGAAATTTCTTTTGTCCGTTACTTTGATCTGCTCTTTGTCATCCTATTCTGTCATGGCATTTGTGGATTCAGGCGCTGCCCTGAATTTGATGGACTTGGAGTATGCTAGGCGCTGTGGGTTTTTCTTGGAGCCCTTGCAGTATCCTATTCCATTGAGAGGAATTGATGCTACGCCTTTGGCCAAGAATAAGCCTCAGTACTGGACCCAGCTGACCATGTGCATGGCTCCTGCGCATCAGGAGGATATTCGCTTTTTGGTGTTGCATAATCTGCATGATATGGTCGTGTTGGGGTTGCCATGGCTACAAGTCCATAACCCAGTATTGGATTGGAAATCAATGTCTGTGTCCAGCTGGGGTTGTCAGGGGGTACATGGTGATGTTCCATTTCTGTCTATTTCATCATCCACCCCTTCTGAGGTCCCAGAGTTCTTGTCGGATTACCGGGATGTATTTGATGAGCCCAAGTCCAGTGCCCTACCTCCGCATAGGGATTGTGATTGTGCTATCGATTTGATTCCTGGTAGTAAGTTTCCTAAAGGTCGACTGTTTAATTTGTCTGTGCCTGAGCACGCCGCTATGCGGAGTTACGTAAAGGAATCCTTGGAGAAGGGTCATATTCGCCCGTCGTCGTCGCCATTGGGAGCAGGGTTCTTTTTTGTGGCCAAGAAGGATGGTTCGCTGAGACCTTGTATTGATTACCGCCTTCTAAATAAAATCACGGTCAAATTTCAGTACCCCTTGCCGCTGCTGTCTGATTTGTTTGCTCGGATTAAGGGGGCTAGTTGGTTCACCAAGATAGATCTTCGTGGTGCGTATAATCTTGTGCGTATTAAACAGGGCGATGAATGGAAAACAGCATTTAATACGCCCGAGGGCCATTTTGAGTACCTGGTTATGCCATTCGGGCTTTCTAATGCTCCATCAGTGTTTCAGTCCTTTATGCATGACATCTTCCGAGAGTACCTGGATAAATTCCTGATTGTATACTTGGATGATATTTTGGTCTTCTCGGATGATTGGGAGTCTCACGTGAAGCAGGTCAGAATGGTGTTCCAGGTCCTGCGTGTGAATTCTTTGTTTGTGAAGGGGTCAAAGTGTCTCTTTGGTGTTCAGAAGGTTTCATTTTTGCGTTTCATTTTTTCCCCTTCTACTATCGAGATGGACCCTGTTAAAGTTCAAGCCATTTATGATTGGACTCAGCCGACATCTCTGAAGAGTCTGCAAAAGTTCCTGGGCTTTGCTAATTTTTATCGTCGCTTCATCAATAATTTTTCTAGTATTGCTAAACCGTTGACTGAGTTAACCAAGAAGGGTGCTGATGTGGTCAATTGGTCTTCTGCTGCTGTGGAATCTTTTCAAGAGTTGAAGCGTCGTTTTTCTTCTGCCCCTGTGTTGTGCCAACCAGATATTTCGCTCCCGTTCCAGGTCGAGGTTGATGCTTCTGAGATTGGAGCAGGGGCTGTTTTGTCGCAAAGAAGTTCTGATGGCTCGGTGATGAAACCATGCGCCTTCTTTTCCAGGAAGTTTTCGCCTGCTGAGCGTAATTATGATGTTGGCAATCGGGAGTTGCTGGCCATGAAGTGGGCATTCGAGGAGTGGCGTCATTGGCTTGAAGGAGCTAAGCATCGCGTGGTGGTCTTGACTGATCACAAGAACTTGACTTATCTCGAGTCTGCCAAACGGTTGAATCCTAGACAGGCTCGTTGGTCGCTATTTTTCTCCCGTTTTGACTTTGTGGTTTCGTACCTTCCGGGCTCTAAAAATGTGAAGGCGGATGCCCTGTCTAGGAGTTTTGTGCCCGACTCTCCGGGTTTGTCTGAGCCGGCGGGTGTTAGGACTGGCGGAACGCACCAAGACAGATGATATAGATGCGTTCGCAGTCCGGGGTCCACCGTGCAGGTGAAAACCTGCTGCTAGCAATTTGCAGACTATATGGCGGTACACTAAAGTATACACGCGTGGGTTAAACCTTACCCAGCGTGAAAGAAGCAATCCTGTTAAGTCACAGGACCGCGGTACCGCACCTAAAGCGCGAGCAAGTAGTCAGCGAACTCAACCCCAACTAGGATTGAAGTCCGATTAGACCCTTGCTGGCACAACACCGCAACTGGGTGTGTAAGGAAACAGAATAACAATATTAAGGCACAAGAATGCATGCGGTGCCGCACTGACGAACGCCACTAACCACCCAGGCTTGGGTAAGGAAAGCACAGACGAAGTGCACGGCGCTGTACTGGCGGTCACAGCAACTGGACGCTGTAATGTGTGATTCGTGCTGTAGGATAAGTCGGGCGCTAGATAGCAACCATACACCTTCCGCGAACAGACATTCAATAGGGTAGGGGTATCCAAGGACGACTTGCACTCACAACATACACACATTAACAATTGTAAGACAATACTAGCGCATGGCCGTGCGGTCATGCGCAGTTTATATAGTTGCAGCACAGGAAGTGGCTACAGCACTTTTGCCCTTCCAAGACCTGCCAAGAGGACCAATGGAATGTGCTGCAGAGCCTGAGCACATGACCCTCAATCTCCAATGGGAGATCTTGCCCTGGGCATGCTCAGTACGTGCAGACAAGGACTTCGTCCCAGAGAAGTCCGCTCGCTGCTGACCAGCACTGACTTTAATGGCAGAGACTGGAGAAGCAGCAGTAACTCTCAGAACAGAGTGAGAATGAGCAAGACGCTGGGACCGACGTCTTTGCTGAGCAGACTCCACTGCGGCTGGATAAGAATGGGAGACCGCAGCGGAGGTGGTTCGAGATTCCCCCTGAGCAGAAGCGGGAACTCGACCCCTAACATCACCCCCCTCCTAGGGCCCCCCCCCCTCCTTGGGCCTCGCTACGTTCGAAGGCAGCAATGAGCTGCGGAGCCCGAATGTGCTCAGCAGGCTCCCAGGATCTATCCTCAGGACCGTAACCCCTCCAGTCCACCAAATAAAATTTTTTGCCACGAACCACCTTGTACCCCAAGATAGCGTTCACCTCGTAATCGTCCGTAGACGAACCCGACGTCCCAGTAGATGACTCAGAAAACCGGGACATGTAGACGGGCTTAAGGAGGGACACATGAAAGGTGTCGGTGATACCTAGGCGTGGAGGAAGGGCCAGACGGTAAACCACAGGATTAACCTGTTCGAGGACCTTAAAAGGACCTAAGTAGCGAGGTGCAAACTTGGTAGACTCAACTCGCAGCCTGATGTTACGGGCGGAGAGCCACACTAAGTCGCCAGGAGCAAAGGTTGGAGCAGGGCGCCGATGTGCGTCGGCGGAGGACCTCATTCTCTCCTTGGAAGCCTGAATGGCATCCTGAGTGCGATCCCAAATGTCCCGTGCCTCCACAGCCCAGTCTGCCACCCTGGAATCGGCGGAAGACACGGGCATGGGCACAGGTACTCGTGGATGCTGACCATAGTTAAGGAGGAATGGAGTCTGTCCAGTGGAATCAGCGACAGCATTGTTAAGAGCAAACTCCGCCCACGGTAGCAAAGATGCCCAGTCATCCTGCTTAGCAGAAACAAAATGTCGCAGATATGTGACCAAGGTCTGGTTGGCTCTCTCTACCAACCCATTCGTCTCGGGATGATAAGCCGAAGAGAGATTCAACTCGATACTGAGAAGACGACAAAGCTCTCTCCAGAACCGAGACGCAAACTGGGGACCTCGGTCACTGACAATTTTGTCTGGCATACCGTGAAGACGAAAGATGTGTTTGACAAACAACGCTGCCAAGGCCCGTGCAGAAGTTAACCGGGGAAGCGGCACCAAATGCATCATTTTAGAAAAATGGTCGGTGATTACCCAAATAATGGTACAGCCACGAGACTTGGACAGACCCACAACAAAATCCATCCCGACCATCTCCCAGGGCCTGTCTGCCACTGGCAGAGGGTATAACAAACCAGCTGGCCGTTGTCGGGAAGACTTATTCTTGGCACAAGAGACACATGCCTGAACGTAGTCTCCGAAGTCACGAACCATATGTGGCCACCAGTACATTCTCGCCAGTAACTCAGATGTCCTTTTTGCCCCAAAGTGTCCACCCACTCTGGACGAATGAGCCCAAGAGAGAACCTCCGGACGCAAATTGATGGGAACAAAAGTCTTGCCCGGGGGCACAGACTCTAGCGAAACCGGAGCTACAGTTCTCAGACTCTCCGAAGGGACAATGAGCCGAGGCTCGTCCTCCTCCTCCTCAGCTGACACGAAGGAGCGAGAGAGAGCATCAGCACGAATGTTTTTCTCCCCGGCGAGATAATGTAGGGTAAAGTGGAACCGTGAGAAAAACAAGGTCCATCTGGCCTGACGAGAATTCAGCCGCTGGGCTGTTTGTAAATAGACCAAATTCTTGTGATCCGTGAAAACTTGGAATGGGAACCGAGCACCCTCCAAGAGATGTCTCCACTCCGAAAAGGCCAACTTCATTGCCAGCAACTCCCTATCCCCGATGGAGTAATTTCTCTCCGCTGGTGTGAAGGTCTTTGAGAAAAAGAAGCATGGGTGCTTCCGACCCTGAGCATCCTTTTGATAGAGGACTGCTCCAGCACCAACGGATGAGGCATCAACTTCCAAAAGGAATGGCTTACCCACATCGGGACGATGTAAGATGGGAGCGCTAGCAAAATGGGACTTTATAGAAGTGAAGGCCTTGGAGACCCCTTCGGACCACGATTTGGGATTCGCTCGCTTCTTGGTGAGGGATACCAAGGGAGCTACCAAAGTTGAGAAGTGGGGAATGAACTGGCGATAGTAATTTATGAACCCCATAAAGCGCTGCACCGCTTTAAGAGAACGGGGTTCCTGCCAGTCCATCACTGCTTGTAGTTTGGCAGGATCCATAGCCAATCCCTGGGCCGAGATGATATAGCCCAGGAAAGGCAAGGACTCCTGCTCAAACACACACTTCTCCAACTTTGCATATAAGGAATTCGCCCGTAAGAGTTTGAAGACTCTGCCAACATCTCTCCGGTGGGAGTCAATATCTGGAGAGAAGATGAGAATATCATCCAGATAGACTACGACTGAGGTAGAAAGCATATCCCGGAAGATATCGTTGACAAAGTCCTGAAAAATGGCTGGGGCATTACAGAGCCCGAAAGGCATCACCAGGTACTCATAGTGCCCATCCCTGGTATTGAAAGCCGTTTTCCACTCGTCCCCCTCACGGATGCGAATCAGATTGTAGGCACCCCGCAGATCTAATTTGGTGAATATTTTAGCTCCCCTTAATCTGTCAAAGAGCTCCGATATCAGGGGCAACGGGTATTTGTTCTTAATAGTGATAGCATTGAGACCCCTGTAATCGATGCAAGGACGTAACTCCCCGTTCTTCTTTTGCACGAAGAAGAATCCCGCCCCTGCCGGAGACACTGACTTCCTTATAAACCCTCTTGCCAAATTCTCCTGAATGTATTGAGACATAGCCTCCGTCTCAGGGAGAGAGAGGGGATATACCCTTCCCCGAGGAGGTTCGGCTCCAGGCAAGAGGTCGATAGGACAGTCGTAAGGGCGATGGGGCGGTAGAGTCTCAGCAGCCTTTTTAGAGAACAGGTCTGCATAACACCAATAATACCTGGGAAGTGATGAAACATCTGCAGGTACCTCGGTAGTAGAGACCTGTACACACTCACTCACACACCTGCCCAAACAAGACTTACTCCAACCCAATATTCTCCCTGAGGACCACTCAATATGTGGGGAGTGGAAACAGAGCCAGGGTATTCCCAGCAAAATCTCATCCATTCCCTCAGGAAGGACAAGAAGGGAAATAATCTCCTGGTGGGAAGGAGATATGGACAGCGAGAATGGAACTGTCTGGTGTGTGATTTGCAGTGGGAGTGTCGCCCCATTCACAACTCTAACCGTTATTGGTTTGGCGAGCATGACCAGTGGTATAGCATGACGTGTAGTAAAAGCAGAGGACATGAAGTTTCCCTCTGCTCCTGAATCCACACAAAGCTCGACTGTTAGTGGAGGAGCCTAACAGGATTGTCCCTTTAAAGGACAGTTTGGAGGAGAATGCTGCTGTGTCTAGTGAACCTCCCCCAATGGTTACTAGACGCGATCGTTTCCCGACCGCCGCGGACATTTATTGGCGTAATGTCCATGTTGTTGACAGTTATTACAAACCACGGGTACTCGAGCGGCTAGGGATTTAGGTCCCGCTCGAGAAACCTCCATGGCCTCATGGGAATCTGATGCCAAGACAGGGGATTCCAGAGGTTTGGCGAAAGTTGGAGCCAGCCGAAACCTCTGCCTACACTGGGTCCGCTCCAACCTCCGCTCGTGAAAACGGAGATCGATGCGGGTAGACACAGAAATAAGTTCCTCCAGTGTGGGCGGTATCTCCCTAGTGGCCAAAGCGTCCTTCACATGGTCTGCCAGTCCCCTCCAGAACACCGGAATAAGAACTTTGTCTGGCCACTCTAACTCAGAAGCTAGAGTCCGGAACTGGATGGCAAACTGGCTGACCACGGACGTACCCTGTGTAATAGACAACAATTGGAGTGCGGTATCGTGGGTAACCCGAGGCCCTAAAAAGACCTGCTTCAGAGTGTCCAAGAAAGAGGAGCACTCTGTACCACACCATCATCTCGCTCCCAGAGTGGCGTTGCCCACTCCAACGCCCTGCCCGACAAGAGAGATAGGATAAATCCCACTCTCGCCCGCTCCGTAGGAAAACGTGACGCCAGGAGCTCAAGATGTATAGAGCACTGGCTCACGAATTCGCGGCAATGTTTACTGTCGCCAGCAAACTTGTCAGGAAGCGGGAGACGGGATAAAGTCGGAGCAGGGGTGGCAGCGGACAAACTGGCTGCGGCTACACTTGCAGCCTGAACAGCTACAGCAGTGACATCCACAGCTGAGGTTGTACGCTCAAGAGCCGCCAACCTTCCCTCCAGCTGCTGGATGTACCTCTGTAAACGCTGGTCGTCCGCCATTTTACTAGCCAGACCCTGGCGCTAGTATTCTGTTAGGACTGGCGGAACGCACCAAGACAGATGATATAGATGCGTTCGCAGTCCGGGGTCCACCGTGCAGGTGAAAACCTGCTGCTAGCAATTTGCAGACTATATGGCGGTACGCTAAAGTATACACGCGTGGGTTAAACCTCACCCAGCGTGAAAGAAGCAATCCTGTTAAGTCACAGGACCGCGGTACCGCACCTAAAGCGCGAGCAAGTAGTCAGCGAACTCAACCCCAACTAGGATTGAAGTCCGATTAGACCCTTGCTGGCACAACACCGCAACTGGGTGTGTAAGGAAACTGAATAACGATATTAAGGCACAAGAGTGCATGCGGTGCCGCACTGACGAACGCCACTAACCACCCAGGCTTGGGTAAGGAAAGCACAGAGGAAGTGCACGGCGCCGTACTGGCGGTCACAGCAACTGGACGCTGTAATGTGTGATTCGTGCTGTAGGATAAGTCGGGCGCTAGATAGCAACCATACACCTTCTGCGAACAGACATTCAATAGGGTAGGGGTATCCAAGGACGACTTGCACTCACAACATACACACATTAGCAATTGAAAGACAATACTAGCGCATGGCCGTGCGGTCATGCGCAGTTTATATAGTTGCAGAACAGGAAGTGGTTACAGCACTTTTGCCCTTCCAAGACCTGCCAAGAGGACCAATGGAATGTGCTGCAGAGCCTGAGCACATGACCCTCGATCTCCAACGGGAGATCTTACCCTGGGCATGCTCAGTACGTGCAGACAAGGACTTAGTCCCAGAGAAGTCCGCTCGCTGCTGACCAGCACTGACTTTAATGGCAGAGACTGGAGAAGCAGCAGTAACTCTCAGAACAGAGTGAGAATGAGCAAGACGCTGGGACCGACGTCTTTGCTGAGCAGACTCCACTGCGGCTGGATAAGAATGGGAAACCGCAGCGGAGGTGGTTCGAGATTCCCCCTGAGCAGAAGCGGGAACTCGACCCCTAACAGCGGGTATTCTCAAAGAGGGGGTAATTTTGTCTGCCATCTCCCCTGATTTGCGGCGGGTGCTGCAAAAATTTCAGGCTAATAGACCTGACCGTTGCCCAGCGGAGAAACTGTTTGTCACTGATAAATGGACGAGTAGAGTTATCTCTGAGGTTCATTGTTCGGTGTTGGCTGGTCATCCTGGAATCTTTGGTTGGTACCAGAGATTTGGTGGCTAGATCCTTTTGGTGGCCATCTCTGTCGCGGGATGTGCGTTC
This sequence comes from Ranitomeya imitator, assembly GCF_032444005.1. Lineage (NCBI taxonomy): Eukaryota > Metazoa > Chordata > Amphibia > Anura > Dendrobatidae > Ranitomeya > Ranitomeya imitator. The sequence continues at coordinate 24,108,664 of NC_091287.1, forward strand.
GTTTGTGCAGTCCTGTGGGATTTGTGCTCAGGCTAAGCCCTGCTGTTCTCGTGCCAGTGGGTTGCTTTTGCCCTTGCCAGTCCCGAAGAGGCCCTGGACACATATCTCTATGGATTTTATTTCGGATCTCCCCGTCTCTCAAAAAATGTCGGTCATTTGGGTTGTTTGTGATCGCTTCTCTAAGATGGTCCATTTGGTACCCTTGTCTAAATTGCCTTCCTCCTCTGATTTGGTGCCATTGTTCTTCCAGCATGTGGTTCGTTTACATGGCATTTCGGAGAACATCGTTTCTGACAGAGGTTCCCAGTTTGTTTCGAGGTTTTGGCGAGCCTTTTGTGCTAGGATAGGCATTGATTTGTCTTTTTCCTCGGCTTTCCATCCTCAGACAAATGGCCAGACTGAACGAACCAATCAGACCTTGGAAACATATCTGAGATGTTTTGTTTCTGCCGATCAGGATGATTGGGTGTCCTTTTTGCCTTTGGCTGAGTTCGCCCTTAATAATCGGGCCAGCTCGGCTACTTTGGGTTCGCCGTTTTTCTGCAATTCTGGTTTCCATCCTCGTTTCTCTTCAGGGCAGGTTGAGTCTTCTGACTGTCCTGGTGTGGATACTGTGGTGGATAGGTTGCAGCAGATTTGGACTCATGTGGTGGACAATTTGACATTGTCTCAGGAGAAGGCTCAACGTTTCGCTAACCGCAGGCGCTGTGTGGGTCCCCGACTTCGTGTTGGGGATTTGGTTTGGTTGTCATCTCGTTATATTCCTATGAAAGTTTCCTCTCCTAAGTTTAAGCCTCGTTTCATTGGTCCGTATAGGATTTCTGAGGTTCTTAATCCTGTGTCTTTTCGTTTGACCCTTCCAGCTTCTTTTTCCATCCATAACGTATTCCATAGGTCATTGTTGCGGAGATACGTGGCACCTGTGGTTCCATCCGTTGATCCTCCTGCCCCGGTTTTGGTTGAGGGGGAGTTGGAGTATATTGTGGAGAAGATTTTGGATTCTCGTATTTCGAGACGGAAACTCCAGTACCTGGTTAAGTGGAAGGGTTATGGTCAGGAAGATAATTCTTGGGTCTTTGCCTCTGATGTTCATGCTGCCGATCTGGTTCGTGCCTTTCATTTGGCTCATCCTGGTCGGCCTGGGGGCTCTGGTGAGGGTTCGGTGACTCCTCCTCAAGGGGGGGGTACTGTTGTGAATTCTGTGGTCAAGCTCCCTCCTGTGGTCATGAGTGGTACTTCGGCTGGTTCTGTCTATGAGCTTCCTCTGGTGGATGTGAGTGGGGCTGCGGCTTCTGAGTTTCCTTCCTTAGGTGACGAGGTTAAGTCGTTAGGTGCTGCTCTATTTAACTCCACCTAGTTCTTTGTTCCTGGCCTCCAGTCAATGTTCCAGTATTGGTCTTGCTCTCTCCTGGATTGTTCTTGTGGCCTGTCTGCCCTGCATAAGCTAAGTTTTGCTTGTGTTACTTTTGTTTGCTATATTTTCTGTCCAGCTTGCTATATTGGTTTTTCTTGCTTGCTGGAAGCTCTGAGACGCAGAGGGAGCACCTCCGTACCGTTAGTCGGTGCGGAGGGTCTTTTTGCCCCTCTGCGTGGTTGTTTGTAGGTTTTTGTGCTGACCGCAAAGCTATCTTTCCTATCCTCGGTCTATTCAGTAAGTCGGGCCTCACTTTGCTAAAATCTATTTCATCTCTGTGTTTGTATTTTCATCTTAACTCACAGTCATTATATGTGGGGGGCTGCCTTTTCCTTTGGGGAATTTCTCTGAGGCAAGGTAGGCTTATTTTTCTATCTTCAGGGCTAGCTAGTTTCTCAGGCTGTGCCCGAGGCGCCTAGGTCTGGTCAGGAGCGCTCCACGGCTACCTCTAGTGTGGTATGATAGGATTAGGGATTGCGGTCAGCAGAGTTCCGACGTCTCAGAGCTCGTCCTATGTTAGTAACTATCAGGTCACTTTGTGTGCTCTTAACCACTAGGTCCATTGTGGTTCTGAATCACCTGTTCATAACAAGAGTCGACAATAACTTGTAGCATCGCTGCTTTCAATCGATCTCTAGTCCTCTTCCTCTCTGAAGAGAATACCCAGTCCAGAGCCTCTCACCTAGCCAAATCAGATCTAATACTTTACACTGATGAGGAGCAGTACCCTGAAACACTGTGTCTGCAAATTGAGATTCTGGTTCGGCTTTTATCCTAAGTCATATTGCAAGGCTTGTTAAAGAGTCGACAATAACTTGTAGAATCACTGCTTTCAATAGATCTCTAGTCCTCTTCCTCTCTGAAGAGAATACCCAGTCCAGAGCCTCTCACCTAGCCAAATCAGATCTAATACTTTACACTGATGAGGAGCAGTACCCTGAAACACTGTGTCTGCAAATTGAGATTCTGGTTTGGCTTTTATCCTAAGTCATATTGCAAGGCTTGTTAAAGAGTCGACAATAACTTGTAGAATCGCTGCTTTCAATAGATCTATAGTCCTCTTCCTCTCTGAAGAGACAATTTGCATGATGCAGAGATGGAAACTCAGGAGTGGACCTTCAGTATGAAAGGCAGAAGCATTAACAGTGAGACACTGTGCATTAGAGAATTTTCTCTGCCTAAAAATCTCAATCTTTTTTCCATTTGAGCAGGTTTCATTGTTATACACAGATACATCTCTACGTGCCAGAGCAAAAGAGGATTGCTTAAAAAATACTTACACAGCTGAATTGTCGTATGGGAAAATGACAGATTTTATACTGCAGTCTGCCTCCAATTCCCATATTTTGATTTGATTTCTGATAACAATAATTTACATAATTATGTAATGCACTTATTTAACTAAATGTAAGTATTATAGACACATTTGGTATTTCTGTAATCCTTACAGCCCGTATAAGTCAGGTAAAACATTATTTTTGGTGATCGGTAAATTGCGCTAAATAAAAATGTTGCAAATGTTTAATTTTCTGCATTTAGCTTATAATAAAAGTTTATAAAATGTAGCTGAAATATGTCGTGCCAAAATGGTCCCTATAATGCAAGGCTTTGATCTAATAAGAATTACAAAAAATGATAATAAAATAATATTATGGCTGTTAAAGCTATAACCATGGGAAGGTGACCACGTGTATCACCAAAATATGCATCAGTGAAAGGATTAGTGACTGCCCGTCATATTTTTAGTGGACATTCACTCGTGGATTTTATTTATTTTTTTTGCATTCTGTAGTAGAAAACATTTGAATCCCAAGTTTTTTCTTCCTTTTTTTGATTCAATAACAAATATATTTATTTTACTTGGCATATGCTTCCTTATCTTTTGTAGGATTTTGACTTAAAAAAAAATTAAAGAGGAAAAAGAATTTAGAATTTCATAAACAATAAAGAACAGAATAATGATAGGGATGATTTGTTTTGTGAGCGAAGAAGTAAAATTCCATAGCCGGAAGACGATTATAAGAAGTCAGATAAGGAAAGTGATAAAGTCTCTAGAGAGGTGAAGAGTCGAGAGGACGGGAAAAGAATGGGCTATGTATCTAAGATAAGGTGAGATAAGGGGGAATATAAAGAAGAAGATAAAGGCCAACCCTGACCAGCACTTACATCACTCACATTAGTTACAATGATGGAATCACAAGTCCCAGAACCTTCAGGTTCCCATACATAGACTATAGCTGATGGTGGATGTGTCCAGAAAGAGAGGAGTAAAGACCACCATACACACTAGATGACTGTCCGCCGATCTTTGGCTTGTAACCTTCTTGGCCGGCTCTTCGGGACAGTGGAAAGCCCTTCAGCCGATTTTTTACTATTTTCTCTATGAGAAACCCATCAGCCAAACATCTCTGGCAACAGCTTATCTCAGGTAGGACGAAAGAATCGTCAGTCAAAAATCGGACGTGCCGGATCCTTAACGCTTCTGACAATCAATTGTCCGGGGCTCCCATACACAACACAGTGTCAGCTGAATCAATTGATATCGGAGAGTTTGGAAAACATTTTTCTAATGTGCATGGGAGACTTAACCCCCCCAAAATCAATATCTGTTGTCTGAAGTGCTCCTGTGTTCTCTTTGAGACAGTCACTGCCAGAAATGCCTTGTGGGCGCTTATTTCCTTGATAACAAAAAGATAATAAAAGGATTGGACTTTATTTGTCAAGAAAGTGTCCAGAGATCCCCACACATATTACACTGCTATATGATTCTGCCTAACAGCCTGGGCTTATCTACGTGAGAACAAAAGTATCAGTGTCAGAAAGTGCCATTATTATTACTACTACATTCTTATACATTAGAGTAGTATAATAGTAGTTTTATTCCTGTACATAGGAGCAGTATTATAGTAGTTATATTCTTCTACATAGGAGCAGTATTATAGTAGTTATATTCCTGTACATAGGAGCAGTATTATAGTAGTTATATTCTTGTACATAGGGAGCAGTATTATAGTAGTTATATTCTTGTATATAGGGGCAGTATTATAGTAGTTATATTCTTGTACATAGGAGCAGTATTATAGTAGTTATATTCTTCTACATAGGAGCAGTATTATAGTAGTTATATTCTTGTACATAGGAGCAGTATTATAGTAGTTATATTCTTCTACATAGGAGCAGTATTATAGTAGTTATATTCTTGTACATAGGAGCAGTATTATAGTAGTTATATTCTTCTACATAGGAGCAGTATTATAGTAGTTATATTCTTGTACATAGGAGCAGTATTATAGTAGTTATATTCTTCTACATAGGAGCAGTATTATAGTAGTTATATTCTTCTACATAGGAGCAGTATTATAGTAGTTATATTCTTGTACATAGGAGCAGTATTATAGTAGTTATATTCTTCTACATAGGAGCAGTATTATAGTAGTTATATTCTTGTACATAGGAGCAGTATTATAGTAGTTATATTCTTCTACATAGGAGCAGTATTATAGTAGTTATATTCTTGTATATAGGGGCAGTATTATAGTAGTTATATTCTTGTACATAGGAGCAGTATTATAGTAGTTATATTCTTCTACATAGGAGCAGTATTATAGTAGTTATATTCTTGTACATAGGAGCAGTATTATAGTAGTTATATTCTTCTACATAGGAGCAGTATTATAGTAGTTATATTCTTGTACATAGGAGCAGTATTATAGTAGTTATATTCTTCTACATAGGAGCAGTATTATAGTAGTTATATTCTTGTACATAGGAGCAGTATTATAGTAGTTATATTCTTGTACATAGGAGAAGTATTAAAGTAGTTATATTCTTGTACATAGGAGCAGTATTATAGTAGTTATATTCTTGTACATAGGAGCAGTATTATAGTAGTTATATTCTTCTACATAGGAGCAGTATTATAGTAGTTATATTCTTCTACATAGGAGCAGTATTATAGTAGTTATATTCTTGTACATAGGGGCAGTATTATAGTAGTTATATTCTTGTACATAGGAGCAGTATTATAGTAGTTATATTCTTGTACATAGGGGGCAGTATTATAGTAGTTATATTCTTGTACATAGGAGTAGTATTATAGTAGTTTTATTCCTGTACATAGGAGCAGTATTATAGTAGTTATATTCTTCTACATAGGAGCAGTATTATAGTAGTTATATTCTTGTACATAGGGACAGTATTATAGTAGTTATATTCTTGTACATAGGGGCAGTATTATAGTAGTTATATTCTTGTACATAGGGAGTAGTATTATAGTAGTTATATTCTTGTACATAGGAGCAGTATTATAGTAGTTATATTCTTGTACATAGGAGCAGTATTATAGTAGTTATATTCTTGTACATAGAAGCAGTATTATAGTAGTTATATTCTTGTACATAGGGGGTAGTATTATAGTAGTTATATTCTTGTACATAGGAGCAGTATTATAGTAGTTATATTCTTGTACATAGGAGCAGTATTATAGTAGTTATATTCTTGTACATAGGGACAGTATTATAATAGTTATATTCTTGTACATAGGGGCAGTATTATAGTAGTTATATTCTTGTACATAGGGAGTAGTATTATAGTAGTTATATTCTTGTACATAGGAGCAGTATTATAGTAGTTATATTCTTGTACATAGGAGCAGTATTATAGTAGTTATATTCTTGTACATAGAAGCAGTATTATAGTAGTTATATTCTTGTACATAGGGAGCAGTATTATAGTAGGTATATTCTTGTACATAGGGGCAGTATTATAGTAGTTATATTCCTGTACATAGGAGCAGTATTATAGTAGTTATATTCTTGTACATAGGAGCAGTATTATAGTAGTTATATTCTTGTACATAGGAGCAGTATTATAGTAGTTATATTCTTGTACATAGGAGCAGTATTATAGTAGTTATATTCTTGTACATAGGGAGCAGTATTATAGTAGGTATAGTCTTGTACATAGGGGCAGTATTATAGTAGTTATATTCTTGTACATAGGAGCAGCATTATAGTAGTTATATTCTTGTACATAGGAGCAGTATTATAGTAGTTATATTCTTCCACATAGGAGCAGCATTATAGTAGTTATATTCTTGTACATAGGAGCAGTATTATAGTAGTTATATTCTTGTACATAGGAGCAGTATTATAGTAGTTATATTCTTGTACATAGGAGCAGTATTATAGTAGTTATATTCTTGTACATAGGAGCAGTATTATAGTAGTTATATTCTTGTACATACGAGCAGTATTATAGAAGTTATATTCTTCTACATAGGAGCAGTATTATAGTAGTTATATTCTTGTATATAGGAGCAGTATTATAGTAGTTATATTCTTGTACATAGGAGCAGTATTATAGTAGTTATATTCTTCTACATAGGAGCAGTATTATAGTAGTTATATTCTTGTACATAGGAGCAGTATTATAGTAGTTATATTCTTGTACATAGGAGAAGTATTAAAGTAGTTATATTCTTCTACATAGGAGCAGTATTATAGTAGTTATATTCTTGTACATAGGGGCAGTATTATAGTAGTTATATTCTTGTACATAGGAGCAGTATTATAGTAGTTATATTCTTGTACATAGGGGCAGTATTATAGTAGTTATATTCTTGTACATAGGAGCAGTATTATAGTAGTTATATTCTTGTACATAGGGGGCAGTATTATAGTAGTTATATTCTTGTACATAGGAGTAGTATTATAGTAGTTTTATTCCTGTACATAGGAGCAGTATTATAGTAGTTATATTCTTCTACATAGGAGCAGTATTATAGTAGTTATATTCTTGTACATAGGGACAGTATTATAGTAGTTATATTCTTGTACATAGGGGCAGTATTATAGTAGTTATATTCTTGTACATAGGGGGTAGTATTATAGTAGTTATATTCTTGTACATAGGAGCAGTATTATAGTAGTTATATTCTTGTACATAGGAGCAGTATTATAGTAGTTATATTCTTGTACATAGCAGCAGTATTATAGTAGGTATATTCTTGTACATAGGGGCAGTATTATAGTAGTTATATTCCTGTACATAGGAGCAGTATTATAGTAGTTATATTCCTGTACATAGGAGCAGTATTATAGTAGTTATATTCTTCTACATAGGAGCAGTATTATAGTAGTTATATTCTTGTACATAGGGACAGTATTATAATAGTTATATTCTTGTACATAGGGGCAGTATTATAGTAGTTATATTCTTGTACATAGGGGGTAGTATTATAGTAGTTATATTCTTGTACATAGGAGCAGTATTATAGTAGTTATATTCTTGTACATAGGAGCAGTATTATAGTAGTTATATTCTTGTACATAGGGAGCAGTATTATAGTAGGTATATTCTTGTACATAGGGGCAGTATTATAGTAGTTATATTCCTGTACATAGGAGCAGTATTATAGTAGTTATATTCTTGTACATAGGAGCAGTATTATAGTAGTTATATTCTTGTACATAGGAGCAGTATTATAGTAGTTATATTCTTGTACATAGGAGCAGTATTATAGTAGTTATATTCTTGTACATAGGGGCAGTATTATAGTAGTTATATTCTTGTACATAAGGGCAGTATTATAGTAGTTATATTCTTGTACATAGGGGCAGTATTATAGTAGTTATATTCTTGTACATAGGGGCAGTATTATAGTAGTTATATTCTTGTACATAGGGGCAGTATTAAAGTAGTTATATTCTTGTACATAGGGGCAGTATTATAGTAGTTATATTCTTGTACATAGGGGCAGTATTATAGTAGTTATATTCTTGTACATAGGAGCAGTATTATAGTAGTTATATTCTTGTACATAGGAGCAGTATTATAGTAGTTATATTCTTGTACATAGGAGCAGTATTATAGTAGTTATATTCTTGTACATAGGAGCAGTATTATAGTAGTTATATTCTTGTACATAGGAGCAGCATTATAGTAGTTATATTCTTGTACATAGGGGCAGTATTATAGTAGTTATATTCTTGTACATAGGGAGCAGTATTATAGTAGTTATATTCTTGTACATAGGAGCAGTATTATAGTAGTTATATTCTTGTACATAGGGGCAGTATTAGAGTAGTTATATTCTTGTACATAGGGGCAGTATTATAGTAGTTATATTCTTGTACATAGGGGCAGTATTATAGTAGTTATATTCTTGTACATAGGAGCAGTATTATAGTAGTTATATTCTTGTACATAGGGGCAGTATTATAGTAGTTATATTCTTGTACATAGGGGCAGTATTATAGTAGTTATATTCTTGTACATAGGGGCAGTATTATAGTAGTTATATTCTTGTACATAGGAGCAGTATTATAGTAGTTATATTCTTGTACATAGGAGCAGTATTATAGTAGTTATATTCTTGTACATAGGAGCAGTATTATTGTAGCTATATTCTTGTACATAGGAGCAGCATTATAGTAGTTATATTCTTGTACATAGGGGCAGTATTATAGTAGTTATATTCTTGTACATAGGAGCAGTATTATAGTAGTTATATTCTTGCACATAGGAGCAGTATTATAGTAGTTATATTCTTGTACATAGGAGCAGTATTATAGTAGTTATATTCTTGTATATAGGGGCAGTATTATAGTAGTTATATTCTAGTACATAGGAGCAGTATTATAGTAGTTATATTCTAGTACATAGGAGCAGTATTATAGTAGTTATATTCTTGCATATAGGGAGCAGTATTATAGTAGTTATATTCTTGTATATAGGGACAGTATTATATTAGTTATATTCTTGCACATAGGGGCAGTATTATAGTAGTTATATTCTTGTACATAGGGACAGTATTATAGTAGTTATATTCTTGTACATAGGGGCAGTATTATAGTAGTTATATTCTTGTACATAGGAGCAGTATTATAGTAATTATATTCTTGTACATAGGGCAGTATTATAGTAGTTATATTCTTGTATATAGGGAGCAGTATTATAGTAGTTATACTCTTGTACATAGGGGGCAGTATTATCGTAGTTATATTCTTGTACATAGGGAGCAATATTATAGTAGTTATATTCTTGTATATAGGGACAGTATTATATTAGTTATATTCTTGCAGGGGTGCATTCGTGCACTTGTATTCGTGTATTTTTATTCAAAGTACTTTTTTTTCTAAGTACTCGGCAGTTATAACATGGCAGAATATAATCAAGCATCTCTTCTCTCTTCATACAGGTAAACAGATCATTCATTCTCTGAGCTGAAATATCCTGCATGTCTATTGCTCCAGTCCCTGACAGCAAGCAGCTTGAATGGTAAACAGATCATTCATTCTCTGAGCTGAAATATCCTGCATGTCTATTGCTCCAGTCCCTGACAGCAAGCAGCTTGAATGGTAAACAGATCATTCATTCTCTGAGCTGAAATATCCTGCATGTCTATTGCTCCAGTCCCTGACAGCAAGCAGCTTGAATGGTAAACAGATCATTCATTCTCTGAGCTGAAATATCCTGCATGTCTATTGCTCCAGTCCCTGACAGCAAGCAGCTTGAATGGTAAACAGATCATTCATTCTCTGAGCTGAAATATCCTGCATGTCTATTGCTCCAGTCCCTGACAGCAAGCAGCTTGAATGGTAAACAGATCATTCATTCTCTGAGCTGAAATATCCTGCATGTCTATTGCTCCAGTCCCTGACAGCAAGCAGCTTGAATGGTAAACAGATCATTCATTCTCTGAGCTGAAATATCCTGCATGTCTATTGCTCTAGTCCCTGACAGCAAGCAGCTTGAATGGTAAACAGATCATTCATTCTCTGAGCTGAAATATCCTGCATGTCTATTGCTCCAGTCCCTGACAGCAAGCAGCTTGAATGGTAAACAGATCATTCATTCTCTGAGCTGAAATATCCTGCATGTCTATTGCTCCAGTCCCTGACAGCAAGCAGCTTGAATGGTAAACAGATCATTCATTCTCTGAGCTGAAATATCCTGCATGTCTATTGCTCCAGTCCCTGACAGCAAGCAGCTTGAATGGTAAACAGATCATTCATTCTCTGAGCTGAAATATCCTGCATGTCTATTGCTCCAGTCCCTGACAGCAAGCAGCTTGAATGGTAAACAGATCATTCATTCTCTGAGCTGAAATATCCTGCATGTCTATTGCTCCAGTCCCTGACAGCAAGCAGCTTGAATGGTAAACAGATCATTCATTCTCTGAGCTGAAATATCCTGCATGTCTATTGCTCCAGTCCCTGACAGCAAGCAGCTTGAATGGTAAACAGATCATTCATTCTCTGAGCTGAAATATCCTGCATGTCTATTGCTCCAGTCCCTGACAGCAAGCAGCTTGAATGGTAAACAGATCATTCATTCTCTGAGCTGAAATATCCTGCATGTCTATTGCTCCAGTCCCTGACAGCAAGCAGCTTGAATGGTAAACAGATCATTCATTCTCTGAGCTGAAATATCCTGCATGTCTATTGCTCCAGTCCCTGACAGCAAGCAGCTTGAATGGTATCTGAGTCATTCCATCTTCGGCATTGAATCCTGCATATATCTATATATGTTAGTCATCCTATTATGCATTTTTTGTGTTTATAGATATTTAATCTGACTTTGCATGTCCTTACTCAGCGAGATCACATAACTGTTTCAAAGTGGTCTATGATCCATGTAGACCTGGACATTTGTTTATCTGATCACTACATTTATTGTGTCCTGTTGTCTCAACTGAGTTTGATTGATTGCTAACGAGCTTTAACACAAAAAAAAAAAAAATAGGAAGATCTAAGGGCTAGCCTTCTATAAATGTAGACTTAGCTTGGGGAAGCATTCATGCAGGGGTGCATTCGTGCACTTGTATTCGTGTATTTTTATTCAAAGTACTTTTTTTTCTAAGTACTCGGCAGTTATAACATGGCAGAATATAATCAAGCATCTCTTCTCTCTTCATACAGGTAAACAGATCATTCATTCTCTGAGCTGAAATATCCTGCATGTCTATTGCTCCAGTCCCTGACAGCAAGCAGCTTGAATGGTAAACAGATCATTCATTCTCTGAGCTGAAATATCCTGCATGTCTATTGCTCCAGTCCCTGACAGCAAGCAGCTTGAATGGTATCTGAGTCATTCCATCTTCGGCATTGAATCCTGCATATATCTATATATGTTAGTCATCCTATTATGCATTTTTTGTGTTTATAGATATTTAATCTGACTTTGCATGTCCTTACTCAGCGAGATCACATAACTGTTTCAAAGTGGTCTATGATCCATGTAGACCTGGACATTTGTTTATCTGATCACTACATTTATTGTGTCCTGTTGTCTCAACTGAGTTTGATTGATTGCTAACGAGCTTTAACACAAAAAAAAAAAAAATAGGAAGATCTAAGGGCTAGCCTTCTATAAATGTAGACTTAGCTTGGGGAAGCATTCATGCAGGGGTGCATTCGTGCACTTGTATTCGTGTATTTTTATTCAAAGTACTTTTTTTTCTAAGTACTCGGCAGTTATAACATGGCAGAATATAATCAAGCATCTCTTCTCTCTTCATACAGGTAAACAGATCATTCATTCTCTGAGCTGAAATATCCTGCATGTCTATTGCTCCAGTCCCTGACAGCAAGCAGCTTGAATGGTAAACAGATCATTCATTCTCTGAGCTGAAATATCCTGCATGTCTATTGCTCCAGTCCCTGACAGCAAGCAGCTTGAATGGTAAACAGATCATTCATTCTCTGAGCTGAAATATCCTGCATGTCTATTGCTCCAGTCCCTGACAGCAAGCAGCTTGAATGGTATCTGAGTCATTCCATCTTCGGCATTGAATCCTGCATATATCTATATATGTTAGTCATCCTATTATGCATTTTTTGTGTTTATAGATATTTAATCTGACTTTGCATGTCCTTACTCAGCGAGATCACATAACTGTTTCAAAGTGGTCTATGATCCATGTAGACCTGGACATTTGTTTATCTGATCACTACATTTATTGTGTCCTGTTGTCTCAACTGAGTTTGATTGATTGCTAACGAGCTTTAACACAAAAAAAAAAAAAATAGGAAGATCTAAGGGCTAGCCTTCTATAAATGTAGACTTAGCTTGGGGAAGCATTCATGCAGGGGTGCATTCGTGCACTTGTATTCGTGTATTTTTATTCAAAGTACTTTTTTTTCTAAGTACTCGGCAGTTATAACATGGCAGAATATAATCAAGCATCTCTTCTCTCTTCATACAGGTAAACAGATCATTCATTCTCTGAGCTGAAATATCCTGCATGTCTATTGCTCCAGTCCCTGACAGCAAGCAGCTTGAATGGTAAACAGATCATTCATTCTCTGAGCTGAAATATCCTGCATGTCTATTGCTCCAGTCCCTGACAGCAAGCAGCTTGAATGGTAAACAGATCATTCATTCTCTGAGCTGAAATATCCTGCATGTCTATTGCTCCAGTCCCTGACAGCAAGCAGCTTGAATGGTATCTGAGTCATTCCATCTTCGGCATTGAATCCTGCATATATCTATATATGTTAGTCATCCTATTATGCATTTTTTGTGTTTATAGATATTTAATCTGACTTTGCATGTCCTTACTCAGCGAGATCACATAACTGTTTCAAAGTGGTCTATGATCCATGTAGACCTGGACATTTGTTTATCTGATCACTACATTTATTGTGTCCTGTTGTCTCAACTGAGTTTGATTGATTGCTAACGAGCTTTAACACAAAAAAAAAAAAAATAGGAAGATCTAAGGGCTAGCCTTCTATAAATGTAGACTTAGCTTGGGGAAGCATTCATGCAGGGGTGCATTCGTGCACTTGTATTCGTGTATTTTTATTCAAAGTACTTTTTTTTCTAAGTACTCGGCAGTTATAACATGGCAGAATATAATCAAGCATCTCTTCTCTCTTCATACAGGTAAACAGATCATTCATTCTCTGAGCTGAAATATCCTGCATGTCTATTGCTCCAGTCCCTGACAGCAAGCAGCTTGAATGGTAAACAGATCATTCATTCTCTGAGCTGAAATATCCTGCATGTCTATTGCTCCAGTCCCTGACAGCAAGCAGCTTGAATGGTAAACAGATCATTCATTCTCTGAGCTGAAATATCCTGCATGTCTATTGCTCCAGTCCCTGACAGCAAGCAGCTTGAATGGTAAACAGATCATTCATTCTCTGAGCTGAAATATCCTGCATGTCTATTGCTCCAGTCCCTGACAGCAAGCAGCTTGAATGGTATCTGAGTCATTCCATCTTCGGCATTGAATCCTGCATATATCTATATATGTTAGTCATCCTATTATGCATTTTTTGTGTTTATAGATATTTAATCTGACTTTGCATGTCCTTACTCAGCGAGATCACATAACTGTTTCAAAGTGGTCTATGATCCATGTAGACCTGGACATTTGTTTATCTGATCACTACATTTATTGTGTCCTGTTGTCTCAACTGAGTTTGATTGATTGCTAACGAGCTTTAACACAAAAAAAAAAAAAATAGGAAGATCTAAGGGCTAGCCTTCTATAAATGTAGACTTAGCTTGGGGAAGCATTCATGCAGGGGTGCATTCGTGCACTTGTATTCGTGTATTTTTATTCAAAGTACTTTTTTTTCTAAGTACTCGGCAGTTATAACATGGCAGAATATAATCAAGCATCTCTTCTCTCTTCATACAGGTAAACAGATCATTCATTCTCTGAGCTGAAATATCCTGCATGTCTATTGCTCCAGTCCCTGACAGCAAGCAGCTTGAATGGTAAACAGATCATTCATTCTCTGAGCTGAAATATCCTGCATGTCTATTGCTCCAGTCCCTGACAGCAAGCAGCTTGAATGGTAAACAGATCATTCATTCTCTGAGCTGAAATATCCTGCATGTCTATTGCTCCAGTCCCTGACAGCAAGCAGCTTGAATGGTATCTGAGTCATTCCATCTTCGGCATTGAATCCTGCATATATCTATATATGTTAGTCATCCTATTATGCATTTTTTGTGTTTATAGATATTTAATCTGACTTTGCATGTCCTTACTCAGCGAGATCACATAACTGTTTCAAAGTGGTCTATGATCCATGTAGACCTGGACATTTGTTTATCTGATCACTACATTTATTGTGTCCTGTTGTCTCAACTGAGTTTGATTGATTGCTAACGAGCTTTAACACAAAAAAAAAAAAAATAGGAAGATCTAAGGGCTAGCCTTCTATAAATGTAGACTTAGCTTGGGGAAGCATTCATGCAGGGGTGCATTCGTGCACTTGTATTCGTGTATTTTTATTCAAAGTACTTTTTTTTCTAAGTACTCGGCAGTTATAACATGGCAGAATATAATCAAGCATCTCTTCTCTCTTCATACAGGTAAACAGATCATTCATTCTCTGAGCTGAAATATCCTGCATGTCTATTGCTCCAGTCCCTGACAGCAAGCAGCTTGAATGGTAAACAGATCATTCATTCTCTGAGCTGAAATATCCTGCATGTCTATTGCTCCAGTCCCTGACAGCAAGCAGCTTGAATGGTAAACAGATCATTCATTCTCTGAGCTGAAATATCCTGCATGTCTATTGCTCCAGTCCCTGACAGCAAGCAGCTTGAATGGTATCTGAGTCATTCCATCTTCGGCATTGAATCCTGCATATATCTATATATGTTAGTCATCCTATTATGCATTTTTTGTGTTTATAGATATTTAATCTGACTTTGCATGTCCTTACTCAGCGAGATCACATAACTGTTTCAAAGTGGTCTATGATCCATGTAGACCTGGACATTTGTTTATCTGATCACTACATTTATTGTGTCCTGTTGTCTCAACTGAGTTTGATTGATTGCTAACGAGCTTTAACACAAAAAAAAAAAAAATAGGAAGATCTAAGGGCTAGCCTTCTATAAATGTAGACTTAGCTTGGGGAAGCATTCATGCAGGGGTGCATTCGTGCACTTGTATTCGTGTATTTTTATTCAAAGTACTTTTTTTTCTAAGTACTCGGCAGTTATAACATGGCAGAATATAATCAAGCATCTCTTCTCTCTTCATACAGGTAAACAGATCATTCATTCTCTGAGCTGAAATATCCTGCATGTCTATTGCTCCAGTCCCTGACAGCAAGCAGCTTGAATGGTAAACAGATCATTCATTCTCTGAGCTGAAATATCCTGCATGTCTATTGCTCCAGTCCCTGACAGCAAGCAGCTTGAATGGTAAACAGATCATTCATTCTCTGAGCTGAAATATCCTGCATGTCTATTGCTCCAGTCCCTGACAGCAAGCAGCTTGAATGGTATCTGAGTCATTCCATCTTCGGCATTGAATCCTGCATATATCTATATATGTTAGTCATCCTATTATGCATTTTTTGTGTTTATAGATATTTAATCTGACTTTGCATGTCCTTACTCAGCGAGATCACATAACTGTTTCAAAGTGGTCTATGATCCATGTAGACCTGGACATTTGTTTATCTGATCACTACATTTATTGTGTCCTGTTGTCTCAACTGAGTTTGATTGATTGCTAACGAGCTTTAACACAAAAAAAAAAAAAATAGGAAGATCTAAGGGCTAGCCTTCTATAAATGTAGACTTAGCTTGGGGAAGCATTCATGCAGGGGTGCATTCGTGCACTTGTATTCGTGTATTTTTATTCAAAGTACTTTTTTTTCTAAGTACTCGGCAGTTATAACATGGCAGAATATAATCAAGCATCTCTTCTCTCTTCATACAGGTAAACAGATCATTCATTCTCTGAGCTGAAATATCCTGCATGTCTATTGCTCCAGTCCCTGACAGCAAGCAGCTTGAATGGTAAACAGATCATTCATTCTCTGAGCTGAAATATCCTGCATGTCTATTGCTCCAGTCCCTGACAGCAAGCAGCTTGAATGGTAAACAGATCATTCATTCTCTGAGCTGAAATATCCTGCATGTCTATTGCTCCAGTCCCTGACAGCAAGCAGCTTGAATGGTATCTGAGTCATTCCATCTTCGGCATTGAATCCTGCATATATCTATATATGTTAGTCATCCTATTATGCATTTTTTGTGTTTATAGATATTTAATCTGACTTTGCATGTCCTTACTCAGCGAGATCACATAACTGTTTCAAAGTGGTCTATGATCCATGTAGACCTGGACATTTGTTTATCTGATCACTACATTTATTGTGTCCTGTTGTCTCAACTGAGTTTGATTGATTGCTAACGAGCTTTAACACAAAAAAAAAAAAAATAGGAAGATCTAAGGGCTAGCCTTCTATAAATGTAGACTTAGCTTGGGGAAGCATTCATGCAGGGGTGCATTCGTGCACTTGTATTCGTGTATTTTTATTCAAAGTACTTTTTTTTCTAAGTACTCGGCAGTTATAACATGGCAGAATATAATCAAGCATCTCTTCTCTCTTCATACAGGTAAACAGATCATTCATTCTCTGAGCTGAAATATCCTGCATGTCTATTGCTCCAGTCCCTGACAGCAAGCAGCTTGAATGGTAAACAGATCATTCATTCTCTGAGCTGAAATATCCTGCATGTCTATTGCTCCAGTCCCTGACAGCAAGCAGCTTGAATGGTAAACAGATCATTCATTCTCTGAGCTGAAATATCCTGCATGTCTATTGCTCCAGTCCCTGACAGCAAGCAGCTTGAATGGTAAACAGATCATTCATTCTCTGAGCTGAAATATCCTGCATGTCTATTGCTCCAGTCCCTGACAGCAAGCAGCTTGAATGGTATCTGAGTCATTCCATCTTCGGCATTGAATCCTGCATATATCTATATATGTTAGTCATCCTATTATGCATTTTTTGTGTTTATAGATATTTAATCTGACTTTGCATGTCCTTACTCAGCGAGATCACATAACTGTTTCAAAGTGGTCTATGATCCATGTAGACCTGGACATTTGTTTATCTGATCACTACATTTATTGTGTCCTGTTGTCTCAACTGAGTTTGATTGATTGCTAACGAGCTTTAACACAAAAAAAAAAAAAATAGGAAGATCTAAGGGCTAGCCTTCTATAAATGTAGACTTAGCTTGGGGAAGCATTCATGCAGGGGTGCATTCGTGCACTTGTATTCGTGTATTTTTATTCAAAGTACTTTTTTTTCTAAGTACTCGGCAGTTATAACATGGCAGAATATAATCAAGCATCTCTTCTCTCTTCATACAGGTAAACAGATCATTCATTCTCTGAGCTGAAATATCCTGCATGTCTATTGCTCCAGTCCCTGACAGCAAGCAGCTTGAATGGTAAACAGATCATTCATTCTCTGAGCTGAAATATCCTGCATGTCTATTGCTCCAGTCCCTGACAGCAAGCAGCTTGAATGGTAAACAGATCATTCATTCTCTGAGCTGAAATATCCTGCATGTCTATTGCTCCAGTCCCTGACAGCAAGCAGCTTGAATGGTATCTGAGTCATTCCATCTTCGGCATTGAATCCTGCATATATCTATATATGTTAGTCATCCTATTATGCATTTTTTGTGTTTATAGATATTTAATCTGACTTTGCATGTCCTTACTCAGCGAGATCACATAACTGTTTCAAAGTGGTCTATGATCCATGTAGACCTGGACATTTGTTTATCTGATCACTACATTTATTGTGTCCTGTTGTCTCAACTGAGTTTGATTGATTGCTAACGAGCTTTAACACAAAAAAAAAAAAAATAGGAAGATCTAAGGGCTAGCCTTCTATAAATGTAGACTTAGCTTGGGGAAGCATTCATGCAGGGGTGCATTCGTGCACTTGTATTCGTGTATTTTTATTCAAAGTACTTTTTTTTCTAAGTACTCGGCAGTTATAACATGGCAGTTAGACAGGGCAGGAGACAGGTAAGAAAAACTAAATCTATTCCCTATTCACTTGAAACAACACAAATACTCACCATATTTATTTGCATATTCTATATCCTGGCTGCTGCATTCACTCACATTCACCGCCCTTGCATTAACTCTCTACACTCCATCCATATCGGCCCCTCTGTCCTTGCCTCTCCTATGTATAGCACTCATGCTCTGTTCACATTGCTTAGCAGCGCAGATCCATTCAGTCCCACCATCCAACACAAGAGACGCTCTCACAAATCACTTAACCATCTGCTCACTCTTTCGATCCTCCTCCTCCTAGTTGCTGGAGACATCTCTCCAAACCCCGGCCCCCCATGTTATAGCCAGTCAAACCTCCCAATTGCTACACCCAGAAACCCCTCTAACCTTATTAATATTCCCTGCATGCCTTCTGTCTCTTTGAATTGTGCCCTTTGGAATTCTCGCTCTGTGTGTAATAAACTCTCCTTCATCCATGACTTCTTCCTTTCTAATTCTCTTAATCTCCTGGCTCTTACTGAAACCTGGATCCAGCAGTCAGACACCACCGCTGCTGCTGCTCTTTCATATGGTGCACTACACTTTTCTCATACCCCAAGATCGGACAACAGAGCAGGTGGAGGCGTTGGTCTGCTCCTTTCACCAAAATGTACTTTCCAAGTTATCCCCCAAGTACCCTCACTTGTCTTCCCTTCCTTTGAGGTCCATGTGGTCAGACTCTACGTCCCCTTCTCCATGCGAGTGGTGGTGGTGTATCGTCCTCCCGGCCCCTCTCATCAGTTCCTGGATCACTTTGCCACCTGGCTTCCACACTTTCTTTCCTGTGACACCCCCACCCTTATCATGGGTGATTTCAACATCCCTATTGCCTCTCCCCTCTCCCCATCTGCTTCTCACCTTTTGGCTCTAACCTCCTCTTTCGGCCTCTCGCAGCATACTAACTCGCCAACACATGAAGATGGAAACTCCCTTGACTTGGTCTTCTCCCGGCTTTGCTCAGTGGATGATTTCACAAACTCCCCTCTCCCACTCTCTGACCACCACCTTCTTTCATTCTCTATCAAGAACTGCCATCCCGCTCAGGTCACCCCCACTTTCCACACTTATAGAAACATACAGGCCATTAACACCCAGGAACTTATGAAGAACTTGCAGTCCTCATTGGCCCCAATCTCCTCCATCTCATGTCCTGATTCTGCTCTGAAGCATTACAATGAAACCCTGCAAAGTGCCCTGGATGAAGCTGCTCCTCCTATACATAAAACAACTCGGCACAGACGGCAACAACCGTGGCACACGCTGCAAACACGTTTCCTGCAGCGGTGCTCCAGGTGCGCAGAACGTCTGTGGAGAAAATCTAATCTACCCGAAGATTTCATCCATTATAAGTTCATGCTAAAGACATACAATTCTGCCCTTCACCTCTCCAAACAAACCTACTTCAACACCCTCATCACCTCCCTGTCCAATAACCCTAAACGTCTCTTTGACACGTTCCAGTCCCTACTCAACCCAAGAGCGCAGGCCCCAACCACGGATCTCCGTGCTGACAATCTGGCCAATTACTTCAAAGAAAAAATTGACCATATTCGACAGGAAATCATCTCCCAATCTCTTCATACCATGCACTGTCCTCCCTCCCCCACTGCATCTAGTTCACTCTCTGACTTTGAACCAGTTACAGAAGAAGAAGTAAGCAGGCTCCTTGCATCTTCTCGCCCGACCACTTGCACCAGTGACCCCATTCCGTCACATTTCCTCCAGTCCCTTTCCCCGGCTGTCACCTCTCACCTAACAAAAATATTCAACCTTTCCCTCACTTCCGGTATTTTTCCCTCCTCATTTAAGCATGCCATCATACATCCATTACTTAAAAAACCATCCCTCGACCAAAACTGTGCCGCTAATTATAGACCTGTCTCTAATCTTCCCTTCATCTCTAAACTCCTCGAACGCCTGGTCCACTCCCGTCTTACCCGCTATCTCTCAGATAACTCTCTTCTCGACCCTCTTCAATCTGGTTTCCGCTCTTTACACTCTACTGAAACTGCCCTCACTAAAGTCTCTAATGACCTACTAACAGCTAAATCTAATGGTCACTACTCCATGCTAATTCTCTTGGATCTCTCTGCAGCATTTGATACTGTGGATCATCAGCTCCTCCTCACTATGCTCCGCTCCATCGGCCTCAAGGACACCGTTCTCTCCTGGTTCTCCTCCTATCTCTCTGACCGATCCTTCACTGTATGTTTCGCTGGTTCCTCCTCCTCTCACCTTCCCCTTACTGTTGGGGTTCCTCAAGGATCAGTCCTAGGCCCCCTCCTCTTCTCTTTGTATACTGCCCCTATTGGACAAACAATCAGTAGATTTGGCTTCCAGTACCATCTCTATGCTGACGACACCCAACTATACACTTCTTCTCCTGATCTCACGCCTGCCTTATTAGAAAACACCAGTGATTGTCTTACCGCTGTCTCTAGCATCATGTCCTCCCTCTATCTGAAACTAAACCTGTCAAAAACTGAACTCCTCGTGTTTTCTCCCTCTACTAACCTACCTTTGCCTGACATTGCCATCTCCGTTTGCGGTTCCACCATTACTCCAAAGCAACATGCCCGCTGCCTTGGGGTCATCCTTGATTCTGACCTTTCATTCACCCCCCACATCCGATCACTGGCTCGCTCTTCTTACCTGCATCTCAAAAACATTTCTAGAATTCGCCCTTTTCTTACTTTCGACTCTGCAAAAACTCTTACTGTTTCACTTATTCATTCTCGTCTGGACTATTGTAACTCTCTACTAATCGGCCTTCCTCTTACCAAACTCTCCCCGCTCCAATCTGTCCTGAATGCTGCTGCCAGGATCATATTCCTCACCAACCGTTACACCGATGCCTCTACCTTGTGCCAGTCATTACACTGGTTACCCATCCACTCAAGAATCCAGTACAAAACTACTACCCTCATCCACAAAGCACTCCATGGCTCAGCACCACCCTACATCTCCTCTCTGGTCTCAGTCTACCACCCTACCCGTGCCCTCCGCTCCGCTGATGACCTCAGGTTAGCATCCTCAATAATCAGAACCTCCCACTCCCGTCTCCAAGACTTTACACGTGCTGCGCCGATTCTTTGGAATGCACTACCTAGGATAATACGATTAATCCCCAATCCCCACAGTTTTAAGCGTGCCCTAAAAACTCATTTGTTCAGACTGGCCTACCGCCTCAATGCATTAACCTAACGATCCCTGTGTGGCCTATACTAAAAAAAAAAAAAAAAAAATTAATTAACTGGTTCATGCAGCTTTACATGAACACCCAAGCCTTACACTATGGCTGGTCCGAATAACTATAGCAATTGTTACCATCCACCTCTCGTGTCTCCCCTTTTCCTCATAGTTTGTAAGCTTACGAGCAGGGCCCTCACTCCTCTTGGTATCTGTTTTGAACTGTATTTCTGTTATGCTGTAATGTCTATTGTATGTACAAGTCCCCTCTATAATTTGTAAAGCGCTGCGGAATATGTTGGCGCTATATAAATAAAATTATTATTATTATTATTATTCTTGTACATAGGGGCAGTATTATAGTAGTTATATTCTTGTACATAGGAGCAGTATTATAGTAGTTATATTCTTGTACATAGGGGCAGTATTATAGTAGTTATATTCTTATGCATAGGAGCAGTATTATAGTAATTATATTCTTGTACATAGAGGCAGCATTATAGTAGTTATATTCTTGTACATTGGAGCAGTATTACAGTAGTTATATTCTTGTACATAGGGGCAGTATTATAGTAGTTATATTCTAGTACATAGGAGCAGTATTATAGTAGTTATATTCTAGTACATAGGAGCAGTATTATAGTAGTTATATTCTTGCATATAGGGAGCAGTATTATAGTAGTTATATTCTTGTATATAGGGACAGTATTATATTAGTTATATTCTTGTACATAGGGGCAGTATTATAGTAGTTATATTCTTGTACATAGGGGCAGTATTATAGTAGTTATATTCTTGTACATAGGGCAGTATTATAGTAGTTATATTCTTGTATATAGGGAGCAGTATTATAGTAGTTATACTCTTGTACATAGGGGGCAGTATTATCGTAGTTATATTCTTGTACATAGGGAGCAGTATTATAGTAGTTATATTCTTGTATATAGGGACAGTATTATATTAGTTATATTCTTGTACATAGGGGCAGTATTATAGTAGTTATATTCTTGTACATAGGAGCAGTATTATAGTAGTTATATTCTTGTACATAGGGGCAGTATTATAGTAGTTATATTCTTATGCATAGGAGCAGTATTATAGTAATTATATTCTTGTACATAGAGGCAGCATTATAGTAGTTATATTCTTGTACATTGGAGCAGTATTACAGTAGTTATATTCTTGTACATAGGGGCAGTATTATAGTAGTTATATTCTTGTACACAGGAGTAGCATTATAGTAGTTATATTCTTGTATATAGGGGCAGTATTATAGTAGTTATATTCTTGTACATAGGAGCAGTATTATAGTAGTTAAATTCTTGTACATAGGGGCAGCATTATAGTAGTTATATTCTTGTACATAGGGGCAGTATTATAGTAGTTATATTCTTGTATATAGGGGCAGTATTATAGTAGTTATATTCTTGTACATAGGAGCAGTACTATAGTAGTTATATTCTTGTACATAGG
This sequence comes from Ranitomeya imitator, assembly GCF_032444005.1. NCBI lineage: Eukaryota > Metazoa > Chordata > Amphibia > Anura > Dendrobatidae > Ranitomeya > Ranitomeya imitator. The sequence continues at coordinate 24,131,592 of NC_091287.1, forward strand.
GGCAGCATTATAGTAGTTATATTCTTGTACATAGGAGTAGTATTACAGTAGTTATATTCTTGTATATAGGGGCAGTATTATAGTAGTTATATTATTGTACATAGGAGTAGCATTATAGTAGTTATATTCTTGTATATAGGAGCAGTATTATAGTAGTTATATTCTTGTACATAGGAGCAGTATTATAGTAGTTATATTCTTGTACATAGGAGCAGTATTATAGTAGTTATATTCTTGTACATAGGAGCAGTATTATAGTAGTTATATTCTTGTACATAGGGGCAGCATTATAGTAGTTATATTCTTGCACATAGGAGTAGTATTACAGTAGTTATATTCTTGTACATAGGAGCAGTATTATAGTAGTTATATTCTTGTACATAGGGGCAGTATTATAGTAGTTATATTCTTGTATATAGGGGCAGTATTATAGTAGTTATATTCTTGTACATAGGAGCAGTATTACAGTAGTTATATTCTTGTACCTAGGGGCAGTATTATAGTAGTTATATTCTTGTACATAGGAGTAGCGTTATAGTAGTTATATTCTTGTACATGGGGGCAGTATTATAGTAGATATATTCTTGTACATAGGGGCAGCATTATAGTAGTTATATTCTTGTACATAGGGGCAGCATTATAGTAGTTATATTCTTGTACATAGGGGCAGCATTATAGTAGTTATATTCTTGTACATAGGAGTAGCATTATAGTAGTTATATTCTTTTACATAGGGGCAGTATTATAGTAGTTGTATTCTTGTGCATAGGGGCAGTATTATAGTAGTTATATTCTTGTACATAGGAGCAGTATTATAGTAGTTATATTCTTGTGCATAGGGGCAGTATTATAGTAGTTATATTCTTGTACATAGGAGCAGTATTAAACAGGGAATAACAAAAAAATAACAAAAAACTGACTGGCACATCCAAGCTAGTGTGAATAGGTGCTAACTTAGGAGATGTTAACTCCACGTACAATATGCAAAAAAGTTGTCCAAGAGAGGTATTCATACACATAGGAGTACCCATCAGTTTTTTAACGAGACCACCTTGACAATGGTTGATGGGCAGACATAACTTGGCCAAATTGTGTGCAAAGCGTGTCATTTTTTTCTAGAATTCAGAAGCCGTACAGCTATTCATATTTCATATATTTCATATTGACATGCTTTACCACGATAGAGGGCAACTTTCTGTATATAGTATTATACAAGGAGTCTGTACGTTCTCCCTGCGTTTGCGTAGGTTTCCTCCATAAACATACTGATTTCTGAATTTAGGGGACAGTGACGATGTCTGTAAAGTGCTGCAGAATATGATACAAGCAAACGCATACTATTAGTCCTACATTTCCCATCCTTGCTCTGCTATTGGAGGGTTATTTGGAGATCTTTCAAACACATTAATCTGCTACAATGTATCGCTCTATTGTTCCATAGACAGATTCTATTCTTACAGTTGATACATTGTGATGGCTGCTGATGTGAACCCTTCCAGCTCATGTAGAATGGATAAAAGGCGATGTTTGTCCTGAGCTCCTTCCTCTTAGTCTGTTTTCTCCTTCCCTTGCCCTCATACCTCCTTGTTCTTCTTCCCCTCCCTCCTCCACCACGCACAGTCGCACTGCAGAAACTCTTCATGTCTCCCTTCCTTGGCTTCCTTCTTACAGATGTGATATTAATATGTCTGAAGATTTCAGTGGGCCTGCCCAGTGGATGTTAATTGATGCCCCCACTGTGTCACAGTTCTTCGCCATAGTCTTCTGCATGGATCTACCGTGGTGCCAGCCGACTGAGGAATAATAACTGGTAAGAAAAAGGAAACCGACCTGACATTTAGTATTTAGAGGCTGAATGCTGATGTAGCAGAGCTGAGTAATTTGCACCATAACTTTATAACGACTTGTGCCAAATGTTCCCGTCCATTATTTTTTGCATTAAAGAGTTAATACCAGGTTTTCCGCGTACGGTTTTTAGGCGCTCGTGCTTGTCTCCGCTTCCTTATCTTCGCCTCAATGTCACATTGCCTTTGTATTGATCACTGTATATAAGACCTTATTGATTTTGCTATTGTAGCTGAATGGGATTTATTTTGGGGGTTTCGTAATTAAGAGGAATTCCCTTCGGGAGGCGTTGGAGTAGATACCAGATGTGTTTTATGATGTTCTTCAGAAGCTCAAAGATTAGAAAGTGAATATTTGAAGGAAGAAAACTTCAGGGTTTTGTAATTCCATGTTCCTTATGATCCTTAGGATCCATGTTCCTTATGATCCTTAGGATCCATGTTCCTTAAGATCAGGTTTATATATAGGAAGCGTTGAAGCTGAGACTTGACTTATTGGCTCCGATTCATCAAATGTTTACACCAGAAATCTGGCATCAACTCGCACGTGAAGTTGTGCAAAAATGTTGTTACTTTTGGCATTTTCACGCCGATCTTGGGCAGTTCCATCAAAATAAGTTGAGCTGAGGGAGGACGGGATATTACCAACTCCAATTTATGACGCCTCTGACTCCAACACACCTCTTCATCAAGACTTGTGTGAACATCGCAGGTCTTGATGAATCGGGGTCATATGTTTTGCACAAGAGCTATGGATTGGTGATGTCACTCCATACCAAGGATCTTAAGTAAAGGGGCTTTGGAAAATTCCTGTCTCCCTGAGTTTTACTCATCCTCCCCAGGTCCAGCGCTGAGTCTTTGCTGCAACTCCCGGTGTCTGTTATTGTCTGACATCTCGTCGACTGCACTCGAGCCAATCATTGAGCTCAGAAGCTCTAAGTGGTTCATGCTGTCAACTCTAGTGGAGCTGTTGAGCTCAGTAAATGGCTGCAGCGCTGTTGATGTGATGTCAGCACTGCAGACGATACCAGATACCGGGGGGCAGCAGTGGAGACTTGTTTTCCTATTTATCAAACTACAGATAAGAAGAAAAGGTCAGAGATGTTGAAATCTGTCAGAGAAAACACCAGGGGTAATAGCGCAGATCCCACCGCTGCCGCCAGTGTTTATATACAATATAGAAGATGACACAAAATGGGAACAAAACAGTGTATACAATAACATAAATAAAAGGGATAAACAGAAGAAATGTACTGAACCTGATGTTTCAGGGCTTGCACTCGCTTTTATGACGGGGTGCGCATTGGTCTGTAGAGACAACGGACAGAACTTCAGTAAACTGCATCTCCCCGGACTGACAAAAGACAGAAACACAAACTCTGATTTTTATTACGTCAAGATTATACCAACATACGTCCCCTTGGTGAGCTCATATGGGGACTGGTCATGGAATGTGCTAGTTTTTTTAAAAAGTTTATGAGATCCCTAACTTTCAAAGTATCTTCACCCCTGGAGGTCCCAGGAGATAGATACTGTCGTCATGTTCCCTATCACGATTTTACCTTTCTAAAAAGATGAAACATGGCAAGGATAGCATCATCCATCTGTGTGATATTATGTTGGAGACATTCGGCCGGCCTGATGTGATGTGACTGAATGCATTATGTTTGTCCCTTCCATATGATATATATATATCTCTCCCATAAATATATCAGGTCGATACAAATGCCAATATTCATCACTGGCCAATGGCTCCATTGAGTCTGAGATCATTTCTTTGAACAGAGAAGGCTGATTCCTTTGAACAGAGTAAGCTCTTGTACTTCACTGCCTCTGAGTATACATTTCCTAGGCTTGTTGGCTGTTTCTCATCAGATCCCCTGTGGTAATTACCTGTTCACGGCTGGGGGTCCTTCTTCAATAGTGGTCAGCTCCTTGTTATAATTAATCTCATATGTTCAATGTGAGGGTGATATGTCCCCCTCAAAAGATTTCTTTATGGATTTTACAATTGTTCTCTATGACAAAATCCAACACTCACATTCCTTTTTCCTGACACCAGTATACATATTAGATGGCTGGCCAGTCCTGGGTGGACCCAAGGGTTATTCCACCGTGCAACCTCAGCAAATTCAGTTCTTGGACTATCTGGTAACAGGCAGGCACTATGATGGGCAGGCAGTTAACGGAAATCTGTCAGAAGGATTTCATCCCCCCAAACTATTTACATGCACATGTAACACTTTGCATGCAGCCTCCTTTGGCTTGACTGACAACCTATATGCTGCTGTGACTTTGAGCAAAGGAGATGTCAGTGAAGCAGGAGGAAGTGGTGCTGGGTGGAGAATAGAGCTGGAGTGACATAGGCTTCAGATCTACCATAGCTCTGCAGTCTCGTTTTCAGATCAATTGAAATGCTGATTTTTCTACAACAAAGGCACGGACTGGCCATATAAACTTATTGCTTGATTTGGAAAAAGCCACATGCATAGATTGGGGCGGGGAATCCTGCAGACAGCTCCCCTTTCGTTATATTTTCTGTTGTGAATTCTGCTCTTGGGCTCCCTCCGGTGGCTGTAAGTGGCACTTTTGTGAGTTCTGCTCTTGGGCTCCCTCTTGTGGTTTCAAGTGGTATGGCTGCTCCTTGGAGTTAGCTGTTGTCAGCTGCCTCCACTTATCATCTCCTCTCTCGCCTATTTAAGCCTGGCTGTTCCTTCAGCTAGTGTCACTTGTAAATGGTTCCTGGTTGGATTCACATCTTTTTGGAGTTCCCTGTTATCCTGACCAGTTCAGCAAAGTTAAGTTTTTGCTTACTTTTTCTGTCCATAGTTTGTGGACTTATCCGTTCAGTGCTTTCTTTGTTTGTCCAGCATTATCAGTTTGTATTATTTTCTGTCTTGCTGGAAGCTCTGGGAAGCAGAGTGACCCTCCACACCTTTAGTCAGGTGTGGAGATTTTTTGTTTACTCTGCGTGGATTTTTGTAGTGTTTTATACTGACCGCACAGTGTCCCATCCTGTCCTATCTATCAAGCTAGACTGACCTCCTGTGCTCATCCTGGTTTCATTCTGTGTATGTCTTTTTCCTCTCCACTCACAGTCATTATTTGTGGGGGGCTAATCTATCCTTTGGGGATTTTCTCTGAGGCAAGATAGTTTTCCTGCTTCTGTCTTCAGGGGTAGTTAGCTCTTAGGCTGTGACGAGATGCCTAGGGAGAGTTAGGAGCATTCCACGGCTGCTTCTAGTGTTGTGTTGAGCTTAGGGTCTGCGGTCAGTACAGTTACCACTTCCCTCAGAGCTCGTTCCATGTTGCTCCTAGACCACCGCATCATAACAATTTTCATGATCTATGAGTAAAACCAATGAACCCAAAGAAAACCAATGCAAACAATGGTCGGTCCTTGGGCTTTGGTCTTGCCTCCTTCTCAGATTCTAGACCATGGTGCTGACTACTGCGCCCAAAACCCTCACTGGGAGTCCGCTACGCCCCACTGCTTCCTCGCTGGCACCATCTAGAACATACAGGCAGTGTTCCCTGCAGTCAGAGGAAGACTATGGCTGATGAAGGATGGGACACATAGGGTGTCATCCCCCCTATTCACCCCCAAGGCTGAATTTAAAAAAATCATCTAATTTCCCTTGAAAACAGATCTAGATCCATTGATCTGCAGATCCATCCTGAAGGAGCAGTCGATCCCAATAATTGCCGAGTGTAACCATGCTCCAAAAATGATTCCACCAGCGATGATCGAGCCAACGATCCTTTGACTATTGCATTTTGCTGACCTACAGCTATCATTGCTGATTTGCTTCGACGTCCAGTTTCTCATACATTTCACTATCTCTGCTTGCTTTCAGAATGTTTCATAGATGCCAGAGTTTTTGGGGGGCAGAATTATTGTCTTAGGAACCTTGTCTCCCGCAGTGGTGATGGCCGTGTCATATAAAAGTCACACCGTATACTTCGGCACCAGATTGCAGAGATGTTCCCATTTTCGGGGTTCTCTTCTCTGTGGGTGCCCCCTGTATTATTATTATTATTTATTATTATAGCGCCATTTATTCCATGGCGCTTTACATGTGTAGACGTTTGCATTACTTCTATCAGGAGGACTTGTCTATTATTGTTACATTTGTAGCAGGCAGTGATGTTTCCGTGTCGGCTTCATTTCTGCGCTCTCTTTCAGTTTTGTCCCAGTAATAAGACAATGTTTTCAGTACGTTCCCTCCCATTGTTTCCTCTCTGTAATGGTCGGTAATGGGTCATTGTGATCCTCGTTCATTAAGCTGCATTACTATTAACCGTTGTGAGCACCTGCTGGAGGCTTTACTGCTTAAGCTAATTGCACAAAGCAGTGAACATAAACCGCGCGGCTCCAATTCCATTTACAATCGCGGGGAATGTTACGTAGCAGAGAACTGGATTAATTCAGCGACGCAGGATCCTGTACACAGCACTGGTTATAGTGGGAAACAACATGGAGGATTGCCAAAGATGTAGGGAAGTCAGGAACAATACTGTTACCTATATTCTGTTACACATTGTATAGCGGCATTATTTACATACTGCAGAACTGTGAATACAGCTATGGAGGATCGGAACAGCATTTATAAATAAATGTATGTATACAGTGACTGCACCAGCAGAATAGTGAGCGCAGCTCTGGAGTATAATACAGGATGTAACTCAGGATCAGTAATGTAATGTATGTACACAGTGACTGCACCAGCAGAATAGTGAGTGCAGCTCTGGAGTATAATACAGGATGTAACTCAGGATCAGTAATGTAATGTATGTACACAGTGACTGCACAAGCAGAATAGTGAGTGCAGCTCTGGAGTATAATACAGGATGTAACTCAGGATCAGTAATGTAATGTATGTACACAGTGACTGCACCAGCAGAATAGTGAGTGCGGCTCTGGGGTATAATACAGGATGTAACTCAGGATCAGTAATGTAATGTATGTATACAGTGACTGCACCAGCAGAATAGTGAGTGCAGCTCTGGAGTATAATACAGGATGTAACTCAGGATCAGTAATGTAATGTATGTACACAGTGACTGCACCAGCAGAATAGTGAGTGCAGCTCTGGGGTATAATACAGGATGCAACTCAGGATCAGTAATGTCATGCATGTACACAGTGACTGCACCAGCAGAATAGTGAGTGCAGCTCTGGAGTATAATACAGGATGTAACTCGGGATCAGTAATGTAATGTATGTACACAGTGACTGCACCAGCAGAATAGTGAGTGCGGCTCTGGGGTATAATACAGGATGTAACTCAGGATCAGTAATGTAATGTATGTACACAGTGACTGCACCAGCAGAATAGTGAGTGCAGCTCTGGGGTATAATACAGGATGTAACTCAGGATCAGTAATGTAATGTATATACGCAGTGACTGCACCAGCAGAATAGTGAGTGCAGCTCTGGAGTATAATACAGGATGTAACTCAGGATCAGTAATGTAATGTATGTACACAGTGTCTGCACCAGCAGAATAGTGAGTGCAGCTCTGGAGTATAATACAGGACGTAACTCAGGATCAGTAATGTAATGTATGTACACAGTGACTGCACAAGCAGAATAGTGAGTGCAGCTCTGGGGTATAATACAGGATGTATCTCAGGATCAGTAATGTAATGTATGTACACAGTGTCTGCACCAGCAGAATAGTGAGTGCAGCTCTGGAGTATAATACAGGATGTAACTCAGGATCAGTAATGTAATGTATGTACACAGTGACTGCACCAGCAGAATAGTGAGTGCAGCTCTGGAGTATAATACAGGATGTAACTCAGGATCAGTAATGTAATGTATGTACACAGTGACTGCACCAGCAGAATAGTGAGTGCAGCTCTGGAGTATAATACAGGATGTAACTCAGGATCAGTAATGTAATGTATGTACACAGTGACTGCACCAGCAGAATAGTGAGTGCAGCTCTGGGGTATAATACAGGATGTAACTCAGGATCAGTAATGTAATGTATATACGCAGTGACTGCACCAGCAGAATAGTGAGTGCAGCTCTGGGGTATAATACAGGATGTAACTCAGGATCAGTAATGTAACGTATGTACACAGTGACTGTCCGGTCTCTCCTCACTCCCGCTCCCTCACAGATCACTGCGTATGCCGGTTCATACTATGCATAGTATGTTTTGCTGAATAAAGAGCACACTTGGAAGAAGCGCAAGGGTGAGTGCTGCATCATTTTTCTTCTCATTATATGGTCAGTAATGTAATGTATGTACACAGTGACTGCACAAGCAGAATAGTGAGTGCAGCTCTGGAGTATAATACAGGATGTAACTCAGGATCAGTAATGTAATGTATGTACACAGTGACTGCACCAGCAGAATAGTGAGTGCGGCTCTGGGGTATAATACAGGATGTAACTCAGGATCAGTAATGTAATGTATGTATACAGTGACTGCACCAGCAGAATAGTGAGTGTAGCTCTGGGGTATAATACAGGATGTAACTCAGGATCAGTAATGTAACGTATGTACACAGTGACTGCACCAGCAGAATTGTGAGTGCGGCTCTGGGGTATAATACAGGATGTAACTCAGGATCAGTAATGTAATGTATGTATACAGTGACTGCACCAGCAGAATAGTGAGTGCAGCTCTGGGGTATAATACAGGATGTAACTCAGGATCAGTAATGTAATGTATGTACACAGTGACTGCACCAGCAGAATAGTGAGTGCAGCTCTGGAGTATAATACAGGATGTAACTCGGGATCAGTAATGTAATGTATGTACACAGTGACTGCACCAGCAGAATAGTGAGCGCAGCTCTGGGGTATAATACAGGATGTAACTCAGGATCAGTAATGTAATATATGTTTACAGTGACTGCACCAGCAGAATAGTGAGTGCAGCTCTGGGGTATAATACAGGATGTAACTCAGGATCAGTAATGTAATATATGTACACAGTGACTGCACCAGCAGGATAGTGAGTGCAGCTCTGGAGTATAATACAGGATGTAACTCAGGATCAGTAATGTAATGTATGTATACAGTGACTGCACCAGCAGAATACTGAGTGCAACTCTGGAGTATAAAACAGGATGTAACTCAGGATCAGTAATGTAATGTATGTACACAGTGACTGCACCAGCAGAATAGTGAGCACAGCTCTGGAGTATAGTACAGGGTGTAACTCAGGGTCAGCAATATAATGTATGTACACAGTGACCGCACCAGCAGAATAGTGAGTGCAGCTCTGGGGTATAACACAGGATGTAATCAGGATCAGTAATGTAATGTATGTACACAGTGACTGCACCAGCAGAATAGTGAGTGCAGCTCTGGAGTATAATACAGGATGTAACGCAGGATCAGTAATGTAATGTATGTACACAGTGACTGCACCAGCAGAATAGTGAGTGCAGCTCTGGGGTATAATACAGGATGTAACGCAGGATCAGTAATGTAATGTATGTACACAGTGACTGCACCAGCAGAATAGTGAGCACAGCTCTGGAGTATAGTACAGGGTGTAACTCAGGGTCAGCAATATAATGTATGTACACAGTGACAGCACCAGCAGAATAGTGAGTGCAGCTCTGGGGTATAACACAGGATGTAATCAGGATCAGTAATGTAATGTATGTACACAGTGACTGCACCAGCAGAATAGTGAGTGCAGCTCTGGAGTATAATACAGGATGTAACGCAGGATCAGTAATGTAATGTATGTACACAGTGACTGCACCAGCAGAATAGTGAGTGCAGCTCTGGGGTATAATACAGGATGTAACTCAGGATCAGTAATGTAATGTATATACGCAGTGACTGCACCAGCAGAATAGTGAGTGCAGCTCTGGAGTATAATACAGGATGTAACTCAGGATCAGTAATGTAATGTATGTACACAGTGACTGCACCAGCAGAATAGTGAGTGCAGCTCTGGAGTATAATACAGGATGTAACTCAGGATCAGTAATGTAATGTATGTTTACAGTGACTGCACCAGCAGAATAGTGAGTGCAGCTCTGGGGTATAATGCAGGATTTAACTCAGGATCAGTAATGTAATGTATGTTTACAGTGACTGCACCAGCAGAATAGTGAGTGCAGCTCCGGAGTATAATGCAGGATGTAACGCAGGATCAGTACAGGATCAGTAATGTTTTGTAAGTACACAGTGACTGCACCAGCAGAATAGTGAGTGCATCTCTGGAGTATAATGCAGGATTTAACTCAGGATCAGTAATGTAAATATATGTACCCAGTGACTGCACAAGCAGAATAGTGAGTGCAGCTCTGGGGTATAATACAGGATGTAACTCAGGATCAGTAATGTAATGTATGTACACAGTGACTGCACAAGCAGAATAGTGAGTGCAGCTCTGGAGTATAATACAGGATGTAACTCAGGATCAGTAATGTAATGTATGTACACAGTGACTGCACCAACAGAATACTGAGTGCATCTCTGGAGTATAATACAGGATTTAACTCAGGACCAGTAATGTATGTAAAAAGTGACTGCACCAGCAGAATAGTGAGCACAGCTCTGGGGTATAATATAAGATGTAATCAGGATCAGTAATGTAATGTATGTACAAAGTGACTGCACCAGCAGAATAGTGAGCACAGCTCTGGAGTATAGTACAGGGTGTAACTCAGGGTCAGTAATGTAATGTATGTACACAGTGACTGCACCAGCAGAATAGTGAGTGCAGCTCTGGGGTATAACACAGGATGTAATCAGGATCAGTAATGTAATGTATGTACACAGTGACTGCACCAGCAGAATAGTGAGTGCAGCTCTGGAGTATAATACAGGATGTAACTCAGGATCAGTACAGGATCAGTAATGTAATGTATGTACACAGTGACTGCACAAGCAGAATAGTGAGTGCAGCTCTGGAGTATAATACAGGATGTAACTGAGGATCAGTACAGGGTCAGTAATGTAATGTATATACACAGAGGCTGCACCAGCAGAATAGTGAGTGCAGCTCTGGGGTATAATACAGGATGTAACTTAGGATCAGTAATGTAATGTATGTACACAGTGACTGCACCAGCAGAATAGTGAGTGCAGCTCTGGGGTATAATACAGGAGGTAACTCAGGATCAGTAATGTATGTACACGGTGACTGCACCAGCAGAATAGTGAGTGCAGCTCTGGGGTATAATACAGAATGTAACTCAGGATCAGTAATGTAATGTATTTACACAGTGACTGCACCAGCAAAATAGTGAGTGCAGCTCTGGAGTATAATACAGGAGGTAACTCAGGATCAGTAATGTATGTACACGGTGACTGCACCAGCAGAATAGTGAGTGCAGCTCTGGGGTATAATACAGAATGTAACTCAGGATCAGTAATGTAATGTATGTACACAGTGACTGCACCAGCAGAATACTGAGTGCAGCTCTGGGGTATAATACAGGAGGTAACTCAGGATCAGTACTGTAATGTATGTACACAGTGACTGCACCAGCAGAATAGTGAGTGCAGCTCTGGAGTATAATACAGGATGTAACGCAGGATCAGTAATGTAATGTATGTACACAGTGACTGCACCAGCAGAATAGTGAGTGCAGCTCTGGGGTATAATACAGGATGTAACTCAGGATCAGTAATGTAATGTATATACGCAGTGACTGCACCAGCAGAATAGTGAGTGCAGCTCTGGAGTATAATACAGGATGTAACTCAGGATTAGTAATGTAATGTATGTACACAGTGACTGCACCAGCAGAATAGTGAGTGCAGCTCTGGAGTATAATACAGGATGTAACTCAGGATCAGTAATGTAATGTATATACGCAGTGACTGCACCAGCAGAATAGTGAGTGCAGCTCTGGAGTATAATACAGGATGTAACTCAGGATCAGTAATGTAATGTATGGACACAGTGACTGCACCAGCAGAATAGTGAGTGCAGCTCTGGAGTATAATACAGGATGTAACTCAGGATCAGTAATGTAATGTATGTACACAGTGACTGCACCAGCAGAATACTGAGTGCAGCTCTGGGGTATAATACAGGAGGTAACTCAGGATCAGTACTGTAATGTATGTACACAGTGACTGCACCAGCAGAATAGTTAGTGCAGCTCTGAAGTATAATACAGGATGTAACTCAGGATTAGTAATGTAGTGTATGGACACAGTGACTGCACCAGCAGAATAGTGAGTGCAGCTCTGGAGTATAATACAGGATGTAACTCAGGACCAGTAATGTAATGTATGTACACAGTGACTGCACCAGCAGAATAGTGAGTGCAGCTCTGGAGTATCATACAGGCTCCATAACAATTGCCGCTTTTTCCTTATCTATATTCTAAGTCTTTCGTTCATTTTGAGAAGTTCATCACTTTGATAGCGCACCATCCTCGTCTTGCTAAAGATTATAGCTACAAAAACCCTCCTTGGAAGAATTGCTCCATAAATACTGAATCTGCCGTTTTTGTGCCAGAACTGGAGGACGCTGTTGGAGCTAGGATGTTATATGCCAGATGTTGATGATGCCACTTAGAAACGCCGCTCTACTGCTCATGAAGCTGCATGGAATATCAATAAATTTCCCTCTGTTTAGAGTCACACGATGCTCCATCAGGCCGTGTACACACAGAGCATTTACTTCTATGAGCTGAAAGTAAGGATCAAATTATGGAGCAATCACTGTCATAAAGGGGGATTCCAGCAGAAACTTTGCATATTTATCACTTCTCCAATGCTTTATTGGAGAATTGTAAGTTAAAAGCTTGAGGTCCGTTATTCAGGACCCTCCTCACATAGCCGGAGCAGACTCTCAGAGAACCACGTTAGATGCGCTGCCTACTGATCTCAAGGAGAACATTGTAATACTTTATTTCTCCTGTGTTGGCGCTGCAGGAATATTTAACACCTGGGCCCCAATTCATCAATTGATTTTTTTAGATCACTTTTCTTTATCTTCTTGTGTTATTCGCTGCCAGTTTTTGCAACAAATTCTTCAAAATGGCATACGTGTTTCATAAATTTTCAACAGAATGAAAAATGTAGCCTCAAAAGTTGCAAGGTTTGAAAAATTGTGCCAAAATAACAGGCATATATAAAAATCAGCCCATGGGAAGTAGTGAGGGGCCTGCACAATATTTGCACCAAGACACACAACTATGCGATAAGACTTCGGTGTTCCTAAGACTCTAAGTTGCCCCATGCACCTTGACCTGCTCTGCTGACTCTCTGCATTCTATGAAACGTCTCCTGACTGCATTTTCCAGTATCCCAGCTCTCTATCTACAGTCTCTAGGACTTCTCCTGCCTGCGGTTTCCATGATTTTACCTGTCTGTCTGCAGTCTCCAGGATGTCTCCAGCCTGCGGGTTCCAGTATCCCAGTTGGCTGTCTGTGGTGTCCAGGACATCACCTGCCTGCGGCTTCCAGTATTTCAGATGGCTGTGTGCAGTCTCTAGGACTTCTCCTGCCTGCGGTTTCCATGATTTTACCTGTCTGTCTGCAGTCTCCAGGATGTCTCCAGCCTGCGGGTTCCAGTATCCCAGTTGGCTGTCTGTGGTCTCCAGGACGTCACCTGCCTGCAGCTTCCAGTATTTCAGATGGCTGTGTGCAGTCTCTAGGACTTCTCCTGCCTGTGGTTTCCATGATTTTACCTGTCTGTCTACAGTCTCCAGGATATCTCCAGCCTGCGGGTTCCAGCATCCCAGTTGGCTGTCTGTGGGCTCGAGGACATCACCTGTCTGCGGCTTCCAGTATTTCAGATGGCTGTGTGCAGTCTCCAGGACATCTTCTGCCTGCCTGCGGTTCCATGATTCTACCTGTCTGTCTGCAGTCTCCAGGATGTCTCTGGCCTGCGGATTCAAGTATCCCAGTTGGCTATCTGTGGTTTCCAGGACATCACCTGCCTGTGGCTTCCAGTATTTCAGATGTATGTGTGCAGTCTCCAGGACATCTCCTGCCTGCCTGCGGTTTTCGTGATTCTACCTGTCTGTCTGCAGTCTCCAGGATGTCTCCGGCCTGCGGATTCAAGTATCCCAGTTGGCTGTCTGTGGTCTCCAGGACATCACCTGCCTGCGGCTTCCAGTATTTCAGATGGCTGTGTGCAGTCTTCAGGACATGTCCTGCCTGCGGTTTCCATGATTCTACCTGTCTATCTGCAGTCTCCAGGTCGTCTCCGGCCTGTGGATTCACGTATCCCAGTGGGCTCTCTGTGGTCTCCAGGACGTCACTTGCCTGCCTGCGGTTTCCAGTATTTCAGGTGGCTGTTTGCAGTCTCCAGGACGTCACCTGCCTGCAGGCTTCCAGAATTTCTGCTGGCTGTCTGCAGTCTACAGGACATTTACCTCCTGCCTGCGATTTCCAGTAACCCAGCTGTCTGTCTGATGTCTTAAGGACATGTCCAGCTGGTGGTTTCGAGTATCCCAGCTGTTTGTCCGCTGTCTCCAGAAGGTCTCCTGCCTGCGTGCATGTTCCGCAGTATCTCAGCTGTCTCCTGTCTGCCTATAGTCTTTAGCCCTTCAGATATCTGTGTCTTGCATTCCTCGCCTGTCTGCTGTACTGACGACTATGGCCCATGTGCCCACCTAGATTTTGTGCTTGGAGCATCCACCCTACCTGGTCAGCTTACCAGAGACACCTAATTATTTGAATATATTCAAGGGATCCGTCAAAGAAGTCGGGACTGTCCAAAGTGGAATGAATTTGCACCACTGAATACAGATTTAGTTAAAAATCTGTTCTTATTATTTAATAACAAATATGTAAATGTCCTGTGTCGACAAAATAAAGGATACGTTTCTGCAGCCACCACTAGGGGGAGCTCACTGCATACAGTGCTATTGTTGAGTTTATGTAAAGAAGTATGCAGTAAGCTCCCTCTAGTGGCAGATAGAGGTATTTTCTCCATGTAGGTGCTGGGTCTGTATCAGAAAAACTGAGATCTGACCAATATAACTATAATAAAAAATATTATTCAACACAATGTTTTCACCCTTAAAAAATATAATGATTAAAGGCAAATATCCAGCTTAAGGGGCTAAATTGCAACAAATGTTATAAAGTTACATTTCCTTTTGATGACTTAGGATGGTTTTTTTTTTTTTTTTAAATCACAATATTATGACATTATATCGAAGAATCTCTGGCATATTGAGCAGTGTTGTGCATGTCTGCTCGGGGACTTGTTCGATCCCGTCACGCTTCATCTCTGCAGCTTGTTACATTTTTTGTAAATATTGACAATATTTTATTTAAACTCCGTCGCGTTGTGAAAGGTAAGCAGAATATTACTGCCAAGGTTCTACTGCGTCAGCAATAAGATTTCACCCTTGTCGCCCTCTGTTTGTTTCTTCAACTCCACAGTATGGGTTTTTATTTTTTCCTTTTCGCTGATCTATTGACATATAAGATGAATATGTCATTCAACACAACGTACAGTCTGGTCATATCACAGTGCGATAAACTTATCAAGAGGGATGGAAGACGCATTCATGCTATGATGCACTCTCATGTACTTTCATAACTTTGTTCAAATGTTACGTGCTAAAGTCTGTCAAAACTATCGGGGAAATTGTCACAAGGGTCTCACATCCCCCTGGAACACGTGGAGTTAGACGGTCATGTTGGGTAATGAATCGCATGTCTTCTTTAGAGATGGTGTGAGTCGTATTCCATATTACATGGATTTAGTTTCCTCTTTCTATGCTGGTCAGAAACATGCAGCTCCATTTCAGCTGCTTCTGATCTGGTCATTGCCTCTTCCTGTAAAAACTGTTCAGACCTTCTTGTTCATGCCGGTGAAAGATTTGTCTTCCTGTGCTGTGTGCTAAAGCTAAGTGGTTGGAGTGGAGTTGTAGTTGTAGTGATCAGTGGTTTGCTGTAGTATGTGAGTGTTTATCTCGTGGTTCCTGTTCCCATTTAGTTTATTCCTCCCTGTCCCTATCCTCCTCCCTATTGTTGGTTTGTGCGTTTCTATGATAGAGGTTTTCTGTTATCCCTGTTTTGTCTTCGTGTCTTGTTTACCTTATATTTCTGTCCTAAGCCTCATGGGGTGGGTGAGGGGACAGATCAGGGTTTAACAGGAACATAGTAAGGTTGGAGACTTGGGCCTCTCTTTCTTCAAGAGTACCCCTGGGACAGACGTAGGGTCCCAGTTCCAGGGACAGTTTGAAGCCCCCCTTCCGTCAGAGCATGACCGAAATTGACTACATTGCCAGCTCCAATAAAATGTGAATTCATTCATTACGGATAATAATAATTTTTATTTTTATAGCGCCAACATATCCTGCCGCACTTTACAATATTAGAGGGGACTTGAGTAGACAATAAGGACATTACAGAATAAACATAACTCAGATACCAAAAGGAATGAGGGCCGTGCTGCTCGCAAGCTTACAATCTATGAATTTGCCTGTTTGGGTTAACCAGTCTACTGGAACCTCATCTTTTTTTCATTCATGGTTTTCATCCCCATTTTGTTGAATTCTTCAGGATGAGTTCTGGGTGTCCTGGAGTAGAGGGTGCTATACAGAAACTTGGGGATGTCTGGAGGGAGGTTCAGAAAAATATTGGGGTGGCTTAGCTTTGCCAGAAATGGAAGGCCGATAAAAAAAACCTTCAGTAAGTCACATATTTAGAATAGATAATAAAATTTGGTTGTCATCAAAAAAATATTAAGTTAACAGTGTGAACCGAAGTTGGGTCCTTAGTTTATTGGCCCTGTGACAGGGTCACTGACACCGTATGTGAGGGGAGATATGTGTCACGGAGACTGCTTTCCTCTGTGATCTAGAAACCCATACGTTTCTTTTCAGTATCATATGTGCTGAAGGAGTTAAGTGGCCATGTTATGGGCGGGTTTTTAGGTGAGTAGGCAAGAGATGGGCGGGATGCCTACTCACATATCTCCTTCTCAAGGGTGTGGCTGGGGAAATAAATATCCAGTCATTTTTTTTTCCGTGGTCTGTGTTGTGTAGAGGCAAGCAAGCCTCTAGGTTGGCGCTCCTGCAAGAGCGGCCATATGCTTTGGCCCAGAAGTGCTGGACAGGATTGTTTATGAACTTTTTGTTTGCTTTTGAGCCAGAAAGGCTGTTTTTCTTTTATCATTTTGGGTTTCTGATACAATAAACCACCCAGAGACTTTAACGCCATGTATGTGGAGCGCCCCGTCAGGGCAAGGGGTTACTCGGTACCGGGTCCTGCAGTTCACAGAGGGATGTCACAGTGGCTGACCCGGTCCATGGCCCTGGGACGTCCGTATAAAGGGGAAAGGTCTTTAAAGGGATAAAGTTTATGTTCGTGACGCCACCTGTGGTATTCGGTCAGGATGACCGACGCTGCTTTAAGGTGTCCGCTGGGGTGATGTTATGGCAGCTAGATGGTATATCTTCCCACAGGTGAAGTATATCCCCAGGGCTTCCCAGTATGTAGATGGTGAATGGTGAATGGTGCAGAGAGGAACGAGGGCTCAAGGTTGCAGTCTCTTTACCATTACTTCAGCATCCACAGTCCAGGGCACCAGACCACAGGGCAGGTAGAGTCCGGCCGGTTTGGAGGTAAGTCCAGGTGGAAATCAATAGCCTTCCCTTGCGCTGTAGTCGTGTAGATCCTTACTGCATAAGCTTCAAATAAGGTCCTCACAGATGTGGTGTTTCTCTTTCTGTCCCCTGTAGTCGGATAGGACAAAACCCATATGATTGGTGGCTTGAGGCTGTTTATAGGGATTCTAGCATGCCCCGATGCCAGCGTGCCTCCTGGGTGTAGGTGCGGACAGGTAGCGTGCAATTAGCTGCCTGCCGGTCTCTGAAGTAAGGCATACTACCTTGGTGTTCCGGCTACCGGTGTTCTGCGCCTCAGAAGGAGGCAGCCTGTTCGGGGCTGATCCCCTTCTGTTATCCTCTCCTGTGCTTTGCTTTCCTTCACGCTCGCTGCAATACAATTCTGCCTTCAAAATGTCTCTGGGAGCTGCAGCTCTTAAGGCATGCACAGCTCCGTGGACCCTCTGTCCTCCTCAGACGGATGTCTGGAACTAATTAACTTTCCCTACAGACTACCAGTTATGTATATATATATATGGGGAGTCACCTAGTAAATAGGATCAAAAGCTCCCCCTGGTGACCTGGACTATGAATGTGTTGCATGTTTGTGATACCTGGATGCAGTTATCCTTCCTTGCCTCTGAACGTAGCACCACTCTCCCCAGGAGGAAAGCAATGCCACTGTGACAACCAGGACCTTGGGGCGCCACATGTGCCTGTGTTTACCTCGAAGAGCAGCTGAGTGAGTCGTCCTTCCACAGCCCATATGAAACTTTGAAGGTAGTTAAAGGTCACTTGATTAGATTAAAACTACCTCCATCTTTTTGCATCCCGAATGTGTTCCATAGATCACTGCTGAAATTGTTTTTCCCTGTGGCTTTGTCTCACTCACCACCTCCTCCGGTTTTTGTCAATGACAGGTTATTGTACAAGGTTCAAAATATTGTTAATTCTCAGAAAGTCCATAATTCCCTTGAGTATCTCATCCCTAGTCCATGCCCTCATCATCTCTCGCCTTGACTACTGCAACCTCCTGCTCTGTGGCCTCCCCTCGAACACTCTCGCACCCCTCCAATCTATTCTAAACTCTGCTTCCCGACTAATCCACCTGTCCCCCCGCTATCCCCCGGCCTCTCCTCTCTGTCAATTCCTTCACTGGATCCCCATTGCCCAGAGACTCCAGTACAAAACCCTAACCATGACGTACAAAGCCATCCACAACCTGTCTCCTCCATACATCTGTGACCTCGTCTCCCGGTACTTACCTACACGCAACCTCCGATCCTCACAAGATCTCCTTCTCTACTCCCCTCTTATCTCTTCTTCCCACAATTGTATACAAGACTTCTCTCGCGTATCCCCCCTACTCTGGAACCCTCTACCACAACATATCAGACTCTCACCTACCTTCGAAACCTTCAAAAAGAACCTGAAGACCCACCTCTTCCGACAAGCCTACAACCTGCAGTAACCACCGATTGACCAAACCGCTGCATGACCAGCTCTACCCTCGCCTATTGTATTCTCACCCATCCCTTGTAGATTGGGAGCCCTCGCGGGCAGGGTCCTCACTGCTCCTGTACCAGTTATGACTTGTATTGTTTAAGATTATTGTACTTGTTTTTATTATGTATACCCCTCCTCACATGTAAAGCGCCATGGAATAAATGGCGCTATTACATTAAATAATAATAATAATAATAATTGGAAGGGATACAGACCGGAGGAGAGATCTTGGGTGCCATCTTGAGCTGCTCATCTGGTCAGGACTTTCCATCTTAGGTTTCCTGGGAAGCCTGGGGGTCCGATGCTCCCCCCCCAGAAGAGAGGGTACTGTCACAATTCCACCACTCACGGTGTCCTATGGACGCTGTGACTGACAGCTCTGCCGCCCTATGGGATAGAGGGCTTGCAGAGCTGTCAGCATTGTGAGTAACACCTCTATCGCCCAATCTGAGGCAGAGGTGTGAGTATTGTGAATGACAGCTTAGCTCATGGTATGAAGGATACACATGTGCATGGTGTGATGGATACACAGGTGCATAGTGTGATGGATACACAGGTGCATGGTGTGATGGATACACAGGTGCATGGGGTGATGGATACACAGGCGCATGGTGTGATGGATACACAGGTGCATAGTGTGATGGATACACAGGTGCATGGTGTGATGGATACACAGGTGCATGGTGTGATGGATACACAGGTGCATGGTGTGATGGATACACAGGTGCATGGGGTGATGGATACACAGGTGCATGGTGTGATGGATACACAGGTGCATGGTGTGATGGATGCACAGGTGCAAGGGGTGATGGATACACAGGTGCATGGTGTGATGGATACACAGGTGCAAGGGGTGAGGGATACACAGGTGCATGGTGTGATGGATACACAGGTGCATGGTGTGATGGATACACAGGTGCATGGTGTGATGGATACACAGGTGCACGAGTGATGCATGGCATCACCTGCACAGGTGATGGCATCACCTGCATGGCATCACCTGCACATGCCATGATGCAGGTGCGTGTGTGATAGATACACAGGTGCATGGTGTGATGGATACACAGGTGCATGGTGTGATGGATATACAGGTGCGTGTGTGATGGATACACAGGTGCATGGTGTGATGGATACACAGGTGCATGGTGTGATGGATGGTGTGTAGCCACTTCCTCTGTCTTCAGTTTTATTATTCATATTTTTCTATTATTTTTATTTATTTTTCTGCAAAAACATTCCAGAATGTAACGCTTATGATGATGAATCCCCAATGCGCCCTCATTATACGTAGCAAATGTGCTGTGTGGTCAAAACGCGGCAGATTGACAGGCGTTATTTAGATGTAGATGAGGGCGAGATACTTCTACGAAACGGCTACTGTCATGTAGAATATTCCCTGACATGGAATGTTACACGGAGTGAATATTACTGGAGGGATACAAAGCAACTTCTATGAATAAAAGACACGAGCTTACTCGCGCAAGCAAAATAAATCACTGCTGACAGACGCACTTTAAGGTATCTGAGCAGTACAAGGGAGGTGGGCTGCGGACCCCCAACGCTGGATGTTTTTTGTATCAGCTGAAATGACAAAGGCTATATGAGTAATTCATTGAAACGTACTGGATGCCACCTTAAAAACAATCCTAGTTAGAAGGTAAGTTATACATGGAAGCGACCGGCGATCACCTGCAGGACGAAGGACGTGAAAGATGATTTTCATTAATAAAAAGCCTTTTCCCATCTGGGACATTTATGGTGTGTCCACAGGACATCCAATAGATATTTGTTCAATTTGGATCCTGCATTTACAGCGGCAAGTAACAGTTTGGGCACCCCTGGTCCAAATTACTGTTTTTGTGAACAGTTAAGTAATTAAGATGAAATGATCTCTAAAAGGCCTAAAGTTAAAGATAGCACATTTCCTTTGTATTTTATACAATACATACTGTATATATTTTCATCTTTTACATTTTGAAAATTACAGAAAGGAACATGGGCCAATTCAAAAGTTTGGGCACTTTTGGAGATTTGTGTGCTCAGATAACTTTGACCAAGGTTTGACCTTAATTAGCCTGTTAGGGTTCTGGCTTGATCACTATAATCGTTAGGAAACGCCAGGTGATGCAAATTTCCCAGCTTTATAAAAACCCAGCCTCCTCTAATCTTGTTCCAAAAAACAGCAGCCATGGGTTTTTCTAAGCAGGTGCCTAGCACTCTGAAAATGAAAATGGTGGAGGCCCACAAAGCAGGAGGAGGCTATAAGAAGATAGCAACGCATTTTCAAGTTGCCCTTTCCTCAGTTTGAAATGTAATTAAGAAATGGCAGTGACCAGGAACAGTGGAGGTCAAGATAAGGTCTGGAAAACCAAGTAAAATGTCAGTGAGATCTGCTCATAGGATTGCTAGAGAGGCAAATCAGAACCCCCGCTTGACTGCAAAAGACCTTCAGTAAAATTTAGCAGACTCTGGAGTTGTGGTACATTGTTCTGTTCAGAGAGGCCTTCACAAATATGGCCATCATGGAAGAGTCATCAGAAGAAAACCTCTCATGCATCCTCAACCTAAAATTCAGCACCAGAAGTATGCAAACGAACATCTAAACAAACTTGATGGATTATGGAAATAAGTTGTGTGGATCGATGAGGTTGAAATAGAACTCTGTGGCCACAATGATCAAAGGTATGTGTGGAGGAAAAAGGGTCCTGAGTTTCAGGAACAATTAAGCATGGTGGTGGATTAATCATTCTTTGGGGTTGTGTTGCAGCCAATAGCATGGGGAACATTTCACGGGTAGAGGGAAGAATGGACTCAATGAAATTTCAACAAATTCTTGATGCAAATATAACACTATTGGTAAAAAAAGCTGAAGGTGAGAAGAGGAAGAGGATGGCTGCTACAAATGGAGAATGATTCTAAACACGTCACAATCCACAATAGACGACCTCAAAAGGCACAATCTGAAGGTTTTACAATGGATAGCTCACATACAAAAACTGGGGGTGGCTATTTTTATCAAGTAGTTTGCACCCCTGCCGCCCCTAGCCTTTATCAGTGGAGGCCTGCTGCATCCTGCTAAGTGTGCATTTGTCATCAGACAGGGTTTTGGGAAGGCCGTATCTCATGGTATGTAGGTTTTACAATGGCCCTCACAGTCCCCTGATCCGATCAATATTGCAAATCTGTGACTAGACCTTAAAATAGCAGAGGATGCAAGACGACCCAGGAATCTCATAGAACTGGAGTGCATTTACTGAACATACATTTCAGTTGGACAACATTTTGGATGTTAAAATAATTTTTCAAGCTGGTGTTATAAAGTATTCTAGTTTACTGAGATAATGACTTTTGGGTCTTCATTGGCTGTAAGCCATAATTGTCACGGGACTACCGCTACAGAGAGGTTCCAGAGAACCGCAGCGCTCTGGGCCTCGTTCACACATAGTGAACAGAAGCTCTTCTCCTGTATTCTGACCTGGCTGCTTTGTGCCAGCAGTGCAGGAGTTAACCTTATTGCTGAGTTGCTGAGAGCTGGGTCTCTCTCAGCTGAAGTGGATTTTGTAATCTGATCCTCTATATAGACCCAGTCCTGACTACAGCTATTGTCAGTGATCAGTTCTACTGCCTGGCTTGGAGGTTGATGGAGCGTAGTGTTGGTGTTGGAGGTTTATTTACAGAGATTGGTGTCTGCTGTTTTGGTTGCACGTTAAACCTGTTTTCCTTCCTAAGTTTATTCCCTCTCTTCCCTTCTCTGTGTTCCTCTGTAGTTGTGTGAGCATTTGGTGAGTTTGAGTCTTTTAGTTACCTTGTCTGTATACCCTGTTTGTTGTTGTATTATTACACGGGTGCACTCCACCTCCTTTGGGGGGAGAGGGGGCCACTGATAGGGTCTGCACAGGTACCCCTGAGATAAGGGAAAGCCAGGGCTCCATTATAGTGGCAGGGACAGGTGCGGGTCCCAGTACGCCATCCTGCCCCTTTATCGCCGCTTATGGCGTGACAATAATCATCAACATTAACAGAAATAAACACGTGAAATAGATCATTCTGTGTGTAATGACTCTATAGAATATACGAGTTTCACTTTTTGTATTGAAGAACTGAAATGAATTAACATTTTGATGATATTCTGATTTTATGAGAAGCAGCTGTGTCTTTGGACAGGAGAGGAGTATAAGACGTGATATATCTCTCCATTCATACAATGTAATTGATAAAGCTTCGTACAGTTTGGTTTCACACTATGTAACATTATAAGCCTTTCTTCACAGCGGAGATTTCCTTTCATTACTTGGACACTTGCAGAATGAGTTGTATACAGGATGCTAAATGGCGGCGAGGGGCTGGCAGCTTTATGTACAGGCTGACAACAAGGCTCTCCTCTGCCAAGTCTGCGGCTCCAGCCATAATGAAGTGTGACAGATTTGCTGCTATTTAGGGAAGCGATAGATAAATGTCTGCTTTAAGGATTGTCATCACTTTTAGCTGGCATCTTAGAAAGTCTCACTACAGTACAAGACATAGAAGACGCGAGATATCGCCGATTTATTAACTTGGCTTCCTACCTGCGAGAAACATTGACGTTCCAATTTCTGCAAAGACAATGGTGGAATTATCAAGATTCAAGTCAGCAATGTTTGAGGGTCCATATGATTGGAAATGCCAGCTAAAATTGTCACCTGCTGTCACGGATCCACACCGCTGCCACCAATAAGTCACGATTCACACCGTGACTGTCAACAGTATGTCACGGATCCGGGTGGATCTTTGGCCAACACACGGCTATCACATGTGCAAGGGGCTTATCTTAGTTATCCCTTCACTGCTACACTGTGATGAAAACACACACAAGGCTATTGACCTCTTAGTTTACCGCAGGGGATCATTTTAGTTATCTCACTGCTCTGCAATATAACACGAACTGCAGGGATTTATGTAGATCCCGTTTTACAGTTCCGCTTGAAAACTTGCAGCTCTCTGGCGCCCCCTTAACCTCAGGTCAGATTAGGTACTGCACCTAGGGTAATTAGTCGCCAGAAAGGCTGCCTGCTATGTACTGGCTATTGGGCACACTGCAGCAAGGGCGATATAACTACTCCCACTTAGGCAGGAACAATAATTATCAACGCCGCCGTCGCTACAATGACTCCCAAAAGCGCAGGACAAGGTATGCCACCACCAGCTTCGATTAACGGTCTGAAGCTAACCCAAAACAGTAGCGTAATTCCCTTCAGAAGAGTTAGGGTACGGTTTAGAGCAGGAGAACGAAGCTAGTATTTTAAATATTTTACTCCATAAAAGAACAGACAGTGTTTTTTAAAAAGGTATATAAAGATGTTACAATATGAAACAAAGTATGTACAAAGCAATTATAAAACAACGTGGATTAAAGAAGAAAGATAAAACTCACATGTGCTCAGATCATCTCAAGCAAAACCATGCTGGTAGGCGGAGCCAAATATCCCAATTCATGAGATAGTCTTTCTATAGTGAGATCCCAGGCAAAAAAACTGAAGTCTGGGTGAATTGCAGAGACGCATACCTGGTCGGCTGTGACATCACGAAAAAGACTGGTTTCCCTGGACTCTCCCCTTTCCTCAGACTACAACTTTTAACAGCAATTCTTACAATTCTCCTATCTTCGCTGGAGAATGTGTTGGAATCATAACACACACCTCATCCATCTTGTATTAAAATTGGCTTTCTATTGGTACCAAATTCATCCTAGTTGTTCCACACAGTTCCAGAGAAATCTGCACTTTGTACTCGATGTGTTTAGCGGCTCGCGCTTATAGTGTTTAACAGATCTACCGATGGAAGTTAGCAATATGTACTTATTATTTTCCTAGCCCAGATCGGTGGCCCAATATCTTACTATATTAGAACAAAGAACCTCCTGTCTTAAGAGAGATATCAGACCAGTTTCAGCTGGAGGGAGATTTGTGCATCTACAAGCGCAATAAAAATTCTTTGTGGGGGGGCCATGAGGGATTTGAGATCCACATACACACATCTCTGCCAGCAGAAACACAGAGAGAAGGGGGGTCAAAGCCCACAGTGGTGTGCTATCAGGGAAAACTAATAATCATATTACATTTTATACATTATCATGATACCTGCTCAAAATAATGCAGAAGACTGCAAAGACCTGGGCCAGGCTAGTGCCCCCTACAGTCCGGCCCTGGTCCTGCTGGGATTGCGCTCTCATTCCTCCATCTTTGTGATCTCTTTCCCCTTATCTGCATCACATGATACATTGTATAGTATAGTCAGAAATTATTTACTAAACACCACGAGGTCACTTCCGTCTCTAGTCCCCCGGTTATTAATCGTCTGTTAGTCTCGGGGTCCCCGATGTTAGCCCAGCATTACCATAACTCAATTTATGTTCCTCATTCCTTGTTGTAACACATTTCTCCAGATAGATCCCAAATGGCTAAAGGGATATTAGAAAATGTCAGCCTTTACTGCTTTCTTCCCGCGCTAATTACACGTCCTCAAGGAGCTCGGTTTATTTAAATTGCTCTTTATTGCGCTGGTTTAGCATGTGGCTCTGATGTAGCAGAGCTATATTGTGACACTCGGTGTGATATCTATGGTTTTACATAGGACTGCAGGAAATCTGCAATATAATATTAATGTAATGAGGATTTAAGAGATTTTGCATTCATAAGTGGGTGATTCGTGGAGATGGCTGGAAATAAGTGGCCCCATTATTACAGTACGTGTCAGTGAGGTCACCCAGGGTACATTACCTGTCACTAATGAAGGGGGCATCACTGGCACCAGGGGTGTACATAGAAAAATATATATATTAGTGGGGCACAGAAGAGCATATCTTACAACTTTGCAGACCTTATAGATATTTATTACTCCTATTGAAGCCCTAGATTTCCCTTTTATTGCCTCAGTAAAGTATGATGCCAAAATTATTGCCTCAGTAAAGTATGATGCCAACAAAAGTGCCCCTAAACACAGTATAATACTCTCACAATGAATTCCTACACAACACCCTCCACACACAGTATGATGACCCTACTATACCCCACCTCAACTTCAGTATAATGCCCAACACATAGCCTCAAAACAGTATAATGGCCCCAACATAGCTATCCAAACAGTATAATGGCCCCAACATAGCCCTCCAAACAGTATAATGGCCTCCACATAGCTATCCAAACAAAATGGCCCCCACATAGCCCTCCAAACAGTATAATGGCCCCCACATAGCCCTCCAAACAGTATAATGGCCCCACATAGCACTCCAAACCGTATAATGGCCCCCACATAGCTATCCAAACAGTATAATGGCCCCGACATAGCCCTCCAAACAGTATAATGGCCCCACATAGCTATCCAAACAGTATAATGGCCCCGACATAGACCTCCAAACAGTATAATGGCCCCCACATAGCCCTCCAAACAGTATAATGGCCCCCACATAGCCCTCCAAACAGTATAATGGCCCCCACATAGCCCTCCAAACAGTATAATGGCCCCACATAGCCCTCCAAACAGTATAATGGCCCCCACATAGCTATCCAAACAGTATAATGGCCCCGACATAGCCCTCCAAACAGTATAATGGCCCCACATAGCTATCCAAACAGTATAATGGCCCCGACATAGACCTCCAAACCGTATAATGGCCCCATATAGCTATCCAAACAGTATAATGGCCCCGACATAGCACTCCAAACAGTATAATGGCCCCCACATAGCCCTCCAAACAGTATAATGGCCCCACATAGCACTCCAAACAGTATAATGACCCCACATAGCCCTCCAAACATTATAATGGCCCCACATAGCCCTTCAAACAGTATAATGGCCCCACATACCCCTCCAAACAGTATAATGGCCCCACATAGCCCTCCAAACAGTATAATGGCCCCCACATAGCTATCCAAACAGTATAATGGCTCCCACAGAGCCCTCCAAACAGTATAATGGCCCCACATAGCCCTCCAAACAGTATAATGTCCCCCACATAGCCCTCCAAACAGTATAATGTCCCCCACATAGCCCTCCAAACAGTATAATGGCCCCCACATAGCCATCCAAACAGTATAATGGCCCCCACGAAGCCTCTAAACAGTATAATGTCCCCCACATAGCCCTCCAAACAGTACAATGGCCTCCACATAGCCCTCCAAACAGTATAATGGCTCCCACATAGCAATCTAAACAGTCTAATAGCCCCAACATAGCTCTGCAAACACAAAAATGGCCCAAACATAGCCCTCCACACAGTATAATCGCCCCCACATAACCCTCCAAACAGTATAATGGCCAACTCATAGTCCTCCAAACAGTATAATGGCCCCCCACAGCCCTCCAAACATTATAATGGCCCCACATAGCCCTTCAAACAGTATGATGGCCCTACATAGCCCTCCAAACAGTATAATGGCCCCCACATAGCCATCCAAACAGTATAATGGCCCCCACAAAGCCTCTAAACAGTATAACGGCCCCCACATAGTCTTTAAACAGTATAATGACCCCCCACAGCCTCTAAACAGTATAATGGCTAACTCATAGTCCTCCAAACAGTATAATGGCTCCCACATAGCAATCTAAACAGTCTAATAGCCCCAACATAGCTCTACAAACACAAAAATGGCCCAAACGTAGCCCTGCACACAGTATAATTGCCCCCACATAACCCTCCAAACAGTATAATGGCCAACTCATAGTCCTCCAAACAGTATAATGGCTCCCACATAGCGATCCAAACAGTATAATGGCCCTCACATACCTCACATCCTGGAATTTCATTTTGAGGGATTGCATCACTTGCCTTTTCCTGCTATCCTGAATTAAAGCTTAAAAGTTTTATTATTGCTGAAACACTTGTAATGTTTTCTAATGGTTCCATTATTTGTCTATTGTGAACTGTGGTGAGAAACTAATCTTTGCTACAGATTATATAAGTAGCGTATAATTTTATTTTATTTCTGAACTGAAAATGGAAATTAAATAAAAAATAAAGGTGGAAAAAAAAAAGAGATTAATAACGAGTTGGAAAGTGAGTTAACCAATTCTTCAAATCACATCCTTCAGCCAATCCGAACAGGAGAATCATGTAATACTTAATTTGTCCAGTGGTGGTGCTGCAGGAGAATTGAACACTTACTGCTGGGATTCTTGCCCAGATCACAAATGATCGATGATCGGCTGATTGTTTGTAGCTTCTCCAACAAAAAGGAGTTTAGCAAAGTGGAAATTCTTCTTTAAAAAAAAGCAGTAAGGGCAGAAGAAATGGATTGAAGAACCGTATGAAACGAGGTCACGGGAATAATCATAGCGGCACAGGCGGAGTGTGTTGATCTTACGGGAGGCAGTGACCTGTTGTGATGACAATGCTGTATATTTCAGCAGTACATAGTATTTTAGAAGAGGAATGTGCTTTGTTGGAGGTGACAGGATACGGGGAAGAGAATGGTCAGCCTGGGCAGAATCTGTATTATACGGTATTATATTATTTATGGTATTATACCATGTCTGCTGGGGTGGACGGAGGAATGTCCTTGGATGTGTCCAGATTGATTCGATAATGACGTTTTTTCCTTCCTTCTTATCTTAATTAAGGGTCATTGGATAGAATCGTTCTTTCAGATATAAATAAGACAAGCGGCAAGGGAATTATCAATCAATCATTCCATGGACATATCTTCCCGGGTGGATAACGACCCTCCGCTCAGTGTCCGGACGACGTCCCCCAACTCTTATTAGATATCGGCTCTGGCATCGGCTTTGTGTTACTGGTCGGAAATGTTATTCTAATGGCTGTAAACGCACGTTGTGTGTTTATTGCCTCCATCAGAGCGCAAGGTTTAGCGTCAATCCAATAGAGACCAAAGGAGACAGCGGGGTTATGGTAAAGGGTGGGATCCAGCGAGAACTAAATCCCACCAATGTAATCATCTCTCCTCCGATCGCTGTTCTCGGCCACCAATGTCTCTTACCATCTCACCAAGTCCTACGTGGTCCAAGATTGGAAGGACCATCTAGACTCGGGATTTTGGCCATCACCGTTATGGTGCGCTGTGGCTGCCCGGGCTCCAAAGCAAAATCTACAGCCGGTAGTGAAATGGACTGGCCGGCACTGGGCTAGGGAGCAGAAGCTGCCAGTATTATAGGGAGCAGTGGCTGTCACTAATAGGATAGGAAAACAAAGAGACATCCAGCTCTCACGATCCAAATAAAATAATAGTTGACTTTATTGAATAATCCACAAAAAATAAGAGCAAGACACAGAGTAGGTATGCAACGCGTTTCACGTCAATTGTGATCATCTAAAAAATATATGAACAAGACACAGTGTAGATATACAACGTGTTTCAGATCAAGTATGATCTAAAATATATATGAACAGGACGTAGAGTAGATATACAACGCGTTTCAGATCAATTGTGATCATCTAAAAAATCTATGAACAAGACACAGTGTAGATATACAACGTGTTTCAGATCAAGTATGATAATCTAAAAAATATATGAACAGGACGTAGAGTAGATATACAACGCGTTTCAGATCAAGTGTGATAATCTAAAAAATATATGAACAAGACACAGTGTAGATTAACAACGCGTTTCAGATCAAGTGTGATTATCTAAAAAATATATGAACAAGACACAGTGTAGATATACAATGCGTTTCAGATCAAGTATGATAATCTAAAAAATATATGAACAAGACGTAGTGTAGATATACAACGCATTTCAGATCAAGTGTGATAATCTAAAAAATATATGAACAAGACACAGTGTAGATATACAACGCGTTTCAGATCAAGTATGATAATCTAAAAAATATATGAACAAGACACAGTGTAGATATACAACGTGTTTCAGATCAAGTGTGATTATCTAAAATATATATGACCAGGACATAGAGTAGATATACAATGCGTTTCAGATCAATTGTGATCATCTAAAAAATATATGAACAAGACACAGAGTAGATATACAACGCGTTTCAGATCAAGTATCATAATCTAAAACATATATGAACAAGACACAGTGTAGATATACAACGCGTTTCAGATCAAGTATCATAATCTAAAACATATATGAACAAGACACAGAGTAGATATACAACGCGTTTCAGATCAAGTATGATAATCTAAAAAATATATGAACAAGACACAGAGTAGATATATAACGCGTTTCAGATCAAGTATCATAATCTAAAACATATATGAACAAGACACAGAGTAGATATACAACGCGTTTCAGATCAAGTATGATAATCTAAAAAATATATGAACAAGACACAGAGTAGATATATAACGCGTTTCAGATCAAGTATCATAATCTAAAACATATATGAACAAGACACAGTGTAGATATACAACTCGTTTCAGATTAAATATGATAATCTAGAATATATATGAACGGGACGTAGAGTAGATATACAGTGAGCTTCAGATCAATTGTGATCATCTAAAAAATATATGAACAGGATGTAGAGTAGATATACAACGCGTTTCAGATAAAGTATGATAATCTAAAATATATGAACAAGACACAGAGTAGATATGCAACGCGTTTCAGATCAATTGTGATCATCTGAAAAATATATGAACAAGACGGAGTAGATATACAACGCGTTTCAGATCAATTATGGTCATCAACAAAAAATATGAACAAGACACAGTGTAGATATGTGACGCGTTTCAGATCAATTATGATCCTTCTTCGTGGCTCACAATTGATCTGAAACGCGTTGCATATCTACTCTGTGTTTTGTTCATATTATTTTTGGATTATTCCATCCATTATTTTATTTGGATTCTGGGAGCTGGATGTATCTTCGTTTTCTTCTCGTGACACACAGACCATGAGATCTGCGCATCTGACGGTAGGTGAGTTGGCCTTTTCTTCACTATTAGGATAGGGTCAAATAAAAAATCGTTCGGAGTTTCATCCAGAAAAGTGCAACAATTTTAGTCTCACTCGTCATCCTTTTACAGCAGCTATTAATTATTTACAGAACATTTACAGTTTCCAAAGTTACAGAATTCGGATGCTAAGTGGTGGCTCAGTACAATTTTTTTCACGCACCCATAGACTTGAATGGGCGAGTTCATGAAGAAACTTGTGCATGCTGCCATGTTTTTCACATGCAGATTTGGTCAGTAAAAAAAATTGCTCATCTGCACACGCCCTCATGGAATAACATTGGTCCAAGTGGGATCTGATATTTTGTCGCATCTCACTCGGACCGATAATAAGGCTGTCTTCATGAGACTTTATGAAAAGCAATGGCAATCATTATGATGGAGGCTGGAGCAATCGCTCTTAAAGGAGCTCCTGCTGTTTCATTTATGGGCGGCTAATCTCTATGTGGGGGCGCTGTGGCCCTGTATTGTTACTATTACAAGGGCATCAAGCATACAAGATGGCAGCAGCCTGCTCACCCTCCATCTAAGGTGTCATCGTTCAATTTGATAAATAATGAAATGATGCAAAGTAAAGCCCCTCTAGTAATCAAACTACCGACTAGTGGGAAAGATCCCTCCGTATTGCACTCTTTCCCACTAGTTTGATCTGTCTGCTGCCCCCTGCAGGTTGTTATCCTATACACGGGGGTCCTAATTGCGGATGATCGCTT
Organism: Ranitomeya imitator; assembly: GCF_032444005.1. Classification (NCBI taxonomy): domain Eukaryota; kingdom Metazoa; phylum Chordata; class Amphibia; order Anura; family Dendrobatidae; genus Ranitomeya; species Ranitomeya imitator. Next base: position 24,163,078 of record NC_091287.1, read on the forward strand.
CGTCCCCATACATCACTTTAGCACTGCTGTATTTTTAACCACAAACATATCCCTGCATGTATTATTAAAGGATTAATGGAGGCGATGCACTTTATATGTAATCTGAAATCCAATGCACGCCGATGATATTTCATTAGGGTATTGATCAGTTATCAGGCAGTGATGTGTCTGAGGAGGAAGCGGGAGACTTATAGACCGCAGAGAATCCCTCGGACAATCCAAGCAATGGTTTCCATTTCCATGTTGTAATGTAATAATCCGTCATTTTCACAGAAAACTTCCGGCGTTCAAAGTATCCGTGCGTTTGATACATTTCTTACAAGGATGAAGTTTGAAAAGTTCTTTATTTAGACGGAACGAGTTGCTGGAAGCAGAAAGTGGCCACATCCCGAGCTTAACATTCTAATGGATAATTTTACTTTCACAGCTTAAAGGAGGATTCCACCTAAAATCACAGCTCTATATACTGTATTGCCATGGCCTCAGCATCTCTAATGGGGGGTCCAAACTCATTGACCTCAACCAATGTTCTCTTCTGATATGAAAGGGGTTGTCTTGGGAATAGGTGACCGGGAAGCATCCAGGATGTGGATCAAGAATGACGACCACAGAAGTGACTAAGCTTCATGCAACTTCATGCTGTCACTCCAGAGGTGCATAAAATGCACCTTCATGACCTAACGGGCCTAGTAAACACTAGAGGAACCCAAGATGTGGACTGAGGATGCCGTGGGCAGAAGTGACTATGCCTCATGCACATTCATGACCTCACAGGCCTAGTAAACACTAGAGGAACCCAAGATGTGTACCGAGGATTCCACGGGCAGAGGTGACTATGCCCCATGCACCTTCATGACCTCACAGGCCTGGTAAACACCAGAGGGACCCAAGATGTGGACGGAGGATGCCACGGACAGAAGTGACCATGCCTCATGCACCTTTATGACCTCACAGGGCTAGTAAACACCAGAGGAACTCAAGATGTGGACTGAGGATGTCACGGGCAGAAGTGACTATGCCTCATGCACCTTCATGACCTCACAGGCCCAGTAAACACCATAGGAACCCAAAATGTGGACCGAGGATGCCACTGGCAGAAGTGACTATGCCCCAAGCACCTTCATGACCTTAGGGGCCTAGTAAAGATGTCCAAGACGTGGACTGAGGATGCCGTAGGCAGAAGTGACTATGCCTCATGCACCTTCATGACCTCACGGGCCTAGTAAACACAAGAAGAACCCAAGATGTGGACCGAGGATGCCGTGGGCAGAAGTGACTATGCCTCATGCACCTTCATGACCTCACGGGTCTAGTAAACACAAGAGGAACCCAAGATGTGGACTGAGGATGCTGTGGGCAGAAGTGACTATGCCTCATGCACCTTCATGACCTCACGGGTCTAGTAAACACCATAGGAACCCAACATGTGGACGAGGATGCCGTGGGCAGAAGTGACTATGCCTCATGCACCTTCATGACCTCACGGGTCTAGTAAACACAAGAGGAACCCAAGATGTGGACTGAGGATGCTGTGGGCAGAAGTGACTATGCCTCATGCACCTTCATGACCTCACGGGTCTAGTAAACACCATAGGAACCCAACATGTGGACGAGGATGCCGTGGGCAGAAGTGACTATGCCTCATGCACCTTCATGACCTCACGGGTCTAGTAAACACCAGAGGAACCCAAGATGTGGACAAGGATGCCATGGGCAGAAGTGACTGTTTCATGCACCTTCATGACCTCATGGGCCTAGGAAACACCAGAGGAACCCAAGATATGGACTGAGGATGCTGTTGGCAGAAGTGACTATGCCTCATGCACCTTCATGACCTCACGGGCCTAGTAAACACAAGAAGAACCCAAGATGTGGACCGAGGATGCCGTGGGCAGAAGTGACTATGCCTCATGCACCTTCATGACCTCACGGGTCAAGTAAACACAAGAGGAACCCAAGATGTGGACTGAGGATGCTGTGGGCAGAAGTGACTATGCCTCATGCACCTTCATGACCTCACGGGTCTAGTAAACACCATAGGAACCCAACATGTGGACGAGGATGCCGTGGGCAGAAGTGACTATGCCTCATGCACCTTCATGACCTCACGGGTCTAGTAAACACAAGAGGAACCCAAGATGTGGACTGAGGATGCTGTGGGCAGAAGTGACTATGCCTCATGCACCTTCATGACCTCACGGGTCTAGTAAACACCATAGGAACCCAACATGTGGACGAGGATGCCGTGGGCAGAAGTGACTATGCCTCATGCACCTTCATGACCTCACGGGTCTAGTAAACACCAGAGGAACCCAAGATGTGGACAAGGATGCCATGGGCAGAAGTGACTGTTTCATGCAACTTCATGACCTCATGGGCCTAGTAAACAACAGAGGAACCCAAGATGTGGACGGAGGATGCCACCGACAGAAGTGACCATGCCTCATGCACCTTTATGCTGTCATGCCAGAGGTGCTTAAGATGTGGACCGAGAATGAATGACACAGAAGTGACTAAACCTCATGCAACTTCATGATTGCTTCTTGCTAGAAACGGTAAGCGTCTGTAAGCTCATGGACAGACATCTGTGCACAATGATCCAGAAACAGCACCGCACAATGATCCAGAAACAGCACCACTCATGTCCATAGACTGAGGTTGGTATTGCATCTCCGACCTTTTCAAGAAAATCAGTCTGAGGAGTAATGAGAGACACAGTCCAGAGAAGAGTGGTGCAGTTTCGAGAAAAAAAAGTATTTTTTCATTCCTAATCTTATACAACCCATTAAAATTCTTAGGCTATGGATCGAATATGTGCCGATCCTAGTGCTTCATGCTATACCTGGAACTGTTTGTCAACTTTGATTGCATCTTTTCCCACAAATAGTCACTACGAATCAGATCTGAACACTGGAAACATCCTAGCATTAAGCAGAATTCACTGTCATGTTCAGGGAACCGTGTATGCACGACCTTATAGCATTTTGTCATGTAGTAAGATCCTGAAATATAAATTTCTGCATGTTGGAGTTGACCACCATAGACCAGGTCCACTTAGTAAGGTCAAGACATGTATAAGGTAGTCTTAGTCAGGATTATATCCAAAAGGGAGGTGTAAAGTTTGCCATTATTCTTCAAAAACTTCTAGTCTTGGCTAAAAAATGGCACCAAATGCACTGTTAAAGCTCATCTGTTGAGGTGGATTACCTAAGACGGAGGTCTGAATGTGGAGTGTGGACTGGAGGCATTTGTGCAGTGAAGAAGGGAGACTGTATATACATCAATGTCCGCAGTGGCAGTCATGGCTCATCAGACAGGAGTCGGAGATAATGCTTTAGAAGAGTCAGAGTATAGAATGGCAAAGCAGGTATGGGTATGTTGGATAGCACCTTAGAGAAAAATGGAACAAAAGAACTGGATATGCTGTATGACACCCTTTAAGCAATGCGGCAGATCTCAGCAAAATAGTAAAGCCTGGTGTGTCAGGAGACTCACTTAAAGCAATGCAGAAGAGCCTAGCAGCACAACAGAGTAGAGTATGTCAGGGGTCAGGAAACACTAGAACCAGTGGAAGTTGCATGGATGCCTAAACTACCTGAAAACTCAGGCAGTATGCTGTTGCGTGAGCTGTCCTAAAATCATGGCATCAGAAGTCCGCACCAGGTTAGCATGGTAACTCTACGTTCACGAGAGCAGACAAAGACTGTCACAATAAGAGGAGGATGGCGAGACCAGCACTGGGGCAGGGACAGGTGAGTAACGTTAACTTTGTGAACCAATTTGCCAATGTGTCACAGCTGTGTAACTGTTACTCCCCAATACTTTATTATTCCCCTATGGATCATATGAAAAGTTTAATTCAAAAGTGAACACTAGTTGGATGGTGTGTCCAAATACCGCAGTAGCACTATGTCCTTGAGCTTAAAGTTATATCTCTGCCATGTATGCTCATGTATCAGTATTTTTCTACTTCCATACTACATAAAAAGCCGGATGATTGACCATGAGTGGTGACTCAGGGGCAGGACTAGCCACATTTTCTCATTAACACACTGGTAATTTGGCCATAACACTTTAACGGTCACTGTTTTGTGGTTTCACAGGCGACCATTGGAGCCCTATTGGGCTAGAGGCCTATAATCATGTCACAGCTTAGGCCCAACGCAGTATCTCTTGGGATAGCCTGACCCTGAACTGCACCCACTACCGTTCCATCGGATAGCCATGGGGCCTACAAGACCATGATGGTCCATAAGAGGCAAAGGCTTGACTTGAAGATCCCATACAAAATCTGTAAAAATTCACCCCCCCCTTACCTGTGCCATTTAGAATACTGGTGACTAGAGTTGAGCGACCTTGACCTTTTTAGAGTCGAGCCGGGTTTCGCGAAACCCGACTATCTCAAAAGTCGGGTCGAGTGAAATCGGCCGATTATGACGTAAAGTCGGGATCGACCGAAACACGAAACCCAATGCAAGTCAATGGGGCAGCATAGTCGGCAGTGAGTGGGGGCCAGGAAAACACCTAGAGTGCCCATTTTAATGTCAAAACCATCCATTCTTCTTAATGAAGCTTGTCAAGCGTAATTTACCTTATAATAATTGGAAGGCATTTGAAATTGGGGGTCATTTGGCTAAAGTTGTGGTGGGTAGGGCTGGTTCAAGTAATTAGTGGGCCCAGGAAATCTGGACCACGTCACGGCAGTGGAGCAGGGAGAGGTAAGTATTTCAACTTTGCAAGTGCTGTGATCCTGAGCAAGCAGGGGGGGCCCACTCGTTGGCATTGGCACTGGCACAGGGCCCCTCAAAGTATAGCGGTGTGTTTGCACGGCGGGGGCGCCTCCCACCGGCAGCAACACTTTTGCGTACTATGAGAGGCCCTGTGCCAGTGACGTCGCCAACTAGTATTCCTCCCCCACCTCATGAAGGAACCTGCACTTTCATCTGCACCTTCCTCTTTGTCCCCGTGTAAGGTGGTATGGTATGCGGGAAGAGCAACCTGACTTTCAGCAGGGTCACAATGTTGTTGTGTAACGTGCACGGGGAATGTTGCGTTATGGGTCAATGTACCAGCAGACTCATCTATCACTGGCTGGGCAATGGGCAGGATGAGGAGGAAACACAGATATAGGCCCAAATAATAAAGTGGGCTAAATGCAGTTCAAAATTGGTAACACAGGAATAACCAGGGGGCATTGCAGTGGAGGACAACTGGAATGAGAGGCTGACACAGAGAGTAGGCCCAAATCAGTAAGTAGTCGAAATGCAGTTCAAAATTGGCAACCGTAGTAAACAGGCGGCACAGCTTTGTTCAGTGGAGGAGAACAGCAAGGAGTGGCAGACACCGATAGTAGGCCCCAACCCAACTAGTAGGCCAAATTCAGTCTAACATTAACAACTACTTAACGAGCGCCTGAAAACGGAATTTCAGGACAGGAAACCAGGAGAACAGCAAGGAGCGGCAGACACTGTTAGTAGGCCCCAAACCAACTAGTACGCCAAATGCAGTTGTTCCGTTTAACCACAATTTAACGAGAGCCTGAAGATAGAAGCTCAGGAAAGGCAACCTGGAGAACACCTTGGAGTGGAACACACCATCTCTCTCCACCCCATACCCATTTTGTAGGCCTAATGCTGTGTAGTTTTCTACAACTACTAAACGAGAGTCGGAAGATCGAAGCAATGGCGAGGAAACCTGGAGAACACCTTGGAGTGTAACACACCATCTCTCTCCACCCCATACCCATTTTGTAGGCCTAATGCTGTGTAGTTTTCTACAACTACTAAACGAGAGTCGGAAGACCGAAGCAATGGCAAGGCAACCTGGGGAACACCTTGGAGTGTAACACACCATCTCTCTCCACCCAATACCCATTTTGTAGGCCTAATGCAGTGTAGTTTTCTACAACTACTAAACGAGAGTCAGAAGACCGAAGCAATGGCAAGGCAACCTGGGGAACACCTTGGAGTGTAACACACCATCTCTCTCCACCCGATACCCATTTTGTAGGCCTAATGCAGTGTAGTTTTCTACAACTACTAAACGAGAGTCGGAAGACCGAAGCAATGGCAAGGCAACCTGGGGAACACCTTGGAGTGTAACACACCATCTCTCTCCACCCCATGCCCATTTTGTAGGCCTAATGCAGCCTACTTTCCGACAACTACTAAACGAGAGCATGAAGATCGAAGCTCAGGAAAGGCAACCTGGGGAACACCTTGGAGTGTAACACACCCTCTCTCTACACCACGGAAGGGCTGATTCTTAGGAAGGAAGGCTGTCGGAAAGAAGCAGGGCGCGTCCGAGGGTGATTATATTCTTATTAGGTATATACTCACCCTCGGACGCGCCCTGCTTCTTTATTTGTAATGAATGTTTATTTGCAATGTGGTTTTGACTTACTCTATTTTTTTGGTAAATAATGATTTTATTATTTTCATTGTTTTGCATCTTCTTGGCAATAATATAAAGAAGACGTGACAGGACAACACTCGGTGGATGCCATATCTGTGTTTTAAATTGAAAAAAACTTTCAGTTAACTACTTGCAGGAGAAAGGTATTGTAGCTGGTGGCCATTTTTAGTACTGTACCAGATTTTTGTTGTATGTGTTTGTTTTTAATGTTAAAATGTCTGCATTTGATATCTCTCCAGTATTTTCTTTTTTATAAGCAAAATACTTATTTTTATATTTTCTGATGTTGGTTCAAGGGGTACACGGGCAGCAGTAGACAGGTCAGTGGAGGCTTAGTGGAAGGAGGGACCGCAGACAGGCTTCGAAGCCCTAACATAATAAATTGGCCTGGCTGTAGGCAATTTAAAATTGGTTCCAGGGGAACCCGGGCAGCAGTAGACAGGTCAGTGGAGGCCTAGTGGAAGGAGGGACCGCAGACAGGCTTCGAAGCCCTAACATAATAAATTGGGCTGGCTGTAGGCAATTTAAAATTGGTTCCAGGGGAACCCGGGCAGCAGTAGACAGGTCAGTGGAGGCCTAGTGGAAGGAGGGACCGCAGACAGGCTTCGAAGCCCTAACATAATAAATTGGGCTGGCTGTAGGCAATTTAAAATTGGTTCCAGGGGAACACGGGCAGCAGTAGACAGGTCAGTGGAGGCCTAGTGGAAGGAGGGACCGCAGACAGGCTTCGAAGCCCTAACATAATAAATTGGCCTGGCTGTAGGCAATTTACAATTGGTTCCAGGGGAACACGGGCGGCAGTAGACAGGTCTGTGGAGGCCTAGTGGAAGGAGGGACCGCAGACAGGCTTCGAAGCCCTAACATAATAAATTGGGCTGGCTGTAGGCAATGTAAAATTGGTTCCAGGGGAACCCGGGCAGCAGTAGACAGGTCAGTGGAGGCCTAGTGGAAGGAGGGACCGCAGACAGGCTTCGAAGCCCTAACATAATAAATTGGGCTGGCTGTAGGCAATTTAAAATTGGTTCCAGGGGAACCCGGGCAGCAGTAGACAGGTCAGTGGAGGCCTAGTGGAAGGAGGGACCGCAGACAGGCTTCGAAGCCCTAACATAATAAATTGGGCTGGCTGTAAGCAATTTAAAATTGGTTCCAGGGGAACCCGGGCAGCAGTAGACAGGTCAGTGGAGGCCTAGTGGAAGGAGGGACCGCAGACAGGCTTCGAAGCCCTAACATAATAAATTGGGCTGGCTGTAGGCAATTTAAAATTGGTTCCAGGGGAACCCGGGCAGCAGTAGACAGGTCAGTGGAGGCCTAGTGGAAGGAGGGACCGCAGACAGGCTTCGAAGCCCTAACATAATAAATTGGCCTGGCTGTAGGCAATTTACAATTGGTTCCAGGGGAACACGGGCGGCAGTAGACAGGTCAGTGGAGGCCTAGTGGAAGGAGGGACCGCAGACAGGCTTCGAAGCCCTAACATAATAAATTGGCCTGGCTGTAGGCAATTTACAATTGGTTCCAGGGGAACACGGGCGGCAGTAGACCGGTCAGTGGAGGCCTAGTGGAAGGAGGGACCGCAGACAGGCTTCGAAGCCCTAACATAATAAATTGGGCTGGCTGTAGGCAATTTAAAATTGGTTCCAGGGGAACACGGGCAGCAGTAGACAGGTCAGTGGAGGCCTAGTGGAAGGAGGGACCGCAGACAGGCTTCGAAGCCCTAACATAATAAATTGGGCTGGCTGTAGGCAATTTAAAATTGGTTCCAGGGGAACCCGGGCAGCAGTAGACAGGTCAGTGGAGGCCTAGTGGAAGGAGGGACCGCAGACAGGCTTCGAAGCCCTAACATAATAAATTGGGCTGGCTGTAGGCAATTTAAAATTGGTTCCAGGGGAACCCGGGCAGCAGTAGACAGGTCAGTGGAGGCCTAGTGGAAGGAGTGACCGCAGACAGGCTTCGAAGGCCTAACATAAGAAAAATGTCAATACAATGGTATTGACAGTGCCAGGCATTGAAGGATGTCAGCGCATAGACTAAACATTGGTGGAGCTGTGAGAGAAAATTTTGCAAGTGGTAGAGCACTGTTTGACCTGGGGGGGGGGGACTGTCTTGTGGCCGGCGGTACAGGCCCAGGGCCCCTCATATTACAACGGTGTGTCTGACGTTGGGTGCGCACCACCACCGCCAGACACTTTATTGTACTATGAGGGACCTAGTGGCAGTGCCGTCGACCAAAAGTGGGCACACCCACCTCTTCAGACAAACAGTACTCTCACGGGTGCTGGCGCCAAGTGGCGATACCACGGCCCCGTGTGGGGACTTTGGCCATTTAGGGAGGTGTTAACATGTCGGATGCTGGACAATCAGGTGCTGCAAATTACGAGATTGGAAAAGTCGTTCAGAATAGTCCACAGGCAAGACCTTTACATAGGAAAGCTAGGTGTCAGCCGGGCAAGGTGGGGCAAAAGATTTCGAAATCCAGTTGTGGTTCATTTTAATGAAGGTTAGATCATCTACATTTTGGGTAGCCAGACGAGTCCTTTTTTCTGTTAGTATTGAACCTGCAGCACTGAATACTCTTTCTGATAGGACACTAGCTGCCGGGCAAGCAAGCTCCTGCAATGCATATTCTGCCAATTCTGGCCAGGTGTCTAATTTTGATGCCCAGTAATCAAATGGGAATGACGGTTGAGGGAGAACGTCGATAAGGGATGAAAAATAGTTAGTAACCATACTGGACAAATGTTGTCTCCTGTCACTTTGAATTGATGCTGCAGTACCTGTCCTGTCTGCGGTCATAGCAAAATCACTCCACAACCTGGTCAGAAAACCCCTCTGGCCAACGACACTTCTGATTTCTGCCCCTCTAACACCTCTGGTCTGCTGGCCCCTGCAGCTCGTGTTAGAACGATCACGGGCGCTGTGTGCAGGGAATGCCAGAAGCAAACGGTCAACAAGAGTTGATTGTTTGGTTGCTAATATTAGTTCCAAGTTCTCATGTGGCATTATATTTTGCAATTTGCCTTTATAGCGAGGATCAAGGAGGCAGGCCAACCAGTAATCGTCATCGTTCATCATTTTAGTTATGCGTGTGTCCCTTTTGAGGATACGTAAGGCATAATCCGCCATGTGGGCCAAAGTTCAAGTTCTCAAATCTGTGGTTGTGCTTGGTTGAGGGGCAGTTTCAGGCAAATCCACGTCACTTGTGTCCCTCCAAAAACCAGAACCCGGCCTTGCCGCGCCAACAATTTCCACTGGCCCCGGAAAAGCTTCCTCATTAAAAATATAATCATCCCCATCATCCTCCTCGTCCTCCTCCTCCTCTTCGCCCGCTACCTCGTCCTGTACACTGCCCTGGCCAGACAATGGCTGACTGTCATCAAGGCTTTCCTCTTCCTCAGCTGCAGACGCCTGATCCTTTATGTGCGTCAAACTTTGCATCAGCAGACGCATTAGGGGGATGCTCATGCTTATTATGGCGTTGTCTGCACTAACCAGCCGTGTGCATTCCTCAAAACACTGAAGGACTTGACACATGTCTTGAATCTTCAACCACTGCACACCTGACAACTCCATGTCTGCCATCCTACTGCCTGCCCGTGTATGTGTATCCTCCCACAAAAACATAAAAGCCCGCCTCTGTTCACACAGTCTCTGAAGCATGTGCAGTGTTGAGTTCCACCTTGTTGCAACGTCTATGATTAGGCGATGCTGGGGAAGGTTCAAAGAACGCTGATAGGTCTGCATACGGCTGGAGTGTACGGGCGAACGGCGGATATGTGAGCAAAGTCCACGCACTTTGAGGAGCAGGTCGGATAACCCCGGATAACTTTTCAGGAAGCACTGCACCACCAGGTTTAAGGTGTGAGCCAGGCAAGGAATGTGTTTCAGTTGGGAAATGGAGATGGCAGCCATGAAATTCCTTCCATTATCACTCACTACCTTGCCTGCCTCAAGATCTACAGTGCCCAGCCACGACTGCGTTTCTTTCTGCAAGAACTCGGACAGAACTTCAGCGGTGTGTCTGTTGTCGCCCAAACACTTCATAGCCAATACAGCCTGCTGACGTTTGCCAGTAGCTGCCCCATAATGGGAGACCTGGTGTGCAACAGTGGCAGCTGCGGATGGAGTGGTTGTGCGACTGCGGTCTGTGGACGAGGTCTCGCTTCTGCAGGAGGACGAGGAGGAGGAGGGGGTGCGAATGGCTACAGCCAACTGTTTCCTAGACCGTGGGCTAGGCAGAACTGTCCCAAACTTGCTGTCCCCTGTGGACCCTGCATCCACCACATTTACCCAGTGTGCCGTGATGGACACGTAACGTCCCTGGCCATGCCTACTGGTCCATGCATCTGTTGTCAGGTGCACCTTTGTGCTCACAGATTGCCTGAGTGCATGGACGATGCGCTCTTTAACATGCTGGTGGAGGGCTGGGATGGCTTTTCTGGAAAAAAAGTGTCGACTGGGTAGCTCGTAGCGTGGTACAGCGTAGTCCATCAGGGCTTTGAAAGCTTCGCTTTCAACTAACCGGTAGGGCATCATCTCTAACGAGATTAGTCTGGCTATGTGGGCGTTCAAACCCTGTGTACGCGGATGCGAGGCTAAGTACTTCCTTTTTCTAACCATAGTCTCATGTAGGGTGAGCTGGACTGGAGAGCTGGAGATCGTGGAACTAGCGGGGGTGCCGGTGGACATGGCAGACTGAGAGACGGTGGGAGATGGTATTGTTGCCGCCGGTGCCCTAGATGCAGTGTTTCCTACTACGAAACTGGTGATTCCCTGACCCTGACTTCTTTGGCCTGGCAAAGAAACCTGCACAGATACTGCAGGTGGTGCAGAAAATGGTGCCGGAAGGGATGTTGTGTTGCTGACTAGCTTCATTGGCCGAGGGTGCTACAACCTTAAGGGACGTTTGGTAGTTAGTCCATGCTTGCAAATGCATGGTGGTTAAATGTCTATGCATGCAACTTGTATTGAGACTTTTCAGATTCTGTCCTCTGCTTAAGGTAGTTGAACATTTTTGACAGATGACTTTGCGCTGATCAATTGGATGTTGTTTAAAAAAATGCCAGACTGCACTCTTTCTAGCATCGGATACCTTTTCAGGCATTGCAGACTGAGCTTTAACCGGATGGCCACGCTGTCCTCCAACAGGTTTTGGCTTTGCCACGCGTTTTGGCCAAGATACGGGCCCGGCAGATGGAACCTGTTGCGATGTTGATGCCTGCTGCGGCCCCTCCTCCTCCGCTTCAGAACTGCTGCCGCCTGCACCCTGTTCCCCCAATGGCTGCCAATCGGGGTCAAGAACTGGGTCATCTATTACCTCTTCTTGTAGCTCGTGTGCAACTTCGTCTGTGTCACCGTGTCGGTCGGTGGTATAGCGTTCGTGATGGGGCAACATAGTCTCATCAGGGTCTGATTCTTGATCATTACCCTGCGAGGGCAATGTTGTGGTCTGAGTCAAAGGACCAGCATAGTAGTCTGGCTGTGGCTGTGCATCAGTGCACTCCATGTCAGATTCAACTTGTAATGGGCATGGACTGTTAACTGCTTCACTTTCTAAGCCAGGGACGGTATGTGTAAAGAGCTCCATGTAGTAACCCGTTGTGTCGCCTGCTGCATTCTTCTCTGTTGTTGTTTTTGCTGAAGAGGACAAGGAAGCGACTTGTCCCTGACCGTGAACATCCACTAACGACGCGCTGCTTTTACTTTTACCAGTTTCACGAGAGGAGGCAAAAGAGCTAGAGGCTGAGTCAGCAAGATAAGCCAAAACTTGCTCTTGCTGCTCCGGCTTTAAAAGCGGTTTTCCTACTCCCAGAAAAGGGAGCGTTCGAGGCCTTGTGTAGCCAGACGACGAACCTGGCTCCACAGCTCCAGACTTAGGTGCAATATTTTTTTTCCCACGACCACCTGATGCTCCACCACTACCACTACCCTCATTACCAGCTGACAATGAACGCCCCCGGCCACGACCTCTTCCACCAGACTTCCTCATTGTTTTAAAAACGTTACCAAACTAACGGTATTTGTTGCTGTCACACAACTTACACGGTGAGCTATAACTTCAGTATGATTTAGCTACCCCTTTACAGGTGGGTGAGACCACAACGAAAATCAGGCACAATGTTACACACTCTGTTGTTGGTGGCAACAAATGAGAGAGATGCCACACACGCAGGACTGTCACTGAAGCGCAAATGTAAATATTAATCTCCCACTGATTTGTGTTTTTTTTTTTAAAAAGGAGACTTTAGAAAAAAAAAAAAATGATTTTTTAAGGAAGAATTTATAAACCAAATAAAATGAAATGATTTTTTCAGGGAGAATTTAGAAAACAAATAAAACATAAAATAGCCTTTCTAGGGCCCAGTGAGTGAGAGATGACGCACACAGGAGTCAGGAGTGGCACACAAGCCCAGAGGCCAATATTTATCTCCCACTGATTGATTTAGTGATGTTTTCAGGTAGATTTTGGAACCCAAATCAAGCAAAAAAATTAATAGGCTTTCTATGGCCCACAATTGGAGAGAGAGAGATGGCACACCCAGGAGTCAAGACTGGCACACAAGCAGAAGGGGCAATATGAATCTCCCACTGATTTGTTTTTTTGTTTTTTTTTCAGGGAGACTTTAGAAAAAAAAAATACAAAAAAAATGATTTTTTTCAGGAATAATTTAGAAACCAAATAAAATAAAATGATTTTTTCAGGGAGAATTTAGAAAACAAATAAAACAAAAAAAGGCTTTCTATGGCCCACTGAGTGAGAGATGACGCACACAGGAGTCAGGAGTGGCACACAAGCCCAGAGGCCAATACTTATCTCCCACTGATTGATTAAGTGATTTTTTCAGGTAGATTTTGGAACCCAAATCAAGCAAAAAAATTTATAGGCTTTCTATGGCCCACAATTGGAGAGAGAGAGATGGCACACCCAGGAGTCAAGACTGGCACACAAGCAGAAAGGGCAATATTAATCTCCCACTGATTTGTTTTTTTTTTTTTTTTTTCCAGGGAGACTTTAGAAAAAAAAATACAAAAAAAATGATTTTTTTTCAGGAATAATTTAGAAACCAAATAAAATAAAATGATTTTTTCAGGGAGAATTTAGAAAACAAATAAAACAAAAAATAGGCTTTCTAGGGCCCACTGAGTGAGAGAGGACGCACACAGGAGTCAGGAGTGGCACACAAGCCCAGAGGCCAATATTTATCTCCCACTGATTGATTTATTGATTTTTTCAGGTAGAATTTAGAACCTAAATCAACCAAAAAAATAAATAGGTTTTCTATGGCCCACTATTTGTGAGAGAGATGGCACGCTCAGGACTGGCACACAAGCCCAAAGGCCAATATTAATCTCCCACTGATTGATTTATTGATTTTTTCAGGTAGATTTTGGAACCCAAATCAAGCAAAAAAATAAATAGGCTTTCTATGGCCCACTGAGTGAGAGATGGCACACACAGGGATGGCACTCTAGCAGAAATGCCAATCTTAATCTCCCACAAAAAAAAAAAAAAAAAAAGGAACTGTCCTTCAATTACTATCTCCCTGCAGTAATCTCAGCCAGGTATGGCAGGCAGCAATAAGGAGTGGACTGATGCACAAATTAAATAAAAAGTGTGGACAAACAAACAAGATAGCTGTGCAGAAAGGAAGGAACAAGAGGATTTGTGCTTTGAAAAAAGCAGTTGGTTTGCACAGCGGCGTACACACAGCAATTCAGCTATCAGGGAGCCTTCTAGGGCAGCCCAATGAGCTACAGCGCTGAGGGGGAAAAAAAAAAAATGTAGCTTCCACTGTCCCTGCACACCGAAGGTGGTGTTGGGCAGTGGAAATCGCTACAGCACAAGCGGTTTGGTGGTTAATGGACCCTGCCTAACGCTATCCCTGCTTCTGACGAAGCGGCAGCAACCTCTCCCTAGGCTCAGATCAGCAGCAGTAACATGGCGGTCGGCGGGAACGCCCCTTTATAGCCCCTGTGATGCCGCGGACAGCAAGCCAATCACTGCAATGCCCTTCTCTAAGATGGTGGGGACCAGGACCTATGTCATCACGCTGCCCACACTCTGCGTTTACCTTCATTGGCTGAGAAATGGCGCTTTTCGCGTCATTGAAACGCGACTTTGGCGCGAAAGTCGCGTACCGCATGGCCGACCCCGCACAGGGGTCGGATCGGGTTTCATGAAACCCGACTTTGTCAAAAGTCGGCGACTTTTGAAAATGTTCGACCCGTTTCGCTCAACCCTACTGGTGACATCTGATGTAGCTGAGGCATCTTTGGGCTCCATGATACACCAAGGCTTTAGTTCAACTACCACCTGTAGCGATGCCCCTCTTAGAGGACATGGTGGAAGGGGGTCTTTGTTGCAGATTTTGACTTACCTAATGACCTTAGATACAGAACTAGTCCTCAATCTCCCTCTCCCTCAATCCAAGGGTCATTAAACTTTTGCCATTGTCTATCAGCCAGGACAATGATTGTAGAACCTCGTTTTATTGATTATTACCCATTGATGAGATTTGTTTTTCCTGCCTACAAACCAAAGATGCTCTTGATGTGATTATACCCCGTATGTAATGCTAAATATGGCCCCGTGTTTCACTTGTACCAATTATGACGATGCCTTCGTAGGAGATATAAGCTAATTTACAATTAATGTTCCCAAAACCATCTGCACTCCATTAAATCAGGTAATTCCGGCAGTGAATGGAAGAGGGTTGTGTTCTGTTTTTGTGTAATGAGGCTGAAATTTGGAGGCTGATTAGGTTAACGAATGGCGATGGCTGGAGAAAACCTAATGTGATAGAGCTCCTTAATTCAATCACATAGGAAAACATAGGCTCGGAACCAAAGGGACAGCTGTGGGCGGAGAGGAAATTTGGATTTTGGAAGTCAGAAGGAGGAACACTTCCAAACACTGATAGATGCTGGGTGGAAAACCATTAATGGCGGCCCGTGAAGAGCCCAAGCTGATTGCAACCCAAAATGGCCTGAGGGTGTGAGATGTTTCTTCTAAATCATACTTGCCAACGTTTAGCCATAAGGAACCAAGACACCAGCAAAATCCATCCCCAACCTTTTCACGAGGTCCCTCTCCTCCCCAGCTCCACACACCTCGTTCCTTGCCTTCCACAATGAAGAAACCTTTCAAAAACATCTGAAGATTTGCTGTCTCTGTGGTCTACTGCTATTTCTGGAGCTTCCCCGATGACTTGGTACGTCTGATTTATTGAATTCTCGCCATACTTTTATATCCAGCTATGTATGTGGCTTATCAGAAAAGTAAACTCAACAACTGCCAGGAAGCCCCAATAGTGGCACATTGTGGGTCGTGACCTGTTTGCACTCCCCAAGCCCCCTCCACTAGTCCAGTATTAAACCCCTCATGTCGATCAATCTCATGGAATTTAAGGAAAATGCTGATGTAATTAATTATACTTTGTCATTTGACCACCTATTGGCCAAAATTTAAAAAAAGAAAAAGTTCTTGTTATAATTATTTTTTGCCTCTTTGCCTATTTTTTTATTGCATTTGTTATGGAACGATTTTATTATCCTAGCCCTATCCCTCAGCCTAGCCTCAAGCCTAACCCGAATCCTTAGACAAACCCTAAAGCAATCCCTAGCCCTAATCTTTAGTTATGATGGGAAAAAAGTGTAAAAATGTAAAAGTAGCTCTTTAGTAACGAAGGAAGACAGTCTTGGGTAATGTGCATTGGACTTGATGCAACGTTGTCTTCGTTCGTTAGCTACTTATCTTGATTGCTGCCTTGGCAGAGCGCAGCTGTTGAGACGGATTTGTCGTTGGCTGCTGCACTCTGCATAGGTATCGAATGATATGATAAAGATCGCTGCATTATGCTGAGCGCTATCATTTAATTTGCTGCCTATGCAGAGAGCAGCACCTGAAGACAAAGTCATGTCGCCTGCTGCACTCTGCGTAAGCAGCTCCGGACAGGCACTTTCGGTGACGGTCCAAGAGGAAGCAGCGCTTGCAGGCACAAATCACTTGGCAGTGAGGTTGGGGTTCACAAGGAAGGGGGCAACATTTTGTGCCCCCATAAACTTTGTCACCGCAGAAAACTGCCTCTCTGCCTCCTCCCACACTGCACCACTGATCCCCTGTGACTAGTTCTTAGGATAAACCTAAGTGTGGAGCGGACGAGCATTCTGCCCCCTCTGCATTCTAGTAATCAGGTGCAGCATTCATTTACATTGGCAATAGAGGGGTCACAGCTGCACCGTTCTCTGCCTCCTGCTCTGCATTGATCTCTAGGGAAAGAAGAGGAAGAGAAAGCAGAACAAGACAATATGAAGACAGACTGATCTTTTCCAGGGAATCCGTCAATAAGATCAAGCCCCTCCCCAAACACATATGGTAAAATAAAATGCATTGACACCTTTATATCATCTATCTGTTGCTGCATTCCTGAATAATTTGCATTTACGTATGCAAATGAGAGTTTAAGTGCTCTGGGCATGACAGAGCACTTAAAGGGGTATTCTCATCTACAAGATTCTATATGTAGTAGGTGTAATAATAATGATATTATTATTATTATTATTATTATTATTATCAAATACCTCCAATTAGAAATGTAGTATAGTGACAGTTAGTTAGGTGTTAGTGCCCATAATCATGGATGCCTAAGCTACTGCAATGCCCTGCACATTGTAAGCAACATTGCTAATCGGGAGAACTATACTACTTTTCTAATTGGAGGTATTTGCTAATGTTATTGTTACATCTGCTACATATTGCGATAGGATCTCGGAGATGGGAATTCCCTTTTAAGAAGCCAATGATTCACAATATTGTTTCCCTGCAGTCTACCAGTCTCCTTAGCTTGACCGATGGCAGTTACAATCCTATATGCTATATATGCTCTAAAAAAAGAGAAAATTGCATTTGTCAAATTTATTATATCAATGATTTCACTTTTAGCCAAGTTCCTCATTGTTTTAAAGTTTTGATGTCTCTATAGAGGTGATAAAATGCACCAGATTTATAATTGATGTGCACAATTGCAGATAGAGCCTGGAGAGGGGAAAACTGGTGGAAAATACAGGATACAGATGATATAATGTCCAGAAATAGTGTTAATCCTCATGTACAAATGACGTCTTGTTCTGAACAGTCACCTGAAACGACGGTTTACACTCGAATTCTGATTATCTCTCCCTGCAGGAAACTGTTGCCCTTTGCTCCGCCCCTTTGGAATGCGATGGATACATTGTATCAGCATGAAGTTCTTCAGTTGTCATAGAGGATCCGCATTGCTCCGGCCCCTGGTTAGTATGCTGAATACATGTCTAATGACACGAGCGCGGGTTATGGGTGATTAATTGTATAATATATATGCAAATACCTTCTCCTTCCAAGGTGATATTTTATCAGAAAAGCACATTTATCGCTTGGGCTCGACCTCCTCATGAATAGGACCTATTGCCAAGATACAAGTTTTCTTCATCTGGGAAGAAGTTGTTATAAATGTGTGATGTCATAGGGGATCATTCAGGACCCCATAGATCGCTATCACAGACTCAACGTTATTATTTGATAATTGAAAAGTGAATTGGGGTCATACATTTTGCGACTGTCAAGCCTAGAAATGTGGCAAAAAAGATTGGTATATTTCGAGATAAGGTTGTTTGAAAAGAAGGTTTTAACAAAATTCTATTTTATCCCATGGGTCCCCTCAAAAAGGTGATCACCCTGATTCTAGAATTCCTCAAAATCATGTATAGTCAGGGATACATTGTAGCAAGCGTTCGGCTTTCCTTCAGCGCCATCAGTGGGGAAATGAAGCTTTATATAGTTCCCATTAAAGTCTACTGACTTTGTAAAGTATAGACATGGTGGGGAAGTTTTTCACTTTGGCCAATAAATATAAGAATCCTGAATATAAGACCGCGCAACTCAGACTTCTTTCATAAGGCAACTAAAGATGGGTTTCCTAAATCTGTCTTCTTAAGGCTATGTTCACATCACATTTTTTGCTACACATCAGGGGCTCTGTCAGGATTTTCAACTGAAGTCCTTAAAGGGAACCTGTCACCCCGTTTTTTCAGATTGAGCTATAAATACTGTTAAATAGGGCCTGCGCTGTGCGTTACTATAGTGTATGTAGTGTACCCTGATTCCCCATGTATGCTGAGAAATACATTACCAAAGTCGCCGTTTTCGCCTGTCAATCAGGCTGGTCTGGTCAGGTGGGCGTGTTCACAGCGCTCTTTTCTTCTCCAGCTTTCCGTTGGTGGCGTAGTGGTGTGCGCATGTCCAAGGTCCGAATTCCCTGCGCCCACGTGAAGACACAGCGCGCGATCTGCGCTGTAATCCCTTCCATCGGTGGGGGCGGCCATCTTCCTGGGGCCGCGCGTGCGCAGATGGAGTGCTCTGCTGCACGGGGCTTCAGGAAAATGGCCGCGGGATGCCGCGCGTGCGCATTAGAGATCGCGGCGGCCATTTTCCCAAAGCCGAGTTTGCATCTCGGCTTTGGAAAAATGGCCGCCGCGATCTCTAATGCGCACGCGCGGCATCCCGCGGCCATTTTCCTGAAGCCCCGTGCAGCAGAGCACTCCATCTGCGCACGCGCGGCCCCAGGAAGATGGCCGCCCCCACCGATGCAAGGGATAACAGCGCAGATCGCGCGCTGTGTCTTCACGTGGGCGCAGGGAATTCGGACCTTGGACATGCGCACACCACTACGCCACCAACGGAAAGCTGGGGAAGAAAAGAGCGCTGTGAACACGCCCACCTGACCAGACCAGCCTGATTGACAGGCGAAAACGGCGACTTTGGTAATGTATTTCTCAGCATACATGGGGAATCAGGGTACACTACATACACTATAGTAACGCACAGCGCAGGCCCTATTTAACAGTACTTATAGCTCAATCTGAAAAAACGGGGTGACAGGTTCCCTTTAAAATGGGATTCATCCAGAACAGCTGCTACATTGAGTCTAATGGAGCAGAGGGAGACACTTGGTGCTCTATCCGACCTCCTTTTTGCCAGCGTCTGCCTTTTTGATGCAGACACCAAAGCACAGTGGACTCTGTTTTATTAAATTCAATGGTGCCATCATCGGTTCCACCAGAATTCTGTTTTTCTGGACTTCAAACGCAAACCCCGATGAAGCTACTGATGCACGGCAAAGTCGCAATGTGAGTCCACCCTTAGTGTCAGAGTTAGGCCTCGTGTCAGAAACATTGAGCAAACCAATATGCAAATTGCCTCTTCAGAGAAAAAGAGGACTTAAACTCTATAGCGCCACCTGTTGGAAGTAGCGATCCTACCAGTCACAATCAACCCTTTAACGAGTCGTGCAGTATGACTTAGGATAAAAGCCAAATCAGTATCTCAACTCGCAGACACGGTGTTTCGGGCTGTTGGCCCTCGTCAGTGCGAAGCATGAGAACTAAGTTGACTAGGTGAGAGGCTCTGGACTGGGGTCTAATTAGTTCTCATGCTTCGCACTGACGAGGGCCAACAGCCCCAAACACCGTGTCTGCGAATTGAGATACTGATTTGGCTTTTATCCTAAGTCATATTGCACGACTCGTTAAAGGGTTGATTGTGACTTGTAGGATCGCTACTTCCAACAGGTGGCGCTATAGAGTTTAAGTCCTCTTTTTCTATGAAGAGGCAATTTGCATATTGGTCTGCTCAATGTTTCTGACACGAGGCCTAACTCTGACACTAAGGTTGGACTCACATTGCGACTTTGCCATGCATCAGTAGCTTCATCGGGGTTTGCGTTTGAAGTCTTTTTCTCTGAAGAGGCAATTTGCATATTATGTTTCCCAGGGGAGCATTGCACGGCGAATAAGCCTCTGTACCTTGACAAGCCAGAGCTGGTATGAGCAAACCAAGACATTAAAGCCCTCTGAAATCTCCCACAACTTGGCCCCAACTCTTGTGGACTACACTCTTTTGGGCAGGGTTTTGAAAAACTTGATTGCAAAAGCTAATTGGCAGGTATAATTTGTCACTATTGGAAAGGCTGGACCTAAAGCAATAGACAGAGTCTTCACCTTAATATGTCCCCTCTTCTGATATGGATTTTGTGCATGGCTTCCCCACATAGGCCTATCAGGATCTAGCAGGACTTGCAGCTAGCGCTATGTAGGGGGAGCTGTTGGCACCAAATGTTTGGGAATTAGCCAGCGCCCCGTAAAAACCATATCATATGATCCTCAGCAGGCCCGACTTAGTTCTCATTCATACGTCCGTTTTTCACATACGAGTCCGGTCCGTGCTTTTCATGGATGGGACATGTACCAAGCGTAGTTTAAGAAGCTCTTTCACATGTCCGTGTTGATGATCCATTTTTTTTTGCATGCGAGAAAAATCAATGAGGTCTGATTGAATCCTTAATCGTTACAATATAGAGCGTTGCCATACAACGTAGAAACCATCATGTTCCTCCATTATCTGTACATTTTCTTTATATTTAGCATTTCATTATTCATTGAAGACTTTATATTTATCCTGGAGCCATAGGAAACGTTCATCTACTTACCATGAATAATTCAATAGATGATGACGATCATTGCAAAATATGATCAATGGCGATGAAGGTCTGGCAGCTCCAGTGGTCACCACTGTGGGGGGAAAACAATGGGGAACTGTACTTGTAGAAGACATCACCGATCCAGGATAAGGAGACTCGAGACACTCAACACTTTCCCTCACAGAGTCCATTTTAATTTACCACTTAATGGGCTGCATGGTGGCTCAGTGGTCAGCACTGCATATTCACAGCTTTGGGGACCAGCACTCAGTGGAATTTGACCATGTTTGAGTGAGCTTTCTCCATTCTTTTCCATCTCAAAAATATAGATTCATTTGAAAATTAGATGGAGACAGAGACAAATAAGAGGGATGGCAATCTTTGTACAGTGCATTGGAATGTGTTGGCGATATTCAGATGTTTAGCAATCATCCGTAAGACCTAATGCACATGTCTCTGGTTGGTTGCAGCTCGGCTTCATTGACGTGAATGGAAGGAAGCTACAATGCCAAATACAACCTTTAGACAGGTGCGGCTCCGTGTTTGGAGAAAATAGTCACGTTTTTTCTCCATTTGGCACCCCTTTAAGAATTAAATCTGTTTGTTATACTAAACGCTTTAATTGGCAAGTAGAGGAGCTTTTTTATTTCTCAGTTGCTTTTGGCCATTTATGATTCCATGTAATCTTTGTGACCAGGATTGACTGGAGGTCTTCATCGAAGAGTAGTTTCGGCACGGTGAGATGTAATCTAAGGAACTTTTATCTACATTGTTGATTCTCAAATGATCTTAGCACGACCATGGAGCTCCGCATCTTTATGGTGCATCAATATTACTGGAGGCACGAAGAGAGAGGAGACATTCATTGTAGTAGTAATAGAAAGAGCCTGGCACTCAACTTAATGCTGTGAGAGATTTATTGTAGTACTAAAAACGTTTCGGTCCTAATTCAGGATCTTTATCAGTTACGTACTGATACGTATGTTAAGTGTGTGGAACACAATGGTAGTGGACTGCGTCAATTAGTGGCTTTGAATGGCCATGTAGAGGTTTAAGGTGAGGCTTATGCAGCATGTGTTTCGTAGCCTAGACGCGGTGTCCACCGCTCGTCTGTGATGAAGGTCCTAAATCTCTCACAGCATTAAGTCGAGTGCCGGGTTCTTTCTATTAGTATTACATGGTGTGGGAACCTACCTGGGCACCATCAATAGTAGTGCGCACGTTTTCACCTCTCATTCATTGTAGTAGGACGTCAGCTCGGACACTTTTCCAATGAATGCCCGGGAGCTCTGAGGAACAATGAGCAAAGTCATAGCACAAAATCTATAGGATGGCATTGGCCCTCCAGTATTTCATCTGACACCTGGTGCAGGGAAGGGGTCTTTGTGTCCCATCAGGCACCAGAGCCCAGGTGTGACTGCTACAACCACCATTAATGGTGGTACTAAAGATGGTGGCCTTAGATTATTGGTGTATCTCACTTGGTGAGGTGGATCCTCAACGCCATCCATCAGGACGAGCAGATAGAATACAGCAAGGAAAGATGTTATTGATGTGGTCAGGTGAGCTGTTTGGAACAATGGAGGCTGTAGAGGTTGGATGGCAGCTAGGGTTGAGATAAATGTAGACTCAGAATATGAAGACCAGCGGTGAGGCAGAGAAGGGATATCGGCACAGACGTCTCGTCAATTTAACAAAGCTGAGTAAGTCAGGAGAAACACAGTAGAGATGGAGTAGATGTTGTGTGTAGTAGCAAAGCCCAGCAGCAAAGCAGAGCCGGCAATGTCAAGTGCTGCAGCAGAGCCCAGCAATGTAGCAGAAGATTTGTCAGGAGGTGTCACAGAATAGCAAAGTGGAGTGGTATGCTGAAGCCAGCGACATAGCAGAGCTGCGTATGCCAGGTGGCTAGTACAAAGCTGGTGCAGGGAGGCGGAGGAAGGCTAGTACGAATCTACTCATGGTGTGAGTAAGATGGAGAGCTGGTGCTGGAGGCCGGATAGGTGAGTAAAGATCGCCAGCCTCCTAAAAACCCCATTTATGCTTATATATTGCACATGGTCTATTTTATAATAAGCGGAAGAGGGGCTGTAAGGTTCTACTAGGTACCAAAGTGCTTCCTCTGCCCCTTATACAGGTGTCAAATTGAGCTATTCAAGATGGTGACTTCAGAACCATCAATAGTTACAACCAACTAAGAAAATGTTGTAAAATTCCTTTAGACATACCTCAATCACGACTCTTGTGGGCTACAGGCTATAGAAAGCCATGTCTGTGTGGGGTCTGTATGGAAGCTCAGGGGGGAACAAGGGGAAAACAAGGGGAACTGCTCATACAATTAAGATAACGGTTGGCTGAACTTTACCTCTCCCGACTCCTCCATAAACGAGAATGCCCGATTTAGCGTTCAAGTGTTCTTAATGGGAACATCAGAGTAAGTCTCTGCCAGAAACCTCTGCAGAGGCTGAAGACACCCAAAGAAATTAGATGAGAGTTGTCTGAGCTCACTGCACACGAGGCCCACCACCGAATGTGCAGAGGGGGTCTCCCGACTCTGTCCTGGCATCATCGGCATGGGACAGTGGCTATCCCTTTTTTTCATGTTTTTTAATGCTGAAGACACATGGACATTAGCCAAGTTGTCCTGTAGAAGAAAAGAATCTGGTACATAAACTCAACCAGTCCATTCCTTATCTCCCTCAATATCTTCCGGCCTGGAAGAGTATGGATGTCCCAAACACATGGTTGGTGGACCAACATGTTTCCTTTGTTCATGGGGCCTTTAGGATGGATCTCCAAGTACGGCACAACTGTTTATGTGCCAGGCCATTTTTTTTTTCAGATTTTCTCTTTTATCCTGTTTGAGCCTCTAAGTGTATTATTGGGTTCATCCGGAATCCACACCAAGGGCAGGTGCAGACGACCGTACGTTCTCCATCTGAGAAAACCATCAGAATTATGCTAATCACATTGTGATCAGGATTTGTTCCACTTGTCCCGGATGTGGAGAATTAAAAAAAAATTTTTTTTTCTATATTCTCCATTCTGTGTCCGCACTCTGATATCATTCCTTGGTCCCATAGACTTAAATGGGCAAAATATTGCCGGGATTTTTTTTCTTGGACCACTCAGTTCCAGGATAAAAATCAGAAATGTGCTCGGTCTCATAGAATAACATTCTAGTCTGAGTGCGATACGATGTTTTGTCAGATCTCACGCGATAATACGGTGGTCTGCACGATCCCTGAGAAACATGCTAGTGAGTCAGCCATGATGAGCTCAATGTTCTGCTTCATCCACAAATAATAATCTGCAGATTCCCGTTCACCTATAATCGAAAATGCACAAAATCAGATTCTTCATCCAGAATTTCTTTCCTGCAAATGATGATAATTTCCGCAGCGTGGCCATCAGTTTGGTAAATTGGGCGTTTTATGAGACTGAGCAGCCCCCATTAACTAGGAACTCATATATTAATTGGTTGCTCCATAAACACTGCCGTCCCCCCATTGGTCTTACTGACGAGCCCATCGTGATCTATGGCCCTGTCTTAAAGAATTATTGGTTTCATTTCGCTATTTGCCAGTATTTCTTACTTGGATGAAATCAATAGGAATTAATCATTCTTCGGTGGAGAAAGGAAGGATGTCCTAATGGGGAGATGTGCTCGGCCGCAGGACAGCGGAGTACAAAGCTGTCAAATGGAAAGGTTACACAGGTATAGAAAACATGGCTGCCTTCTTCTAGAAAGAGCGCCACACCGGCACAAAGGTTGTGTCTGGTATTGCTGAAGTGAATGGAGCATAGCTGCCATTCCAATACTAAAATGCCCAATATAGTGGCCAAAATTCAGTACTACGTTGTCCCGATATATATTCACAATGGAATGCCCCAAATAATGTTACCCATCGCTACACGTGGGCTACGTACTACTATATTAAACATTTTATCACTTATGGCGATCAACTGGTAATAAGAAACAGATCCCCAAAAGTACTTAAGTAAAAAATCACTTTTATTAATAAACTAGATGGCAGCCCGATTCTAAAGAATCGGGAGTCTAGAATCCATATATACTTTATTTATTCAAATGTAAGAATAATACAATTAATAAATAATAGTAAGAAAGAACAAAAATAATAGGCAGTATATGGAGAAAACACCAAACAAAAGTTCAAAATTGGTGTGAAAATGTCACTGAACCACTTCACAACTAAATATATATAGTTTTGGTAAATGGTATTATCATTTTTTTGACGAAATTCGGCAGGAGCTTGAAGAGCAACGTCACTGGGCCCGCCTCCACGCAGTAGAAACTTGCTGTGAGGTAAAAATTCAAAAATCACACCAAAATGGCGGGCGGAGTGTGTCACAGTACGGCACGTTTCTGATTGGTCGCTCGCAGCAGGCGGCAACCAATCAGACACTGGACACTGTTGACGTCACTTATCTCCGGACATTATCTCCGGACATTAGCTCCGGACATTAGCTCCGGACATTAGCTCCGGACATTAGCCCTGGACATTAGCCCTGGACATTAGCTCCGGACATTAGCCCTGGACATTAGCTCCGGACATTATCTCCGCACATTAGCTCCGGACATTAGCTCCGGACATTAGCTCCGGACATTATCTCCGCACATTAGCTCCGGACATTATCTCCGGACATTAGCTCCGGACAAAGCCACGGAAGTTGGCACAAATTGCAGGAAGTAGTATTCTAGGCAATTATATATTAGATTTTTTTAAAATCACAAAATTACATTAAAGCAAGTGTGCTAGGTCCTGATATGAGGGACTGCAATGCCATAGGGTATTCCTAACTGTTCGCTGTATGCACAATGGCACAAATCCCTATATGCTAGAGCAAAAACCACTTTTTCACATGGGATATATAACTATACCTATAGTAAACCTCCTTGGAACTCCTAAGAGAAGGAATATGGCTATATTGAACCCACTGTTGTCAAGGTCCTGTCAGCACCGAAGCACTGTCACGGCTGAACAGGGTGACTCACCCACACTACAGGAGGACCCGGGGTCAGATACCACAAGGAAAACTCAGACAGACGGGACCTGCACAGCGTGCTGAGTATGGTAGAGAACAGGAGGACCTGCGATCATGTGACCACAGGAGGTGGGGCTTAGCGTCCTGCTGCTGGAGATGGGTGTAAGTCTTTACAGGGAAACTAAATTAAAGGAGAGGGGAACTCAGGTCGGACAGGCGGGGGTCATACACAGAGAGGGCGGCGCAGTACACAGGGGCAATCAGAAGAATAGTCAGGACGTAGCAATAGATCAGAAAAACCAGAACGGGCAATAGACAGTACAAAAACAGCAGGCAGAAATCACAACAGCGACAGAACCAAATCAGAAACCAAACAGACAGACTAGTACTTGCACAAAGCAGAGGCACACCAGGGTCAGACACACTCAGCCAATGGTCAGAGTATAAACGACAAGGACTGACCTCAGAGTGAGGCTATAAAAAGCCTCCCAGGACCCAGAAAGAGGCCATAAGAGTTAACCCTGCAACTACCTGAGCGGAGAGCACAGTAAACCATGACAGTACCCCCTACTTAATGGGGGGCCTCTGGACCCCCAGGTTTCTCAGGATTCCGAGCATGGAATGCCTGAACCAGACGATCAGCATGTACCGATTTGGCTGGCACCCAAGACCGGTCCTCCGGCCCGTACCCCTTCCAATGCACCAAGTATTGTAGAGACCCACGAACCCGCCGGGAATCTACAATATGTTGTACCTCGAATTCCAGATGCCCCTCGACCAAGACTGGGGAAGGAACAGCACCTGGATCTTCCACCACTGATCCTAAAGGTTTAAGCAAGGATCTATGGAATACATTATGAAGTTTCAACGAGGGAGGGAGGCGAAGACGATACGTCACCGGGTTTACAACCTCAATGATCTCGTAGGGACCGATGAACTTAGGTCCCAGTTTAGCGGAGGGCATACGGAGACTTATATTTCGCGTAGAGAGCCACACCCTGTCCCCACACTGCAAAACCGGAGCAGAGTTCCTTTTTTATCCGCAAAACGCTTATAATTCTCCTGAGCCCTGGAAATATTTAACCGGACTTTTGACCATAACTCCCTGATTCGGTTGACACAGTCCTCAGCTCCTGGACAGCCCGAATCTAATCGTGAGAATTCACCAAAATGGGGGTTCAGACCATAATTAATAAAAAATGGTGACTTACCGGTTGATTGATTGGTACGGTCATTTATAATGTCAAGATCCTGTCAGCACCGAAGCACTGTCACGGCTGAACAGGGTGACTCACCCACACTACAGGAGGACCCGGGGTCAGATACCACAAGGAAAACTCAGACAGACGGGACCTGCACAGCGTGCTGAGTATGGTAGAGAACAGGAGGACCTGCGATCATGTGACCACAGGAGGTGGGGCTTAGCATCCTGCTGCTGGAGATGGGTGTAAGTCTTTACAGGGAAACTAAAGTAAAGGAGAGGGGAACTCAGGTCGGACAGGCGGGGGTCATACACAGAGAGGGCAGCGCAGTACACAGGGGCAATCAGAAGAATAGTCAGGACGTAGCAATAGATCAGAAAAACCAGAACGGGCAATAGACAGTACAAAAACAGCAGGCAGAAATCACAACAGCGACAGAACCAAATCAGAAACCAAACAGACAGACTAGTACTTGCACAAAGCAGAGGCACACCAGGGTCAGACACACTCAGCCAATGGTCAGAGTATAAACGACAAGGACTGACCTCAGAGTGAGGCTATAAAAAGCCTCCCAGGACCCAGAAAGAGGCCATAAGAGTTAACCCTGCAACTACCTGACCCGAGAGCACAGTAAACCATGACAACTGTGTTTATGTGTGCTCAATAATGCAATGATAAGGGCTCAACCATAGTAGTAAATATCAAATTGTTTCAGTACCTTATATACTGCGACATGGAATCCTCTCGGCGTCCCTCTGCCCCGACGCGCGTTTCGCACTGCTTCTTTGAAAAACCAGGCACGCCAAATAGCAATATATATATATATATATATATATATATACTGTATATATACATTTAGCAGACCAAAGGAAAAGAAAGACAATTTAACATTATATCTATACATATCATGAACAAGACATGGTAATGCACTTGATTGTGTACAGTACCATTGGACAAGAGGTGATAATACACTTAAACCGTGTAGCAATATCAACATATGTTAGCTCATATACATTCACTGATAACACACGGCAGCGGGACGGGAGAAGAGGGCAATGATATAAACATATTTTACCATACCCCCTACACATCCTTGCTCCCATCATGGCTCAGAGACGACTTCATACTATTATATCAAATTATCAGACGCAGAATCCTTCCATGACGTATTGCAGGAGAAAGTAGCAGAGACGCGGTTTAATGCGAGCGATTATTCCGCTGCGCTGCTTTCATTACCGATATTGACTTTCCCTTATAATGAATTGATGAATGCCTCCTACTATGGAAGATCCGCAGGTTGGAGGAACCAACTATCAAAGCAGCCATTTTGAATGAGCAAAGCTGAAGTATAAAGTATGGGGGGGAAAAAAGTGGACAACGCATCAACCTCTCAGGAACTGATTGTGATGAAACGGTTTGTGAGATATTTAAACCTCCTAAAAGGGAAACTATCAGGAGCCTCCTTCTGCTGAACGGGTCGCTGTAAAAACAGGGATAGACTCCCTCATTAGGACTGTGGTTTCAGCAGATGAGAGCAGAGAAGGCAAAGAAGTCAAAGGGACGGCTCCTGGATGGCTTTTTCCTATGACTGACAGGTCTCTCCTTATACATAAATAGTGACTGATCTTTCATCTAGCACATTGTGCATGGAGGAGTCAGCAGAGCGGAGAGCGGCCTCCACGACTCTCCTTCTCGTTGGAGCTTTCCATTGGCTTTCATAAGAAACCGACCTTGGCACCCAGGCTATCTGAATAGTCATCCCAACCCTGCCGATCGGTGGGGTTTGCGTCCCTGGCTAGACAGAACCCCTTTTTTCCTTATTCAGTGCTTTAATCCATCTTGATCTGGGCACCTAGACAATTCATTTCTGGGATAGGGTTTTCCCGGAGTCTGGCTATTAGACCTGAGTGTGGCTTTGTACAACAGCCCTCCTCAGTGGTCGTATGAGCACAGCGGTGGTGCCTAGACAATTACCTTCATATAGAAGTTCATCAAGGTGCATGAGAAGAACTGAGACCCTTTCTCAATATATCAGGATGCGGGAAGAAAAAATAGATCTAGACCCAGTAACGTTTTCAAAAAGTCCAAGAACCTGTCCAGAAAGCAGCATTTGCAGAGGTTCTTTATGGTGACGCCTGGATCTTTTGCATTCAAAGGAGAACGTGGAGAAAGGGGCATGGCTTAAAAGAGGAGCGAGGCCCCAAAAATGTCAGTGGTGTGATTAGTGCACCTGGATCAGCAGAGTCCTGGACATCAGTTCCTAAAAGTTGGAAAGCGTAGTTTATTTGGGCTCCAATTATGGCGATGTGCCGCGTCCTTGCAGGCGACATTTACAAGAATGTTTAAATAACTGGACATCCCCTTTAAGAAGACAGATGCTACATGTGATCTCAATGTAAGTGGTGAAAAGAAGAACATGTGAATGTCCCGCGGTGCTCTTCACTGTCCGTGGATCAAGCTGATACTAAATATGTGACGTCACTGTGCTGGATGCAATAGATTCAAGGATACTAGAAGATGAACACAATCTGGGGGTCACAAAAAAATCAACTGGAGCCCACTCCTATTTCACCAAGCCAAACCCCATTGCCGCCACCTGAATGATGTGGACTTGGAGATGCAGGAAAGAAAATGTTCAGCTAAAACTGCTTTTCATAAAGATTCTGCGGTGCCTTGGAGATCTCCCAACTTTTCGGGAAGTCCAGGAGGTGTTCCCTTTATTCCAGGAGGGTTGGCATCTACGTTTATATTTGTTTGCACCTCCCATGAATAAAAAGGCTGCACCCAATCTGAGCTCCATCCCATCCCCCTAGGAGACCCCTAGCAGCCATATAGTCCACCTCTATGGTATGGTTTAATCTTCTGTTCTTTTTTTAAGTCTTTTTATGTTAAAAACTAATACACTTTGAAAATTTTAGTAATTTTAAGTGTTAATGGCTCAGCGTGCAAAACATTAAAAAAATGTTATCCCCTAAGATATGTAGCTATTTTGCTTTCCTTTTAAAGCTGTTGAGATGTGTTTCTACTGAGTGATCACATTTTAAGTCTTATAAAGGGTGTGCTTTTTTCAGCGAAAGTTGTGTCCACCATTTGTATTATTTTGGGGTTTGTAGCACAAATTCGTTAACTTTTATTCCATTTTATTAGTATTGGCAATGGGCAAAAAAAAAAAATTCGGTCACTGAGACATTACGATGGCAACAATATGAGTTGTGTGTATTTTTTTTATCATAATATTTATTATTTTTTAATATGTATAGTTGTGTGAAAAAGTGTGTGCTCCTTCCCGATTTCCTATTCTTTTGCTTGTTTGTCACACTTAAATGTTTCCGACCACCAAATAAAAGTAAATATTAGACAAAGATAAACACAAAATGTAGTTTATAAATTAAGGTCTTTATTATTAAGGGAAAAAGAAATCCAAACCTACAGGGCCCTGTGTGAAAAAGTAATTGCCCCTAATCCTAAAAACTGGTTGTGCCGCCCTTAGCAGCAATAACTGCATTTGCGATAACTGGCAATGAGTCTTTAACATCCCTATGGAGGGATTTTGGCCCACTCATCTTTGCAGAATTGTTGTAACTCAACCACATTGGAGGTTTCTAAGCATGAACCGCCTTTTTAAGGTCATGCCACAGCATCTCAATTGGATTAAGGTCAGGACTTTGACTAGGCCACTCCAAAGCCTTAATTTTGCTTTTCCTAAGCCATTCAGAGGTGGACTTGCTGGTGTGTTTTGGATCATTGTCCTGCTGCATAATCTAAGTGCGCTTCAGCTTGCGGTCACAAACAGATGGACGGACATTCTTCTTCAGGATATTTTGACAGACAGCAGAATTCATGGTTCCATTTACCACAGCAAGTCTTCCAGGTCCTAAAGCCCCAGACCATCACACTACCACCACAATATTTTACTGTTGGTATGATGTTCCTGTTCTGAAATTCTGTGTTACTTCTATGCCAGATGTAATGGGGCATGCACCTTCAAAAATGTTCAACTTTAGTCTCGTCAGTCCACAAAGTATTCTTCCAAAAGTCTTGGGGATCATCAAGATGTTTTTTGGCAAAACTGAAACAAGCCTTTTTGTTCTTATTGCTCCGCAGTTGATTTTGTCTTGAAACTCTGCTATGAAGATCATTTTTGCCCAGTCTTTTTTATGGTGGAAAGGAAAAACACCGTATGCACAACCTCAGAAGGTGCTCAAGTAGGGCCCCACACCATACATGTATAATAAAGAAAACTTGGCACTCAACTTCTAGAATATTTTTGGATTTTTTTAATGCAGCCAGAAAATAATATAGAAGTTTCGGCTCACTGGCCTTCATCAGTAACGGACTGAATTATAATGGTTAATCGCGTTCAGTGCGATAATAGGAGTGACACCATAGTCACTTTAAATGTGTCTGGCCATGCACTAGGCGCTGGGCATAGAGCCTGTATAAGATAGTACCTGGGTGGGTGGGGGTGCCAGCATGCAGTCATCAGTGACGCGGTATCCACTGCTGGTCATTTTTTATGGTAGAGTCATGAACACTGACCTTAACTGAGGCAAGTGAGGCTTCTTTTTACCCATCAATGGTAAAAAGAATATTTCAAAATGAAATCATGGACTGTGACGTGAGAGGACAGGGATGGGATCCAAAGGTGTACTGGTACCAAAGTGTAAGATATGGTCACATTTGGTAGAAAAACATCTGAATATTGAAAAAAAAGACACAAAATAAAAAAAGTAACTTAAATTTTTTTTGCGAAATTGGGTTAGTTTAGAAAGGATATGCAGCGCCCCAGAGATCTGGTCGTTGCAGTATGACACTCTGCCGCTAAGGGGAGTGATGGTACGTCTGATGGCACTGAAGGAATTCTACTGACCAGGTATCACCAGCACACATTACACTTCACACTCCGGCCACTAGGGGGAGCAAAAGGCTTTATTTATTGGGCCTCTCCTCACACTGGTAAAACTAGGGGTTAGATAGGAAGTTAGTCAGAAGCTGACTGGGTTGGATTCAGGCAACATCCCGTGGCAGGGGGTGTTGCAGGGAGAAGACACAGGGGGGTCCCTGTCAGGCGTGGGAACCTGGCAGGCACCTAGCGACCAGAATAGAACGTTACGGAACCACGCCTGCACACCCCGCGGCGGTATCCTAAGAAAGAGACACGAAGCAAAGGATATTGTGAGACAGTGAGAAACGAGATCAAGCACAAAGGAGAGCCAGTAGGAGTTGTGCCTTGAGACCGAGGCAACATCCTACTGAGGCGTGTAGCCGGTGGCCGGAACACCGAGGGAGTAACTGATTCTACGCCTTACTTCAAACTCCGCAGGACAGTTAATTATAGGTTGGCTGTCTCACCTAAACACCTACGAAGACATAGGGGGCAACAGTGGGAGAGGGGCATCTCTAGGGTCCCGGAAGACCTCCAGGCCTTCCCGTCATACGGGTGCGTCCTAGCCATAACATACCTGGGGGACGTTGAACTAGAAACATCTGGAACACATTAGAAAAAACGAACGAACGAGAACAGAAGTTGTGAGGACTATTCCGAATGCTCAGCAGGGTAGCACTACAACACACAGGCGCTATTGGTAGGCAACGATTTCCACCTGCAAAGGGAATTCTGGAAGTGCCCATCGGACCAGCCGGTGTCAGATAGCCCTGTTAAGCGTGCTCTGGATTGTGGATCCTGAAGTCTTCAGTAAAGAGGTAAAGAGACTGCAACCTTGTGTCCTCGTTATTGACTGCACCTCACACCATCACCATCCACCTTACTGGGAAGCCCTGGGGACATACTTCACCTGTGGGAAGGTATACCATCCAGCTGCCATTCCATCACCCCAGCGGACCCCACAGCAGCGTCGGTCACCCTGACCGAACACCACAGGTGGCGTCACGAATCCCTGACAGACTGTACCACCTTTATTGGACGCCCCTTAGCAGGGTCGCGGACCGGGTCTAGCCACCGTGACAGCATCAGGACCGAACCAGAGAGGCCCGGTACCGAGAACTCGTGGCCCTGTGTCTGGGGGCGCTCCAGATATATTTATGTCAAGAGTTAGAATAGAGGTAAAATCACTTTCGAGACCAAAAATGGTGTCTACAAAATGTGTTCCGCAGATTGTATCGAGAAATCGCTCCTGTCAAACCAATCTAATCAGTTTTAATGAAGAGGTAAGCTATAGGCTGGACCACGGTGAGTCATTGGACGTGGTCTATCTCGATTTTTCCAAAGCGTTTGATACCGTGCCGCACAAGAGGTTGGTACACAAAATGAGAATGCTTGGTCTGGGGGAAAATGTGTGTAAATGGGTTAGTAACTGGCTTAGTGATAGAAAGCAGAGGGTGGTTATAAATGGTATAGTCTCTAACTGGGTCGCTGTGACCAGTGGGGTACCGCAGGGGTCAGTATTGGGACCTGTTCTCTTCAACATATTCATTAATGATCTGGTAGAAGGTTTACACAGTAAAATATCGATATTTGCAGATGATACAAAACTATGTAAATCAGTTAATATAAGAGAAGATAGTATTCTGCTACAGATGGATCTGGATAAGTTGGAAACTTGGGCTGAAAGGTGGCAGATGAGGTTTAACAATGATAAATGTAAGGTTATACACATGGGAAGAAGGAATCAATATCACCATTACACACTGAATGGGAAACCACTGGGTAAATCTGACAGGGAGAAGGACTTGGGGATCCTAGTTAATGATAAACTTACCTGGAGCAGCCAGTGCCAGGCAGCAGCTGCCAAGGCAAACAGGATCATGGGGTGCACTAAAAGAGGTCTGGATACACATGATGAGAGCATTATACTGCCTCTGTACAAATCCCTAGTTAGACCGCACATGGAGTACTGTGTCCAGTTTTGGGCACCGGTGCTCAGGAAGGATATAATGGAACTAGAGAGAGTACAAAGGAGGGCAACAAAATTAATAAAGGGGATGGGAGAACTACAATACCCAGATAGATTAGCGAAATTAGGATTATTTAGTCTAGAAAAAAGACGATTGAGGGGCGATCTAATAACCATGTATAAGTATATAAGGGGACAATACAAATATCTCGCTGAGGATCTGTTTATACCAAGGAAGGTGACGGGCACAAGAATGCATTCTTTGCGTCTGGAGGAGAGAAGGTTTTTCCACCAACATAGAAGAGGATTCTTTACTGTTAGGGCAGTGAGAATCTGGAATTGCTTGCCTGAGGAGGTGGTGATGGCGAACTCAGTCGAGGGGTTCAAGAGAGGCCTGGATGTCTTCCTGGAGCAGAACAATATTGTATCATACAATTATTAGGTTCTGTAGAAGGACGTAGATCTGGGGATTTATTATGATGGAATATAGGCTGAACTGGATGGACAAATGTCTTTTTTCGGCCTTACTAACTATGTTACTATGTTACTATGTTACTATGAGTGTATGGGTCACTTTAAATTGTGCTACCCAATTTTAGAAACATCCAGGGATAATTTTTAATTAGATGTACAATATACCATGTATCCTCTGATAATGTACAGAATCGCTTACTCTTCGCGGTGGTATTCGATTCACCTATATTTAAACAAGCGTTACACTATGAAAAGACATTTAATCAAAACTACCAATTATTTCAACCACCCGCCAGTGGCCCTGAAATGTCTTCGCCCTAGATCTTTGTAGTCTTTTTCCTGCTGTTTCAAGGAAACCAGTCCCGGTTGCCGTACATTAGAGGTTTGACATATCCACGGCTTAAACACTGAGACCGTTCTGGATCTTTGGCTTTCATTATGTACAATTTAAGAAATGACAGGCTTGAGCTGAAATCGACTGCCCTTTGCGATTTTCCTGGGCCTTAATGTTTCACATCGAGTATTCGCCTTCCTTAAAGTATAATTTATTCCAGGTACTTATTCCCGGAGGTTTGCCTCTCTGCTCCATGACTTGGCTTCTAACCCTCTTCAATAGGTCCCTACAGAATTGAATCTACCGTGGCTCAAATATTTGGAATATAATAGTAATGTGCTAAATTGGATTTATAACATCCTGGAGGGAATTTTTGGTGTCTACATGTTTTTTTTTTCATGCCAAGGCAGTAAGGTTTTCATATAAATCTGACATAAAGAAAATTGGACAAAGAGATGAAGGTCAGGTCATGGTCTTCTAACATGTCTATTCCGGTCTTGGACATTTTTTCTACTTAGTGACTATACCAAGATACATCGAGCTTAGGCTCAAAACATGGTCTATAATTGGAAATCATTGTATCGTAGAGTAAACATGACTTCTGTTGACCATTGTAAGCCAGATGTGAGTATATTTATGAAGGTGTATAATCGTAATATGTCATCGTGTTACCTCCGGCCATATTGGTCGTTATCTTTGGCATTAAAATGCAGGACATATGCTCAGTGACTCTTACTAAAATAATTGCCACTGGTCATATTTCCATTATTTGGAACATACCCCTGTCTGATAATAGTCTCCTCTAATTGTTGGACTATGGCTCTGTTCTTGATAGTCTAATCGCGGCTAGTTCCAGTCGTGCTTCTTCTATAATGTTTTCAGAGACAACTCTTTTCAGATAATAGTTAACATGGTGCTCACCTGATTGCCATGGATCTAGTTCCTGGAATCCTCAGAGTTAGCTCATTTTGCCATGGCCAGCCATACACTTGTGGCGTTATAAGAAGCCATTCAGATAAATGGCAGTCCATCTAATACATGGATAGCGCTAACCTCCGATGTCAATGTCTCTCATATTTCATGGGAGGGCTACCAAGGGACCTTCTTCCATGACGTCCATGACGTTGGTTGTCTTGAGAAGAAAAGTCCTAAAAATAAAAAGTTTGTTTTGCCATAAAATTGGATGAAAGGCTTGTTCGTTGAGATAGTTTGATAATATTGAGAAAGTGCAGTCAATATATTAGAAAACTGTAAAGGAAATCTCTCAGTCGGATTTCACATCCCCAAGTATATATATTTGCATGTAGCTCTTTCAATGACAAATTTACGTGCCCAGACCATTTCTCTATTACTAAGAAATCAGCTTTATAAATTGTGTGCAAGTGGGGCTAAAGAGCTATTTGTAGGTCTGAAGCCTCTGCCACTCCAGCTCTATTCCCCACCCAACGTCATCTCTTTATGCTTGACTGACAACTCCATTGCCTGACATCACACAGCACAGAGGCTGTCAGTGAAACAGGAGGAGTTAATTTGGCATTAACTACTTTTTAATTATACTATCTGATGACATTGGTGGTCAACTCGTTGTCAGATATCTGCCACCAGTTGGCACCACTCATGCTCACTTATGTTCCAGATAGTCTCCAGTAGCAGATAATGGTCAAAATGAGCTTTTATGACCATGCAAATGCTCATGTTGCCTGGCCAGCTGAAGACATAACAGATTGATCAGCTTTCTGCTAAGTGATTGGCCTAATGGGGTAACTAGTCAATAAGGGATAATCCTAACAGGAAGTTAGATCTTGATTGTTTCAGTCTGCTTTAATTTGAAGACTCAATTGTCCACTTAAACATGTTGGCCAACAACTATATTCTCCCCAATCTAAATTTTTTTGATGATCCTTATTGCAAATATTTCAACATATCTATATTGGTGGGGGCATCTTTCATGCTTTTGACAAGACATTGATCGAACATCTCCACAAGAAGACTCTTGGCCATTTCAGTCCATTGAAGTTGAACGACTGTTGCATACTTTTATGAGATTCTCTGAAACATGTTGGCTGACAATTACATCTTCCTCCACGTATAATTACTTTGCATCTCTGCTGTTCCAAATTGTTTCTTTTCTTTTGAAATTTGTAAACATAAAGTATTTCCAATGGTTCCTCAATAATACATTTTGATTACTTTGACAATAAGAACACACGCCCATCTTTTTGCTTCCCTGTTCTCTATTTAGAATTAATGTAATCTGAATATATTTTTGTAAATCACTTGCCATAGAGGGGTTGAAATTTTTATTTTCTCACCTTTAATGTCAAATTTAATTAAAATTCACTTTGGAGAACTCGAAACAGTGATTTAGTTAACACGGACAAAAATGCCTAAGGCTCTATCAATGTGAAAAACATTTGCGGCAGCTTGGCCGAACTGGTCTTTGTCTTTACCGATTGCTAAGTTTGCCTTTAACAATCAGGTAAATCATTCTAAGGGAACCTCACTGTTTTTCTGCAAATATGGTTTTCATCCCCATTTTTGTGAGTTTTCTAGGATTAGTTCTGAATGTCCTGGGGTGGAAATCATTGTGCAGAGACTTGGGGATGTC
The DNA here is from genome assembly GCF_032444005.1 of Ranitomeya imitator. NCBI lineage: Eukaryota > Metazoa > Chordata > Amphibia > Anura > Dendrobatidae > Ranitomeya > Ranitomeya imitator. Next base: position 24,200,475 of record NC_091287.1, read on the forward strand.
TGGAGGGAGGACCAAAAGAATATTGGGACTGCTCAGATTCGCCAAAAACAGAAGGTCGATAGAAGACATGGGTCCTATTTTTTAGGTTGTGGATTGGGTTTGGCTGTCATCCAGAAACATAATATGCAAATTGCCAGAAACATGAAACTTAAGGTACCATCGGCAAAGTTGTGTCTGAAGTTCATCAGTCCTTATGAAATTCTGGAAGTGGTTAATCCGGTGGCCTTTAGGTTGAAGCTTCCTCCATCTCTCCACATCCCTAACATCTTCCATAAATCCCTGTTGAAGGAGTTTTTCCCTCGGTGGTGTCACCCTTGTCCCTGCCTACTCCTCGTGCTGTTAATGGCAGTTTAGAATATGATTTGCAGTTGTGGATTCTCGAAGGGTCTGAAATTTCCTCCAGTACTCCATCCACTGTAGGGGACGATTCCACCTCTCAGTGCTGAGCTGTCTGTGCAGTGATTCATAGCTCAGTTGTCCAGTCTGGTGCAGGAGCGTGCTGAGCTGTCTGTGCAGTGATTGACAGCTCAGTTGTCCAGTCTGGTGCAGGAGCGTGCTGAGCTGTCTGTGCAGTGATTGATAGCTGTTGTGAATTCTGTGGCAGAGCTCCCTCCTGTGATCACAAGTGGTACTTCGGCTGATTCTCTCTGTGAGCTTCTGTTGGTGGAGGGAAGTGGTACTGCGGCTTCTGAGTTTCCTCCCTCAGGTGATCTGGTGAGGTCGTTAAGTGCTTCTCTACTTAACTCCACCTAATGCTTTGATCCTGGCTTCCTGTCAATGTTCCAGTGTTGGTCTTGCTTTTCCCTGGATCATTCCTGTGGCCTGCTGCTCTGCATAGCTAAGTTCTTCTTTGCTATGTGTTTGCTATTTTTTCTGTCCAGCTTGTCTAATTTGTTGCTGGAAGCTCTGGGACACAAAGGGTGTACCTCCGTGCCGTTAGTTCGGTACGGAGGGTCTTTTTGCCCCCTTTGCGTGGTTTTCTTTAGGGTTTTGTGTAGACCGCAAAGTTACCTTTTCTATCCTCGATCTGTTAAGAAAGTCGGGCCTCACTTTGCTGAATCTATTTCATCTATACGTTTGTCTTTTCATCTTAACTCACAGTCATTATATGTGGGGGGCTGCCTTTTCCTTTGGGGTATTTCTCTGAGGCAAGGTAGGCTTATTTTCTATCTTCAGGCTAGTTAGTTTCTCAGGCTGTGCCGAGTTGCATAGGCAGAGTTAGGCGCAATCCACGGCTGCCTCTAGTGTTGTTTGGAGAGGATTAGGGATTGCGGTCTGCAGAGTTCCCACGTCTCAGAGCTCGTTCTATGATTTTGGGTTATTGTCAGATCACTGTATGTGCTCTGACCGCTATGTCCATTGTAGTACTGAATTGCCTTTCATAACAGTACAGGAAGCCAAAAGTACTAATGATTCTCAATAGAGGGAAAAAAGAAGTTCTGAGACCATTTTTTTTTCTTTGCACTGTGTTTTGCCTTTTTTTTCCCCTAGACATTTGGGTGGTTCAGTACACAGGTGTAGCGATGGACATTAGAAGTCTGTCTTCATTTGTGGATCAGCTCTCGGCAAGAGTACAAAAGATTCAAGACACTATTGATCAGAAAGCTATGTTGGAACCAAGAATTCCTATTCCTGATTTGTTTTTTGGAGATAGAACTAAGTTTCTGAGTTTCAAAAATAATTGTAAATTATTTCTGGCCTTGAAACCTCGCTCCTCTGGTGATCCAGTTCAACAGGTTTTGATTGTTATTTCTTTTTTGCGCGGCGACCCTCAGGACTGGGCATTTTCTCTTGCGCCAGGGGATCCTGCATTGAGTAATATCGATGCGTTTTTCCTGGCGCTCGGATTGCTGTACGATGAACCTAATTCAGTGGATCAGGCAGAGAAAAATTTGCTGGCTCTTTGTCAGGGTCAGGATGAGATAGAGGTATATTGTCAGAAATTTAGAAAGTGGTCCGTGCTCACTCAATGGAATGAATCTGCGCTGGCAGCTATGTTCAGAAAGGGTCTCTCTGAAGCCCTTAAGGATGTCATGGTGGGATTTCCTATGCCTGCTGGTTTGAATGAGTCTATGTCTTTGGCCATTCAGATCGGTCGACGCTTGCGTGAGCGTAAATCTGTGCACCATTTGGCGGTATTACCTGAGCTTAAACCTGAGCCTATGCAGTGCGATAGGACTTTGACCAGAGTTAAACGGCAAGAACACAGACGTCTGAATGGGCTGTGTTTCTACTGTGGTGATTCCACTCATGCTATCTCTGATTGTCCTAAGCGCACTAAGCGGTTCGCTAGGTCTGCCACCATTGGTACGGTACAGTCAAAATTTCTTCTGTCCGTTACCTTGATCTGCTCTATGTCATCGTATTCTGTCATGGCATTTGTGGATTCAGGCGCTGCCCTGAATTTGATGGACTTGGAGTATGCTAAGCGTTGTGGGTTTCTCTTAGAGCCCTTGCAGTGTCCTATTCCATTGAGAGGAATTGATGCCACGCCTTTGGCCAAGAATAAGCCTCAATACTGGACCCAGCTGACCATGTGCATGGCTCCTGCACATCAGGAGGTTATTCGCTTTCTGGTGTTGCATAATCTGCATGATGTGGTCGTGTTGGGGTTGCCATGGCTACAAGCCCATAATCCAGTATTATATTGGAAATCCATGTCTGTGTCCAGCTGGGGTTGTCAGGGGGTACATGGTGATGTTCCATTTTTGTCAATTTCGTCATCCACCCCTTCTGAGGTTCCAGAGTTCTTGTCTGATTACCGGGATGTATTTGATGAGCCCAAGTCCGATGCCCTACCTCCGCATAGGGATTGTGATTGTGCTATCAATTTGATTCCTGGTAGTAAATTCCCAAAAGGTCGACTGTTTAATTTATCCGTGCCTGAGCACGCCGCTATGCGCAGTTATGTGAAGGAATCCCTGGAGAAGGGGCATATTCGCCCGTCATTGTCACCATTGGGAGCAGGGTTGTTTTTTGTAGCCAAGAAGGATGGTTCGCTGAGACCTTGTATAGATTACCGCCTTCTAAATAAGATCACGGTTAAATTTCAGTACCCCTTGCCATTGTTATCTGATTTGTTTGCTCAAATTAAGGGGGATAGTTGGTTCACCAAGATAGATCTTCGTGGTGCGTATAATCTGGTGCGAATCAGGCGAGGAGATGAATGGAAAACTGCATTTAATACGCCCGAGGGTCATTTTGAGTATCTAGTGATGCCATGCAGACTTGCCAATGCTCCATCAGTGTTTCAGTCCTTTATGCATGACATCTTCCGAGAGTACCTGGATAAATTCCTGATTGTGTACTTGGATGACATTTTGATCTTCTCGGATGATTGGGAGTCTCATGTGAAGCAGGTCAGAACAGTTTTTCAGGTCCTGCGTGCTAATTCTTTGTTTGTGAAGGGATCAAAGTGTCTCTTTGGTGTGCAGAAGGTTTCATTTTTGGGGTTCATCTTTTCCCCTTCTACTATCGAGATGGATCCTGTTAAGGTCCAAGCCATCCATGATTGAACTCAGCCGACATCTCTGAAAAGTCTGCAAAAGTTCCTGGGCTTTGCTAATTTTTATCGTCGCTTCATCTGCAATTTTTCTAGTATTGCCAAACCATTGACCGATTTGACCAAGAAGGGTGCTGATTTGGTCAATTGGTCTTCTGCTGCTGTGGAAGCTTTTCAGGACTTGAAGCGTCGTTTTTCTTCTGCCCCTGTGTTGTGTCAACCAGATGTTTCTCTTCCGTTCCAGGTCGAGGTTGATGCTTCTGAGATTGGAGCAGGGGCTGTTTTGTCGCAGAGAGGTTCTGATTGCTCAGTGATGAAACCATGCGCTTTTTTTTCCAGGAAGTTTTCGCCTGCTGAGCAATATTATGATGTGGGCAACCGAGAGTTGCTGGCCATGAAGTGGGCATTCGAGGAGTGGCGTCATTGGCTTGAAGGAGCTAAGCATCGCGTGGTGGTATTGACTGATCATAAGAACTTGACTTATCTTGAGTCTGCTAAGCGGTTGAATCCTAGACAGGCTCGTTGGTCGCTGTTTTTTGCCCGTTTTGACTTTGTGATTTCGTACCTTCCGGGCTCTAAAAATGTGAAGGCGGATGCTCTGTCTAGGAGTTTTGTGCCCGACTCTCCGGGTTTGTCTGAGCCGGCGGGTATCCTCAAGGAAGGAGTAATTGTGTCTGCCATCTCCCCTGATTTGCGGCGGGTGCTGCAAAAATTTCAGGCTAATAAACCTGATCGTTGTCCAGCGGAGAGACTGTTTGTCCCTGATAGGTGGACCAATAAAGTTATCTCTGAGGTTCATTGTTCAGTGTTGGCTGATCATCCTGGAATCTTTGGTACCAGAGAGTTGGTGGCTAGATCCTTTTGGTGGCCGTCTCTGTCGCGGGATGTGCGTGTTTTTGTGCAGTCCTGTGGGATTTGTGCTCGGGCTAAGCCCTACTGTTCTCGTGCCAGTGGGTTGCTTTTGCCCTTGCCGGTCCCGAAGAGGCCTTGGACACATATCTCTATGGATTTTATTTCTGATCTTCCCGTTTCTCAAAAGATGTCAGTCATTTGGGTGGTCTGTGATCGCTTTTCTAAGATGGTCCATCTGGTACCCTTGTCTAAATTGCCTTCCTCCTCTGATTTGGTGCCATTGTTCTTCCAGCATGTGGTTCGTTTACATGGCATTCCAGAGAATATCGTTTCTGACAGAGGTTCCCAGTTTGTTTCAAGGTTTTGGCGAGCCTTTTGTGGTAGGATGGGCATTGACTTGTCTTTTTCCTCGGCTTTCCATCCTCAGACTAATGGCCAGACCGAACGAACCAATCAGACCTTGGAAACATATCTGAGATGCTTTGTTTCTGCCGATCAGGATGACTGGGTGTCCTTTTTGCCTTTGGCTGAGTTCGCCCTTAATAATCGGGCCAGCTCGGCTACCTTGGTTTCGCCATTTTTCTGCAATTCTGGGTTCCATCCTCGTTTCTCTTCAGGACAGGTTGAGTCTTCGGACTGTCCTGGTGTGGATACTGTGGTGGACAGGTTGCAGCAGATTTGGACACATGTAGTGGACAATTTGACCTTGTCCCAGGAGAAGACTCAACGTTTCGCTAATCGCAGACGCCGTGTGGGTCCCCGACTTCGTGTTGGGGATCTGGTTTGGTTATCTTCTCGTCATATTCCTATGAAGGTTTCCTCTCCTAAGTTTAAACCTCGTTTCATTGGTCCGTATAGGATTTCTGAGGTTCTTAATCCTGTGTCTTTTCGTCTGACCCTTCCAGATTCTTTTTCCATACATAACGTATTCCATAGGTCATTGTTGCGAAGATACGTGGCACCTATGGTTCCATCTGTTGATCCTCCTGCCCCGGTTTTGGTGGAGGGGGAATTGGAGTATATTGCGGAGAAGATTTTGGATTCTCGTGTTTCTAGACGGAAACTCCAGTATCTGGTTAAATGGAAGGGTTATGCTCAGGAAGATAATTCCTGGGTTTTTGCCTCTGATGTCCATGCTCCCGATCTTGTTCATGCCTTTCATGTGGCTCACCCTGGTCGGCCTGGGGCTCTGGTGAGGGTTCGGTGACCCTTCCTCAAGGGGGGGCTACTGTTGTGAATTCTGTGGCAGAGCTCCCTCCTGTGGTCACAAGTGGTACTTCGGCTGATTCTCTCTGTGAGCTTCTGTTGGTGGAGGGAAGTGGTACTGCGGCTTCTGAGTTTCCTCCCTCAGGTGATCTGGTGAGGTCGTTAGGTGCTTCTCTACTTAACTCCACCTAATGCTTTGATCCTGGCTTCCTGTCAATGTTCCAGTGTTGGTCTTGCTTTTCCCTGGATCATTCCTGTGGCCTGCTGCTCTGCATAGCTAAGTTCTTCTTTGCTATTTGTTTGCTATTTTTTCTGTCCAGCTTGTCTAATTTGTTGCTGGAAGCTCTGGGACGCAAAGGGTGTACCTCCGTGCCGTTAGTTCGGTACGGAGGGTCTTTTTGCCCCCTTTGCGTGGTTTTCTTTAGGGTTTTGTGTAGACCGCAAAGTTACCTTTTCTATCCTCGATCTGTTAAGAAAGTCGGGCCTCACTTTGCTGAATCTATTTCATCTATACGTTTGTCTTTTCATCTTAACTCACAGTCATTATATTTGGGGGGCTGCCTTTTCCTTTGGGGTATTTCTCTGAGTCAAGGTAGGCTTATTTTCTATCTTCAGGCTAGTTAGTTTCTCAGGCTGTGCCGAGTTGCATAGGCAGAGTTAGGCGCAATCCACGGCTGCCTCTAGTGTTGTTTGGAGAGGATTAGGGATTGCGGTCTGCAGAGCTCCCACGTCTCAGAGCTCGTTCTATGATTTTGGGTTATTGTCAGATCACTGTATGTGCTCTGACCACTATGTCCATTGTAGTACTGAATTGCCTTTCATAACAGATAGCTCAGTTGTCCAGTCTGGTGCAGGAGCGTGCTGAGCTGTCTGTGCAGTGATTCATAGCTCAGTTGTCCAGTCTGGTGCAGGAGCGTGCTGAGCTGTCTGTGCAGTGATTGACAGCTCAGTTGTCCAGTCTGGTACATTAGCATGCTGAGCTCTCGTCAGGTGCTCTCTTTTTCAATAATTCCTCAGCTATTTAACTGAGCTGGCACTCCCAGATAGCTGTCAGCTTCAGATAAGTGTGGTTGGTTAACTCCGTGCCTTGTATTTTGCTCATTGATGTATCGCTGCCTGACCCAGGATCTCATACTGACCATCTGTCTGTTTAACCCTTTTGCTCTGATCCGCTATCCTCCTGGTATTTTGACCTTGGACTGTTACATGACTATGACTTTGTCTCTTCCCTCTGTTTATGATGTACCCTCCTGGCTACTGACCTTGGTCTCCTCAACTATCCAGACTCACAGCTTGTCTGTAAGAAGTGACTCAGCATCACACTTCTCTAATCCCTTTAAATGTTGTGATTTTTACATCCTCCCCTTTCGTCAGAATAGTTTTAACATCCTTCTCTGAACCCTCTTATCAGAATGGTTGTTCACATCCTCCTCTGATCCCTTCTTCAGAATAATTCTTCACATCCTACTCTGACACCTTTCAAGAGCATGATTCTTCACATTCTCCTCTAATCCGATTCATCACTGTGATTTTTACGTCCTTCTCTCACCCCCTTCATCAGAATTATTTTTATACCCTTCTCTGAACTCTCTTATAAGAATGATTCGTCAAATCTTACTCTGACTCCTTTTCAGTGATGACTTGTTTCCATCTTCAGGATCCCCTTTTGCAGGAAGTTTTTTTCTCAATCACACCATTCTCGGCATACTCTTCACGAGGTCTTCTGTTTATGAAATCCTGGCTCTGACTAGTCTAGAACCGATGACCATGCCTCTTTGCAAGTCACCCTGATGACTCAAATTTTCCATTTTAATGTATATTCACACTGAAAGTGATTCACGGAAAACCGATCAATGCTTTTATGCTGCACTCCAAGGATTATCATCCAACTCTACTTGTTAAAGGGCCAGTGTCCCTAATAAAGTGGCCATTCAGTGTGTATCATGTCCCAATGTGTAGGACTGACTGTTCTTTCCCTCATCTGTAGGTAGAGGCAACGTTTGAGCTCAGAAACAAAGTCAACCTGAGCGTGAGCAAGGGATTGACAAGAAGTGCCCTGGGGACTGACACCTGCCTTCACCAGTTAGTTCATGAGCGAGCGGCTGCACTGACAAGCCAAAGTATAGGTCTCTGGAGTCCGCAGCATGCTCCAACTGATCGGATGTGGCTAAGGGGCAGCTCATGTGCCGTACAGGCTCAATCTATGAAAAATTCATTCTTGGGGCTTCCAGAGAGGGATGATGATGATGAGAATTCCAATTTTATGCAGATTTTCGAATGAAACTCTATAATAAAAAGCTCTGCAATTGTATGTGTTTTGTTCACTTGCTAATTTCAAAGCTTCTGCTTGCTGTGAGAAAATAGGGTCATTTGCTGTTAACACTTAGAGGTTGAGGCTGCGATCACTCATTGCAGCCACTTTTCTTTATTTTTACTGATGTCTCCTGAAGTGGAGGCAAAATGCATTTCTTTAGCTGCGATGTTTCATCCCTTTTTTTTTCATCGCTTTTGTGGCAATTGCAGGCAAATTATGGCAGAAAAGTTGAGGTTTTGCTGCAATTTTGAATTTTTGCAGCAAACTCAGAAACTCGCAATAATAAACACTCTGTGGCACACATGTGAATGCAGCGTATGAATGCAGCCCTGCAGCTTCCCCTGATGATGTCCATTGCATGCATTTGCAGGATTTATTGCAAGCTTTCATGCAACAACCCCAGATCCTGAGTGTGCAGCTCATCAGAAGGCTAAGCTGTCGCCCTCTGAATTTTTAACAAGAATCGTCTTTCCCACAGAGTTTTTGGCAATGCCTTTCTCCATTAAGCTTTATTCAAAGAGAAGTTGCCGGCTGCCAGTAGTGTATTTTTTTCTTAAAATTTAGCATTTTGTCCCTTTGTTATTCCTTCTGGAAATTCAGGAATAATTTAAAAACTGAGAATTCAATCAGTGCTAACGATATAGAGACAGACCGCCTTTGAGGATGACAATGGTAACACCCAGGCCAATAGTTTTATACATCCAGGAGGAACCACACAAAGAATCCAACCAGTGCACCAGAAATTAGATGGTAGCTCACTCACTGACCAGAAAAGCTAGATCACTCGGTCACTTCATACTGAATCCTTGATGTAGGATCAATAGGCTCGAAAAGTACAAAGTGCGGTAAGGGAATCCATGGACTCAGATCTCTGGAGTATTAGGAAGCATTAATTCTACATGTGGCACTAATATACGGCACTATACAACTCTGCAGCGAGGGGGCAGCACCGAGCACAGGAGGATTACAGGCATCATTACCCCGGGCTGTCCATCATACAGACGTTCGGGACATATGGGCACTCATGTCTTTTTCTCCAAAATGATTTATGACTTTTCCATGGCACACACTTCCATACTGTAGTAACGGGGTGATATCAACCATATCCGGATCCATGGGTAATGAGGGCACCCGCTGGGAGTCTAATGCACAGCACGGGCTCGGATCGTCTTTTTTTAGATCATTAAACCTAAGTCACGATTGATTCTGGAGATGTTAGAAGCTAAAGAAATGAATATACTGTGCAGATAAATATCCAGAGGTCTCCGCTCAGCCATAGACGTGATTAGAGACTTTGCAGCGTAGCACGGTGCAGCATGGTCAGAGTCAGGTCCTGGTACTTATGCCATGTAGGAAGCCACAAGTACTGTAAATGGCACCATAATTGGGAGCCCAGGAACAGATTTTGAATTTTTGCCCAGGAGTTCAATGTTGTGCCCAACTTGCTGTTGACACCATCTACTCCTCCGCTCTACACCATCCACCCCTTCACTCTTATCCCTCCACCCCTCCACTCTTCAACGTCCACCCCATCCACTCTTTATCGTCCACCCATCCGCTTCTCATCATTCACCCGTTCGCTTTTCACCAACCACCCCTCCATTCTTCACCGTTCACCCCTACGCTCTTCATCGTCCACCCCTCCGCACCTCACTGTCCACCCCTCTGCTCTTCACCGTCCACCCCTCCGCTCTTACCCCCCCACGCTTCCACTCCTCACCATCACTCTTCCGGTCCTCGTTGCATCTTTGGATTGCCATTGGTCGTGCTGAAATCCCAGGGTCTCACCCTCTAGGCTGTGGTTTCTGGATTTCATAGGCCTGTGAGGACGCTACACATGCACTGAAAGGATTTATTTTATCTTTTAACATTTTGATTGCCTATTATGGTTCAGAAAAATGGCTGCCAGTTTGTTGGATCCGTGTGGAAATGAATTACAAAAAAAGTGTCCAAAGTTTTACAAATGAAGATTTTTGTAGAATTCTAGTACACACAGTTATTAACATTGGGTTGTGGTGCTCTGTTTGGCTTCTTTGGGCCATGCTGTTTTTTGATGTGAGAGTTTATATGGCATGCACGTTGTAGGTTTGTGGTTGAGGGAGGTAGGAATCTGTGAATGACAGTGACGTAGTGCCACCGTGATCCAAAGGGATGCGGGGCAAATCCCTACGCTGTGGCTGGTGCACCCACATTAGACTGTGGCTGAGGGCATCCTCTCAGACATCCATCGCTGTGCAATAGGACAAGCTCTGTAGATTTCAGACACCCAGTTTTAGGATCGTACCGTAGGGTCTTGCAACATATATTTTTATATATTGACTTGCAACAACTCAGGTGCCTGACTTGTTGTAGTTGAGACTTTTTGGGTCACCTCAGGGACCAAGATTTACATCTGCCACCACTGTACCCCAAAGAACCAGATGTGCAACTTGAAGCTCTTGGACTCCAGTTCAAAGTCTGTAACAAAGCTCCCACCTATCATGTACCATTTATGTTAGTTAGTTAGGTCTTCTTATTTAGTATTGAGGCCTTTAAACCCTCAAGTCCTAGGTGCGACTGCTAAATCCTTGCCAGGGACCAAACGCTAAATGTACAACTAACTACCAAGGATTGAATAGCAAATATACCACAGACCATCAGGAGGTAAACACTGAGCAAACCTTTGACAGTCAATGGAACTTAACTGATATTTCTAAGCACCAGAAAAAAAGAATGGCCTAATGGTCACTTGAGATCAAATATTTGGTTTACTGCTGACCACCAGGGCTGACTGAATGTTCCATCGTCTACCAATGACTGAATGCTCAGTGTTCCACATGGAATCTGACATTGAAAGTTTATAAAATTGACCATGGGTCATCCTCTTGAAATGGAACTTGGATTAAACATTTGGTATACCACTGATCAACAGGGACTATTGGCTGTCTTATTGATTGCCAGGGGCTAAAAATTGGGTGAGCCACATAAAATCTGACATTGAAAGGACTATGGCATTGAGCATAAGTTGTTACCCTTGAACTGGGATCAATATTTTATGTATCACTCGCCCTCAAGGACTGCTAGACATTCCGTTGGCCAATAATGGCTAAAAGCTGAGTTGTCATCCAGACCGGGTTTTGTATCCTGTCTCTTTCCTGGTCTGATCAAGTAAAGCTTTAACTTCTCCCTGCCTCATTTTGGGGTCAGGTTGGCTATTTCTATCCACTCCATCCTACAGGGGGTGTCAGTTATAGTTTCTGCCTACAGTGTTGTGTAGCTGACGCTGCGAACCCTGATTCGTCTTGCTGCTTTTTCTTACTATACCCATGTCTGTTTATTCCCCTCTTCCCATTCCGACTCTGTGTTCCCCTTTCATGCTTTGGACTCCCTGGTACTTGACTTGGCTTGAACTCTGACCTGCTGCTTTTTCTCTTGCCTTTGGCATATCTGCTCCTGCTGCTCCTGACCAGTATTGACCCGTTTGGCTTGTTTCTGACTCTGTGCTTGTTTATTCCTTTTGTACTGTGCTACAGACTAATATTGCCCCAGCTTGTTTGACTATTCTGCTGCCACCTAGTGGTAGCCTCGCTGCAGAGCTGACTTGCTGTCCTCCCTCCACATCTACATTGCCATCTAGAGGAGCTTGCATCATCCTGCATAGCTGCAGCGTGACATGAGTGAACCTTATGGAATGTGACATTGCAAGGTCTACAAAACTGACCTTAGCTCATCAATTCTGGAACTGGGATGAAAATTCTGGTACACCACTAAACCCCAATTTCTGTTGACTACTGATGATTAAAAGCTGGGTTATCCATATGGAATCTGAAATTGACCATGGATCAGCCTCCTAGAATTGTTATGAATGTACCTCTGACCATCAGTGACTACTAAATGTTTAATTGACTACTAGAGATGAGCAAATTGATGAATAACAAATCAACTTTATAAGAATTTTTCTCTTGTTTTTCTTATTTATGTGATATAAGGACAGCGTGGTCCACAGTAAAGTTATCCATGTCGTGTTTGCGTTTTGAAACCTATGAAAAGCGGAAGCAGAAAATGGGGTAAAGCCAAACTGGGCGTCCCAAAAGTGCCTCTATGGTACTTGCATGCTTGAGCTAGAGATTGTAGGCTTCCCCAGTCTGGTGTTCCCTGGTTGGGCCCAGTCCTTTTGTCTGCCCTTATTCACACTGAGGTCAACATTGACGCATGGTAAGGTTTTAATATTAGACAGTGTAGGGCTGTCCCGATCAGAGTTACCTTGACGTGGTGGGATGGCTTTTGTGCTATTTTTTTATCAAAAAAGAGTATTACTAAAAACTCTGTTATTTAAATGCACTTTTGCTTTTTTATTTAGTTAAGGCAGGGTTTTTGCTTACTTTTTTCTCTTGTAGGTGTTTATGCTTGAGACATGTGTAACACTCCGAGGACTCCTAGGACTGTATTGAGCCATGTAATGTTCATACTGGGAGCAATGGACAACTGTGGCTTTGTCTGCTACCACTGGTCAAATTGCTAGTGCAAGCAGTGCCTCCAATACTCCCACGGGGAGACAGTTTTCAATGTGCCACTGAGCTGGTGCTGTTTTTTTTTTTTTTTTGCAACACCTCACTAAATTGTCATAGCCTGAACTAGAATATTGGGTGGTATGTTCATTACGTAATATTACTTTGACACGTTAAATACAACAATGCGAGTGAATTGTAGCAGAGGTGTCAGAAGCTCCTGCCTAACACAGTGTCAGTGATTCCTATCTCTCCCTCTCTGTTAGCCGTCTCTTCTCCGAGGCCGGGCACTGATCCCTTCCTCTATGGCTGCTGCGCTTTACTGTGGTCCACTCCAGATTTCTCAAGTAGCCTGATGACCTCATAACCTGAAGTATTTTAAGGTCGCCTCAGACCCCTTCGTGTGACTAAACATTCAGTAAAGGTACCGTCACACTCAGCAACTTTGCAAAGAGAACAACAATCCGTGACGTTGCAGCATCCTGGATAGCGATCTCGTTGTGTTTGACACGCAGCAGCGATCTGGATCCCGCTGTGCCATCGCTGGTAGAGCTAGAAGTCCAGAACTTTATTTCGTCGCCAGGTCGGAGTATATCGTCATGTTTGACATCAAAAGCAATGACGCCAGCAACGAGCATAGGGCCCCTAGATGTGTGTCGGATCGGTACACTCCGGCTGTTTGACATGGAGCTAACAACCAGCTACAACGATAAGTGAGTCGCCGTTACGTCACTGGATCGCTCCTGCATCGTTCTGGAGTTGCTGTGTTTGACGTCTCTACAGCGACCTAAACAGCGACGCTCCAGCGATCTAGTTTAGGTCGGCTCGTTGTCTATATCGCTGCAGTGTCGCTGAGTGTGACGGTACCTTAAGCTTTGTATCTGGTTACCTTGTGCCTTGGAGTTTGTCTCACCAACCAGATCTCTCAGCTGGCAATCATCTCTGCAAACTCCTGTTTGTTTCTTCAGTTTGAAATGACTTCCTGGCTCAGACCTGCCGTTAACCTTTCATCTGCTGTAAGCATAAAAACTCTTTCCTGGAGCTGTTCACACTACAAACACTGCAGCATCAAATTAATCTTCTCTTCAAATTAGCTCGCCTGCACTTCACTCCTGGCAGCAGCTATTTGTGTGTTGATTAACCCTTCATTCACTGTAAGCATAACTAATTCGTTTCTGGAGCTGTTCACACTACAAATGCTGCAGCAATTCTTGGACTATACTTCTTCAGTTTCTGTGCCAGTCTACACTCCTGGCTCTGGGTCTTTTGGTATTTCCTGCTCTGCTTAGCTCCTTGCTGTCCTGCTTCTCACTGTTCCATATGCCGTCTGGAAAGTCCTGCCTTCTGTGCCATCACATTTGGTCCGTGATGTCTAACTTGACTCTCTATATCAACTTCTGTAATTATATTTTATTCCTTTTGCTTAACACACTGTCTATCTGTATTCTGTGGACCGTGTCTGTTTGACTGACTGAGGTCCTCTTTCCTATCAATATCCCTCACAAAATGATAGCAACTCCTGCTTGGGCTTTTATAGTGGCTACGAGTCATCAGTGACCTCTGATCTATAGTCCTTTATGATTGACTGTGAAATGGAGTGGGGTAACTGCAAGGCATTTTGGGAAAGCTGTGCATGACCGCCGGGCCATTCCCAAGGTAATGTGATCCTCCTTCTCCATCTTATGCCATTTGTAAAAAAGTGGTGGCCATTTAGGATGTCCTAAAGGAATGGCAAATTTGTCGAATTGGCAAACTTTGACAAATTTTGAAAAATTTGCACCAATGTCAATGGCCTTAATATCATATTTTGGAGCATCCAAGGCATGGTTATAAAACAATTAGCAGCCTCTTGTAGTATTTTCTAACTTCCTTCCATTCACTTATTCTTACATTTTCCCAGAGTTCGTGGAGAGGCCAAAGGATTTATAAAGCGCATAGAATAGAAGCAGAAGAGGGGAAAAGAAACAAGATTTGGATTAATCTTGTCACATCATAAGGATTTGTAAGAGATGAGCATGACGCTAAAAGCCTCGTTTAGAAGCCGCGGCGCAGTCTCCGTGTAATGAATCATCCTAATTTTTTAAGGCTGCAGTTCCCATTGTCGAAAAGCCACAAATATTAGAAGAACTGCGGCAAATGGAGCGCGGCACATTGGAATAACTGCTCTGTAGTACAGGAAATAAATACACAGTGGCGCAAATTAATTCTCGTGCATTACTTTTAATCCACAGTTTGGGCTCAAAGACTTTCCGATACATTTATCAATGTTTTACGCAAAACAATGCGAGACGATCGCTAATATGGATTTTCAAAGTTGCGTGCCGAGGACGTCCAACCCTTAGACAAATTTGTTAACCCCCTCCGCCTGTGACCAATTTTTCGTTTTTTTTCTCCTATTCTTCCAAGACCTATGGTTAATTCATTTTTCATTGGCACTGCGGTATGGCTAAGTTTTTTCGTGGAGGAGTTGTAGTTTTAACTGACACAATTTAGATTACAATTTAATGTGCTAAAAAAAAAGAGAAGAAAATTTTCCATTTTCATTGTTGTTCGGGTTTTGCTTTTACAGATTTCAATGTTAGGTAAAAACTATTTATAACTTTTTTTCTCTTGGTCCTGTAGAGTTACTTACATAGTTTTATTTGTTTAGTTTTACTACTTTTCTAAAAATAGAAAAGTAAAAAAAAAAACAATTGGTTTATGCCTCCATCACTTTTTATTAGATCCTCTGTGTCAGACTGTTTAGACTCAATGGACGCTCTTAACGACAGCATTTAAGGCGTTAACGTGCACCTGGAGGCAGCTACATAACACAGCCAGCAAACACCTTGAATGAAAAATTCTCAGCTCTGAGATTAAAGAATCAAATTATAACAAATCAAATTAATTATAAATTTCCCCCAAAATACAGATTTACAGTTTCTGAATTCTACAGGATTTGATTTGCACAAATCCAGCAAAAAGGTGGCTAGTGAGCCTTACTTTGCACCATTCTTTTTATCTTTTTTTCCCTTTACAGAAAAATGTGTGCAAAAAAGCCGCAAACAAAAATCACAATAATTACTTTTTGCACACCCAAATAAACATAATGATGCAAAAAAAGAAAGGGAAAATACATTTTCATTTCTGAGCTTACACCAGAACTTAAAGTGCACAAAGTCTTAAAATCCAGTGACGTAATAATAATTAAAATAAAAAAGTCTACAAATGTCTTAAATATATTTGTCAATACATAAAAACATAGTTGTGTCCCACTATAATTCTTTATTCTCACTGGTATTACCCAAAAAAAAGAAAAAAGTGAGTCACAGAGCAAAATACTAATAAAATATATCGATTTTAATAAATACTGCATAAAAAGAATAAGACAACAATATATATCAAATGATGACAGGGCTAGTAACACCTAGAAACTATGACAGGCAGAATGAGAGTACAATCTTTATAATACATGTATCTCTTTGTTCCTAGAGCAGCATTTTTAAGATGTAAGCAAACACAAATAAAGGGTCCATATACAGCTGCCAGTGCATAAATTCAATATAACATACTAGAAGGGCCACAAAATGTTTTAGTGTCTTGCTTATATAATACCATACTTAATGAACTATCCCCTAGACCAGAGGTATAGATATAAAGACTGCCGGGACAAAGGGGAAAAGAAGTAAATAAATACAATAGTACTAACTTACTGCCAGGACGTGCAAGAAAGGCCCCGACGCGCGTTTCACTGTTAGTGCTTCCTCGGGGGGGGCGTGGACCTACAGTACGGTTGACCAAAAGGACAAAGTAGAGGAGAGAGCGGCTACAAACAGCGCCTCTCACTCTGGAGGATTGTGCACTACATGGACAACATATTGATTCCAATAAGAAATGTGTAATACTTCAATTCTCCTGCGGGGGCGCTGCAGAAATGCTGAACACCTGCTGGAAGGATCACCCACAGATTACAACTATTTGCTGGGGGGGCCTTAATGAAATAACTTTATATCCTTGGGAATACCTTTGTATCATTGAGGGACTAATTTATCAAAAAGGGACAGTTTAAAGTAAAGCACCACTTTAATTTTCACTCTAGTTCTGGGGTATGGCAGCCATTTCTTTCTCTCACTCTAGACTCATAATAGGGGAATCTGGATATATAAACCATAAGTCAGAAAAGTGAATGCTTTATAGGGATTTTGAGGACCCAAAAATGTATAATTTCAATGGGAAATTCTGATTTGTGGTCACTGGAGACCAGACCAATGTTTCTCATTGTTTTTTTTAAGTTAAGTCCTCCCTTAGTATATAAAAACAAAAATCTTACATGTCCCCAGAGGCTACAATGAGTAAAAATTGTTAACAAAATTACATAGCCATTGACATATTGCACCGCGCTCCTATAAGGGGCTCAACATTACCTTGTCACATGTTTCACGTGGGAAGGGTCAAAGTACCTTTATAACAGTGCCATCCCCCTTACTGTCCCAGTAATATTGCCAGTTACAATGTTCCCAGAATGGTTTCCATTAACATAGCCTTAGTGTCCTCTTAATATTGCCAGTGTTCACAGTAACATTGCCAACTATACCCATAACATTACCCACCGCGGTGCCCCCACATCAGTACCAGACACTGTGCCACCTTATTATTCCCAGCTATATTGTTCCCAGTACCAGTGCCAGATTTAAGGCCCCTGTTGTGAATTCTGTGGCAGAGTTCACTCCTGTGGTCACAAGTGGTACTTCGGCTGATTCTCTCTGGGATCTTCCGTTTGTGGAGGAAAGTGGTACTGCAGCTTCTGAGTTTCCTCCCTCAGGTGATCTGGTGAGCTCGTTAGCTTCTTCTCTACTTAACTCCACCTGATGCTTTGATCCATGCTTCCTGTCAATGTTCCAGTGTAGGACTTGTATTTTCCCTGGATCATTCCTGTGGCCTGCTGCTCTGCAAAGCTAAGTTTTGCTTATGTTATTTTGTTGCTATTTTTCAGTCCAGCTTGCTTTATTGGTTTTTCTCGCCTGCTGGAAGCTCTGAGACGCAGAGGGGCCACCTCCGTACCGTTAGTCGGTGCGGAGGGTCTTTTTGTCCCCTCTGCGTGGTTATTTATAGTTTTTTGTGCTGACCGCAAAGTTATCTTCCCTATCCTCGTTCTGTTCAGCTAGTCGGGCCTCACTTTGCTTTATCTGTTTCATCTCTATGTTTGTGTTTTCATCTTACTCACAGTCATTATATGTGGGGGGCTGCCTTTTCCTTTGGGGAATTTCTCTGAGACAAGGTAGGCTTATTTTTCTATCTTCAGGACTAGCTAGTTTCTCAGGCTGTGACGAGGCGCCTAGGTTCTGGTCAGGAGCGCTCCACGGCTACCTTTAGTGTGGTTTGATAGGATTAGGGATTGCGGTCTGCAGAGTTCCCACGTCTCAGAGCTCGTTCTATTATTTTGGCTTATTGTCAGATCACTGTATGTGCTCTGACCTCCATGTCCATTGTGATTCTGAATTGCCTTTCATAACAGTACAGGAAGCCAAAAGTGCTAATGATTCTCAATAGAGGGAAAAAAGAAGTTCTGAGACCATTTTTTTTTCTTTGCACTGTGTTTTGTCTTTTTTTTCCCCTAGACATTTGGGTGGTTCAGGACACAGGTGTAGCAATGGACATTATAGGTCTGTCTTCATGTGTGGATCAGCTCACGGCAAGAGTTCAAAATATTCAAGATTTTGTGGTTCAGAATTCTTTGCTAGAACCGAGAATTCCTATTCCAGATTTGTTTTTTGGAGATAGAACTAAATTTCTGAGTTTCAAAAATAATTGTAAACTATTTCTGGCTTTGAAACCTCGTTCTTCTGGTGACCCAATTCAACAGGTTAGGATCGTCATTTCTTTTTT
Source organism: Ranitomeya imitator (assembly GCF_032444005.1). Classification (NCBI taxonomy): domain Eukaryota; kingdom Metazoa; phylum Chordata; class Amphibia; order Anura; family Dendrobatidae; genus Ranitomeya; species Ranitomeya imitator. The sequence continues at coordinate 24,218,701 of NC_091287.1, forward strand.
GCGTGGCGACCCTCAGGACTGGGCGTTTTCTCTTGCGTCAGGAGACGCATTGAAACGCATTGAGTAATATCGATGCGTTTTTCCTGGCGCTTGGGTTGCTGTACGATGAGCCTAATTCAGTGGATCAGGCAGAAAAAAATTTGCTGGCTCTTTGTCAGGCTCAGGATGAGATAGAGGTATATTGTCAGAAATTTAGAAAGTGGTCAGTGCTCACTCAATGGAATGAATCTGCGCTGGCAGCAATATTCAGAAAGGGTCTCTCTGAAGCCCTTAAGGATGTCATGGTGGGATTTCCTATGCCTGCTGGTTTGAATGAGTCTATGTCTTTGGCCATTCAGATCGGTCGACGCTTGCGTGAGCGTAAATCTGTGCACCATTTGGCGGTATTACCTGAGCTTAAACCTGAGCCTATGCAGTGTGATAGGACCTTGACCAGAGTTGAACGGCAAGAACACAGACGTCTGAATGGTCTGTGTTTCTACTGTGGTGATTCCACTCATGCTATCTCTGATTGTCCTAAGCGCACTAAGCGGTTCGCTAGGTCTGCCACCATTGGTACTGTACAGTCAAAATTTCTTCTGTCCGTTACCTTGATCTGCTCTTTGTCATCGTACTCTGTCATGGCATTTGTGGATTCAGGCGCTGCCCTGAATTTGATGGACTTGGAATATGCTAGGCGTTGTGGGTTTTTCTTGGAGCCCTTGCAGTGTCCTATTCCATTGAGAGGAATTGATGCTACGCCTTTGGCCAAGAATAAGCCTCAATACTGGACCCAGCTGACCATGTGCATGGCTCCTGCACATCAGGAGGTTATTCGCTTTCTGGTGTTGCATAATCTGCATGATGTAGTCGTGTTGGGGTTGCCATGGCTACAAGCCCATAATCCAGTATTAGATTGGAAATCCATGTCGGTGTCCAGCTGGGGTTGTCAGGGGGTACATGGTGATGTTCCATTTCTGTCAATTTCGTCATCCACCCCTTCTGAGGTCCCAGAGTTCTTGTCTGATTACCGGGATGTATTTGATGAGCCCAATACCCTACCTCCGCATAGGGATTGTGATTGTGCTATCAATTTGATTCCTGGTAGTAAATTCCCAAAAGGTCGATTGTTTAATTTGTCCGTGCCTGAGCACACCGCTATGCGCAGTTATGTGAAGGAATCCCTGGAGAAGGGGCATATTCGCCCGTCATCGTCGCCATTAGGAGCAGGGTTCTTTTTTGTAGCCAAGAAGGATGGTTCGCTGAGACCTTGTATAGATTACCGCCTTCTTAATAAGATCACGGTTACATTTCAGTACCCCTTGCCATTGTTATCTGATCTGTTTGCTCGGATTAAGGGGGCTAGTTGGTTCACAAAGATAGATCTTCGTGGTGCGTATAATCTGGTGCGAATTAAGCAAGGCGATGAATGGAAAACTGCATTTAATACGCCCGAGGGTCATTTTGAGTATCTCGTGATGCCGTTCGGACTTGCCAATGCTCCATCGGTGTTTCAGTCCTTTATGCATGACATCTTCCGAGAGTACCTGGATAAATTCCTGATAGTGTACTTGGATGACATTTTGATCTTCTCGGATGATTGGGAGTCTCATGTGAAGCAGGTCAGAACAGTTTTTCAGGTCCTGCGTGCTAATTCTTTGTTTGTGAAGGGATCAAAGTGTCTCTTTGGTGTGCAGAAGGTTTCATTTTTGGGGTTCATCTTTTTCCCTTCTACTATCGAGATGGATCCTGTTAAGGTCCAAGCCATCCATGATTGGACTCAGCCGACATCTCTGAAGAGTCTGCAAAAGTTCCTGGGCTTTGCTAATTTTTATCGTCGCTTCATCTGCAATTTTTCTAGTATTGCTAAACCATTGACCGATTTGACCAAGAAGGGTGCTGATGTGGTCAATTGGTCTTCTGCTGCTGTGGAAGCTTTTCAGGAGTTGAAGCGTCGTTTTTCTTCTGCCCCTGTGTTGTGTCAACCGGATGTTTCTCTTCCGTTCCAGGTCGAGGTTGATGCTTCTGAGATTGGAGCAGGGGCGGTTTTGTCACAGAGAGGTTCTGGTTGCTCAGTGATGAAACATGCGCTTTCTTTTCCAGGACGTTTTCGCCTGCTGAGCGAAATTATGATGTGGGCAACCGAGAGTTGCTGGCCATGAAGTGGGCATTCGAGGAGTGGCGTCATTGGCTTGAAGGAGCTAAGCATCGCGTGGTGGTATTGACTGATCATAAGAACTTGACTTATCTCGAGTCTGCCAAGCGCTTGAATCCTAGACAGGCTCGTTGGTCGTTGTTTTTTGCCCGTTTTGACTTTGTGATTTCGTACCTTCCGGGCTCTAAAAATGTGAAGGCGGATGCTCTGTCTAGGAGTTTTGTACCCGACTCTCCGGGTTTGTCTGAGCCGGCGGGTATCCTCAAGGAGGGAGTAATTGTGTCTGCCATCTCCCCTGATTTGCGGCGGGTGCTGCCAAAATTTCAGGCTAATAAACCTGATCGTTGCCCAGCGGAGAAACTGTTTGTCCCTGATAGGTGGACGAATAGAGTTATCTCTGAACTTCATTGTTCGGTGTTGGCTGGTCATCCTGGAATCTTTGGTACCAGAGAGTTAGTGGCTAGATCCTTTTGGTGGCCCTCTCTGTCGCGGGATGTGCGTACTTTTGTGCAGTCCTGTGGGATTTGTGCTCGGGCTAAGCCCTGCTGTTCTCGTGCCAGTGGGTTGCTTTTACCCTTGCCGGTCCCGAAGAGGCCTTGGACACATATCTCTATGGATTTTATTTCTGACCTTCCCGTTTCTCAAAAGATGTCAGTCATTTGGGTGGTCTGTGATCGCTTTTCTAAGATGGTCCATCTGGTACCCTTGTCTAAATTGCCTTCCTCCTCTGATTTGGTGCCTTTGTTCTTCCAGCATGTGGTTCGTTTACATGGCATTCCAGAGAATATTGTTTCTGACAGAGGTTCCCAGTTTGCTTCGAGGTTTTGGCGAGCCTTTTGTGGTAGGATGGGCATTGACTTGTCTTTTTCCTCGGCTTTCCATCCTCAGACTAATGGCCAGACCGAGCGAACCAATCAGACCTTGGAAACATATCTGAGGTGCTTTGTTTCTGCTGATCAGGATGACTGGGTGTCCTTTTTGCCTTTGGCTGAGTTCGCCCTTAATAATCGGGCCAGCTCGGCTACCTTGGTTTCACCGTTTTTCTGCAATTCTGGGTTCCATCCTCATTTCTCTTCTGGACAAGTTGAGTCTTCGGACTGTCCTGGTGTGGATACTGTGGTGGACAGGTTGCAGCAGATTTGGACTCAGGTAGTGGACAATTTGACCTTGTCCCAGGAGAAGGCTCAACTTTTCGCTAATCGCAGACGCCGTGTGGGTCCCCGACTTCGTGTTGGGGATCTGGTTTGGTTATCTTCTCATCATATTCCTATGAAGGTTTCCTCTCCTAAGTTTAAACCTCGTTTTATTGGTCCGTATAGGATTTCTGAGGTTCTTAATCCTGTGTCTTTTCGTCTGACCCTTCCAGATTCTTTTTCCATACATAACGTATTCCATAGGTCATTGTTGCGGAGATACGTGGCACCTATGGTTCCATCTGTTGAGCCTCCTGCCCCGGTTTTGGTGGAGGGGGAATTGGAGTATGTTGTGGAGAAGATTTTGGATTCTCGTGTTTCAAGACGGAAACTCCAGTATCTGGTTAAATGGAAGGGTTATGCTCAGGAAGATAATTCCTGGGTTTTTGCCTCTGATGTCCATGCTCCCGATCTTGTTCGTGCCTTTCATGTGGCTCATCCTGGTCGGCCTGGGGGCTCTGGTGAGGGTTCGGTGACCCCTCCTCAAGGGGGGGGGTACTGTTGTGAATTCTGTGGCAGAGTTCACTCCTGTGGTCACAAGTGGTACTTCGGCTGATTCTCTCTGGGATCTTCCGTTTGTGGAGGAAAGTGGTACTGCAGCTTCTGAGTTTCCTCCCTCAGGTGATCTGGTGAGCTCGTTAGCTTCTTCTCTATTTAACTCCACCTGATGCTTTGATCCATGCTTCCTGTCAATGTTCCAGTGTAGGACTTGTTTTTTCCCTGGATCATTCCTGTGGCCTGCTGCTCTGCAAAGCTAAGTTTTGCTTATGTTATTTTGTTGCTATTTTTCAGTCCAGCTTGCTTTATTGGTTTTTCTCGCCTGCTGGAAGCTCTGAGACGCAGAGGGACCACCTCCGTACCGTTAGTCGGTGCGGAGGGTCTTTTTGTCCCCTCTGCGTGGTTATTTATAGGTTTTTGTGCTGACCGCAAAGTTATCTTCCCTATCCTCGTTCTGTTCAGCTAGTCGGGCCTCACTTTGCTATATCTGTTTCATCTCTATGTTTGTGTTTTCATCTTACTCACAGTCATTATATGTGGGGGGCTGTCTTTTCCTTTGGGGAATTTCTCTGAGGCAAGGTAGGCTTATTTTTCTATCTTCAGGACTAGCTAGTTTCTCAGGCTGTGACGAGGCGCCTAGGTTCTGGTCAGGAGCGCTCCACGGCTACCTTTAGTGTGGTTTGATAGGATTAGGGATTGCGGTCTGCAGAGTTCCCACGTCTCAGAGCTCGTTCTATTATTTTGGCTTATTGTCAGATCACTGTATGTGCTCTGACCTCCATGTCCATTGTGATTCTGAATTGCCTTTCATAACAGGCCCCTATAACATTGCTGAGGACAGTGCCAACTGCAGAACGCCAATACCAGTCCCAACTCCATTTTTTTCCATTGTCAACCATAACATTCCCAGTTGTAATAACTTTACATGTTCACCATTAAAATTGCCAACCTCAGGGCCCTTATAACACAGCCAAGCATGGTGTAACATTGCCATATACAGTGTGTCCTTAGCGTTACCATCCACAGCAGCCATGTAAATCTTCCAAAACCAGAATTCCCAGCAGGACCAATCTATAGCAGAAGCAGGGCACGAATTGGCACTGAATCACAAAACATCCACAGAGCCGCCATTCATCACACACTGGGTAAATAAACCCAAATACTCGATAGGGGATCTACACAGCACCCATACATCACTAGGTTAGCGCCCATTCGGCCCCTGGGCTGCACCTTATATTACTAAAACCACTGCCCCCAACTCTGGAGGAAAAAAAGAAGGGAAAAAGTGTGATGAGGTGAATTGATTTTATGATCAAACCCCTAACCCCGACCAGTACTTTTTGTACACCCACACAGAATTAGCGCTCCCACTTAGTGCTCCTACACAGATTTATCCCCCACATGGAATATGATGGGTCCACCATGCCCCCACACATAGTATGATGTTGCTAGTGCCCCCTCAATGATGGCCCAACACAGTATGATGCCCCCAGGGCTCCCACACACAGTATGATATCCCACAGTGCCCCTTCCTACACAGTATGATGTCCCAAAATGCCCCTTCCGACACAGTATGATGTCCCACAATGCCCCTTCCGACACAGTATGATGTCCCACAGTGCCCCTTCCCGACACAGTATGATATCCCACAATGCCCCTTCCGACACAGTATGATGTCCCACAATGCCCCTTCCGACACAATATGATGTCCCACAATGCCCCTTCCGACACAGTAGGATGTCCCACAATGCCCCTTCCGACACAGTATGATATCCCACAATGCCCCTTCCGACACAGTATGATGTCCCACAATGCCCCTTCTGACACAATGTGATGTCCCACAATGCCCCTTCCGACACAGTAGGATGTCCCACAATGCCCCTTCCGACACAATATGATGTCCCACAATGCCCCTTCCGACACAGTAGGATGTCCCACAATGCCCCTTCCGACACAATATGATGTCCCACAGTGCCCCCTTCCGACACAGTAGGATATCCCACAATGCCCCTTCCGACACAATATGATGTCCCACAATGCCCCTTCCGACACAGTAGGATGTCTGTTATGGACCTGGTGGTTAGGAGCACCAGGAAAGACCTGATGGTTAAACTCACAGGACAAGCTCTGGGAAGTGGGAACTCTGCTGACCGCAATCCCTAATCCTATCACACACACTAGAAATAGCCGTGGAGCGTACCTAACAGGCCTAGACGCCTCGGCACAGCCTAAGAGCTAGCTACCCCTAGAGATAGAAAGTAAAGCCTACCTTGCCTCAGAGAAATACCCCAAAGGAAAAGGGAACCCCCGACAAATAATGACTGTGAGTAAAGATGAAATACGCAAACACAGGAATGAAAGAGGATTCAGCAAAGGGAGGCCAGGCTACCTAAACAGACAGAGGATAGAAAAGGTAACTTTGCGGTCAGCACAAAAAACTACAAAAGACCACGCAGTGTGCAAAAAGACCCCCGCACCGACTAACGGTGCGGAGGTGCCACTCTGCCTCCCAGAGCTTCCAGTTAGTCAGACAGAATCATATTAGCAAGCTGGACAAGAAAACAAGAACAACAAAATAAACTAGCAGGGACTTAGCTTCTGCTGGCAAAGGCGGTCACCAGAAAGATCCAAGAGCGAACTGAATCAGTACTGGAACATTGACAGGTGGCATGGAGTAACGATCTAGGTGGAGTTAAATAGAGCAGCAGCCTAAGAATAAACCAGGTCACCTGTGGAAGGAACCTCAGAACCAGCAGCTCCACTCATAGCCACCAGAGGGAGTCCATGGACAGAACTCGCCGAAGTACCATTCATGACCACAGGAGGGAGTTCCAAAACAGAATTCACAACAGATGTCCCACAATGCCCCTTCCGACACAATATGATGTCCCACAGTGCCCCCTTCCGACACAGTAGGATGTCCCACAATGCCCCTTCCGACACAATATGATGTCCCACAATGCCCCTTCCGACACAATATGATGTCCCACAATGCCCCTTCCGACACAGTAGGATGTCCCACAATGCCCCTACCGACACAATACGATGTCCCACAGTGCCCCCTTCCGACACAGTAGGATGTCCCACAATGCCCCTTCCGACACAATATGGTGCTACTCCACCCCACCAGCAAAAAACCCCACTTAGCACTACTCCCATAATACCCGGAGCAGATTTCCAGTCCACCTGGAGTATAGGCTGGTGCAGCACAATGTAATGATGTCGAGCTTCAGATGGCCCATGTGAATGATGGAGCAGGGAGCTGGTGGTTCCCTGCTCTACCATTATGTTCATCTATATCTGAGTCTTAACAACACAGGTACAGTTTAAAGAGAAAAATCCTGGGACAACGGGACTGAACCCCAAATCTAGGACTGTCCCGCAGGATCCGCCACTGATAGGAGTCATGTTAAAACCATGTACACAGAGTATCAACAGGGCACCCCAACAGTACCAGTCTGGCGGGATTATCCACGGAGAGCGTGTGTGAACAGCTAAGTGTGCAAATCGGCCTTCCCGCGTGCTCTTGATACAATTCGATAATATACACAAATTATAACCCGTAGCCAAGCGCGGCTGCAGGACAGCTCCCGGGTCTGAGATCCTGCGCTGCAGTCTCCAGAAATGTTTCCTAAAGCTGCTTTAGTAAAGAAGCGGAACAAGAAAAGCTCTTTATCTGCGTCGTGTTCTGTTCTGTGATTTCCGCAGTCAGCCACCACCGTGGCCTAGATATTAGTCTCGCCATTCCCCATGCACCGGTCCGGACAGGATGACTCCACAAATTTCATTCTAAACACTCGGGTAAACCTTTATCATTGAGTAACGTTCCCTGTTTGGAGCTCGGCCAATATGCTTGAATGTGATTTCCCGTCTGCTGGCAAGATGCCGTCTGTATCCCTCCCCCCACCGGAGTTTTCTTCACACACCCCCGGGGAGGCGGGGGGGTACAAACACCTATTTCTTATTGCAAATGATGGCGGTTGGAAGCAATGGAGCCAGATTCATGAATGATTCATTATAGAAGAAGTGGATGATATTCTCCAGCAGACAGGTACAGCAGATGCCAGTCTGATAATGGTTGTATGGAAACTCGGGAAAATTATTTTATCTGTTCAGCATAAATTCTTAGATTCTTAAAGTGTACTTTTCTTTTCAGGGGACTTTTCAGAATAAGTGGTGCAGAGCTTTTCACCCTTATATGACTTGTATTCCGCATTTATCACCAGTTTCCCGCTCTGCAGGTTTTAGTACTAATTTTCAGTTGTCTCTGAGCTGGTGAGAGGAGACTGGCTGTTATGATGTTTCCCATACACAGCACACGCAGACATGAGGGATTCCTACTGTCCTGTTGCTACGTTTCACATCTTTAGAAAAAAACAGCAGCATGGAGGACATTATACAGAAGTACTGAGCACTGCAGATGTGAATACAGTTCTGGGGTAAGATAAATATTTACTAAAAAGCAGCAGCATGGAGAACATTATGCAGAAGTACTGAGCACTGTAGATGTGAATACAGTTCTGGGGTAAGATAAATATTTACTAAAAAACAGCAGCATGGAGGACATTATACAGAAGTACTGAGCACTGCAGATGTGAATACAGTTCTGGGGTAAGATAAATATTTACTAAAAAGCAGCAGCATGGAGAACATTATGCAGAAGTACTGAGCACTGTAGATGTGAATACAGCTCTAGGGGAAGATAAACATTTACTAAAAAGCAGCAGCATGGGTCAGTGTGACACTTCAGTGAATCTGCAGTCCAAGGTGGATTTTACTTGTTCTTCAGAAAGAATGATGAGTAAGTTTGTTATTTCTGGGGGTCCACTGAGAGCCCCATTAACGGCTCAAACTCATCTGCGTTTAAAACAAACGAGTGCAATCCGATAAAAATGTCGGATCGCAATCTGACTAATCATAATCAATGATTATGTGTTCACCTGGGATTTTTTTTCTCAGCTCGGACTGCATGCTGCGAGTGGCCATGTATAATGACGAGACTCGTCAATGCAAGTCAATGGGTGAGAGAAAAAAATCGCATGGCATATGGACCAGACGTGTGCAGTCCAATTTTTACGCACCCATCTCATAGGAAACCCAACATTTCATCAGCCGAGTACAGTAAATTCACAGCGTGACAAGTCAGAATTGATAAAATAGATATATACATAGAATATATACAGTGGGGAAATAAGTATTTGATACTCTGCCAATTTTGCAAGTTTTCCCACCTACAAAGATTGGAGAGGTCTGTAATTTTTATCATAGGTACACTTCAACTGTGAGAGACAGAATCAAAAAATAAAAAACACAATCACATTGTATGATTTTTTTTTAAAAATAATTACATTGCATGAAATAAGTATCTGATCACCGACCATCCAGCAAGAATTCTGGCTCTCACAGACCTGTTAGTTTTTCTTTAAGAAGCCTCCTACTCTCCACTCATTACCTGTATTAATTGCACCTGTCCACACACTCAATCAGTCACACTCCAACCTCTCCACCATGGCCAAGACCAAAGAGCTGACTAAGGACACCATGGACAAAATTGTAGACCTGCACAAAGCTGGGATGGGCTACTGGACAATAGGCAAACAGCTTGGTGGGAAGGCAACAATTGTTAGCACAATTATTAGAAAATGGAAGAAACACAAGATGACTGTCAATCTTCTTCGTTCCCGGGCTCCATGCAAATTCTCGCCTCGCGGGGTAAGGATGATTCTGAGATAGGTCAGGAATCAGCGCAGAACTACATGAGAGGACCTGGTCAATGACCTGAAGAGAACTGGGAACACATTCTCATACATTACTGTTAGTAACACCCTACACTGTCATGGATTAAAATCCTGCAGGGCACGCAAGGTCCAGACAGGTTTCAAGTTTGCCAATGACCATCTGGATGATCCAGAGGAGGCATGGGAGAAGGCCATGTGGTCAAATGGTGAAAATAGAACTTTATGGTATCAACTTCAGTCGCCGTGTTTGGAGGAAGAAGGATGAGTACAACCCCAAGAACACTGTCCCAACCGTGAAGCATGGTGGAGGAAACATCATACTTTGGGGTTGCTTTTCTGTAAAGGGGACAGGACAACTGCACCATATTGAAGGGAGGATGGTTGGGGTGATGTATCACGAGATTTTGGCCAACAACCTCCTTCCCTCAGTAAGAGTGTTAAGGATGAGTCGTGGCTGGGTCTTAACTAAGGAACGGTTCTGTAAGAAGCATTTCAAGGTCCTGGGGTGGCTTAGCCAGTCTCCAGACCTGAAACCAATAGAAAATCTTTGGAGGGAGATGAAACTCAATGTTGCAACAGCACCGAAACCTGAAAGTTCTGGAGAAGATCTGTATGGAGGAGGGGACAAAATCCCTGCTGTAGTGTGTGCAAACTTGGTCAAGAACTACGGGAAACGATTGACGCTTTGACCTTCTTTCTTCTGGAAGAAGCCTGCGGCAAAACGCGCGTCGAGGTGTGGAGGCGCTACACCTGACACCCTCAGTCATTTTCCTACCACAGGTATTTTCACCATTATATAGTGAATCATGTCTGTACTTCCTCCTCACATTTAGGTGGGGTATATTAGTACATGCTTTGTGCTCGCACTTTATAACCTGCAGAGTTAACGGGTCTAGGAATATACTCTGTTGTGTATTGGGCATAATATAATTTCTATTTTTCCTTGATAGTTTCTGACAGGCAGCAGTAGAGTTACATGCGCAGCTGACATCCCATTTCATTATCAGGAGATGATATCTTGATGCCTACAAGTTCACATAAAGACATGAAGACGTTACCTGATATGAAACATTTATGTCAGTATATACCGAGCAATTAATGTTTTGTTCCTTATATTTTATTGTTATCTGGTCTTTTCCATTGGTATATGACCGTCAATAAAGTTAGTAGTATTGTTTTTCTATTAATTATAATTGAGAATTTTATATATAGTATATATCACTAAGACGATGTACATACTGCTGCTATAAGTCAGAATTTTGTAGTGTCTTTTCTGTGAGGCACTCTGCTTTTTAATTCTTGCTCTTGATTTTATGATAATTAATAAAGATTTTATTTTATTATAATGGATCTCTAACCAGGGTTGGGGTTTATTAATTATGTGAAGTAGTGCCATTGACTTACGTTTTTTTGACATTTTTGGTAATTTATCTTAAAGGAATGCCAAATTCCCAGTGCCCAATTACTATCATAAGCCCCCAACCTTCTGCCATATAGTGCGCAATTAAGACAGTGATCACATTTTTTTCTCTCAAACTACGAAAAAAAATACAGTGCCTACATAACACCGCCATACAGTGTTCATTTTGCTACCAAGACATAAAAATATTAGGTTACTATACTCTGGAAATATTTTTTAGTATGATATGTCTGTGTCATGTGACGCCTTTAGGCAAAGTTATATAAGAGTTGTACTTCTGGAATGATTATGTACGACAAGGCTTGCATCTTACATGATGATACACGACATGTCTTACTTTTCGAATGATTATGTAAGGCACATGGGAAAGACTGGAGACTGCTTTCTAGCAAACAGCTACATGACAAGGAAAGTTCATTCTCTGTGTTGCTTTGCCAGCCTGGTTTCTACACATTGGTTACAGTAGTCCATCTGAAAAAGCACAAGAAGCTGACCCCGATTTGTGGTCACAATGCATTAATATGAAGCAATGAGGATGTTATCTGGACACTAGTGACTCAGACCTAGAAACTCAACTAACCATTATAATACTGCCCCTATGTACAAGAATATAACCACCATAATACTGCTCATATGTACAAGAATATAACTACTATAATACTGCTCCTATGTACAAGAATATAACTACTATAATACTGCCTCCTATGTACAAGAATATAACCACCATAATACTGCTCCTATGTACAAGAATATAACTACTATAATACTGCCCCTGTGTACAAGAATATAACTACTATAATACTGCCCACTATGTACAAGAATATAACTACTATAATACTGCCCTTATGTACAAGAATATAACTACTATAATACTGCCCCTATGTACAAGAATATAACTACTATAATACTGCCCCTATGTACAAGAATATAACTACTATAATACTGCTCCTATGTACAAGAATATAACTACTATAATACTGCCCCTATGTACAAGAATATAACTACTATAATACTGCCCCTATGTACAAGAATATAACTACTATAATACTGCCCTTATGTACAACATATAACTACTATAATACTGCCCCTATGTACAAGAATATAACTACTATAATACTGCCCCTATGTGCAAGAATATAACTACTATAATACTGCCCCTGTGTACAAGAATATAACTACTATAATACTGCCCACTATGTACAAGAATATAACTACTATAATACTGCCCTTATGTACAAGAATATAACTACTATAATACTGCTCCTATGTACAAGAATATAACTACTATAATACTGCTTCTATGTACAAGAATATAACTACTATAATACTGCCCCTATGTACAAGAATATAACTACTATAATACTGCCCCTATGTACAAGAATATAACTACTATAATACTGCCCCTATGTACAAGAATATAACTACTATCATACTGCCCCTATGTACAAGAATATAAACTACTATAATACTGCTCCTATGTACAAGAATATAACTACTATAATACTGCTCCTATGTACAAGAATATAACTACTATAATACTGCCCCTATGTACAAGAATATAACTACTATAATACTGCTCCTATGTACAAGAATATAACTACTATAATACTGCCCCTATGTACAAGAATATAACTACTATAATACTGCCCCTATGTACAAGAATATAACTACTATAATACTGCTCCTATGTACAAGAATATAACTACTATCATACTGCCCCTATGTACAAGAATATAACTACTATAATACTGCCCCTATGTACAAGAATATAACTACTATAATAGTGCCCCTATGTACAAGAATATAACTACTATAATACTGCCCCCTATATACAAGAATATAACTACTATAATACTGCTCCTATGTACAAGAATATAACTACTATAATACTGCCCCTGTGTACAAGAATATAACTACTATAATACTGCCCCCTATATACAAGAATATAACTACTATAATACTGCCCCTATGTACAAGAATATAACTACTATAATACTGCCCCTGTGTACAAGAATATAAGTACTATAATACTGCCCACTATGTACAAGAATATAACTACTATAATACTGCCCTTATGTACAAGAATATAACTACTATAATACTGCCCCTATGTACAAGAATATAACTACTATAATACTGCCCCTATGTACAAGAATATAACTACTATAATACTGCTCCTATGTGCAAGAATATAACTACTATAATACTGCCCCTATGTACAAGAATATAACTACTATAATACTGCCCCTATGTACAAGAATATAACTACTATAATACTGCCCTTATGTACAAAATATAACTACTATAATACTGCCCCTATGTACAAGAATATAACTACTATAATACTGCCCCTATGTGCAAGAATATAACTACTATAATACTGCCCCTGTGTACAAGAATATAACTACTATAATACTGCCCACTATGTACAAGAATATAGCTACTATAATACTGCCCTTATGTACAAGAATATAACTACTATAATACTGCCCCTATGTACAAGAATATAACTACTATAATACTGCCCCTATGTACAAGAATATAACTACTATAATACTGCTCCTATGTACAAGAATATAACTACTATAATACTGCCCCTATGTACAAGAATATAACTACTATAATACTGCCCCTATGTACAAGAATATAACTACTATAATACTGCCCCTATGTACAAGAATATAATTACTATAATACTGCTCCTATGTACAAGAATATAACTACTATAATACTGCCCCTATGTACAAGAATATAACTACTATAATACTGCCCCTATGTACAATAATATAACTACTATAATACTGCCCCTATGTACAAGAATATAATTACTATAATACTGCCTCCTAGCTGTGAGGTTGTGTGTTGGTAGCTCTCCTGATGTCTGGAGCAAGCCCAGGGAGGGGCCACCCTGGGCGGGGAAGCTCCCCAGGCAAGGCCCAGGCTTCTCGGCCTACACTGGGACAAGGCTCCCAGGCTTCTCTGAATGGGAATATTAATCCCAAAGCCACTGTGAGACCAGTGAATGCAGCGGCCAAAGCTGCAGCAGTTCTGTGAAGGAAGAAAAACTTGCGAGTAAAGTTTTGGGAGGAAAATCTACTCCAAGTCCAGCAAAGAAGCCAGAAGGTAAAGTGTTGGTGAGTGATGTTCCACAGCACAGTATGAAGTCCTGTAACTCCCCGGTCAGTCAGCCGCCCCTGCCTGAGGCACAGGTGAGATCGGTCTCAGCTGTACCAATCACCTCTCCTGCATCCAGGCAGAGACGGACGTCTTTGGAAAGACAAACTATCCAGGAAAACTTGCAGCAACATGGCAGTGTGGCGCTGTCAGGACGCACCCGGTCACAGTCAGGTGGCAGCGATAAACCTGCTGCAGAGCCGGCATCCAGCCGAGGAGCCACAAAGCCATCTGTGGTGGAACCGCACAAGTCTGTATTCAAAGCCCCTGTACCCGTGGTGAAGGCAAAACCTGTGCAGCCGGCGCGTGCACCCGAGCTGCAGCTAGCGGACGAGATACCAGGACTTGTCAGAAAGCTGGGTGAGTTACAGCAGCAAAAAAAAGCGCTGCAAATGGAAGTCATACATAGTAACATAGTAACATAGTAACATAGTAACATAGTTAGTAAGGCCGAAAAAAGACATTTGTCCATCCAGTTCAGCCTATATTCCATCATAATAAATACCCAGATCTACGTCCTTCTACAGAACCTAATAATTGTATGATACAATATTGTTCTGCTCCAGGAAGACATCCAGGCCTCTCTTGAACCCCTCGACTGAGTTCGCCATCACCACCTCCTCAGGCAAGCAATTCCAGATTCTCACTGCCCTAACAGTAAAGAATCCTCTTCTATGTTGGTGGAAAAACCTTCTCTCCTCCAGACGCAAAGAATGCCCCCTTGTGCCCGTCACCTTCCTTGGTATAAACAGATCCTCAGCGAGATATTTGTATTGTCCCCTTATATACTTATGCATGGTTATTAGATCGCCCCTCAGTCGTCTTTTTTCTAGACTAAATAATCCTAATTTCGCTAATCTATCTGGGTATTGTAGTTCTCCCATCCCCTTTATTAATTTTGTTGCCCTCCTTTGTACTCTCTCTAGTTCCATTATATCCTTCCTGAGCACCGCTGCCCAAAACTGGACACAGTACTCCATGTGCGGTCTAACTAGGGATTTGTACAGAGGCAGTATAATGCTCTCATCATGTGTATCCAGACCTCTTTTAATGCACCCCATGATCCTGTTTGCCTTGGCAGCTGCTGCCTGGCACTGGCTGCTCCAGGTAAGTTTATCATTAACTAGGATCCCCAAGTCCTTCTCCCTGTCAGATTTACCCAGTGGTTTCCCGTTCAGTGTGTAATGGTGATATTGATTCCCTCTTCCCATGTGTATAACCTTACATTTATCATTGTTAAACCTCATCTGCCACCTTTCAGCCCAAGTTTCCAACTTATCCAGATCCATCTGTAGCAGAATACTATCTTCTCTTGTATTAACTGCTTTACATAGTTTTGTATCATCTGCAAATATCGATATTTTACTGTGTAAACCTTCTACCAGATCATTAATGAATATGTTGAAGAGAACAGGTCCCAATACTGACCCCTGCGGTACCCCACTGGTCACAGCGACCCAGTTAGAGACTATACCATTTATAACCACCCTCTGCTTTCTATCACTAAGCCAGTTACTAACCCATTTACACACATTTTCCCCCAGACCAAGCATTCTCATTTTGTGTACCAACCTCTTGTGCGGCACGGTATCAAACGCTTTGGAAAAATCGAGATATACCACGTCCAATGACTCACCGTGGTCCAGTCTATAGCTTACCTCTTCATAAAAACTGATTAGATTGGTTTGACAGGAGCGATTTCTCATAAACCCATGCTGATATGGAGTTAAACAGTTATTCTCATTGAGATAATCCAGAATAACATCCCTCAGAAACCCTTCAAATATTTTACCAACAATAGAGGTTAGACTTACTGGCCTATAATTTCCAGGTTCACTTTTAGAGCCCTTTTTGAATATTGGCACCACATTTGCTATGCGCCAGTCCTGCGGAACAGACCCTGTCGCTATAGAGTCACTAAAAATAAGAAATAATGGTTTATCTATTACATTACTTAGTTCTCTTAGTACTCGTGGGTGTATGCCATCCGGACCCGGAGATTTATCTATTTTAATCTTATTTAGCCGGTTTCGCACCTCTTCTTGGGTTAGATTGGTGACCCTTAATATAGGGTTTTCATTGTTTCTTGGGATTTCACCTAGCATTTCATTTTCCACCGTGAATACCGTGGAGAAGAAGGTGTTTAATATGTTAGCTTTTTCCTCGTCATCTACAACCATTCTTTCCTCACTATTTTTTAAGGGGCCTACATTTTCAGTTTTTATTCTTTTACTATTGATATAGTTGAAGAACAGTTTGGGATTAGTTTTACTCTCCTTAGCAATGTGCTTCTCTGTTTCCTTTTTGGCAGCTTTAATTAGTTTTTTAGATAAAGTATTTTTCTCCCTATAGTTTTTTAGAGCTTCAATGGTGCCATCCTGCTTTAGTAGTGCAAATGCTTTCTTTTTACTGTTAATTGCCTGTCTTACTTCTTTGTTTAGCCACATTGGGTTTTTCCTATTTCTAGTCCTTTTATTCCCACAAGGTATAAACCGCTTACACTGCCTATTTAGGATGTTCTTAAACATTTCCCATTTATTATCTGTATTCTCATTTCTGAGGATATTGTCCCAGTCTACCAGATTAAGGGCATCTCTAAGCTGTTCAAACTTTGCCTTCCTAAAGTTCAATGTTTTTGTGACTCCCTGACAAGTCCCCCTAGTGAAAGACAGGTGAAACTGCACAATATTGTGGTCGCTATTTCCTAAATGCCCAACCACCTGCAGATTTGTTATTCTGTCAGGTCTATTAGATAGTATTAGGTCTAAAAGTGCTGCTCCTCTGGTTGGATTCTGCACCAATTGTGAAAGATAATTTTTCTTGGTTATTAGCAGAAACCTGTTGCCTTTATGGGTTTCACAGGTTTCTGTTTCCCAGTTAATATCCGGGTAGTTAAAGTCCCCCATAACCAGGACCTCATTATGGGTTGCAGCTTCATCTATCTGCTTTAGAAGTAGACTTTCCATGCTTTCTGTTATATTTGGGGGTTTGTAACAGACCCCAATGAGAATTTTGTTACCATTTTTCCCTCCATGAATTTCAACCCATATGGACTCGACATCCTCATTCCCTTCGCTAATATCCTCCCTTAAAGTGGACTTTAGACAAGACTTTACATAGAGACAAACCCCTCCTCCTCTCCGATTTTTACGATCCTTTCTAAACAGACTGTAACCCTGTAAGTTAACTGCCCAGTCATAGCTTTCATCTAACCATGTCTCAGTTATTCCCACTATGTCAAAGTTACCTGTAGATATTTCTGCTTCTAGTTCTTCCATCTTGTTTGTCAGGCTTCTGGCGTTTGCGAGCATGCAGTTTAGAGGATTTTGTTTTGTTCCAATCTCCTCACTGTGGATTGTTTTAGAAATGTTCTTACCTCCCTTCTGAGTATGTTTTCCTGGGTCGTCTTTGTTCGAGTCTAATGTTTTTCTTCCCGTCCCCTCTTCTTCTAGTTTAACGCCCTCCTGATGAGTGTAGCGAGTCTTCTGGCGAATGTGTGTTTCCCAGGTTTGTTGAGGTGTAGTCCGTCTCTGGCGAGGAGTCCATCATACCAGTAATTCACACCGTGGTCCAGGAATCCAAATCCTTGTTGTCTGCACCATCGTCTTAGCCAGTTGTTTGCATCAAGGATCCTGTTCCATCTCCTGGTGCCATGCCCGTCTACTGGAAGGATAGAAGAAAAAACTACCTGTGCATCCAGTTCCTTTACTTTCTTCCCCAACTCTTCAAAGTCCTTGCAGATTGTTGGTAGGTCCTTCCTTGCCGTGTCATTGGTGCCAACATGTATCAGAAGAAATGGGTGGACGTCCTTGGAGCTGAAGAGCTTTGGTATCCTATCGGTCACATCCTTGATCATCGCCCCTGGAAGGCAGCATACTTCTCTTGCAGTTATGTCCGGTCTGCAGATGGCTGCTTCGGTGCCTCTCAGTAGTGAGTCTCCCACCACCACCACTCTTCGTTGCTTCTTGGCTGTACTTTTTGCTGTCACTTGTTGCTGTGTGCCCTTTTCTTTTTTGCTTGCTGGTATTGCTTCATTCTTAGGTGTGCCATCTTCATCCTCTACAAAGATTTGATATCGGTTCTTCAGTTGTGTGGTTGGTGATTTCTCCATGGTCTTCTTGCTTCTTTTGGTCACATGCTTCCACTCATCTGCTTTTGGAGGTTCTCTGACACTTTTTGCACCTTCTGTGACCAGTAGAGATGCTTCTGTTCTGTCTAGAAAGTCTTCATTCTCTTTGATGAGTTTCAAAGTTGCTATTCTTTCTTCCAGACCCCGCACCTTTTCTTCTAAAAGGGCCACTAGTCTACACTTCTGACAGGTGAAATTGGATTCTTCTTCTGGTCGATCTGTGAACATGTAGCACATGCTGCAGCTCACCATGTAGGTTGTCACATCTGCCATGTTGCTCCTAGATCCTGCTGACTTGCTGTGTGTTTTCCTTCTTGTGTAATCTACTCAGCCAAGCTCTCTTGCAATAATGTCCTACAGGCAAAAATTTACGGCGCGCGGTTTGGTGATGCTTTCGAAGCAGCTGGTCCCGGCTGTACCCAACGATCTTCTAGCTTAGGGAGACTTCGCTTCTCCCAGAAGGCACCTGGAATATGCAAATTAGCCTCCTGAAGCTTGAATCCCTGGTTTGGTGATGCTTTCGAAGCAGCTGGTCCCGGCTGTACCCAACGATCTTCTAGCTTAGGGAGACTTCGCTTCTCCCAGAAGGCACCTGGAATATGCAAATTAGCCTCCTGAAGCTTGAATCCCTGGTTTGGTGATGCTTTCGAAGCAGCTGGTCCCGGCTGTACCCAACGATCTTCTAGCTTAGGGAGACTTCGCTTCTCCCAGAAGGCACCTGGAATATGCAAATTAGCCTCCTGAAGCTTGAATCCCTGGTTTGGTGATGCTTTCGAAGCAGCTGGTCCCGGCTGTACCCAACGATCTTCTAGCTTAGGGAGACTTCGCTTCTCCCAGAAGGCACCTGGAATATGCAAATTAGCCTCCTGAAGCTTGAATCCCTGGTTTGGTGATGCTTTCGAAGCAGCTGGTCCCGGCTGTACCCAACGATCTTCTAGCTTAGGGAGACTTCGCTTCTCCCAGAAGGCACCTGGAATATGCAAATTAGCCTCCTGAAGCTTGAATCCCTGGTTTGGTGATGCTTTCGAAGCAGCTGGTCCCGGCTGTACCCAACGATCTTCTAGCTTAGGGAGACTTCGCTTCTCCCAGAAGGCACCTGGAATATGCAAATTAGCCTCCTGAAGCTTGAATCCCTGGTTTGGTGATGCTTTCGAAGCAGCTGGTCCCGGCTGTACCCAACGATCTTCTAGCTTAGGGAGACTTCGCTTCTCCCAGAAGGCACCTGGAATATGCAAATTAGCCTCCTGAAGCTTGAATCCCTGGTTTGGTGATGCTTTCAAAGCAGCTGGTCCCGGCTGTACCCAACGATCTTCTAGCTTAGGGAGGCTTCGCTTCTCCCAGAAGGCACCTGGAATATGCAAATTAGCCTCCTGAAGCTTGAATCCCTGGTTTGGTGATGCTTTCGAAGCAGCTGGTCCCGGCTGTACCCAACGATCTTCTAGCTTAGGGAGACTTCGCTTCTCCCAGAAGGCACCTGGAATATGCAAATTAGCCTCCTGAAGCTTGAATCCCTGGTTTGGTGATGCTTTCGAAGCAGCTGGTCCCGGCTGTACCCAACGATCTTCTAGCTTAGGGAGACTTCGCTTCTCCCAGAAGGCACCTGGAATATGCAAATTAGCCTCCTGAAGCTTGAATCCCTGGTTTGTCGACTGATAAAGTCGACTTTATCTATAGTCTAAAGACCACTAATCCTGCCAGTAATGATGTGTATGACCTGAGGCTGAACACACTGGGGGTGCAGCTGGCAAGTGTGGTGCAGGACATTGAGTCTGTGCTGGAGGGCATGGGGCCCCTGGCGGAGACCTACAGGAACCGGGAGCGGTTCGCCTCCTATAAGCAGGACTGTGCTGTAGAGACTGGGACCCCCCAGCAGCGGACACGGCCAGTGTTACAGGCTGCGCGCTTCTGCTTCCAGGAAGGAAAAAAACTGCAGCAGCAAGCAGCTGAGTGTGAACAGGAGCATGCACTTCAGACTCCAGCAGAGGCACCACAGGTCCCAGAATGCCCCACGCAGGAGCCGGACTGTATTTGTGAGACTGTTTGTGCTGCTGAGGCAGCTGAGTGTGAACAAGATCATACACTTCAGACTCCAGCAGAGGCACCACAGGTCCCAGAATGCCCTATGCAGGAGCAGGACAGTGTTTGTGAGACTGTTTGTGCTGATGAGGCCGAGGCTGAGGCTGAGGCACAGACTGGGGCTGGTGATGTTGTGCCCATGGGGTCGGGGGTTGGGGAGGTTTCACATTCTGTCATGGACGTGGCACTGTCTGATGATAATGATGCTGCTAATGATAATGTGCATGATATGTGTGACTATCCCCCGTTACCATCTAGTCCACAAGGTGTGGCAGCCCCCCCTGCTGCAGACCCTCTCCCTGTCAGTCGGCCCAGTGTGGCCCGGCAGGTGCCCCCCAGGAATGCCTGGAGCCGCGGCGCCCCATCCTTCACTTCCAGCGCCAGATATACCGGCCAGACTTTTAAGCGTATTAATGTGGTGCGGTTTAAGTACATAGGTGCCAAGGAGGATCTGCCACAGCGCAGGTATGTGGTGAGAGAGCTGCTATGCTGCCAGATGGGGTTTGTGGCAAATGAGATACTGGCGGTGTCCAATCTTCTGGACAGACAGGGCTATGAGGTCAGCTTCAAGCTGCAGTGTGACCTGGACAGGTTCTGGTCCAATTACCCCAGGTTCAGAGATGCTGAAGGCTGGAATAAGTTTATATTGGTTCCTATCTCCAGGCCGGACACTGTCACAGTAAACATCACCTTCTGGAATGAGGCCGTTCCCCCACAGGACATCGAGGTGTGGCTCCGGAGACACTGTGACCTCGCCTCTGGACTCTCCAAGGTCAGAGATGAGGATGGTATCTGGACAATGGGGTGGAAAGCTGTGGTTAAACTGCGGCAATTTAATAATATTACTGCCCATTTACCCAACTCCTTCTTCATTGGGAGGGAGAAGGGAAGATGTTATTACCCCGGGCAGCCCAGGAAATGCTTCAAATGTGGTGAGAAAGGTCATCTGGCCAACGCCTGTACTGTGGTGAAGTGCAGCCTGTGTGGGGATATCGGCCATGTCGCTGTGGATTGCCGGGATGTTAGGTGCAACCTCTGCGGTAAGATGGGCCACCCTCACAGGGACTGTCCAGACGCCTGGCATAATATCTGCAGAGTCTTCCCTGATGAGGCTGTACTGGCAGGGGCAGAGGCTCAGGAGGATGAGGATGTGGTGGCAGGGGCGCATGAGGGGGAGGATTTAATTTCAGGAGAGATGGTGACCAGCCCAGATGCCCACCAGGAGTCCATTCATGTAACACCAGAGAAGCAGGGTATAGAGGGTGCAGAGGGGAACATGGAGGTCCAGCAGCCTCAGGTAGCCCCCCTTCAGCATCACTGTCTGAATCTGATGACTGGAGCGTTAATCATAATAAAAGGAAGAAAAAGAGCACGTCCTCCCGTAAACCTGAGGCAGAATATGACGCCCGTCAGAGTGCTACTAAGAAGGTTCAGAATTCTGCAGGAGTGATGGTTGTGTCCAACAAGTATGGGGTTTTATCTGAGTGTAATGATGACGATTATGAGACAGAGTTGAGGAAAATTGATGCAGAGTGTGACAGGGACATAGAGGACCACCCTCCGTCAAAGCGGAAGCCCTTATCTGTAGACCCTCGGGTAGAGTCTGACATGGACACCGGTGGTGGACAGAACATCCCTGACTCATGATGATGGCAGTTACTGTGCTCCTTCTCTATTGTGTTGTGATGGCGGGGTTCTCATTAACACTAACATCAAGTAATGTTAACAGTATTAAGGCAAGGAGGACGAGACATGTGGTGTATGAACATCTCACACATCTGGACACCGATGTCATTTTCCTGCAGGAGACACGACTGACATCTCAGGGGCTTATGAGAGAGGCTGAGAGGGAATGGCGGTGCGGTCCTTCTTTCTGGTCACTGGCTGTGGAGCCTTACGCCGGAGTCGCTGTCCTGTTTAACACCAATGATGTGACTGTGCATAGGATGACGGAGGTGGTCATGGGAAGATGTTTGGTCCTGGAAGTCACTATTCATGGGAGGCGACTCCGGCTTCTTAACATCTATGGGCCACAGACAGTGACTGACAGGATCCAGCTGTTTAATAACGTTAAGCCTTACCTCTTCACTTCTCTTCCGGTGGTGATGGCAGGGGACTTTAATGCCATACTGACATCAGGTGACAGTTCCTCGGGCAGGACAGTGACCAGGGACGGTAAGGTCCTACATAACATTATAATGCAGTCTGGACTGACTGACATTTTCGCACAGGGAGGTCGACAGCCAAAATTCACATATACATGTTCCAACAGGAGCAGTAGGATAGATTTTGCTTTTGTGAGTCCTACTGAGGCTGTTGACACCCTGAGTGAGAAGGTCGTCCCTTACTCTGATCATCTCGCCTTGTGCTTCTGTCTGGGGACCTCTAACCGTCCGGAGATCGGTAGAGGGTTGTGGAAGCTCAATTCCAGTCTCCTGGATGATGCTTATGTTCAGAGTCGTGTCTACTCCCTTATCCAGCTTCATCTAGATAGGGTTGACTTCTATGACAACATGACCGGCTGGTGGGAGGACGTCAAGGAGGATATCAGATCCCTCTTAAAGAGACTGTCAGTTAATAAAGGGAGGAATAAGTACAGCCAGTACCTAAAGCTGCGTAAAGAATTGGAGTCACTATATTCGGAGGGCGGGGATGACAAAGTGAAGATCGACCGACTGAAATCTGAGATAAGGCAGTATCAGTATAGTAGGTATACCTCCCTGGTTCTTGAACGGGATTATGGGTCTTTAGGGGCCCCTGATCCCTTTGAGAATTGCAGGGAGAGGGTAGTAAAAAAGATGGTCATGGGTCTCACTGACTTCCAGGGTGTATTGCAGGATTCACGGGAGGGTATCCTGGAGGTGGTGAGATCTTACTATGCTGACTTGTTTCAGAGGAAAGTTTTGGATAAAGATAAGATGGCTCAATTCTTGGAGGCAACTCCTGCGCCTGATACTAATGATCTGGACTTTTCTCCTTTGACAGCAGAGTTATCGGTGGAGGAAGTTAAGGAGGCTATTGATAAATTACATCTGAAGAAGGCACCAGGTCCAGATGGCATAACAGCAGAATTTTATAGGAAATTCAGAGACCTCCTGGCTCCAATCCTCGTGGATGTGTATAAAAGTTGTCTAGAAAATCACCTGATGCCTCCATCCATGAGAGTGTCTTCGTTGATTCTGCTGTCTAAAGGTAAAGAGCCAAGCGACATCAAGAACTGGAGGCCAATTGCCCTCTTGAATGTGGACAGGAAGATTCTAGCAAAGATCCTGTTTTCTAGATTAGTCTGTTTGTCCCCAGCACTGTTGGCAGGCTCTCAGTTTGGCACAGTAAAAGGGCGGAACATCTCTGGAGCAGTCATCTCGATACGGGAGATGTTTGAGAGATGTAAAGCTCTGCGGTGTGGGAAATATATTGTTAGTCTGGACCAAGCTAAAGCCTTTGACAGGGTTGATCATGACTATCTGTGGGCCACTTTGTCAAAGTACGGTATTCCGGGACAATTTGTGGATTGGCTGAAGACATTGTACAGAGAGGCAGTGAGCTTTCCTCTGATTAATGGTTGGCAGGGTGACAGTTTTGGAGTTGGGGCAGGGGTGAGACAGGGTTGCCCACTGAGTCCGCTCCTGTATGTTTTTGCCCTAGACCCGTTTCTGAGGTCACTGCAGGAGTGTGATTTTCAGGGGGTGCCGGTCCCCCATTGCCAGCCTCTGAATGTTGTTGCCTATGCGGATGATGTGACGTTGGTGATCTCTAATCCTCGAGAGGTGCAGATGTTATCTTCGTCTATCAGAAGTTACTCAGAGGCCTCCGGGTCTCTGGTCAACCTTGAGAAGAGTCAAGCTCTGTGGACATTAGATACTGATCCCAGCTATGATTTGCGGCAGTTTGCCAAAGCCTCCACCCATATTAAGATCCTTGGGGTTAAATTTGGGAGGGATGATAATGCCACGCTAAATTGGGAGGAGAAATTGGAAACCGGAAATGCAAAGGTTCAGCGATGGAAGAACTGGAGGCTGACCTACAGAGAAAGGGTCGCAATGTTGAAGACTTATCTGGTCCCTGTTTTCTTGTATGTCTCTGTCATTTTCCCTTTGCCAGAATCTTTCTCAGTGAGGCTCTTCAGCCTGTTCTTCCAGCTCTTGTGGGGGAATAGGTTGAATCTAATAAAGAGGGGAATAACGTACCTACGGCGGAGAGAGGGTGGGCTGGATATGTTGAATCCAAGGGTTTTCTTTGACTCCTTGTTTCTAAAGGTAAATTTTGGGAACATGGACTCAAACAGTAGCTCCCTGTGGGTAAATAGTATCAGGTACTGGATATTGCCTTTTGCAGAATCTTGGGTGCGAGGCGGTAGTCTCAAGAGGAGGAGATGGACAGGTGACCACCTCCCCCAGTATCTGGACTATGGTCTGAAGTGTGTTAGGAGGTGGGGTCTGGAGAAGTCTTACATTGAGAGCAGTACGAGAAGAGACCTGTATGCTCATGTATGTAGGACTTTCTTCTACTCTCCACTGGCCCTGAGAGATTGTGTCACCACCACCCTGCAGGAAAGCCTTAGAATCCTAAACGGGAAAAGACTTCCTCCTAAACTGTTTGATGTCACTTGGCTTTCACTGCATAGTCGGCTCTTTGTCAGGGGGAACCTGAAACACTTGAGTGTCGCCGATCGGAATTGTCCCCTTGGTTGTCAGCAGGAGGAGACTATGGAGCACTTTATATGTGATTGCTGGGGAGGGAGGAAGATCTGGGAGGAAGTGTCTGATAATCTAAAAATCCCCAGACTGCGGACTCTAAAGTATCCTGACATTATCTATGGTGTCCCCTCCACTGTTAGTAACATCGACAGAGAGACGATGTACATTATAATAAGCGTCATTAAATACTATCATTGGCACATGAGAACCCGGGTGTCACTGCACAATGAGCTGTTTGATCACACCGCTGCGGCTGGTCAGGTAATGTCAGAACTCCGGTGGATAAAATCGCTAGAAGTTGGAAGGAGTACGAGAAATATTAAGCTATGGAGGAATGTTAAATTCAGTTAGAAAATATGATATGACTTTTTTTTTTTTTTTTTTTGTTTGTTTGTTTTGTTTAGTTTAATTTTCTTCTACCTCCAGGTGTGGACACTTTAATTTATGTATCAATATGATCTGATTATGTAGTACTTGTGTATATATGACCAAAGTGAATTGTGTTTTGTAATTCTTGTAATTCTTGGTGATTTTTGTTTTTATTATAATTGTATTTATGTTTGGTTTTTATAATAAAAATTGCCCCTATGTACAAGAATATAACTACTATCATACTGCCCCTATGTACAAGAATATAACTACTATAATACTGCCCCTATGTACGAGAATATAACTACTATAATACTGCTCCTATATACAAGAATATAACTACAATACTGCTCCTATGTACAAGAATATAACTACTATAATACTGCTCCTATGTACAAGAATATAACTACTATAATACTGCCCCTATGTACAAGAATATAACTACTATAATACTGCTCCTATGTACAAGAATATAACTACTATAATACTGCTCCTATGTACAAGAATATAACTACTATAATACTGCCCCTATGTACAAGAATATAACTACTATAATACTGCTCCTATGTACAAGAATATAACTACTATAATACTGCCCCCTATATACAAGAATATAACCACTATAATACTGCCCCTATGTACAAGAATATAACTACTATAATACTGCTCCTATGTACAAGAATATAACTACTATCATACTGCCCCTATGTACAAGAATATAACTACTATAATACTGCCCCTATGTACAAGAATATAACTACTATAATACTGCCCCTATGTACAAGAATATAACTACTATAACACTGCCCCTATGTACAAGAATATAACTACTATAATACTGCCCCTATGTACAAGAATATAACTACTATAATACTGCTCCTATGTACAAGAATATAACTACTATAATACTGCTCCTATGTACAAGAATATAACTACTATAATACTGCCCCTATGTACAAGAATATAACTACTATAACACTGCCCCTATGTACAAGAATATAACTACTATAATACTGCCCCTATGTACAAGAATATAACTACTATAATACTGCCCCTATGTACAAGAACATAACTACTATAATACTGCCCCTATGTACAAGAACATAACTACTATAATACTGCCCCTATGTACAAGAACATAACTACTATAATACTGCTCCTATGTACAAGAACATAACTACTATAATATTGCCCCTTATGTACTTTTTTATTGAGAAAGGAAGGTCTCGTGGTCTCCTAACAAGTTTTTCTATATTCCTTGTTTCCAGCTCCCTCCTCCATCTCTCTGTAGTCTACGCCTGTCAGTCTCGCATACATTTCTCTGTGGTCCATTGTTCTCTTCTGGAACAAATGAACTTCTTTCTGTGACTGAGAGACTTATTTTCTATAATTTAGTTCGATTTTTAAATTACTCCTATTTAGTAATAACAGTCATTTCAGTCATTCTGATTTCCATCCACAAAAGTTTGTATTGACTGGAGGAATAATGATTTTCTTTTCCATCGGTTTTCAGACCATTATTTCTTTCCTTGATAAATATTTATTTTCAAGCATAAAAATGTCACGGCTATTTATAAGTTGCTGAATTTATTGCTGTGCTTCTGAGCCATGTTTATCATGGAGGGCCGTGCGTCCATTCTGCACTATCTATCTATCTTCTATTATCTATCTATCTATCTATTATCTATCTATCTATCTATTATCTATCTATCTATCTATTATCTATCTATCATCTATCTATTATCTATCTATTATCTATCTATTATCTATCTATCTATTATCTATCTATCTATCTATCTTCTATCTATTATCTATCTATCTGATCTGAATATCTATGTATTATCTATACATTTTTTATCTTTTTTTTTCTTTGTTTCTGTCTTTTTCTTTCAGTCAGATATATATCAACCTATTTCATATTTATCTAAAAAAAAATATTTGTCGACATACAGTGGGGAAAATAAGTATAAGTATTTGATACACTGCCAGTTTTGCAAGTTTTCCCACCATAAGAAATGAAAGGTCTGTAATTTTTTTCGTAGGTAGACTTCACATGTGAGAGACAGAATCTAAAAAAAAAACAGAAAAAAAAACCAGAAAATCACATTGTAGGATTTTTTAAATAACTACATTGCATTTTATTACATGAAACTAGATGGTGGCCCGATTCTAACGCATCGGGTATTCTAGAACAGTGTTTTTCAACCTTTTTTGAGCCGCGGCACACTTTTTATACTTAAAAAATCCCGAGGCACACCACCAACCAAAATGGCACAAAATGGTGCGTCCAGGTTTGAGATGAAAGTCTGCAGTCATTCTATGTGACTGCAGGCTTCTGAATTCTCACAGCGCAAGCACTGCACACTTTCAGGATTCTCCCTTGCCGGTGGCCAGAGTGGACGGTCATGACAGCACAAGTATGTGATTTGGATACTTCTGGTCACATTCTAACTAGACGTGTCCGGCCTCAGTCAATTCATTTTCATTGAATGAGGCCACACATGTCTAGTCAGCACGTGACCGCATGTATGTAAATCACCAACATCAGAGAATTATGATAGCAGTGCACACTGTGAGAATTCAGAAGTCTGCAGTCACATAGTATGACTGAAGACTCATCACAACCTTGGACATCCCCTTTAATGTTCCTAACAAATAAAAATGAGAATTAGTATCACAAAAAAAACACATTTACATCCAGGTACCTGATAGATGACGTTGTTTGTGGAGTCGCCTCTCTCTTTTCATCTTCACCTTGTCCAGATGCCATGATGACTCTTCTCATCCACCGGCAGAGCTCGTTTCTGCAGACTTCCATCTTCTCCTGTCTTCTGCAGCACATCCCGACACAACACCCTTAAAGATAGCAGTGTTATTATAATGCTCCGGAATAACAATATCTGCCCTAGGCTGAGCCCCTGAGTAAATAATTGCCCCTCACTTTATTCCCAGCACATAATATGACCCTCACTGTCCCTCTTATGGTACATGCCATCCACACTACCCTCTCTCTCTTTTCCATACTTCACACTGCCTTCTCATACGGTGTCCCTCATAGAGAGCCCAGTCTCTCTACTGTGCCCCTTCATTACACTCCTCCTACTTGGCATACTGTCTCCTCCTGGCTGTTACCCTCACACTACTCAGTATCTATTATGTGTCCACTCACACTTTCATCCCCCCATACTGTCTGCACACATTTCTAATAGCCTCCTCCTGTACATCCCCCCCCTGCTAACATACCCCTTTGCTCTCTCCATATTTCCTCCTCACACATTCCCCCGACTCCCCATACTGTCCTCACACATCCCATCACCGTTGCTCCCAGTACTGTCAGCACACATTTTTCCCCTCGCTACTGTGTCCTTCCACACACTTAATAAATCCCAGCACCCCACACACTTAATAAATCCCAGCACCCCACACACTTAATAAATCCCAGCACCCCACACACTAAATAAATCCCAGCACCCCACACACTTAATAAATCCCAGCACCCCACACACTAAATAAATCCCAGCACCCCACACACTTAATAAATCCCAGCACCCCACACACTTAATAAATCCCAGCACCCCACACACTAAATAAATCCCAGCACCCCACACACTTAATAAATCCCAGCACCCCACACACTAAATAAATCCCAGCACCCCACACACTTAATAAATCCCAGCACCCCACACACTAAATAAATCCCAGCACCCCACACACTAAATAAATCCCAGCACCCCACACACTTAATAAATCCCAGCACCCCACACACTTAATAAATCCCAGCACCCCACACACTTAATAAATCCCAGCACCCCACACACTAAATAAATCCCAGCACCCCACACACTAAATAAATCCCAGCACCCCACACACTAAATAAATCCCAGCACCCCACACACTTAATAAATCCCAGCACCCCACACACTAAATAAATCCCAGCACCCCACACACTTAATAAATCCCAGCACCCCACACACTTAATAAATCCCAGCACCCCACACACTAAATAAATCCCAGCACCCCACACACTAAATAAATCCCAGCACCCCACACACTAAATAAATCCCAGCACCCCACACACTAAATAAATCCCAGCACCCCACACACTAAATAAATCCCAGCACCCCACACACTTAATAAATCCCAGCACCCCACACACTTAATAAATCCCAGCACCCCACACACTAAATAAATCCCAGCACCCCACACACTAAATAAATCCCAGCACCCCACACACTAAATAAATCCCAGCACCCCACACACTAAATAAATCCCAGCACCCCACACACTTAATAAATCCCAGCACCCCACACACTTAATAAATCCCAGCACCCCACACACTTAATAAATCCCAGCACCCCACACACTTAATAAATCCCAGCACCCCACACACTTAATAAATCCCAGCACCCCACACACTAAATAAATCCCAGCACCCCACACACTAAATAAATCCCAGCACCCCACACACTAAATAAATCCCAGCACCCCACACACTAAATAAATCCCAGCACCCCACACACTAAATAAATCCCAGCACCCCACACACTTAATAAATCCCAGCACCCCACACACTTAATAAATCCCAGCACCCCACACACTAAATAAATCCCAGCACCCCACACACTAAATAAATCCCAGCACCCCACACACTAAATAAATCCCAGCACCCCACACACTAAATAAATCCCAGCACCCCACACACTAAATAAATCCCAGCACCCCACACACTTAATAAATCCCAGCACCCCACACACTTAATAAATCCCAGCACCCCACACACTTAATAAATCCCAGCACCCCACACACTTAATAAATCCCAGCACCCCACACACTTAATAAATCCCAGCACCCCACACACTTAATAAATCCCAGCACCCCACACACTAAATAAATCCCAGCACCCCACACACTAAATAAATCCCAGCACCCCACACACTAAATAAATCCCAGCACCCCACACACTAAATAAATCCCAGCACCCCACACACTAAATAAATCCCAGCACCCCACACACTTAATAAATCCCAGCACCCCACACACTTAATAAATCCCAGCACCCCACACACTAAATAAATCCCAGCACCCCACACACTAAATAAATCCCAGCACCCCACACACTAAATAAATCCCAGCACCCCACACACTTAATAAATCCCAGCACCCCACACACTAAATAAATCCCAGCACCCCACACACTTAATAAATCCCCCCACATACTCCCCATAAACCCACCCCACGCTGAATCTTCGGTGTCTTCAGCTCCACAGCACAGGAGCACTTACCACCAAGTGTCTTCTGTCTCCTGCGCGCCGGATAGTGACGCCAGCAGCGTGATCACATGACTTGATCACGCTGCTGGCGTCGCTCTGACCCAGCGGTCAGAGCCTCAATTGTACTCGCAGCTGGTAGATGTCTGCGAGTACAATTGATCTCCGGGAACCGGCGCGCTGCAGCTTCTCTGTGCTGGCTGTCAGCTTGACAGTCGGCACAGAGAACAGCTGACTCCCGTTCCCCACGGCACACCCGACCATGTGTCGCGGCACACTAGTGTGCCGCGGCACACTGGTTGAAAAACACTGTTCTAGAATATGTATGTAGTTTATTTATGAAGATTTCAGAATAATGCAATTTATACACAGGATTCGGCCGGCCACGACCAATTAGTGAAGCGTGGTTCAAATTCCGCGCCAATTCGTGGGCGGACTGCGCCTGTCGCTGATTGTTCACGGCCTGGCATGATCAATCAGTGAAGCCAGGGCCAGCTCCAGGTTTTTGAGGGCCCCGGGTGAAAGAGTCTCAGTGGGCCCTCCTCTTTAACACATACCACGATTCATGATGCACTGATACAGCAAAGAAATATAGCACAGCCAAGTAGCATATAACACAGCCCACGTAGTATATAATACAGCCATGTAGTATATAGCATAGACACGTAGTATATTGCCCAGCTACGTAATATATTTCCCACCACAAAGTATATTGCCCAGCCACATAGTATATTGCACAGCCACATAATATATTGCACAGCCACGTAATATATTGCACAGCCACGTAGTATATAGCACAGCCACATAGTATATAGCTCATAGATGTAGTATATAACATTGCCCATGCAGTATATAACACAGGCCACGTAGTATAGAGCACAGCTATGTAGTATATTTCCCAGCTATGTAATATATAACACAGCCCACGTAGTATATAACACAGCCCACGTAGTATATAGCAATGTGGGCACCATATCCCTGTTAAAAAAAGAATTAAAATAAAAAATAGTTATATACTTACCCTCCATCGGCCCCTCCGGACCCAGGCGAGGCGTTTACCGATGCTCCTCGCGACGCTCCGGTCCCAAGAGTGCATTACGGTCTCGCGAGATGATGACGTAGTGGTCTTGCTAGACCGCTACGTCATCATCTCGCGAGGCCACAATGCATAGACAGGTCACCGGAGCGTCGTGAAGAGCGAGAAAGGCACCGGAAGGTGAGAATATAATGATTTTTTATTTTTTTTCTTATTTTTAACATTAGATCTTTTTACTATTGATGCTGCATAGGCATCATCAATAGTAAAAAGTTGGTCACACAAGGTTAATAGCGGCAGTAACGGAGTGCGTTACCCGTGGCATAACACGGTCTGTTAGCGCTGCCATTAACCCTGTGTGAGCGCTGACTGGACGGGAGTATGGAGAGGGCACTGACTGCCCCAAGGTAAGATTACTTTGCGCAGGTGTGTACTACTGAGGACAGAGAATGAACTTCAATCCAATATTGCAGCCAGCATGCAGCCAGCAGGTAAGGAAAGGGTGAATCAAACACCCGAAAACTCCGCCCATATGACCCAAAACCAGTCCCGCCAAATTCAGGTGACAGGTTCCCTTTAAGGACCTGCGAATGACGTCGCGGCTTCTGATTGGTCGCGTGCCGGTCACATGGGCGGCACGCGACCAATCAGAACCCGCGACGACATTCGCAAGTCCTGAAGGCGCTCATTTTAAACAAAGAAGCCGGCCGGTTACCAGCGTGATGTCCAGGGGCCGCCGGAGAGGTGAGCATATCAATATTTTTTATTTTAATTATTTATTTTACACATCCCTATGGATCCCAGGGCCTGAAGGAGAGTTTCCTCTCC
The DNA here is from genome assembly GCF_032444005.1 of Ranitomeya imitator. Classification (NCBI taxonomy): domain Eukaryota; kingdom Metazoa; phylum Chordata; class Amphibia; order Anura; family Dendrobatidae; genus Ranitomeya; species Ranitomeya imitator. The sequence goes on from NC_091287.1 coordinate 24,251,260, forward strand.
TTCAGACCCTGGGAACCATGAGAATACCTTCCGATACTTGATGTCCCATTGACTTGTATTGGTATCGGATATCGGTATCGGCGATATCCGATATTTTTCGGGTATCGGCCGATACTATCCGACGGTATCGCTCAACACTACTCCTTACACAATCTTGACTGGCTATTAACCCTCACACTGTCTCTGTGCCTGATGTGTTACTAAGCAGAATTCACCTTTCACCTGCGTTCTAGACAGTGATATCTTGAGACCGTTAGTTAGTACTGCAACCCACCAGGAAACTAACACTTATCACATGGACACATATCAGAAACAAAACAATATTCACATCTTACCTATTCTATACCAAAAATAACATTGATGTCTTCAGGGGAGAACAAGGCAGCTTGTCCATCTCCTTACATATCTACTTTATTTCTATCTATCATCTAACTACCTACATATGCTTTTACCTTCAGCATGTGGACTTCCATATAATGACTCGCAGCTATCACATGGTATAGCACAGAATATCAGTAGGGACTATCATAGCCTGTATAAAAGCTGTGGCAGGGAATAAAGCAGACATTTTAAGGTGACTCTGAATAGTGAAAGGATTTCGTAGCTCACAGGTCAGCTACAGGGAGAGAAAACCCTAACGCTTTAAGGAAAAACTCCAAACAATAAGGTGTTGTACAACTGCAGCACTGAAGATGAGAATTGTAGTTTGCAAATAATTACAGAAAGTCAATTGATGGGAGAGAAATAGACAGGAGAGGTGCCAGTAGACTTGCCAGACTCATTGTCATTGATCAGCGATATGGTGGAGATGCATCTGTCCTGCTGTATTTGAATTAAAAATTCCCATTTCTTTCATTTATAGTGCACTAGAAAGCAGAAGCAAGGCAGCACAATATTTTTCACAAAAAAATATACAATCAGTGTCAGTGTGCTAGCTTAACACAATTTTGTAAAATGGGGAAAAAAATGTTTTTCAAATAAACAAATGAAACTTCTCCAACATCTAGACATTTAACTGCAACTGTATATCTCACAAAGTCGGGTCCACAAACAATTGTTTACACATATATTCTACAAGTGATTTTTTACATTTTTACTCAGTATACCAATACGATGTCCCGTTGCAGGTGCTGGCTTTTTGGTCATCTGCTTACCTAGCGTTTCTTATTTTGTCATTTTTAATAAGGGAGGTGTTAATTTTGTTGAAGAAACAAAGAAAAATAAATGAAAAAGGGAAAAAATTAAGACTTTAAGACTACATATGTTCTACTAGTCTAATTTGATCACTATATATTCTACACCTACGCTGCAGCTTGCTGCCGCGTTTTACTTTCTGTACGTGGACCTACCTAGCATTTCTTGTTACATCCTTTTTGGCTACAGTTGATTGATTGGGATTGGAAATATTGTCATGTTATTCAAAAGAACAATGACAATGACAAAGGATAGAGCAGTGTAAAATAAAAAATGCCTCAATACCATGGTAAAGAAAGTGTGAGCTGCTGACAGCTGCAAAAGCACCATGAGCACTGCTATCAGCCGTCTGGGCAGCAGTCCGACCATATGCAGGTCACAATTGGCCTCTTTTGCCTACAGATATCATATTAATGGGGAGGAGAAGAAGGATGTTTTGGAATATAAGGTACATCACTCATCCTAGCCTCAGCACGATGATGTTATCTCTGACAGCGACACCATCAGCACAAAAAGGTCTGCCTAATCACAAAGGTCAAAAGGATAATTTTTGGACTGTTTTTTTTTGCTGTCTGTATTAGTAAATGGGATGTTGTTACTACAGCTTACCATCCATTTCTGGGTGACGTCACTTTGATAATACTAAGGATGAGTTTCTGTTAAAGAGCTTGCAAGGTGTTGGATGCAATAGGAGACCTCAGCTTGTTTCACTCATTGTTTCAGAGCCAGTGATGCTAATTGTTTTTGCTGGCAAAAGAATTTTTGAAAAAAATTTGACAAACTTGTCAAATTTGTATTTAAAAAATTGTTGATCATTTCTATCATCTATGCAGTATATCTATCTCATATATATTTATCTTGAACCTTGTGTACATGGGCTTAGAGTATATATGATTTTTCATATTTTCGAAGTAGGAGTGCTGGTATCTTTTATTTTATAAATACAGGAATGTAGGTATCTATCTACAGTATTAATACAATTTTGGGCTGTTTATCTGTTGGATAGCTTTTTTGCACGGTTTCGATTGTTTATAAGCACCAGCATATTATTAGTGTCCCGGGGTGATGCCTCATAGTCAGTGCTAATAATAATGAAGCCTGCTGCTACCTGCTATAGTCAGGGCCGAACGCCACCGACCTGTCAGCCAATTATAGACAATTACTACAGACATCAATGATGGCGCTGATAAACAGAGGTTGTCATAGAGACAGGAGGGAAGGGAAATATTTTGTGACCTATATCTAGTGGAGCACAAATCTATCTCTCTATCTATCTATCTATTATCTATCTATCTATTATTTATCTATCCATCTCTCTATCTATCTGTCTATTATCTATCTATCTATCTATCTATCTATCTATTATCTATTTTCTACCTGTCTATTATCTATCTATTATCTGTCTATTATATATCTATCTATTATCTATCTATCTATTGTTTATCTATTATCTATCTATCTATATGTTATCTATCTATCTATCATCTATCTATTATCTATCTGTTATCTATATATTATCTATCTATTTATCTATTATCATTTATTTATCTATTATCTATCTACCTATCTATTTATCTATTACCTATCTATCTATGAAACTATCTAATAACTATCTATTTATCTATCATCTATCTATCTATCTATCTATCTATCTATCCTTCTATCTATCTATGTCACTGGTGTGTGAGAGGCTTCAGACAGTCGCACAGCATCTGGCTGCAGAAGGTCTCTGTGGTTGGCTGTGCAGGCGCCATACTATTCCTTCTGAGTCTTTGAACCAGTGGCAACCTACACATCTGTACCTATAAGACTTCCTGGCTGCTGCTGGGAATCGCCGGTAATATTTCCATTTTCCCCTGTTGAGGCTTGGAGCTATAGCAGTCGGCTATCTTCCTCTTTGGTGCTGTTGGATGACGTCTGTGTTACCTCTCTTATTCTACTCAAGATAAGTGCTCCCCTTGTCTGTCTATCCCAGATGTCTTTAGTTGTAGTGGTGATTGACTAGTGTCTACCCCATCTGCTCCTAAGCAGGGCTTATCACCAGGGTCAGGCAGTGATTAGGTTCCTGCTCGGCGATAGGTGCAGAACCTTTATAGGGACGTTTAGGGCAGACAGGGTGACTTTAGATCTGCCTAGGGGTCCCCGCTGCCCCCTTCCCTAGTGTTGTGCTCCTGTCCCCTCATCCCTTTGTGTTGCACTTAGTCTTCCAACAATCTATCTATCTATCTATCTATCTATCTATCTATCTATCTATCTATCTATCTATCTATCTCTATCTATTATCTATCTGTTATCTATCTTTTTATTATCTATCTATGTATGTATCTGGTATCTATCTATCTATCTATCTATCTATCTATCTATCTATCTATCTCATGCTGTTGTTGTCACTGTTGCTTATTAGTGTTCCAGTTATTATTTCTCATTTGAACTTAGGAATACTGAGTGAATCTTTAATAATCCCGCTGTATCAGACCTTCCCAGTTAATGCCATCATCTATATCCATAAATTATTCAAGTTAAGATTTCCACTTAATTATGGCCTTTTATTTTTCTAAAACCTATTGTAAAATTCCTTTTTTTTAAATGGAAGTTCCCAGAAAAATTCATTATAAAATAAATGCACCTGTAACAAGCCACTTTGGGCGGAGACAAGCGGTGCCCGGGACTCTTCCCTACCGACATAATGGAAAGTAAGTGAAGTTCTGGTTGCGTTTCTGTAGGATCGGTGATGTTCCCGAGGCTCTGACTCAGTCACCTCCCACCAAGTTTAATCAGTATCCCAGCTGGAGACAAATAACAGCGGGATTTTTTTCAGTTGCTTTCATTGAGTTCACGCTGTTCCGAGAGCACATTCCACTTCTTACAGAAAGTTAGCTATGTCAGCCTTAAGTTCTGCTCATTTATGCCTTTCTGATAACTTGATAACAGGCAATTACCCAGCCAGGGGTTTCTTGAGGACCATAAAGTTGTATTTTACACTAAGATTAAGTAATTCACTGGGAAATCGCAGAGTCTATTAGAATCCTTGATGGCCTTTTTGGAAGTCATACAATGAAATCTGTGCAATATTGAATGGGGCTTCATTAGTGGCACGGTGGCAAGGGTGCCAAAGAAAATGCCAGTGTTAGGTTTCGAAAACCTGATGAGGCAGATCCTTAAAACCCTTGGTCTGGATAAGCAGACAACGTTATTACAGGAAGAAGATCCACATAGAAAAATGGAAGCTTTGGTAGAAAGATGACAACTGGAAGATCAACTGGGAACCACTCAATCTGATGAAGTAAAATTAATATTGCGGCAACAGTCAAAACAGAGTTGTAATCTACAAGAAAGCAAGGAAGACTCAGTGATGAGGAACCTCTGGACCAGAGCGGAGTTGCACAATGATATGGCAGAGTTTTGTCAGTAATGTAACAGAGCTCAGTTTGTCACAGAGTCCAATGCAAAGCTGGCAGACCTGGTTAGTCCAAACGCAAGGGCAGACGACCGTATGTTCTCCATTCGAGAAAATCGGTTGGATTATGCTAATCACACTCTGATCAGACACTCATCAGACTTTGATCAGAGTGTAATCAGATTTTCTTGGAGGGGGAGAGATAAAAAAAATGGTTCTCCATCTTCTGCATTCAGTCTGTCCATGAAAATCATTCGATTGTCATCCGAGAACAATCCGATGTTTTCCACGAACCCACAGACATGAATGAGCGAGTGCCATCTGATTACACAGGCGTGCAAGGGTAAAATTTGTTTGAAAAATAAGAGGTGATTTTTATATACTTTCGATCACTGAACTCAGTAATAATATTGAAAAAATTCGATCCAGATTTTTCATAAACATTGACTCCATACATTTTTTATTGCACCATAGTTTGACCCCTTTGGGTGACCTTCGGTGGATAATTTTGGTGTCATTAGATTGGTTAGAAATGTTTTTTTCATGGAACTGAAGCAGACAAAAGGAATTCCTTCCATACTTTTCTCAAGATGGTGCAGAGATGTTCCTGGCTGATGGAAAAATGTAACATTGAGTACAACGTGAGCGAGTGGACACTCTTCATTGATTCATCCAAAAAAAGTCTGGATACTGTGCTACTGCACAATAGCAGCAAATATACTCAGTGCCTGTAGGGCATTCTGTGCAGCGGAAGGAAAACTATGAGAATTTAGACTTTATTCTCAAGAAGCTTAACTACAAGGATCAAGGACGGTCAATATGTGGTGATCTGAGATTTCTCTCTTTGCTCATTGGGAAGCAAGGAGGATACATGAAGTATCCATGCTTTTTGTATGAATGGGACAGCATGGATAGGACTCATCACTGGAGCCCAAAAAGTTGGCCAACGAGAACATCCTTGCAACTTAGATTCAAGAACATAGTTCCGTAAAGTTTAGTTGATCCCGTAAAAGCTCTCCTGCCATCACCCAAATTTTGCATACCTGTGGTATCGAAGGTAAATTTTGCAGGCTGCTAGTAGCCTAGAGAAAAAAAATCAGACTTGTGCCCAACCTCATTGAATAACATTGGTCCGAGTGCTATCCAATGCTTTGACGGATCACACTTGGACCAAAACTTTGGTCGTCTGCACCAGCCCTAAGGCAGATTTGCCCAATAATATTATAACAGAGATAGCTTTGCTATAGAGTGCAAAGTGGACTGGCACAATAGAATAGCAGAGCTACCCAGTGAAATAGCAGAGCTGGCTTAGTTAAGTAGTAGTAACATAATACTATCTAATAATAAGGGACGCAATCCAAAGTAGTGAATGTGTCTGACAAGCACTGAATACTCAGGCTGAATTTGCCACATGAGCCGGCCTATAAGACCAGAGGAAGGAGGCGTATGCCGCACATGACACTGGATCCAGGAGAGATGAATAACAGCTAGGCCCTCCTTTGCGTGTTAGAGAGAAACATGGGACCATTGTCTGTAGTCATCTCTGGACTACAAAGTCAGAAAACTTACCAAAAGAGAAAGAATAGCACCAGAAGAACCAGATTTTTATAAAAGTAACAATTTTATTAACTCAAAAATAAAAATAATAGTAAAAATTAGAGATAACAGGAATATGACAAAGGACTCACCAAACAGAGGTGGCAAAGCGGTACACAACAGGCAATCATACAGAAAAAAACAAATCAGTGGTCAGCCCAAAAAGTGTCAGTGCATCGTGCAGAAGATTCATAAAGGTATGCACAAATATATATGCATATACCAATTGTAAACAGATGTACCAAACACCATCAAACCACATCCGAAGATGTCAATAAATGACATACAGATAATAGAGCATGACCAGTAAAAGTAATAGTAAATAGATTACCTGAGGGACCACGGTGCCACCCACCCCAACGCGCGTTTCGGCCACGTGCCTTTTTCCGGGGGTAAAGTCAGAAAATTTTTATAGCAGGTGGCAAATTTTTAGACAGCATCTGCAATATTGACACCAGATCGATGCATGTGCTTTAGTCATGGTATAGCCCGACTGTGATGTGGCAACCGGGGATGATCATTGTCTTCAGTTAAGATGTAGGATATTTCAGAATTCCATATGGAAGGATTGATAGCTGGCAGGTAAAATCCAAGTAGCAGAAAAGAAGGAGAAAAGTAATTTTTGTCCTCTGCCAGTCTTAAATACAATAGTGCAGCCACAGAGTAAAGCTCGTCAATTACCATTCGGTTAATATCGGGCAGACGCACAGATTTCGGCAGCACTGCCTGACCATCTAATGTTTATGGGGGACTCCTGACTCAGGTGGTAGGAATAAAAAATCATATGTGTTTGGCCACCCTTAAAGAAGTTGTTCACTGCTAGGACAACTCCTTGTCATACCCCACACTTGGCCCGATAAAATAAAAAAGCTAATACTAATACTCAGCCTATACCCCACCTACCAGGACATTGTAGAGCACTTCATGCTTCCCTCTGCCGAGAAACATTTTGGAGATGGAAATGTCATTCTCCAGCAGGATTTGGCCCCTGTCCACACTTGATTGGCCAGCAAACTCGCCTGACCTTAACCCTATAGAGAATCTATGGAGTGTTGTCAAGAGGAAGATGAGACACCAGACCCAACAATCCAGATGAGCTGAAGGCTGCTATCAAAGCAACCTGGGCTTCCATAACCCCTCAGCAGCGCCACAGGCTGATCGCCTCCATGCCACACCGCATTGATGCAATAATTGATGCAAAAGGAGCCCGACCAAGTATTGAGGGCATTTACTGAACATACATTTCAGTAGGACAACATTTCAGATTTTAAAATCATTTTTCAGGCTGGTGTTATAAAGTATTCTAATTTACTGAGATAATGACTTTTGGGTTTTCATTGGCTGTAAGCCATAATCATCAACATTAAAAGAAATAAACACGTGAAATAGATCACTCTGTGTGTAATGACTCTATAGAATATATGAGATTCACTTTTTGTATTGAAGAACTGAAATAAATTCACTTTTAGATGATATTCTAATTTTGTGAGATGCACCTGTAGTTTCTTCTCCAGTTGCAACTAATTTAACAGACGTTTCAGCGTCTTCACAATTCTTTACACTTTTTTTATTTCTTCTTCACACGGATGAGCGATTTTTTTGTCCTTTCCTACAACACTTATCTTTCCGAATAACCATTTCACTGTTTATGGGATATTTGTCTTTAGAAATTGCAGCTTTCCACCTCGCACTTATCAGAATTCCTCCTTTCTTATTGTCGGCGTCAAACAAAAGGAACATTTACAATAAGATGTGACAGAATGTTTCGCTGACAGGGACGCTGAGCTGGTTAATTAGTCTTTGTGTTTATGTAAATTGCTATCTGTGAAAGTGATCCAGAACATCATGCGAGATTCTAGTATCCAAAAAGAAGTGATTTCACCCTGTCTGTTATTTTTATTAAAGAGTTTCCTGTTATTGCAGAGGGACATCTTATACTCAGTGCTACAATCTACTATATAATTGTCTAAGGGTCACTTCCGTCTGTCTGTCACGGATATTCATTGGTCAAGGCCTCTGTCTGTCAAGGAAATCCAAGTCTCTGATTGGTTGCGGCAAAACAGCCGTGACCAATCAGCGACGGGCACAGTCCGGAAGAAAATGGCCGCTCCTTACTCCCCGCAGTCACTGCCCGGTGCCTGCATACTCCCCTCCCGGTCACCGCTCACACAGGGTTAATGCCGGCGTTAACGAACCTGTTATGCCGCGGGTAACGCACTCCGTAATCACTGCTATTAACCCTGTGTGACCAAGTTTTTACTATTGATGCTGCCTATGCAGCGTCAATAGTAAAAACATCTAATGTTAAAAATAATAAAAAAAATTAAAAATCATTATATACTGACCTTCCGCCACCTTTCCCGCTCCTCGCTACGCTCCATGCAAGTGGCAGGTTCCGGTGGTATGGGAGAAGGACCTGCCGTGATGTCACGGTCATGTGACCATGACGTCATCACAGGCCCTGCGCGAGAAGGACCTGCCATGATGTCACGGCCATGTGACCGCGATGTCATCACAGGCCCTGTGCGAGAAGGACCTGCCGTGATGTCACGGTCATGTGATCGAACGACAAATGGCCCTCGGAAGGTGAGTATATGTTTATTTTTTTATTTTTGAACCTGTGACATAAGTAGATAGGCAATATACTACGTAGCTGGGGAATATACTACGTGGCTCTGTGCTGTATAGTACGTAAGTGGGCAATATACTACGTGACTGGGCAATATACTACATGGCTCTGTGCTGTATAGTACATGACTGGGCAATATACTACGTAACTGGGCAATATACTATGTGACTGTGCAATATACTACGTGACTGGGCAATATACTACGTGACTGGGCAATATACTACGTGGCTGGGCAATATACTACGTGGCTCTGTGCTGTATAGTACGTGACTGGGCAATATACTACGTAACTGGGCAATATACTATGTGACTGTGCAATATACTACGTGACTGGGCAATATACTACGTGGCTGGGCAATATACTACGTGGCTCTGTGCTGTATAGTACGTGACTGGGCAATATACTACGTAACTGGGCAATATACTATGTGACTGTGCAATATACTACGTGACTGGGCAATATACTACGTGGCTGGGCAATATACTACGTGGCTCTGTGCTGTATAGTACGTGGCTGGGCAATATACTATGTAACTGGGCAATATACTATGTGACTGTGCAATATACTACGTGACTGGGCAATATACTACTTGGCTGGGCAATATACTATGTGGCTCTGTGCTGTATACTATGTCGCTGTGCAATATACTACGTGACTGGGCAATATACTACATGGCTCTGTGCTGTATAGTACGTGACTGGGCAATATACTACGTAACTGGGCAATATACTATGTGACTGTGCAATATACTACGTGACTGGGCAATATACTACGTGGCTGGGCAATATACTACGTGGCTCTGTGCTGTATACTATGTCGCTGTGCAATATACTACATCACTGGGCAATATACTACGTGACTGGGCAATATACCACGTGGCTGGGCAATATACTATGTGGCTGGGCAGTATACTACGTGACTGGGCAATATACTACGTCACTGGGCAATATACTACATCACTGGGCAATATACTACGTCACTGGGCAATATACTACGTGGCTCTGTGCTGTATAGTACGTGACTGGGCAATATACTACGTAACTGGGCAATATACTATGTGACTGTGCAATATACTACGTGACTGGGCAATATACTACGTGGCTGGGCAATATACTACGTGGCTCTGTGCTGTATAGTACGTGGCTGGGCAATATACTACGTAACTGGGCAATATACTATGTGACTGTGCAATATACTACGTGACTGGGCAATATACTACGTGGCTGGGCAATATACTACGTGGCTCTGTGCTGTATAGTACGTGGCTGGGCAATATACTACGTAACTGGGCAATATACTATGTGACTGTGCAATATACTACGTGACTGGGCAATATACTACGTGGCTGGGCAATATACTACTTGGCTCTGTGCTGTATACTATGTCGCTGTGCAATATACTACGTGACTGGGCAATATACTACATGGCTCTGTGCTGTATAGTACGTGACTGGGCAATATACTACGTAACTGGGCAATATACTATGTGACTGTGCAATTTACTACGTGACTGGGCAATATACTACGTGGCTGGGCAATATACTACGTGGCTCTGTGCTGTATACTATGTCGCTGTGCAATATACTACGTCACTGGGCAATATACTACGTGACTGGGCAATATACCACGTGGCTGGGCAATATACTACGTGGCTTGGCAGTATACTACGTGACTGGGCAATATACTACGTCACTGGGCAATATACTACGTCACTGGGCAATATACTACGTCACTGGGCAATATACTACGTCACTGGGCAATATACTACGTGACTGGGCAATATACCATGTGGCTGGGCAATATACTACGTGGCTGGGCAGTATACTACGTGACTGGGCAATATACTACGTCACTGGGCAATATACTACGTCACTGGGCAATATACTACGTCACTGGGCAATATACTACGTGACTGGGCACTATACTACATGGCTCTGTGCTGTATAGTACGTGACTGGGCAATATAGTACGTAACTGGGCAATATACTATGTGACTGTGCAATATACTACGTGACTGGGCAATATACTACGTGGCTGGGCAATATACTACATGGCTCTGTGCTGTATACTATGTCGCTGTGCAATATACTACGTCACTGGGCAATATAATACGTGACTGGGCAATATACCACGTGGCTGGGCAATATACTACGTCACTGGGCAATATACTACATGGCTCTGTGCTGTATACTATGTCGCTGTGCAATATACTACGTCACTGGGCAATATAATACGTGACTGGGCAATATACCACGTGACTGGGCAATATACTACGTGGCTGGGCAATATACTACATGGCTCTGTGCTGTATACTATGTCGCTGTGCAATATACTACGTCACTGGGCAATATAATACGTGACTGGGCAATATACTACGTCACTGGGCAATATACTACGTCACTGGGCAATATACTACGTAACTGAGCAATATACTACGTGACTGGGCAATATACTACGTGGCTGCGCAATATACTACATGGCTGCGCAATATACTACGTGGTTCTGTGCTGTATACTACGTGACTGGGCAATAGACTACATGGCTGCTATATACTACGTGGACATGCATAGTCTAGAATACCCGATGCGTTAGAATCGGGCCACCATCTAGTGTATTATAAAGTCCTCCAGAGGACATAGTCTGGCCATTATTACATGGAAGTCCGCTGTCACCACCCGGCCCTGAACGAACAGGGGGGCCCACTCACCATAGGGGATGCCGGAACACTATGGGATCTGTGAGTTGGGGGAGCATTATATGGAGCTCATTATACTGTATGGCGCATTATACAGTACAGACCAAAAGTTTGGACACACCTTCTCATTTAAAGATTTTTCTGTATTTTGATGACTATGAGAATTGTACATTCACACTGAAGGCATCAAAACTATGAATTAACACATGTGGAATTATATACTTAACAAAAAAGTGTGAAACAACTGAAATTATGTCTTATATTCTAGGATCTTCAAAGTAGCCACCTTTTGCTTTGATGACTGCTTTGCACACTCTTGGCATTCTCTTGAGAGCGAACGGAAAATGTGCGTGATTTCTATGGAAAAAATGCATGAAAAACTGGATTTGGAGGCCGGATTCATCATTTCACATCTCAGTTTCATACATTTTTCGCCGGATCAGTCGCTCGGCACTTTTTTGCCGGACAGAAAAACGTTCCTCTGTACGTTTTCTTCGTCCGCCCAAAACAGTTTTTTTTTTACGGATCTTGCAAAAAAATGGATAAAACGTGTGGCCATCAGGCGCAATCCGGTGCTAATACAACTCTATAAGAAAAAAACGGATCCGGCGAAAAAAAAAAAACGTATCCGTTTTTTTCAAAACTCGCCGGATTATGCCTGACGGAAAAACCTGATGTGTGAAAGTAGCTAAACTATCCATATATCTATCTACATCTATCTATCTATCTCATTCCTTCTATCTATTCATCTATCTATCTATGTGTGTAATGGAGTGTGGGTTGGACAAATGTAAAAGAGGGGGTTGGACAAGACATGACATCACAAATCATTTTTTTTGTTTAATTAATACATCTTTATTTAGCTTTCAAAAAGGCATCAAAACCGTGCAAAAACGCTCCAAAATTGCCAAAAAAAGCATCAAAAACACACCTACGTTTTCTGCCAAGAGCTGCGGATTTAGTGCAGAAAAATCCACAGGCAAATCTACAACGTGTGCACATACCCTTACAGTTGATTTCCTGTTGTGAATTCTGTGGCAGAGCTCCCTCCTGTGGTCACAAGTGGTACTTCGGCTGATTCTCTCTGTAAGCTTCTGTTGGTGGAGGGAAGTGGTACTGCGGCTTCTGAGTTTCCTCCCTCAGGTGATGTGGTGAGGTCGTTAGGTGCTGCTCTACTTAACTCCACCTAGTGCTTTGATCCTGGCTTCCTGTCAATGTTCCAGTATTGGACTTGTTTTCCTCCTGGATCGTTCCTGTGGCCTGCTGCTCTTAATAGCTAAGTTTTCCTTTGCTATTTTGTTTGCTTTTCTTCTGTACAGCTTATCTATTTGTTTGCTGGAAGCTCTGGGACGCAGAGGGTGTACCTCCGTGCCGTTAGTTCGGTACGGAGGGTCTTTTTGCCCCCTTTGCGTGGTTTTTAGGGTTTTGTGTTGACCGCAAAGTTACCTTTCCTATCCTCGCTCTGTTCAGAAAGTCGGGCCTCACTTTGCTAAATCTATTTAATCTCTACGTTTGTCTTTTCATCTTACTCACAGTCATTATATGTGGGGGGCTGCCTTTTCCTTTGGGGTATTTCTCTGAGGCAAGGTAGGCTTATTTTCTATCTTCAGGCTAGCTAGTTTCTCAGGCTGTGCCGAGTTGCATAGGTAGCGTTAGGCGCAATCCACGGCTGCCTCTAGTGTTGTTGGATAGGATTAGGGATTGCGGTCAACAGAGTTCCCACGTCTCAGAGCTCGTTCTATGTTTTTGGATTATTGTCAGATCACTGTATGTGCTCTGACCTCTATGTTCACTGTGGTACTGAATTGCCTAATCATAACAATTTCCCCTGTAACTGTGGCAGGTAGATTAACCCAGTTACAGAGGAATTTCAACCTTCTGCCTGCATAGTAGAGCTGATTGTATCTCCCAGGACCCAGCCGCTCCAGCTCCTTCTCTACACCCCTCAAACAGGTGTCTGCAGGTTCCGGAGGAACATATTAATAAGTTATTTTTACTGTTGATTTCCCCTGTAACTGTAGCCCAGTTACAGAGGAATTTCATCCTCTTGTGTGCATGGTAAAGCTGATTGCTTCTCCCAGGACCCAGCATTTCCTGCTTCCTCCCTACATCCTGCAAACATGTGACCTTTGGTTATGGAGGAAGAATCACTGACATTGTTTCCTAATCCATATACACAAGTGCTGGTTCCGCATTGTATGTACAGTGTTGTGAATTCTGCTTTTGGGTTCCCTCCAGTGGTTGTAGGTGGTAATGCAGTTGTCCCTGGGTTGCAGTCCTGGTCAGGTGTATCTGCTGATTGCAGTTCTGACTGGGGTATTTAGGTGTGCAGGATTCATTAGTCCTTGCCAGTTGTCCATGGTTCAGGGAGGTTTTGGATCTTTGTCTGGTTCCTCCTGCCTTGCTGCCAATTCAGCAAAGATAAGTGTCTGGTTTTTGTTTCTGTGGCACACATGCTGTGTGCTTAATAATTTTGTGCTATTCATTTATTTTCTCTTGTCCAGCTTAGATTGTGTCAGTGTTTTCTCAGTCTTGTTGGATTCTCAGGAGTTGCAGATATACGCTCCACATCTTAAGTTAGATTGTGGAATTTTTTGTATCATCTGCTGTGGATATTTTTTGGAAGGGTTTTAATACTGACCGCTTAGTATTCTGTCCTATCCTTTCCTATTTAGCTAGAGTGGCCTCTTTTGCTAAATCATGTTTCCTGCCTGCGTGTGTCTTTCCTCTACTACTCACAGTCAATATTTGTGGGGGGCTGCCTATCCTTTGGGGTTCTGCTCTGAGGCAAGGTAGAATTCCTACTTCCATCTATAGGGGTATTTAGTCCTCCGGCAGTGTCGAGGTGTCTAGGATTTGTTAGGCACACCCCACGGCTACTTCTAGTTGCGGTGTTAAGTTCAGGATTTGCGGTCAGTACAGTTTCCACCAACTCCAGAGAAAGTTCCATGCGGCTCCAGGGTCACCAGATCATAACAGTACAGTGATTGTAAAGGTAAATATGGTAAAAAACCCTTATTATCTTCTCTGTGGGGAGTCTGGCTGTGTCTGACAGCCATCTCTCCACCCCAAAACTGCAAGTTGCTTACTCTTCATTGACATTTTAGAACATCAGTGCAGAGTAAAGTGTGGACTACCCAGGCGTTTATAGTCTATGGTCCTCCTAGAAGTAATTAATATAATTAGATTAATCACTATTATTATTTGTTATATTATTTATACTATTATACCAGAACACATACATGTACATGGCTCCTGTTTGAATGCACTTAGCCTCCTTATTTCCATACCATGGAGCTGTAGGCTCACCAAATACCGCCATATGGCGCCTCTGAATAGCGTCGTATCACAGGGGTATTGTCCCCAGTAGAGTTTGTACTACATAATGCAATGGAGCGTGGAACAATTATTTTTCTGTCTGTCTGCTGGATGTAGGTTTTACAGATCTAAAATACAGGCGTTTATTAGCCTAAATTTGCAGAAATTCCAGATTTAAATAACCTCTTAAATACAAGAAACATTTAATTTTGCGAATATAAAATCTTTTGGCACCAGTCTATCCAACTATAAACCCCAGGGAAGAACTCAGGAGCTTAAACTTATATTTAGTTTATTATTATTATTATTATTATTATTATTATTATTATTATTATTATTATTATTATTATTTTTTCCTTCTATTTAGAAAGTATCACATTTTACATAGAAGAAAATAAATAATAAAAAAATGGAAATAAAAAAAGGAGCAAATCCTAAAACTAAAATAAATATTGAAAAATGCCGAAAAATAATTCCTACCAAAACTATTTAAATACATTTGAAACAAAGATAAATATTCCAAGAGATTTTTGCGATCATTAGGCAGAATTTTTTAATATTTTCTATTCTGCGGACCACTAAATGATTTGCATAATTCATTTTTTTTATTCTACTTTTCTGTATTTTTGCACCATTGTTTTTGCGGATTACTAATAGAATTGAAGCCCACGCGACTCTAATTAGGATACATGTATTTTGATAATGTTATTGACGGATCCTGTGTACACAATTCAGGGCTGGGTAAAAGACAGAATCTCAGCAAAATTACCTACACGTCAGCAAAATGAAGGGGGCATATGTTACGTCCGCGGGGAGCGGCGATGCTGAGGCTGGGTTTTGTCTCATTACGCAGCTTAGATACACGAATGCACAGCGCATATCTCGCTGCTAACACAGACAATGGAAACGTAAATTGGAAACAAATACCTATTAGCATGGATTGCCATGGGAAATCTGAGTGTGTCATAGCATTTTCCTCGGTAATAAGCCATATCATTGGAGCATGGCTGCAGGTTTATGACAAATAAACAGGAGGACGTGTAATCCGATTCATCATTGTTACGGCTGTGAAGCGCGTGGGTTCTAGTCCCGAATATGAATAATGGAGGAAGTTTCAACTTTTTCTATAATAAATGGATTTGTGTAAAATTGAAATGAGCTGTGTAATAGGGAGAGCACCAGGATATCACAAGTTAAAGGAACACTCCCGATAAAACTGATACATCGGCGGAGATTTACCCTTAAATTCTGCTGCAATGAGCACCCAAAAAATGACGTACACGCAGGGGTGCTGCTACCATGAGGCAAGTTGAATACTTTGCCTCAGGCGGCGGAGCATCCTTAAAGACAGGGGGCAGCAGAGCGGCAGTCAGAACACCTGGTGCCGACTCTCCCTGTAATCCCTGCTCTGACACCAGTGGGATATAGCAGAGTTGGTGTGTGTTACCCTATGTGGATGAGCTGAGGTTGTCAGATATGGTCCTGCTAAGACTTATTTGTACTGATTTTACTACATGGGGGGGTGCCGTTTTGCAGTTTGCCTCAGGCAGCAGAGAGGCTAGGTTCACCCCTGCGTACACACGTATCTATGCACGAGCGCACCGATTCATCAATGTCTTTGCGCCTTTTTTCTCTGGTTCTAATAATGATTTTTATGTTTGCGCCTTATTTGTTACTTATTTTGCACCTTGTTTTTAATCAATCCAACATGTGCCGATTCTAAGAATTTCCTTAAAAAATCTCACCTTGTTGGAGAGTGACATGCCAAGCCTGGCAGGTCAGAGTGAGAAGACTTATAAGCCGGGCTCCTCTGAAGAAACATTTTGCATACTTAATAAATATCATAAAACAAAAAAAGAAAAGTCACGTAAAAATGCAAGTAATTAATCAGTGCCTTTGTATTCGAACAATGGCACTGATTAAGGCCTCATTCAGACGTCCGATTTTTTTTCGCGTAAGAGAAAATTGAACG
The DNA here is from genome assembly GCF_032444005.1 of Ranitomeya imitator. Classification (NCBI taxonomy): domain Eukaryota; kingdom Metazoa; phylum Chordata; class Amphibia; order Anura; family Dendrobatidae; genus Ranitomeya; species Ranitomeya imitator. The sequence continues at coordinate 24,268,061 of NC_091287.1, forward strand.
GATTATTCGGATCAGAGTTTGATCAGAGTGTGGTACAGATGTCATCCATTTTCTCATACATAGAGAAATAAAAAAATAAAAAATAAAATATATATATATATATATATATATATATCTCCACCTTCTCTATTCTGAGAGTCTATGAAAATCGATCCACTATCGGATGTCATCCCAGTGCGGTCCGATTTCTTTCACGGACCCATTAATTTTCATTGTCTATTTTTGATCCAATCAAAATTGGACGTCTCCTATGTTTTCCGCTGACCACTTGGTCCAAGGAAAAAAATGGACATGTGAATGGCAACATAGACAACAGATAGCTCTCGTACGTGAAAATTGGATGTGTGAACCAGGCCTAAAACTGTCATTTTTTGCACCGCAGTCTTAAAGTTGGCGGAGTCCATTCCTGCCATAATTTATATCAATTTTTTGGAGTAAATTAGGATGAATCTGTCATGTTAGGCCACGTCCCTCCAAGCTGGTGGAGCTGGCCAAAAAGTTAGTGGAGCTGGTTAGGATTGGATACAAATGACAAAAAAAATACTTTTGCAAAATTTCAATCAGTTTTACAACTTTAAGGAAAGAGAGGTGGATCATGAAATGGGGACATGACTTGGAATGAGCCAAGATGGGTAAAAATGGGCATAAATTATGTCAACCTGAAGGAAGCTAAGAAACGTTTCTAACATGTATAGGAAGACGGCACAACATTTGGAACGACTAGGACCATAGTGATACATGGCATGGCTCCCTTAAGAAAAAAACACAAAAATTGAGCTTGACTTGAGTTGGCACACATGCAGTACACAAACCATGTTCACATTGGCCATAAAACATATAACAACTACAAGAGAAAAAATGAGCAAAAACCCTTCTGTAACTACGGTAAGTAAAAAGTGCATTTAAATAACACAGTTTTTAGTAATACTGTTTTTTGATCAAAAATAGCCATCCCACCGCGACAAGGTAACTCTGATCGGGACAGTCCTACACTGTCTAATATTAAAAACCTTACCATGTGTCAATGTTGACCTCAGGGTATGAATAAGGGCAGACAAAAGGACTAGGCCCAACCAGTGGACACCAGTCCGGGGAAGCCTTACATACAATCTCCAACTCAGGAGAGGGAGGCCACACCCCGGCTTGCACAGAATGCAACAATGCAAAGAAAAAACACAAAAATTGAGCTTGACTTGAGTTGGCACACATGCAGTACACAAATGCATGTTCACATTGGCCACAAAACATATAAAACATACAAGAGAAAAATGAGCAAAAATCCTGCTATAACTAAGTAAAAAGCAAAAAATGCATTTAAATAACACAGAGTTTTTAGAAATACTGGCTTTGATCAAAAATAGCATAAAAGCCATCCCTCAAGCCCTGCAGTACCCAGTCTAGTGCCTGATATTGCAGCCCAGCTCCAATAAAGCTGAATGAAGCTGAGTTGCAATACCAAACATGTCCCATTGACATCTCTGAGGCAGTTCTTACAATGATTGCCCGTATTTTTGGCCTTCACAATGCAGAAAATGGAATTGCGAGAGGGTTACAATTTTTATTCACAACTTTTCTTTTACTTTTGCACAATAAAAATCATTGGACCCAAATTTATCGCAATACCATTTTTTAAAGTCATTTTTCTTTATTCGTCTTGTGGAATGAGTTGACTTTTTTCGCCACTTTCTTCAGAATGATGCAGGTGGTTCCGGACATTTGCTACTGTGAGCAGCCTGCGTGGCTCCCATTACTGCGGCGCCTCCGGACTTGTCTCCCATCGGACACATCGGGACGTCATTGGTCGGTGATTACACAGCAGCTGCCAGCAGAGGATCTTGATGATTTGCATTCAGCAGCACAACCTTCCTCAGACAACCATTAATAACCTCAGTGATAGCAGCCGAGGCTGGAGGTGCCGGGATTTCGGCATGTGGTTCTCATACTGCATACTGATAAATCGAGATTTTTGGAAAATTGTGATTCCATTTTTCCATACCTTGTAGATCAGTAACATCTGTTCATTTGGTGGTTTCCAGAATTCCACGACTTTTCCTTCTTGGTGTTGAGGAGCGTACATTGGCATTGTTTCACTATATGACACTATTATATTAGGAGACGACCCTGTGTGGCTCAACTTTACCGTTAACTGTGTATGAACGTCATATAGAGCCGGTGTGGTGATTTGTATCATCATCACACTGGCACGTGATGTTGTAGCATAATGGTGAATATTGGCGCTGTACGGCACTACTGGATTGCACACAGTGGCACTGCTAGTTCCCCAAACAGTAAATGGTGAATATTTTGCAGCCTGTACCCCCCCATCCCTCCTGCTTATTTGTGTCTCCTGCTCTCCATCCCACACCTGGGTATAGTTCCCCTTATTAACCTCGGTGACCGGCTGCCTCTTATTGCCTATTTAATTTAATGTGACATCAGACGGCGCATCTAACCTTTCTCCGTGTCTGCCATTAAGATTTTATGTTACCGCAGCCTCGGGGTCCGTGTGTTTCTTTACACTGCGCTATTGCTTTTCTTGGATTTGTATCCAGCAAATTATAGGAAATAGTGAGACCAAATAGCGTCTGAGGGTCTAATACTGAGGGTCGTGTGAGGGTGCGAGCCGGGTCAGGATCACACGAGGACATGGAATTAGAGGTGTTCAGCTTCTACCAGCCGTATACTAAATACAGGAAGCCCAGGTTATTACAGTAACACTCATGTGATCTACTATATAATAATATACAGAAGATGCCCAGGTTATATACTGCACATATATAATTATATACAGAAGATGCCCAGGTTATACCATCTGTGCGTATATAATTATATACAGAAGATGCCCAGGTTATACCATCTGTACATATATAATTACAGTATATACAGGAGATGCCCAGGTTATACCATCTGTGCGTATATAATTATATACAGGAGATGCCCACGTTATATCAGCTCTACATATATAATTATATACAGGAGATGCCTAGGTTATACCAGCTGTACATATATAATTATATACAGGAGATGCCCAGGTTATACCATCTGTGCGTATATAATTATATACAGAAGATGCCCAAGTTATACCATCTGTGCGTATATAATTATATACAGAAGATGCCCAGGTTATACCATCTGTACATATATAATTACAGTATATACAGGAGATGCCCAGGTTATACCATCTGTGCGCATATAATTATATACAGGAGATGCCCAGGTTATACCATCTGTACATATATAATTACAGTATATACAGGAGATGCCCAGGTTATACCATCTGTGCGTATATAATTATATACAGGAGATGCCCAGGTTATACCATCTGTACATATATAATTACAGTATATACAGGAGATGCCCAGGTTATACCATCTGTGCGTATATAATTATATACAGGAGATGCCCACGTTATATCAGCTCTACATTTATAATTATATACAGGAGATGCCCAGGTTATATCAGCTCTACATATATAATTATATACAGGAGATACCCAGGTTATACCGGCTGTACATATATAATTATATACAGAAGATGCCCAGGTTATACCCTCTGTGCATATATAATTATATACAGGAGATGCCCACGTTATATCAGCTCTACATATGTAATTATATACAGGAGATGCCCAGGTTATATCAGCTCTACATATATAATTATATACAGGAGATACCCAGGTTATACCGGCTGTACATATATAATTATATACAGAAGATTGTTATGAAAGGTAATTCAGTACCACAATGGACATAGAGGTCAGCGCACATACAGTGACCTGGCAATAATCCAAAAAACAAGAACGAGCTCTGAGACGTGGGAACTCTGTTGACCGCAATCCCTAATCCTCTCCAACCACACTAAAGGCAGCCGTGGATTGCGCCTAACGCTCCCTATGCAACTCGGCACGGCCTGAGAAACTAGCTAGCCTGAAGATAGAAAATAAGCCTACCTTGCCTCAGAGAAATACCCCAAAGGAAAAGGCAGCCCCCACATATAATGACTGTGAGTTAAGATGAAAAGACAAACGTAGAGATGAAATAGATTTAGCAAAGTGAGGCCCAACTTTCTGAACAGAGCGAGGATAGGAAAGGTAACTTTGCGGTCAACACAAAACCCTACAAATACCACGCAAAGGGGGCAAAAAGACCCTCCGTACCGAACTAACGACACGGAGGTACACCCTCTGCGTCCCAGAGCTTCCAGCAAGCAGAAAAAAACAAATTGACAAGCTGGACAGAAAAAAACAGCAAACAAATAGCAAAGAGGAACTTAGCTATGCAGAGCAGCAGGCCACAGGAACGATCCAGGAGGAAACAGGTCCAATACTAGAACATTGAATGGAGGCCAGGATCAAAGCACTAGGTGGAGTTAAATAGAGCAGCACCTAACGACTTCACCACATCACCTGAGGAAGGAAACTCAGAAGCCGCAGTACCACTTTCCTCCACCAACGGAAGCTCACAGAGAGAACCAGCCGAAGTACCACTTGTGACCACAGGAGGGAGCTCTGCCACAGAATTCACAACAGAAGATGCCCAGGTTATACCAGCTGTACATATATAATTATATACAGGAGATGCCCAGGTTATACCGGCTGTACATATATAATTATATACAGGAGATGCCCAGGTTATACCGGCTATACATATATAATTATATACAGGAGATGCCCAGGTTATACCAGCTGTACATATATAATTATATACAGGAGATGCCCAGGTTATACCAGCTGTACATATATAATTATATACAGGAGATGCCCAGGTTATACCAGCTGTACATATATAATTATATACAGGAGATGCCCAGGTTATACCAGCTGTACATATACACCGTGACAAGGCGTACCCAATCAGTACGGTCCTGATTTTATTTTACACAATTAATTTTCTGAAGTTAATGGAGTAATGAAAACCAGCAGCGCCCATGGTTCCTGAACATGTTACCTTGTCAGTTAAAACTGCTAACAAAATGCAATTAACGTCTCAGCGCATTAAGCAGATAGAGATGATTAATTAGGTTCCTAAAGTTTATGTAAAATGATTAAATTCATGTGTTGCCCAATTGAAGGCATTCATAGCACTAAAGAGTGTTCCCCTCCTGAGCCAATAGCACCCAGAATAAATAATGATCCGGGAATCAAGCTGTCAGTTGCAAATACACATTTTGGTTAGTTTTATGATGACGGACAGTAACGTAACTTGAAGCTTATGGGTCCCAATGAAAATGCTAGAACAGGGCCCCCAATTATTGTAAGTTTTTAATAGTATTAGTCATCTCATATAGGCCGAAGGGACTTCTTGGGCCCCTTAGGCTCCAGGCCCCAAGTGCGATTCCAACCCCGGCACCCATTGTAGTTACGCCCCTGAAGATAGATGGTCACCCTTATGCTCTTACTAACCTTGAGTCATGCTACAGTGCCTTTGCATTACTTCCCATGTGCTCATTATGGGTCACAACAAGTGATATATTCTTAATTATTTTGCAGTTTCTCATTTACAAAACCAATGAAAGAACCTAAATATGGGAGGCAGAAACTCCAACAGTGAGCTCAATATTTTTCACAGAAAAAAAGTGCCGTTTTCTACAGATATAGCGTTACATGCCACTACGTTACATATATATACTGTATATATATATATATATATATATATATATATAATTATTATTATTATTATAGCGCCATTTAAGTCACCAACTGGCATAGAAGAAAAGAGGAACCTGCTCCGAGGGCTCACGGTCTACTAATATAATATATATATATATATATATATATATATATATATATATATACATATATTTGCTTATTTACTTTTATTGGGGGATGTTTCTAAAAAATAAAGGCAAAAAAGCCTATCAAATTAGATTTATTTTATTATACATTTTGTTAAATTAAAGCACAAAACAGTAAATAATATAAAAATATATTTAGCATTTATGCAATTTATTTTTCTTGTGTATCTTACCATTCAATTTTTATTATCTTTATATTTATAAGTACTATGGTCCCTTTGTCAAAAACATGTGTCTGTCAGTATCAATTACATACTGTCACGGGATGTAGTTACGGACAGCTCAGCTGTCCAATCTGGTACAGGGATGTGCTGTTGCTGTTAGTTCTTTGACTGACAGCTCAGTCATCCAGTCTGGTGCAGGGGCGTGCTGAGCTGTAAGTGTGTTGATTGACAGTTCGGCTGTCCAATCTGAGACTGGGTGGTGCTGACTGTCTCCAGGTGTTCATTGTCCAAGGTGATTGCCAGGCTACTTAACTGGGCTGTTTTTCCCATACCTCTGTCAGACATACATTCAGCTTCTGTGTGGCTTGTCTCTCTGTGCCATGAGTTCTGTTTGTAGATCTTTTGTTGCCTGACCTTGGGTTTAGTTCTGACCATCCATCGGCTTAACCCATTCTGCTCTAATCCACTATCATCCTGGTGTTCTGACCTCAGAATGTTAACCGACTATGCCTTGGTTTCTTCCTTCTATTTATTTAGTACCTTACTGGCTTTTGACCTCAGACTACTTGACTATTCCGTCTCACAGTTTGGCCACAAGAAGTGAGTCAGCATCACACATACTTTACAACATAGAGTCGACTCTTTCCTTTGTAGGAATTGTTTTTTTATGTTCTTTATTATAAATGGCATAAAAATATAAAATATATATTGTTTTCAATGTTTTATTTAAATTGTAACATAGTAACATAGTTAGTAAGGCCGAAAAAAGACATTTGTCCATCCAGTTCAGCCTATATTCCATCATAATAAATCCCCAGATCTACGTCCTTCTACAGAACCTAATTGTATGATACAATATTGTTCTGCTCCAGGAAGACATCCAGGCCTCTCTTGAACCCCTCGACTGAGTTCGCCATCACCACCTCCTCAGGCAAGCAATTCCAGATTCTCACTGCCCTAACAGTAAAGAATCCTCTTCTATGTTGGTGGAAAAACCTTCTCTCCTCCAGACGCAAAGAATGCCCCCTTGTGCCCGTCACCTTCCTTGGTATAAACAGATCCTCATCGAGATATTTGTATTGTCCCCTTATATACTTATACATGGTTATTAGATCGCCCCTCAGTCGTCTTTTTTCTAGACTAAATAATCCTAATTTCGCTAATCTATCTGGGTATTGTAGTTCTCCCATCCCCTTTATTAATTTTGTTGCCCTCCTTTGTACTCTCTCTAGTTCCATTATATCCTTCCTGAGCACCGGTGCCCAAAACTGGACACAGTACTCCATGTGCGGTCTAACTAGGGATTTGTACAGAGGCAGTATAATGCTCTCATCATGTGTATCCAGACCTCTTTTAATGCACCCCATGATCCTGTTTGCCTTGGCAGCTGCTGCCTGGCACTGGCTGCTCCAGGTAAGTTTATCATTAACTAGGATCCCCAAGTCCTTCTCCCTGTCAGATTTACCCAGTGGTTTCCCATTCAGTGTGTAATGGTGACATTGATTCCTTCTTCCCATGTGTATAACCTTACATTTATCATTGTTAAACCTCATCTGCCACCTTTCAGCCCAAGTTTCCAACTTATCCAGATCCATCTGTAGCAGAATACTATCTTCTCTTGTATTAACTGCTTTACATAGTTTTGTATCATCTGCAAATATCGATATTTTACTGTGTAAACCTTCTACCAGATCATTAATGAATATGTTGAAGAGAACAGGTCCCAATACTGACCCCTGCGGTACCCCACTGGTCACAGCGACCCAGTTAGAGACTATACCATTTATAACCACCCTCTGCTTTCTATCACTAAGCCAGTTACTAACCCATTTACACACAATTTCCCCCAGACCAAGCATTCTCATTTTGTGTACCAACCTCTTGTGCGGCACGGTATCAAACGCTTTGGAAAAATCGAGATATACCACGTCCAATGACTCATCGTGGTCCAGCCTATAGCTTACCTCTTCATAAAAACTGATTAGATTGGTTTGACAGGAGCGATTTCTCATAAACCCATGCTGATATGGGAATGGATATGAAATTGTGTTATTATTGATCTATACTCAGAAGATAAAAGATGTTCAAGCAAGAGGGGACCACTGTGACTGTATTGCTCATGTAAACCATGAGCGGCACCTGTATAGTAATTAATTTTCTTCAATGTTAAATAAAAATAAACCGTGCGATATACAGGTTTCTTATGTCACTGTATACAATGATAACAATGCCAAAGTTGGTCTATACAGTTTAGAGCAAACCATAAGTAGAAATATACCAAACCCAACGGAGGCCAAAAAAACACATTTTTGGCATGCATCTGGGGACTATCACCCTACAAGAACATTGGCTACACTGACACCATTGGCCAAGAGTACAACCACTGGCCAACAATCCTACCACTGACCAACAATCCAACCACTGGCCAAGAGTACAACCACTGGCCAACAATCCTACCACTGACCAACAATCCAACCACTGGCCAACAGTACAACCACTGCTCAACAATCCAGCCACTGGCCAACAATCCAACCACTGGCCAACAATCCAACCACTGGCCAAGAGTACAACCACTGGCCAACAATCCTACCACTGATGAACAATCCAACCACTGGCCAACATTCCAACCACTAACCAAGAGTACAACCACTGGCCAACAATCTTACCACTGACCCACAATCCAACCACTGGCCAACAATCCAACCTCTGTCCAAGAGTCCAACCACTGGTCAACAATCCAGCCACTGGCCAACAATCCAACCACTGGCCAACAATCCAACCATTGGCCAAGAGTACAGCCACTGGCCAACAATCCTACCACTGACCTACAATCCAACCACTGGCTAACAATCCAGCCACTGGCCAAGAGTACAACCACCAGCCAACAATCCTACCACTGACCAACAATCCAACCACTGGCCAACAGTACAACCACTGGCCAACAATCCAACCACTGGTCCACAATCCAGCCACTGGCCAACAATCCAACCACTGGCCAACAATCCAACCACTGGCCAAGAGTACAACCACTGGCCAACAATCCTACCACTGACCAACAATCCAACCACTGGCCAACAGTACAACCACTGCTCAACAATCCAGCCACTGGCCAACAATCCAACCACTGGCCAACAATCCAACCACTGGCCAAGAGTACAATCCACCAGCCAACAATCTTACCACTGACCAACAATCCAACCACTGGCCAACAATCCAACCACTGGCCAACATTCCAACCACTAACCAAGAGTACAACCACTGGCCAACAATCTTACCACTGACCAACAATCCAACCACTGGCCAACAATCCAACCTCTGGCCAAGAGTCCAACCACTGGTCAACAATCCAGCCACTGGCCAACAATCCAACCACTGTCCAACAATCCAACCACTGGCCAAGAGTACAGCCACTGGACAACAATCCTACCACTGACCTACAATCCAACCACTGGCTAACAATCCAACCACTGGCCAAGAGTACAACCACCAGCCAACAATCCTACCACTGACCAACAATCCAACAACTGGCCAACAGTACAACCACTGGCCAACAATCCAACCACTGGTCAACAATCCAGCCACTGGCCAACAATCCAACCACTGGCCAACAATCCAACCACTGGCCAAGAGTACAACCACTGGCCAACAATCCTACCACTGACCAACAATCCAACTACTGGCCAAGAGTACAACCACTGGCCAGCAATACAGCCACTGGCCAACAATCCAGCTACTGGCCAAGAGTACAACCACTGGCCAGCAATCCAGCCACTGGCCAACAATCCAACTACTGGCCAAAAGTACAACCACTGGCCAGCAATCCAGCCACTGGCCAACAATCCAGCTACTGACCAACAATCCAACCACTGGCCAACAATCCTACCTCTGACTGACAATCCATCCACTGGCCAACAATCCAACCACTGGCCAACAATCCTACCGCTGACCAATATTCCAACCACTGGCCAACAGTACAAGCACTGGCCAACAATCCAACCACTGGTCAACAATCCTACCGCTGACCAATATTCCAACCACTGGCCAACAGTACAAGCACTGGCCAACAATCCACTTGTGATGAACTGTTGCTCTAAAAATTAGATAACTTCCTCCCTACATAAAGACTGTGAGGTAAAGTTGGGGTAACAACCGGTACTATTCTTCCACCATATGGGCAGTATAAACAGTTGATTTCACCATTTTATTTATGGCTGCTAACACATGGTCCATCAAATTCAAATTAGACAATTTTATGGTCCTATATATGATGGCTCCTCCTAACTATTTATGACTTGACCATGCCAAATGTGATAACTTCCTTTAAGTGAGTGCTGGGTAAGGTTTGGACATGTAATCTATAATTATGGAATCCTTTTATGTCCCCCCACATCAAAACTGATTTACCCAATATATAGGGAACTACGAGAAATTTATTTGGATATCAGCACATCACAGGGCAGCCATAAGGAGTTTTTGGTGAGCCGATAGAGCACAGTCCTTTATTGAAATGCAAATGGTTCAGAAATGGAAGTAAATGTATATTTTATATCTTTAGTGTTATACATGTATGTGCACAATGGAAGCCGCATTCATTAACACGTCCCTTGTGAATTAATTACTACTGTATATGTAGATTTTCACTGTTAATCCACCCTGGTGAATGGTATTAATGAAACATCTGGATGTCGACTTCCAGCTGCTGTGAGGATACCGTACCCTGAACAGGAAGATATTAGCATTTGTTTTCATGTGTGATCTGCCGAGAACTCAATCAACTAATTACTGCAGCATTTTCCATGGGCGCCTCCAAACAGAAAGTCAATAGCACGGGACGGGACAATGCATTCGTTACATTGTTGCCCCATGCATATACTGTGGCTTGTATAGGTGACAGCTATTGTACAACCTTCTAGATATCCAGAGAGACATAGACCCTGAAGTCATGAAGAAGCTAAAATCTAAACTTATGGTTAAAACTTCCAACATTTCGAAAAGGAAAATGAAGGAATAACAGGGATCTATGATCGCCGAGTGGGACAGTATTTAGGACTTCTTGCAAGATTTGCTATTTTCAAACAATTTTAATTTATTCATCCTGTTCTTATATTACTTTGACAGTCAATTGATTTTACTGGGCTCAGTGTAATGCTAAATTTGAGGGGGTGCTGTAGAAAAATGTCTTAAGTCTCCCCCACCCCAACAAAATACAGCTGATCCTTGTAGTAGCAGTGCACCACGTCATCAGCTTGTTTTTTGGAAGACCTTTCGATGAGTTTATTGTCTTTGGTTTAGTGGCTATTGTGAAAGCTGCAATATTTCTGGGCTCAGTATTGCTTAGTAAGAAGTTTCCAACTTCCCCTTTAAGGATTATAGGAGAAATCCATGGCAGAAAAGTGGCATAAGACGAACAAAAGTTTGTCACAAATATTATTTGTGCAAAGCGTTTCAACTTTTAGACCTTTTACACTTTGTCAAAAAGTGTGGGGTTATCAAAGGTGCATGGCCTCCCGCAGCGCAGCTTTAATATACTTTATGCCATAAAACAGTGTACATTGTATCCTAAATTTATTCTAGGCATTTGCTGGGGTAGATTTCATTTTCCTGTGCATGGACAGCCCAAATATAGCAAATTAAAGGCATCAAATTTGGGGCACCTTGCTTCAGCAGGCTATTGGTGCAAGATTGCCATATTGCACGCCAACCTTGATAAATTCCCCCTATGTGTATGCAGATTTCATAGGTAGAAGATCAGAGAAAATGTCATGTACTTATTTTTATTAAAAGGGGATACATAAAATAAGGGAGGGTACTATAGCTTTTCCCATCTTCCAGGATTTATATTATGCCAATGCCACTTATACACTGTGTGCAGAATTATTAGGCAAGTTGTATTTTGATCACATGATCCTTTTTATACATGTTGTCCTACTCCAAGCTGTTCAGGCTTGAGAGCCAACTACCAATTCAGTAAATCAGGTGATGTGCATCTCTGTAATGAGGAGGGGTGTTGTCTAATGACATCACCTATATAAGGTGTGCTTAATTATTAGGCAACGTCCTTTGGCAAAATGGGTCAGAAGAGAGATTTGACGGGCTCTGAAAAGTCCAAAAATGTGAGATGTCTTGCAGAGGGATGCAGCAGTGTTGCAATTGCCAAACTTTTGAAGCGCGATCACTGAACAATCAAACGTTTCATGGCAAATAGCCAACAGGGTCGCAAGAAGCATGTCGGGCAAAAAAGGCGCAAAATAACTGCCCATGAATTGAGGAAAATGAAGTGTGAAGCTGCCAAGATGCCATTTGCCACCAGTTTTGCCATAATTCAGAGCTGCAAAGTTACTGGAGTAACAAAAAGCACAAGGTGTGCGATACTCAGGGACATGGCCAAGGTAAGGAAGGCTGAAAAACGACCACCTGTGAACAAGAAACATAAAATAAAACGTCAGGACTGGGCCAAGAAATATCTTAAGACTGACTTTTCAAAGGTTTTATGGACTGATGAAATGAGAGTGACTCTTGATGGGCCGGATGGATGGGCCAGAGGCTGGATCAGTAAAGGGCAGAGAGCTCCACTCCGACTCCAACGCCAGCAAGGTGGAGGTGGGGGACTGGTATGGGCTGGGATCATCAAAGATCAACTTGTGGGACCTTTTCGGGTTGAGGATGGAGTGAAGCTCAACTCGCAGATCTACTGCCAGTTTCTGGAAGACAACTTCTTCAAGCAGTGGTACTGGAAGAAGTCGGTATCGTTCAAGAAAACCATGATTTTCATGCAGGACAATGCTCCATCACATGCCTCCAACTACTCCACAGCGTGGCCGGCCAGTAAAGGTCTCAAAGAAGAAAAAATAATGACATGGCCCCCTTGTTCACCTCATCTGACCCCCATAGAGAACCTGTGGTCCCTCATAAAATGTGAGATCTACAGGGAGGGAGCACAGTCCACCTCTCGGAGCAGTGTCTGGAGGCTGTGGTGGCTGCTGCACGCAATGTTGGTCGTAAACAGATCAAGCACCTGACAGAATCTATGGATGGAGGCTGCTGAGTGTCATCATAAAGAAAGGGGGCTATAGTGGGCACTAATTTTTGGGGGTTTTGTTTTTGCATTTCAGAAATGTTTATTTCTAAATTTTTTGCAGTGATATTGGTTTACCCGGTGAAAATAAACAAGTGAGATGGGAATATATTTGGTTTTTATTAAGTTGCCTAATAATTCTGCACAGTAATAGTTACCTGCACAAACAGATATCCTCCTAATATAGCCAAATCTAAAAAAAAAACACTCCAACTTCCAAAAATATTAAGCTTTGATATTTCTGAGCCTTTTGAGTTGATTGAGAACATAGTTGTTGATCAATATTAAAAATAATCCTCTAAAATACAACTTGCCTAATAATTCTGCACACAGTGTATTACTTTTTTTTTAGTTCAGGTGTCTATTGGCATGGGATGTCTCTGCTGTTTCCCAAGACTGAATGTGTGATTACAGAGAATCTTCCCTGGGGTATGGCCATACTAGAGACACCCACTTTCTTCCTGCATTGTCTGCACCTGATAATATTGAGGAAAGCCTATCTACCTGACAGAATGAGTTATCTTATCTTATCTATCCCCTCAGGAGAAAAAAAACCTGAAAGTTTCAGTCCACAGTGAAAACTGCAAAATTTTTCGATTTGTTTTATGTGCAAAGTTAGATGACTCTGCTGACTGTCAAAGTCTACACAGCAAAGCTGACTAGTGAGCTACAGAAAATGAGAAGCGTCAGCCTATTGTTACTTTTCTAGTGGCTAGTGTGAAAACTGTAAAATGTTAAAAGTTTTTATGTGGAAAGTGAAATTACTCGGCTGACTCTGTCAAAGTCTACACAGCAAAGCCAACTAATGAGCTACAGAAACTGGGAAGTGTCTGCTTATTGTATATGCTCCAGTGGCCTGTGTGAAAACTGCAATATTTTACGTTTTTTTTTTATGTGAAAAATGAAATGACTCTGCCAAACTTGTCATGATCTAAACAGCAAAGCTGACAAGTGAAGTACAGAAAACAGGAAGTGTTCATCTATCGTATAGGCTCTAGTAGCCAGTATGAAAGCTACATTTCAAGCACATTTTTAAAGTAGAAAATCAGATGACTCTGCTGATTCTATCACAGTCTATACAGCAAAACTGGCACTGCTCTATGGACCACTATGAAAACTGCAAAATTTGAATATTTTTTATGTGGCTATCTACATTAGAAAAATATGAAAACAGCACAAATGGGAAAATAATAGTGTTTTGTGACAACACATTCCTTTCACTGAATATATTTCCTGCCATTATTGTGGGATATGTCACACTGAGTATAATAAATACTGCACAAGTGACAGGATCATCCCAGAACTTTATGATGTAATACGTACTTTATATTTTTCACCGATTCTGAGGATTTATGTTTTATTGAAATCTAAGCTTCATAAAGTCTCCTCTACTTATACGGCAGCTCTGAGCTGAAATCCAGCGCTGAAGATCTGTGAAATGCAGACACTCAATTACAAAGCCTGAGAATAGAAGAATGTCTAATACCGGCCATATGCTATTTTCTGTCCATGATATCACGCTGCTATTTTTGTGCTGCTAGCTTGTATCATAACGTGAAGATGGAAGATAAAAAATGAGGGATCTCAGTACATTTGGAAAATCTCCAAATTCTGCTAAGTAGCACGCTTAAACGGAATCTATCCTAAGAAATTGACATATTATTTGAATTGAGTTTTTATTAAATCCTATTTATTGGTGTTTGCTTTTTACTTTCCTCATTTTTCATAATGACATTTCCTACTCTATGTAGCACACTTTTTTAGCTTTGCCGTACCCATTGGGACATAATGAGCAGAGTCATCTTATTGTAGGACAGTAGGGAGTACGATGATGACTGTATTCTACTCAGGCTGAATAGTAAAACTATACAATTTACAAATAGAATTTTGACTATAGTGTTTTCCTAGTTAGGCAGCAACTTGTTCTCCATAGCTGCTCTTACAAAAGATTGGGTATATTTACATTTTGGAGTCTTTGAAAAAACTCTTTTTAGTCATCTGGTCAGTGAGCGAGCCTGGTATATATTCTAACAGTTCATTCTTTCTACTTTAACACTTTTCAATTAACTTTTCAGCTTTGCCATACAACCTGAGACATAATAAGCAGAGTCATCTCTTTATCATTAGACTGTAGGGAATATGATCGCAGCCAGAAACTAGTATAGCTGTTTGTGCTTCAGAGCTGATCTCCAAAGATTCATAGAATTTTTAGACACTTTGAGGCTTTGGAAAACGTTTTTGGTCATTAGATCATTGGGCATTCATACAAGTATTTCCTACTCTCCTTGTCCACTCCATCTCGTAGAACTCTCACTTTTGGGTATATTACTCCCACATACTCATAAATGTATGATTTTAGTTTACTCGATGTAATAAACAAGAAAAGGAAGTTGTAACTATGACAAAGAAACTCACGCTTGACCAAGTCCAACTAGCAGCAGCGCTTTTCATTCATTTCAATGGAGGGAGATGATTTTTTAAGAACAGTCACATTGGGTGAATGGAAAAATTGCTATCCTCTGTTTCAAAAAAATTCCATATGTGTCAGGTTAGCAAAGGGGAAGCTAGCTAGGGTATTAAGATATAGGGAACAGGGCAAAGAAAATGAACCTTATCCCCTGGGGCAGGAAAACTTGACTACACCTGATTGGAAGAAATTCCTAAAAAAAATAACAAAATTAGGTTTTAAAAATTGTGTTGTTCATCGCTTATTATTATGTTTAGCTGTTTCCTAATTTTTTTTAGGACAATTTTTATAACTTCCATGAAACGAACTTGATAATTAAATTAAACATTTCTCCATCCTGTTTTCCGAAAGCTCCATAATGATCTCCAAATTACCGTACTATTCCGGATTGTGAACATCTGCATGATAAGACTTTGTGTCCTCCTCTAGATGTATAATGGCCAAATCCTCTTTGTTCCTGATTGAGACTCAGGATGAGTTTAAGTTTCTGGCTGGGAGTCTGTACATGGTTGATTCATTAACGAGAATTAACCACACGCTGCTTCTGGATATAAGAAATGTCATTAGTAGCGTTTGACTAGATGGTGCAGACAACGGTTCACCGGCAGATCAGGGACGGAGGTCAAGTTGAAGACAACAAACAAACAAAAGCAGCTTCATTATCAATAAAGGGACTACGCCTCCGGTCACATTTCATAGTCCTGGGGCTGATGATGATTTATACTCTTATGGATTTTTAGTTTAAATATTCACTCCGGCTGCATATTGAAGTCCTATATTGTGATACATTCGTCTTCGCTGAGATATTGAGGAACGTAGAATACATTACAGCTCTGCCAACTGGTTATCAGTGCACGGTCTGCACAGGGATGTAGTAGGAGGTTTAGACACCATTATTATATGGTCGTGCCCTGAGGATATCATGAGTACATAACTACCAACTCAAGGCAGAGGTGGCCCAGTTGTTAGCACTGTAGCTTTGAAGCGCTAGGGTTCTAGGTTCCAATCCCACCAAGGACAACATGTTCAAGCAGTTTGTATATTCACACTTTGGGTTTCCTCCAGGTTCCCCAGTTTTCTCCCAAACTCCAAAGATCAGTCAAGAATTTAGATTGTGAGTCCTGATGATGATCATTCCTGTGGACCTAATGGTGCTTCACGAGAGAGTAAAATAAGTAAATATTGTCATTTACGAGATGAATTTAGGGTTTGCTATAGGAAGAAGAAGTTCAGTAGTGTTCAAAAGATTGACAGCTATGGGAACATGTACTCTTTTTCTTAACAGACGCCAAGTCCTAATCCCCTCACCTCATATGATGAGATTGTCATGGTAGAAAATCCCCACAGAAGCCATAGATGGGCAGTGTAGTGGTGTCAAAAAGTATAACATCTAAGGGGGAGCAAAGATCCTCCTAGTGAAAAAGATGCTAAGTTCGAAACCTGTTCCGAGATGACTCTGGCCCTTCCTGAAAATATGCCTATAGGGGAGTTCTAGAGAGGGAACATTTGGTGATGTTCAAGAGAGACCCACGACCTACAGAGGCAAAGTCCAGAATGATATTTTTGCTTATTGGAAGAAATGTCCATAGAGGATTCACAGAGGGATAGTGCAGTGGTGTCCAAAAGAATAACAGCTGAAGGGGCATAGACCCTACTTAAACAAATGCCAAGAATAAAACCCCCTCTGAGATGACACAGTCACTTATGGAAGGAAATGCCCATGGGGTGTTTTAGAGAGAAGTTCAGAGGTTTTCAAAAGGACAACAGCTGACGGAGGCCATTGAACCTTCTTCTTAATCAGCTTCTGAGATTATATTGTCACCAACTGGAAGAAATGACCAAAGAGGTGTTACATAGTAACATAGTAACATAGTTAGTAAGGCCGAAAAAAGACATTTGTCCATCCAGTTCAGCCTATATTCCATCATAATAAATCCCCAGATCTACGTCCTTCTACAGAACCTAATAATTGTGTGATACAATATTGTTCTGCTCCAGGAAGACATCCAGGCCTCTCTTGAACCCCTCGACTGAGTTCGCCATCACCACCTCCTCAGGCAAGCAATTCCAGATTCTCACTGCCCTAACAGTAAAGAATCCTCTTCTATGTTGGTGGAAAAACCTTCTCTCCTCCAGACGCAAAGAATGCCCCCTTGTGCCCGTCACCTTCCTTGGTATAAACAGATCCTCAGCGAGATATTTGTATTGTCCCCTTATATACTTATACATGGCTATTAGATCGCCCCTCAGTCGTCTTTTTTCTAGACTAAATAATCCTAATTTCGCTAATCTATCTGGGTATTGTAGTTCTCCCATCCCCTTTATTAATTTTGTTGCCCTCCTTTGTACTCTCTCTAGTTCCATTATATCCTTCCTGAGCACCGGTGCCCAAAACTGGACACAGTACTCCATGTGCGGTCTAACTAGGGATTTGTACAGAGGCAGTATAATGCTCTCATCATGTGTATCCAGACCTCTTTTAATGCACCCCATGATCCTGTTTGCCTTGGCAGCTGCTGCCTGGCACTGGCTGCTCCAGGTAAGTTTATCATTAACTAGGATCCCCAAGTCCTTCTCCCTGTCAGATTTACCCAGTGGTTTCCCATTCAGTGTGTAATGGTGACATTGATTCCTTCTTCCCATGTGTATAACCTTACATTTATCATTGTTAAACCTCATCTGCCACCTTTCAGCCCAAGTTTCCAACTTATCCAGATCCATCTGTAGCAGAATACTATCTTCTCTTGTATTAACTGCTTTACATAGTTTTGTATCATCTGCAAATATCGATATTTTACTGTGTAAACCTTCTACCAGATCATTAATGAATATGTTGAAGAGAACAGGTCCCAATACTGACCCCTGCGGTACCCCACTGGTCACAGCGACCCAGTTAGAGACTATACCATTTATAACCACCCTCTGCTTTCTATCACTAAGCCAGTTACTAACCCATTTACACACATTTTCCCCCAGACCAAGCATTCTCATTTTGTGTACCAACCCCTTGTGCGGCACGGTATCAAACGCTTTGGAAAAATCGAGATATACCACGTCCAATGACTCACCGTGGTCCAGCCTATAGCTTACCTCTTCATAAAAACTGATTAGATTGGTTTGACAGGAGCGATTTCTCATAAACCCATGCTGACATGGAGTTAAACAGTTATTCTCATTGAGATAATCCAGAATAACATCCCTCAGAAACCCTTCAAATATTTTACCAACAATAGAGGTTAGACTTACTGGCCTATAATTTCCAGGTTCACTTTTAGAACCCTTTTTGAATATTGGCACCACATTTGCTATGCGCCAGTCCTGCGGAACAGACCCTGTCGCTATAGAGTCCCTAAAAATAAGAAATAATGGTTTATCTATTACATTACTTAGTTCCCTTAGTACTCGTGGGTGTATGCCATCCGGACCCGGAGATTTATCTGTTTTAATCTTATTTAGCCGGTTTCGCACCTCTTCTTGGGTTAGATTGGTGACCCTTAATATAGGGTTTTCATTGTTTCTTGGGATTTCACCTAGCATTTCATTTTCGACCGTGAATACCGTGGAGAAGAAGGTGTTTAATATGTTAGCTTTTTCCTCGTCATCTACAACCATTCTTTCCTCACTATTTTTTAAGGGGCCTACATTTTCAGTTTTTATTCTTTTACTATTGATATAGTTGAAGAACAGTTTGGGATTAGTTTTACTCTCCTTAGCAATGTGCTTCTCTGTTTCCTTTTTAGCAGCTTTAATTAGTTTTTTAGATAAAGTATTTTTCTCCCTATAGTTTTTTAGAGCTTCAATGGTGCCATCCTGCTTTAGTAGTGCAAATGCTTTCTTTTTACTGTTAATTGCCTGTCTTACTTCTTTGTTTAGCCACATTGGGTTTTTCCTATTTTTAGTCCTTTTATTCCCACAAGGTATAAACCGCTTACACTGCCTATTTAGGATGTTCTTAAACATTTCCCATTTATTATCTGTATTCTTATTTCTGAGGATATTGTCCCAGTCTACCAGATTAAGGGCATCTCTAAGCTGGTCAAACTTTGCCTTCCTAAAGTTCAGTGTTTTAGAGAGAAGCTCAGCTGCAGGTAAAGAATAACAGTTGAGGGGGCATAGACACTTTTTCTAAACAGAGACCGAGTCATAAAGTTATTCTGAGATGATATTGTTGCTTACAGGATGAAATGCCTCAAGGGGTGTTCTAGACAGGGCAAGTTCAGAGTTGTCCAAAGGATTTGCCCCTGAAGACTGGACATAGACTCTCCTTACTAAACAGATGCAAGTCATAAATCAGTTCTAAGATGACTCTATTGTTCCCTAGAGGAGATGACATTATTGGTGTTCTCAAGAAGTTTGGTGGTGAGGAGGGGTCTGAGACCCTCCTTCCGAAACAGGTACAAGTCAACAAGTCATTAATCCTTTCTTCCATGATGCCATCACTTACTAGGAGAAATGCCCACAGTGGTGTTCTAGAGAGATGAAATTCGGTGGTGGCCAAGAGAATAAGATCTAAGGAGGACTATGGAGCCCTTATAAAGCCAATTTCAAGTGAGGAACCTCTTCTGAGATGACACTGTCACCTATCAGATGAAATTTGCTAGGGGGTGTTCTAGAGAAGAAATGTTTAGTGGTCTCCCACAAAATAACAAATGAGGAGGTTCATGAACCAATCTTCCTAAACAAGTCATAAACCACTTCTTAGGTGATATTGTCTTTTACCGAAAGAAATGCCATAGTGGTGTTCAACAGACGAGACATTCAGATGTGTTCGAGGGAGTTACAGCTCAGGGGGCTATAGATGACCTTTCTTAGAAGGTAGATGCCAAGTCTTCGATCCCTTCCAAAAATGATATTTTCGTGTTCCATAGGAAACACGCACAAGGGCTTCTAGAGAAGGGATGATGAACAGTTGGGTAATTGGACATTAAAATCACAGCTGAATGACAGGTGAATGGCAGGTGAATTTATTTTTTGTTCTACAGGTACAAGGGTAAACTCTGCAGATGTGGAGCTAGATTTCTCCTAACCTGGAGCAAATATCACGTTTCTTAGCTCTGTATCAAAATAGTCTGGCCAAGGAAAAGCGTTGCGTTGATGTGCTCTCCGGCACCTTCCACCACTGTCCAATGTGATGTATCGTCCTCTGTGACAATGAATTGATGCGATGGCGCCTTACGTGACAAGTCCTCTCGTGGCAGTGAGCCATGGTGATGAGCCGTCAATAGGCTTTTGGGAAAGTGAACAATAAATTGTTACATAGTGGCGGTTTTACGGAGAGTGTGGCGGCAACCTCATGGGTTTAGTTGTTTAGTGTGAGTAGTTTTTGAGCAATTCCCCCTTTTTTTCATGAAATATTGATACACTTTGGCGTCCACAGTCGTATAAATAGGAGATTTACTATCGCCGGTAGTCAGGTTACTGCATCATCGTTATATCCTTTACTTAAGTGCCGGTCCGCTAGGAAGACATTAGCATAAAAAATTTACACCAGACAATCTGCTCTCTGCTTCTCCGGAGCTGGATGCGAGCGCAGACCGAAGACGATGTCCATATTACTGCAGTACTGTGTTACTACATTTGGGTTTGTTGTTTGGAATTTTTTGTTGTAGAGGAATTTAAAAACTTTATACCTGGAAATTCAGGCTCTTTTCTCTCTTGAAGTCACACTCACTGGGACGCAAGAAGATGGATAGTGGAAACCGAGGTATAAGATGCTGTTTGATGGTCCTGATATTATACAAGGCAGGTAAAACAGCTTCATCTGTGAGGACCCCAGCAAACAGGGACTAGACATAGTGGGAAGATGGATATTGGAGGAGCTTATAGATTAGAGGGGGACAGTGATCGGGATTTTAGGTTAAGAGGTCAATTTAATTATATAGTCGTAGTCATATCTGATTTTAGAGCCGCAGAATCGTAGGCATTTACAATTACGATATTGGCCCCAGTGGTAAAAGAAACCCATAAAAGTGTTGCCTCTGTGTGGCAATATAAAGACCATCATGATTGGGATCGTCGAATGAAAAAATGTATATAAAAGACATGATCGGGGCCATTGAGCGTGTTCTCACATGTGAATGGGGCACAACACAAACTCCAACAACCACAGTAAAAATCAGTGATAGAATCTGTAAAGGATTTTTTTTAATCATGTGGGAACATACTGTAACATGCCCCGATTATAAGGAGTCGGGACGCTCGCGCGTTGCACCTGAGGTCATGTCAGTCTCCTCTGGCTGCACAATCTTCTGCAATGTGACCATTCCACCACTCATGGTGTCCTACGGACGCTGTGAGTGATAGCTCAGCCACCCTATAGGATCAGGGTTATGCCGGGCTATCAGTATTGTGAGTGACAGCTCAGCTGCCCAATCTAGCTGGGTCTGCGAGATTCCTCCAGGTGTGACCAATTCAGGGTGATTACCTGGCTATTTAGCTGGTTGGCAATGGTTAGACCATTGCTAGTCATAGCCTTGCTCTGTGGTGTGTTTGCTCTGTGCTCTGATATGCTGATCTTTGTTGCCAGACCTCGGATTTGCCTTTTGACTACTCATTTGGATTACCCCTTTTGCCTTTGACGCACTCTGACCTTAGTTCTCTGACCCCGGATTTTGACTTTGACTATTCAATTGTCTTATCCCTCTTGTCTTTGACACACTCTCTTGGCATTTGACCTTTGACTCTTTGACTTCTTCACCTCACATCTTGTCCATCAGAAGTGACCCAGCGTCACAAGCAGCAGGCATTTTTGATACATCTTGAATTGTACATTGTGTGAATTTGCCGGTTCCATCAAATTCTGAAAAATTCCACATAAATTTAATTTGCATTGTATCATTTCGCTTATCACTAGGAAATAATATCACTTTATGATCTTTTTTTGCACTACCTCAAGGCCCTCCACTAATCCTGACCATGAATGACTGTAGAGATATTTTCCCTGTCCACTTATTCCCACTATCAAAGACCCATGATAATAGGGGGATCTGTCGAAAATGTTGCATTGGTACCCACAAGCTTTGAACAACGCCCCTGCTCAAAGCCACATAAGAGGCAGTTGAGTTTCTCTAGAGAATGCTCTATGAAGCTCGTATGAAGCTGTTCTTAAGGGGGTGAAGAATCATGTCCCTTTTATTTTGAAGTCTTATAAATTCAACTCCCACCCAGTTGTGTAACTAGCGTCTGATGGGTCCCACTGCAAAATTTGTACCTGGGTCCCCACCTGCATTTTGGTAAGAAGTATGGGTCTGTGTAGCTTTCTAGATCCTATAAAGACATGCATGTTTGCCCCCCCCCCATGTAATAATGATTCCCATCCTGGCTCCTTCCTGTAATAATCCCCCTCATCCTGGACCCATTCTGTAATAATGTCCCCCATTCTGTGCCCCTTCTAGTAATAATGTCCCCTTTCCTGGCCCCTTCCAGTAATAATGCCTCCTATCCTATGCCCCAGCCTATAACAATGTTCCCCCATCCTGGGCCCCTTCCTGGTATAATGTTCCTCATCCTGGTACTATGTGTCCCCTATCCTGGCACTATGTCCCCCATCCTAATACTATATCCCCCATTCTTGTGCAATGTCCCCATTCTGGTACTATGTCTCCCATCCTGGTACAGTGTCTCCCATCCTGGTATAGCGTCCTCATCCTATTACTATGTCCCCATCTTTGTACAAGGTCCTCATCCTGGTACAATGTCCCCTATCCTGGTACAGTGTCCCCCATCCTGGTACAGTGCCCCCCATCCTGGTATAGTGTCCTCATCTTAGTACTATGTCCCCATCCTTGTACAATGTCCTTATCCTGGTACAATGTCCCCTATCCTGGTACAGTGTCCCCCATCCTGGTACAGTGTTCCCCATCCTGGTTCAATGTCCTCATCCTGGTACAGTGTCCCCCATCCTGGTACAGTGTCCCCCATCCTGGTTCATTGTCCTCATCCTGGTACAGTGTCCCCCATCCTGGTAAAGTGTCCTCATCCTGGTACTATGTGCCTCATCCTTGTAAAATGTCCTCATCCTGGTATAATGTCCCCTATCCTGGTACTGTGTCCCCCATCCTGGTACTGTGTCCCCCATCCTGGTAATTTGTCCCCCATCGTGGTACTGTGTCCCCCATCCTGGTAATGTTTCCCCCATCCTGGTACTGTGTCCCCCATCCTGGTAATTTGTCCCCCATCCTGGTAATGTTTCCCCCATCCTGGTACTGTGTCCCCCATCCTGGTAATTTGTCTCCCATCCTGGTAATGTGTCCCCCATCCTAGTACTGTGTCGCCCATCCTTGTACAATGTCCCCATTCTGGTACAATGCCCCCTATCCTTGGCCTCTTACATTCTTCTCCAGCACATTTTAAAATGAAGCAAATGATTATTCATACCTTACCCCACTTCCATGACATGTACCACCCTCCTCTATTGCTGGCACAGAAGCTGGCAGATGACTTCGGCATGTTGGCATGGGCAGTACATGATGTCACTGTCATTTTCCACCTGTCACATTCAAGCCGACTTTTCCTGCTGGCCTCTGATTGGCCGGCAGTGTGTATTGCAGTGCAGGGAGTCGGTGGATCTCTGCACCACGATACATTTCAGCTGAATGTGCATCCGCAGCGCCGGCGTCTGATGCCCCCCTACTCACACGGGCACGGATGTTACACCCCCACCGTCACCAATAGCGTTTAAAGGCGATGTCATCCCTGTATTAAATAGGAATATCCATCTACATCCCATCCATAGGTGACTCTTCTTCTTCTGTGGTAAATAATAGGCGCTGGTTGATACAACGTAGAAGCGTATTGTAACAAGGAGGACAATGAATATAAAGTATTTACAATATTCACGCCTGGAGCATGTCTTACTAAAGTCTTCGGATATGCTATAAAATGGAAATCATGGAATTTTTAATTTTTGTTTTTCATTAGCAAAATGTTAATCTGAAGAACAGTCCATCGTCCTCCACTGTAAAATGTTAATTTGTCGTTTCTGAAAATGGAGGATAATATAATACGATGATAAAAAGTCTATGTATTGTAGTCATTCGAGACGTGAGATGGACGGATAGATAATGGAAGGTGAGAGATCGCCCCGGCCCCTCGCCTTTCTGCCGTGTTATCAGGACATCTGTTAATAGACGGTGATATGTGATTGACAGGGAGCTCCCTATACAAGTGATGAGTCGGCACCAATACAGAAGACATGTAAGCCGGAGCTGGATGGTTCTTCTTCCCCATCCCCCACCCAGCACTTATTTCCCCTCCACAGACCTTCTCACTCCATTGCATTTTATGTCCTTGTATTTCCCCAAGGATAAGCACAGTTTTCTTATGGGGCCGTTAATGAAAAGAAGCCGATATTTGAGAGCTGTGAACACTGCGTTTCCCTACTCAATATCGGTATTGTAGACACTGATGGAGAATGAGGTCCATGATACTCCGTGTAGCTCTTATGGAGCCAAAGGAAACGGGGGATAAAGTTATAAGAATGCCCCTACCGTTACACGGAATAGCACCGCTCTGTGTCCTTTCCTCTACATTGTAACAATAATTTTTTCTTCGAGACGTGTTCACACAACAACCAAAACACCATGTATAATTCTCACTCCTAAGAGCACTCGAGACTTGTGAATTTTACCAGTTAGAATGTAACACTGTCAGTTACACAGTGTATAGCGCTTCTATTTTAGCAACTATATGGAAATGTTATTTGTTCAATGTATGGCACTGTTACTTGGATTTGGGGATCCTCAGCCATTCTTCCTTGCAGATCCTCTCCAGTTCCGTCAGGTTGGATGGTGAACGCTGGTCGACGCCATTTTCAGGTCTCTCCAGAGATGCTCAGTTGGGTTTAGGTCAGAGTTCTGGCTGGGCCGGTCAGGAATGGTCACAGTGTTGTTCTGAAGCCACTCCATTGTTATTTTACCTGTCTGCTTAGGGTCATTGTCTTGTTGGAAGGTGAACCTTCGGCCAAGTCTGAGGTCCAGAGCACTCTGGAAGAGGTTTTCATCCAGAATATCTCTGTACTTGGCCGCATTCATGTTTCCTTGACAACCAATCGTCCTGTCCCTGCAGCTGGAAAGCACCCCCATAGCATGATGCTGCCTCCACCATGTTTCACTGTTGGGATTGTATTGGGCAGGTGATGAGCAGTGCCTGGTTTTCTCCACACATAGCACTTAGTATTATCACCAAAAAGGTACTGCATGTACAAGAATATGACAACTATAATACTGCCCCCTATATACAAGAATATAACTACTATAATACTGCCCCTATGTACAAGAATATAACTACTATAATACTGCTCCTATGTACAAGAATATAACTACTATAATACTGCCTCTATGTGCAAGAATATAACCACTATAATACTGCCCCTATATACAAGAATATCACTACTATAATACTGCTCCTATGTACAAGAATTTAACTTGTTGTGAATTCTGTGGCAGAGCTCCTTCCTGTGGTCACAAGTGGTACTTCGGCTGATTCTCTCTGTGAGCTTCCGTTGGTGGAGGAAAGTGGTACTGTGGCTTCTGAGTTTCCTTCCTCAGGTGATGTGGTGAAGTCGTTAGGTGCTACTCTATTTAACTCCACCTAGTTCTTTGATCCTGGCTTCCAGTCAATGTTCTAGTATTGGACCTGTTTCCTCCTGGAGCGTTCCTGTGGCCTGCTGCTCTGCATAGCTAAGTTCCGCTTTTGCTTTTTGTTTGCTGTTTTTTTCTGTCCAGCTTGCTTATTTGTTTTCTCGTGCTTGCTGGAAGCTCTGGGACGCAGAGGGTGTACCTCCGTGCCGTTAGTTCGGTATGGAGGGTCTTTTTGCCCCCTTTGCGTGGTTGTTTGTAGGGTTTTGTGTTGACCGCAAAGTTACCTTTCCTATCCTCGCTCTGTTCAGAAAGTCGGGCCTCACTTTGCTAAATCTATTTCATCTCTACGTTTGTCTTTTCATCTTAACTCACAGTCATTATATGTGGGGGCTGCCTTTTCCTTTGGGGTATTTCTCTGAGGCAAGGTAGGCTTATTTTCTATCTTCAGGCTAGCTAGTTTCTCAGGCTGTGCCGAGTTGCATAAGGAGCGTTAGGCGCAATCCACGGCTGCCTCTAGTTGTGTTGGAGAGGATTAGGGATTGCGGTCAGCAAAGTTTCCACGTCTCAGAGCTCGTTCTATGTTTTTGGGTTATTGTCAGGTCACTGTATGTGCTCTGACTCCTATGTCCATTGTGGTACTGAATTACCTTATCATAACAGTACTGGAAGCCAAAAGTACTAATGATTCTCAATAGAGGGAAAAAAGAAGTTCTGAGACCATTTTTTTTCTCTGCACTGTGTTTTGCCTTTTTTTTCCCCTAGACATTTGGGTGGTTCAGAACACATGTGTAGCGATAGACATTAAAAGTCTGTCTTCATGTGTGGATCAGCTCACGGCAAGAGTACAAAATATTCAAGATTTTGTGGTTCAGAATTCTTTGTTAGAACCGAGAATTCCTATTCCAGATTTGTTTTTTGGAGATAGAACTAAATTTCTGAGTTTCAAAAATAATTGTAAACTATTTCTAGCTTTGAAACCTCGCTCCTCTGGTGACCCAGTTCAACAAGTTAGGATCATTATTTCTTTTTTACGAGGCGACCCTCAGGACTGGGCATTTTCTCTTGCGTCAGGAGATCCTGCATTAAGTAATATCGATGCGTTTTAACTGGATTGCTGTACGATGAACCTAATTCAGTGGATCAGGCAGAGAAAAATTTGCTGGCTCTGTGTCAGGGTCAGGATGAGATAGAGGTATATTGTCAGAAATTTAGAAAGTGGTCCGTACTCACTCAATGGAATGAAGGTGCGCTCGCGGCTATTTTCAGAAAGGGTCTGTCTGAAGCCCTTAAGGATGTCATGGTGGGATTTCCTATGCCTGCTGGTCTGAATGAGTCTATGTCTTTGGCTACTCAGATTGGTCGATGCTTGCGTGAGCGTAAATCTGTGCACCATTTGGCGGTATTACCTGAGCTTAAACCTGAGCCTATGCAGTGCGATAGGACTTTGACCAGAGTTGAACGGCAAGAACACAGACGTCTGAATGGGCTGTGTTTCTACTGTGGTGATTCCACTCATGCTATCTCTGATTGTCCTAAGCGCACTAAGCGGTTCGCTAGGTCTGCCACCATTGGTACGGTACAGTCAAAATTTCTTCTGTCCGTTACCTTGATCTGCTCTTTGTCATCGTATTCTGTCATGGCATTTGTGGATTCAGGCGCTGCCCTGAATTTGATGGACTTGGAGTATGCTAGGCGTTGTGGGTTTTTCTTGGAGCCCTTGCAGTGTCCTATTCCATTGAGAGGAATTGATGCTACGCCTTTGGCCAAGAATAAGCCTCAGTACTGGACCCAGCTGACCATGTGCATGGCTCCTGCACATCAGGAGGTTATTCGCTTTCTGGTGTTGCATAATCTGCATGATGTGGTCGTGTTGGGGTTGCCATGGCTACAAGCCCATAATCCAGTATTAGATTGGAAATCCATGTCTGTGTCCAGCTGGGGTTGTCAGGGGGTACATGGTGATGTCCCATTTCTGACTATTTCGTCATCCACCCCTTCTGAGGTTCCAGAGTTCTTGTCTGATTACCGGGATGTATTTGATGAGCCCAAGTCCGATACCCTACCTCCGCATAGGGATTGTGATTGTGATTGTGATTTGATTCCTGGTAGTAAATTCCCAAAAGGTCGACTGTTTAATTTGTCTGTGCCTGAGCAAGCCGCTATGCGGAGTTATGTGAAGGAGTCCTTGGAGAAGGGGCATATTCGCCCGTCATCATCGCCATTGGGAGCAGGGTTCTTTTTTGTAGCCAAGAAGGATGGTTCGCTGAGACCTTGTATAGATTACCGCCTTCTAAATAAGATCACGGTTAAATTTCAGTACCCCTTGCCGTTGTTATCCGATTTGTTTGCTCGGATTAAGGGGGCTAGTTGGTTCACCAAGATAGATCTTCGTGGTGCGTATAATCTTGTGCGTATTAAGCGAGGCGATGAATGGAAAACTGCATTTAATACGCCCGAGGGCCATTTTGAGTACCTGGTTATGCCATTCGGACTTGCCAATGCTCCATCAGTGTTTCAGTCCTTTATGCATGACATCTTCCGAGAGTACCTGGATAAATTCCTGATTGTGTACTTGGATGACATTTTGATCTTCTCGGATGATTGGGAGTCTCATGTGAAGCAGGTCAGAACGGTTTTTCAGGTCCTGCATGCTAATTCTTTGTTTGTGAAGGGATCAAAGTGTCTCTTTGGTGTTCAGAAGGTTTCATTTTTGGGGTTCATCTTTTCCCCTTCTACTATCGAGATGGACCCTGTTAAGGTCCAAGCCATCCATGATTGGACTCAGCCGACATCTCTGAAAAGTCTGCAAAAGTTCCTGGGCTTTGCTAATTTTTATCGTCGCTTCATCTGCAATTTTTCTAGCATTGCTAAACCATTGACCGATTTGACCAAGAAGGGTGCTGATGTGGTCAATTGGTCTTCTGCTGCTGTGGAAGCTTTTCAAGAGTTGAAGCGTCGTTTTTCTTCTGCCCCTGTGTTGTGTCAACCAGATGTTTCGCTTCCATTCCAGGTCGAGGTTGATGCTTCTGAGATTGGAGCAGGGGCTGTTTTGTCGCAGAGAAGTTCTGATTGCTCGGTGATGAAACCATGCGCCTTCTTTTCCAGGAAGTTTTCGCCTGCTGAGCGAAATTATGATGTGTGCAATCGAGAGTTGATGGCCATGAAGTGGGCATTCGAGGAGTGGCGTCATTGGCTTGAAGGAGCTAAGCATCGCGTGGTGGTCTTGACTGATCATAAGAACTTGCCTTATCTCGAGACTGCCAAGCGGTTGAATCCTAGACAGGCTCGTTGGTCGCTGTTTTTTGCCCGTTTTGACTTTGTGATTTCGTACCTTCCAGGCTCTAAAAATGTGAAGGCGGATGCTCTGTCTAGGAGTTTTGTGCCCGATTCTCCGGGTTTATCTGAGCCGGCGGGTATCCTCAAAGAGGGAGTAATTGTGTCTGCCATCTCCCCTGATTTGCGGCGGGTGCTGTAAAAATTTCAGGCTAATAAACCTGATCGTTGCCCAGTGGAGAAACTGTTTGTCCCTGATAGGTGGACGAATAAAGTTATCTCTGAGGTTCATTGTTCGGTGTTGGCTGGTCATCCTGGAATCTTTGGTACCAGAGAGTTAGTGGCTAGATCCTTTTGGTGGCCATCTCTGTCGCGGGATGTGCGTTCTTTTGTGCAGTCCTGTGGGATTTGTGCTCGGGCTAAGCCCTGCTGTTTTCATGCCAGTGGGTTGCTTTTGCCCTTGCCGATCCCGAAGAGGCCTTGGACACATATCTCTATGGATTTTATTTCAGATCTTCCCGTCTCTCAAAAGATGTCAGTCATTTGGGTGGTCTGTGATCGCTTCTCTAAGATGGTCCATTTGGTACCCTTGTCTAAATTGCCTTCCTCCTCTGATTTGGTGCCATTGTTTTTCCAGCATGTGGTTCGTTTACATGGCATTCCAGAGAATATCGTTTCTGACAGAGGTTCCCAGTTTGTTTCGAGGTTTTGGCAAGCCTTTTGTGGTAGGATGGGCATTGACTTGTCTTTCTCCTCGGCTTTCCATCCTCAGACTAATGGCCAGACCGAACGAACCAATCAGACCTTGGAAACATATCTGAGATGCTTTGTTTCTGCTGATCAGGATGACTGGGTGTCCTTTTTGCCTTTGGCTGAGTTCGCCCTTAATAATCGGGCCAGCTCGGCTACCTTGGTTTCGCCATTTTTCTGCAACTCTGGGTTCCATCCTCGTTTCTCTTCAGGGCAGGTTGAGTCTTCGGACTGTCCTGGTGTGGATACTGTGGTGGACAGGTTGCAGCATATTTGGACTCATGTAGTGGACAATTTGACCTTGTCCCAGGAGAAGGCTCAACGTTTCGCTAATCGCAGACGATGTGTGGGTCCCCGACTTCGTGTTGGGGATTTGGTTTGGTTATCTTCTCGTCATATTCCTATGAAGGTTTCCTCTCCTAAGTTTAAACCTCGTTTCATTGGTCCGTATAGGATTTCTGAGGTTCTTAATCCTGTGTCTTTTCGTCTGACCCTTCCAGATTCTTTTTCCATACATAACGTATTCCATAGGTCATTGTTGCGGAGATACGTGGCACCTGTGGTTCCATCTGTTGATCCTCCTGCCCCGGTTTTGGTGGAGGGGGAGTTGGAGTATATTGTGGAGAAGATTTTGGATTCTCGTGTTTCAAGACGGAAACTCCAGTATCTGGTTAAGTGGAAGGGTTATGCTCAGGAAGATAATTCCTGGGTCTTTGCCTCTGATGTCCATGCTCCCGATCTTGTTCGTGCCTTTCATATGGTTCATCCTGGTCGTCCTGGGGGCTCTGGTGAGGGTTCGGTGACCCATCCTCAAGGGGGGGTACTGTTGTGAATTCTGTGGCAGAGCTCCCTCCTGTGGTCACAAGTGGTACGTGGTACTTCGGCTGATTCTCTCTGTGAGCTTCCGTTGGTGGAGGAAAGTGGTACTGTGGCTTCTGAGTTTCCTTCCTCAGGTGATGTGGTGAAGTCGTTAGGTGCTGCTCTATTTAACTCCACCTAGTTCTTTGATCCTGGCTTCCAGTCAATGTTCTAGTATTGGACCTGTTTCCTCCTGGAGCGTTCCTGTGGCCTGCTGCTCTGCATAGCTAAGTTCCGCTTTTGCTTTTTGTTTGCTGTTTTTTTCTGTCCAGCTTGCTTATTTGTTTTCTCGTGCTTGCTGGAAGCTCTGGGACACAGAGGGTGTACCTCCGTGCCGTTAGTTCGGTACGGAGGGTCTTTTTGCCCCCTTTGCGTGGTTGTTTGTAGGGTTTTGTGTTGACCGCAAAGTTACCTTTCCTATCCTCGCTCTGTTCAGAAAGTCGGGCCTCACTTTGCTAAATCTATTTCATCTCTACGTTTGTCTTTTCATCTTAACTCACAGTCATTATATGTGGGGGCTGCCTTTTCCTTTGGGGTATTTCTCTGAGGCAAGGTAGGCTTATTTTCTATCTTCAGGCTAGCTAGTTTCTCAGGCTGTGCCGAGTTGCATAGGGAGCGTTAGGCGCAATCCACGGCTGCCTCTAGTTGTGTTGGAGAGGATTAGGGATTGCGGTCAGCAAAGTTTCCACGTCTCAGAGCTCGTTCTATGTTTTTGGGTTATTGTCAGGTCACTGTATGTGCTCTGACTCCTATGTCCATTGTGGTACTGAATTACCTTATCATAACAATAACTACTATAATACTGCCCCTTTGTACAAGAATATAACTACTATAATACTGCCCCTATGTGCAAGAATATAACTACTATAATACTGCTCCTATGTACAAGAATATAACTACTATAATACTGCTCCTATGTACAAGAATATAACTACTATAATACTGCTCCTATGTACAAGAATATAACTACTATAATACTGCTGCTATGTACAAGAATATAACTGCTATAATACTGCCCCTATGTACAAGAATATAACTACTATAATACTGCTCCTATGTACAAGAATATAACTACTATAATACTGCCCTCTATGTACAAGAATATAGCTACTATAATACTGCTCCTATGTACAAGAATATAACTACTATAATACTGCCCTCTATGTACAAGAATATAGCTACTATAATACTGCCCCTCTGTATAAGATTATAACTACTATAATACTGCCCCTTTGTACAAGAATATAACTACTATAATACTGCTCCTATAAACAAGAATATAACTACTATAATACTGCTCCTATATATAAGAATA
This sequence comes from Ranitomeya imitator, assembly GCF_032444005.1. Lineage (NCBI taxonomy): Eukaryota > Metazoa > Chordata > Amphibia > Anura > Dendrobatidae > Ranitomeya > Ranitomeya imitator. The sequence goes on from NC_091287.1 coordinate 24,300,336, forward strand.
TAACTACTATAATACTGCTCCTATATACAAGAATATAACTACTATAATACTGCCCCTATGTACAAGAATATAACTACTATAATACTGCCCCTACGTACAAGAATATAACTACTATAATACTGCCCTCTATGTACAAGAATATAGCTACTATAATACTGCCCCTCTGTATAAGATTATAACTACTATAATACTGCCCCTATGTACAAGAATATAACTACTATAATACTGCTCCTATGTACAAGAATATAACTACTATAATACTGCTCCTATGTACAAGAATATAACTACTATAATACTGCTCCTATGTACAAGAATATAACTACTATAATACTGCTGCTATGTACAAGAATATAACTGCTATAATACTGCCCCTATGTACAAGAATATAACTACTATAATACTGCTCCTATGTACAAGAATATAACTACTATAATACTGCCCTCTATGTACAAGAATATAGCTACTATAATACTGCTCCTATGTACAAGAATATAACTACTATAATACTGCCCTCTATGTACAAGAATATAGCTACTATAATACTGCCCCTCTGTATAAGATTATAACTACTATAATACTGCCCCTTTGTACAAGAATATAACTACTATAATACTGCTCCTATAAACAAGAATATAACTACTATAATACTGCTCCTATATATAAGAATATAACTACTATAATACTGCTCCTATATACAAGAATATAACTACTATAATACTGCCCCTATGTACAAGAATATAACTACTATAATACTGCCCCTACGTACAAGAATATAACTACTATAATACTGCCCTCTATGTACAAGAATATAGCTACTATAATACTGCCCCTCTGTATAAGATTATAACTACTATAATACTGCCCCTATGTACAAGAATATAACTACTATAATACTGCTCCTATGTACAAGAATATAACTACTATAATACTGCTCCTATGTACAAGAATATAACTACTATAATACTGCTCCTATGTACAAGAATATAACTACTATAATACTGCTGCTATGTACAAGAATATAACTGCTATAATACTGCCCCTATGTACAAGAATATAACTACTATAATACTGCTCCTATGTACAAGAATATAACTACTATAATACTGCCCTCTATGTACAAGAATATAGCTACTATAATACTGCCCCTCTGTATAAGATTATAACTACTATAATACTGCCCCTATGTACAAGAATATAACTACTATAATACTGCCCCTATTTACAAGAATATAACTACTATAATACTGCCCCTATGTACAAGAATATAACTACTATAATACTGCTCCTATGTACAAGAATATAACTACTATAATACTGCCCCCTATGTACAAGAATATAACTACTATAATACTGCTCCTATGTACAAGAATATAACTACTATAATACTGCTCCTATGTTCAAGAATATAACTACTTTAATACTGCCCCTATTTACAAGAATATAACTACTATAATACTGCCCCTATGTACAAGAATATAACTACTATAATACTGCTCCTATGTACAAGAATATAACTACTATAAAACTGCCCCAATTTACAAGAATATAACTACTATAATACTGCTCCTTTGTACAAGAATATAACTACTATAATACTGCTCCTATGTTCAAGAATATAACTACTATAATACTGCCCCTATTTACAAGAATATAACTACTATAATACTGCTCCTATGTACAAGAATATAACTACTATAATACTGCTCCTATGTTCAAGAATATAACTACTATAATACTGCCCCTATTTACAAGAATATAACTACTATAATACTGCCCCTATGTACAAGAATATAACTACTATAATACTGCCCCTATGTACAAGAATATAACTACTATAATACTGCTCCTATGTACAAGAATATAACTGCTATAATACTGCTGCTATGTACAAGAATATAACTACTATAATACTGCTCCTATGTACAAGAATATAACTACTATAATACTGCTGCTATGTACAAGAATATAACTGCTATATTACTGCTCCTATGTACAAGAATATAACTACTATAATACTGCCCCTATGTACAAGAATATAACTACTATAATACTGCTGCTATGTACAAGAATATAACTGCTATAATACTGCTCCTATGTACAAGAATATAACTACTATAATACTGCTTCTATGTACAGGAATATAACTACTATAATACTGCTCCTATGTACAAGAATATAACTACTATAATACTGCCCCTATGTACAAGAATATAACTACTATAATACTGCTGCTATGTACAAGAATATAACTGCTATAATACTGCTCCTATGTACAAGAATATAACTACTATAATACTGCTCCTATGTACAGGAATATAACTACTATAATACTGCTCCTATGTACAAGAATATACTTTCATAGCTTTCTGTGTAAATATTTATTTTTAGAATATTTAGAGGAAATTTGACCCCAGAAAACAGTTACAAAATGTGAATGTCAAAATAAAATAAAACATGGCGCACATTGGTGTCTTGCCGTAAGCGCCATACATTGTTATTATTATTCCAAGTGCTGGAGGTAAGTAACTTCATCCTGCCCACGCTGAGCCCCGACCCCCCATCTTCCCGCGTCTTGTGATGTCTGCAGGCCACTGGTCTCTGCACAAAACACACACAAAGATTCTCAATCTGACAACATTCCAGACTTCTGCGTTCCAAAGGACGTTGCTGCTGGGAGCCTTCTGGTCTCATCCCTGCCCAACATTAAAGGTACCGTTTTCGAGATCATAGTATCGGGTGCACTTTGTTTTTCTGCCCTTCAGTTCTTCCCCATGTGACTTTGTCGGACACGGCCAGACCAAGTCAGTAACAAATTACATTTGCAAGAAATATACATTTTTTTTAATTAAATATAATAATATACAATAGCAAAAGAATATCCATATAAGATAAAACCTTGCAAAAGTATTCAACCCATAAGAATATTTTGTGTGTGCTGTCCATGTAGCAAATGTATGCATTCATTAAAAAAAGGAAAAACTTGAAAAAAAAGCTGATTGCATAAGTATTCATCCCCGTGCACAGTATAATTTGATTTACATAGAAAGAGGACCTTTCACTTTGATATAAAACATATTTTTTTAGCCTGGTGTAAAAGCCAGTGTTCTCCTGAATCCAGCGATATTTTTCTTTTGCTCCTGCTCCTCCCCAATCCTGAGATATGGCTCAATGTTCCTTGTACATAAATCTAGAATTATTAGCCAAGTGGGCTATTTTTTGTGGGTGTCTTATTGAGGACCACGCCCTCTTGGCTATAAAAATTTGATTTATGCTCAGGAGGAGCAGGAGCAAAAGGAAAATATCGTCTGATTCAGGAGAACAGCGGCATTTTCTCCAGGAAAAAATAAACCATATTTATGAAAAATGATAGGTTCTTTTTAAAAACCCTATCTATAGAGGGGTAGAAGCGGTAGCAGTAGGACCAGTGGCTTTACAGCTTTTTGTAAGATCTCTTAGATTACAGATCCATATTATGTTGGCACTTTTATTTTTGTGAGTCTCTCTCAATGGTTCTATATGGAGACACACAGAGTTTATGCACTATATGGCAGCACACAGAGCATCTATGGGTCACTAATGCAGAACCATAGGGAGTGCGGTGCCAGTGCCATACAAGGATGCGTATGCTTGTCCGAATTGCTGATGCCTACGCCTTAAAGGTACTCTATCACTGGTGCTTTTGCACATTTATAGCAATAGCGTCCTACCACAACCATACCAGCGTAGGACCGAATGCATTTGGAATCGTAAACAATTTTTGTTTAATTTTCCCATGAATTTCAGAACAGTGCAAAAAATTTTGTTTCAAAATCGTTATGGGTATACAGCTCCCATGCAGACCTACAGTCATGGCCGAAAATGTTGGCACCCTTGAAATTGTTCCAGAAAATTTTCTTTGTGTTTATTGGAACGGCACAAAAAAGCAGAGAAAAAAAGGCAAATTGGACATAATTTCCCACAACATTTTGACACCTTTCCAATATTGAGGGTATAGAACTTTGTTTCATGCATGTGATGCTCGTTCACACTCACCTGTGGCAAGTAACAGGTGTGCAAATCACACCTGAGGCCAGATATAAAGGGGAGAACTTGACCCAATCTTTGCACTGTGTGCCTGTGTGTGCCACGCTAAGCGTGGAGAACAGAGAGAGGAGAAGAGAACGGTCTGAGGACTTGAGAATCAAAATTGTAACAAGTCCATCTCCAGAGATGTTTATGATGTTACTGCCACGGATTGCTAGAAAAAGAGAAGGAAGATGGAAATAGCCAGTTACATGACAGCCCACATGCGCCCTAGAAACCATTGCAGTTGGGTTTTTACTAATGGGAATGGAGGCAGGAATAAAATATAGTAAATCTGAGGAGGCGCAGCAAATACCGGAGCATACGCTGACATCTGGAAACATCTACACTTTTGCGTAATAATGTAATCACGCCGGTTTACCGAACATGCCGGCAGATGGTCCTTTACCATGAGATCCGCATGCAGGAGGCATTATTTGGGCATTCGGCGGCTGATTATCTCCGCTCTCACGGCGTCCCTTTTGATGGCATAGTGAAGGCGCTAATTAATAAGGATGCGATACTTTCAAGAGAGATTTATGTACACCAAGAAAAAAATGAAACCGCAGGGATGAATAAGAGACTGGCAGTAATGCCTCGGCCTCCCCGCGGTGACAAAATATAATTATACCATTATAAAGCAATTCTGCCTCCCGTCTACTCCATGTTCCCCCTCGTAATTGTTACATATTCATTTTTACTCATTTAGGTTTTGTAACCAAAAGCAGAAATGACCATCAGGATTATGAGCAGAGAGAAATAAGACATATAATAATATATTGGATATATAATAATAAATAATATACAGCATATATAATAATAAAGAATGTATAGGATATATAATAATATATAATATATAGGATATATAATAATAAATAATATATAGGATATATAATAATAAATCATATATAGGCTATACAATAATATATAATATATAGAATATATAATAATAAAGAATGTATAGGATATATAATATATATATAATATATAGGATATATAATAATAAATCATATATAGGCTATACAATAATATATAATATATAGAATATATAATAATAAAGAATGTATAGGATATATAATATATATATAATATATAGGATATATAATAATAAATCATATATAGGCTATATAATATATAATATATAGAATATAGAATAATAAAGAATGTATAGGATATATAATAATATATACTATATAGGACATACAGTAGGTGTGGAAAGTATTCAGTATTAAGTATGCCTTTAAATTTTTCACTCTTTGTTTCATTGCAGCCATTTGGACAATTCAAAAAAGTTTTTTTTTTTACATTAACATACACTCTGCACCACATCTTGACTGAAAAAAAGACAGAAATGTAGAAATTTTAGCAAATTTATTAAAAAATAAAAACTGAAATATCACATGGTCATAAGTGTTCAGCCCCTTTGCTCAGACACTCATATGTAAGTCACATGTTGTCCATTTCCTTGTGATCCTCCTTGAGATGGTTCTACTCCTTCATTGGAGTCCAGCTGTGTGTAATTAAACTGATAGGACTTGATTTGGAGCGGCGCACACCTGTCTATATAAGACCTCACAGCTCACAGTGCATGTCAGACCAAATGAGAATCATGAGGTCAAAGGAACTGACCAAGGAGCTCAGAGACAGAATTGTGGCAAGGCACAGATCTGGCCAAGGTTACAACAGAATTACTGCAGGTGGACTGGAGGTCACACTGACCCTTATATTTTACCCAGGAACCTGAAGCTGGACTAGGAGTCTCACTAACCCTTATTTTATGTCCAATAACATGGAGCTGGACTAGGAGTCGCACTAACCCTTATTTTTTACCCAGTAACATAGAGCTAGACTAGATGTCACACTGACCCATATTTAATGTCCAGGAACCTGGAGCTGGGCTGTCGGTCACACTGACCCTTATTTTTCACCCAGTGACATGGAGATGGGCTGGGAGTTATAATCACCCTTATTTTCCCTTCCCCCATGACGGCACACCTGAGAGGGGATCCGCCCAGCCAGGACAGGAAACCCTACTGAAAATAAATGGGTGGTACCTCTCGGTCGCTTCAGTTGGGTTTCCTGTCCTGACAGGGACCCTCGTGCTGAACACGGCGGTGATTCCACTTACCCAGGTCCCGTCCCGGCGTAGCAGAAACAGGCAGCGCCTGTGCGTCAGTGTTCGGGAGTCTGGAAGCGCCGTCCGCAGGTCCTCCGGGTCTCTGCGTCCGAGCGGGCATTGTTACAGCACGGTCGGATATTACAGCTCCTTCCGTGGCTGCCACGCCGCCCTCCTCCCTCTGCCGGCATCCAGGTGCGGCGGCTGCTTCCGGGTCGCCCGTCTGATGTCACGCGCAAGGCACTCTGGGAATGGGCGTGCCCGTGTGACGTCGGGGGCGGGCGCCGGATCCAAGATGGTGGCGCCCATGAAGAAACGCCGGCCGGTGGAATGGGACTCCGGCGGTGCGGCAGAGGGGAGGGGCCACTATTGGGCAACAGAGGAGGCGAGGAGTGCAGTGGTCCCCCATAAAAGGGTGCCTGACCACAGAAGACGCGCTCATGTCCAAAAGCTTCAACATGGAAGTGGGACAACAGGAGCAGCAGCAGCAGCCGCCGCCATCACAGCAGCAGCAGCAGCAGCGTCAGGAGCTCTCATCAGATGCTTTGCCGGGCCACCAGCACAGGAGCAGCCGCTCAAGTGGTAGGAGCAGCAGCCGTCCTGTCCGGCAAGACTCTTCAGCGTCCACTGCACGTACATCTGTCCAGCCTCCAAAACCGGGGTCGAGGAAATCTAGCGGCAAAACAAAGAACCGTGAATGTGCCCTTTGTAAAGACCCGCTTGCAGTTCAGTGGCAGAAGGACCTCTGCGCTGACTGCATTAATAGGACTATACAGGAAGAGACCCCTAATTTTGCCACTAGCCTTAAAGCCATAATACAGGCAGAAATAAACGACTCTTTAAAACTGGCCCTTAAAAAAACAGGGAGGAAAAGCCGTAAGGTGTCTAAGGATTCGGAGACCTCTCAGAAACAGGAGAGTTCCGCCTCTAACCAGTCCCCAGATTCCTCCTCAGATAGTGATACAGGGGGGCGTCCATGTTTCCCAACTGAGGAGGTAGAAAAATTAGTTAAAGCGGTCAGAACTGCTATGGGTCTTAAAGAGGAAAAGACGCCTAGGTCACTTGAGGATGTCATATTTGGCGGTTTAGAGGAAAAAAGAAAGCGAACATTTCCGGTCAATGCAAAAATCAAAGCATTGATCGAAAAAGAATGGAAGAAACCCGAAAGAATGGGCACCCTATCTTCTTCATCAAAAAGGAGATATCCTTTTGAAGAAAAAGACTCCGAATCCTGGGAGAAAATCCCTAAAATTGACAGGTGCGGTAGCCAAATCCTTGAAAAAATCATCCCTTCCGTTAAAAGATTCCTTAAAGATCCACTGGACAAAAAAGCAGATGGGTTCTTGAAACACATCTGGGAAGCCGCGGCAGGGGGCCTGAAACCAGCTATAGCTGGAACTTGTACAGCTCGCGCCCTTATGGTCTGGTTACAGCAAATTGAAGACCAGCTAAGGAATAAAGTTCCTAGGAATTACATTCTTGCAAACATATCCCTAGTTCAAGGGGCAGCAGCTTTCTTGGCAGATTCCTCCGTGGACTCTGCGAGATTAACGGCTAGGGCAGCGGGCCTGTCCAATGCGGCCAGGAGAGCCTTATGGCTCAAAGGGTGTCCGGGAGATTTGCCATCCAAACATAAGCTTTGCTCCATCCCATGCGACGGTCAACTCCTCTTTGGGAAAAAGTTAGAAGAGATATTGGAACAGGCAGGAGACAAAAAGAAAGCCTTTCCAACCTTCCCTAAAGATCCTAAAAAACCTTTTTTTCGGAGAAGATTTAACAGAGACCGACCTCCAGAAGATAGGAGAAATTGGGATTTCAAAGATAAAAGGAGATCGGGCTATATGTTCAAAGGGCCCTCTACCTCAGCAAAAAAGTCCCCCCAATGACATTACATCACAGGTTGGAGGAAGACTCTCCCTCCGAGGACCTGGGTTCTAAATATTATAAAAGACAGCCTGAAAATAAAATTTATCCGTCCACCCAGGCACAATTTTATAATAACTCCTCGGAGAAAAGTCCGGCAGGAACAATTAGCTCTAGAAACAGAAGTCCTTGGTCAGATTCAAAAAAATGTCTTGCAAGAAGTCCCGGTTCAGGAAGTAGGAAGCGGGTTTTACTCCCCCCTCTTTCTGATACAAAAACCCGATGGCTCTTGGAGAACCATAATCAACCTAAGAAAACTCAACCATTCAATAGACAACTACTCTTTCAAGATGGAGTCCATCAATACAACCACATAGCTTCTGTTTCCTCACTGCTTCATGGCAGTAATAGACTTAAAGGAGGCATATTACCATATTCCAATACATCGCGGATAGTGGAGATACTTGAGAGTGGCACTCTACATACAAAACCAATTGAAACATTACCAATATACAGCCCTTCCATTCGGCCTATCTACAGCTCCCAGGGTCTTCACCAAGGTGATGGCAGAGGTAATGTCATACCTCTGTTCCCGGAATGTCGTGATTGTCCCATACTTGGACGATTTTCTTGTGATAGGGAAGACAGAGGCCGATTGCTCCCATCAGATAACGGTAGTGACATCAACTCTAATAGAGCTGGGTTGGATGATAAATGTTCCCAAATCGAAGTTAGTTCCAGTAAAGGTGCAGTCCTTCCTAGGTTTAATACTAGATTCAGAACGTCAGCTCTGCCTCTTCCCGGAGAACAAAGTAGCCAAAATAATCAACTTGACCACTGCAGCAATACACCAACCCGAGATGACCCTAAGAAAAGCGATGTCCCTACTAGGCTCGTTAACATCTTGCATTCCGGCCGTAGGGTGGGCACAATTCCACCTGAGACAACTGCAGTGGGAAGTTCTGTCAGCTCAAAGACTGTTAAAAGGGCGTTTGGAAGGAAATCTATGTCTTCATCGGGATGTAAGAGATTCCTTAGTTTGGTGGACCATAGAGGAACATCTCACTATGGGAGTCCAGTGGCAGAAACCGACGCAAGCGGTTTAGGTTGGGGGGCTCATTTAAGATCCCATTCAGTTCAAGGAACTTGGTCCTCCCAAGAAAGGAGCTATGGCTCAAACGTGAAAGAACTATGGGCAGTAGAAAAGTCCTTGAAACATTTTCTTCCCCTGCTCCAGGGCCGCCATGCTCGAATCATGGCGGACAATCGAGCAGTAGTGGCCTATATCAATCAACAGGGGGGGACGAGGTCTTGGAGCCTCATGGAGGTGTCAAACTTACTATTTCATTGGGCAGAACAACACCTATCTTCCCTAACAGCACTACACATAAGAGGTGTAGAAAACTCACAGGCAGATTTTCTGAGTCGCAGAATTCTGAGACAAGGGGAATGGTCCCTGAATCCCATGGTATTCCAACAAATAATACAGGCCTGGGGTACACCAGAGATAGACTTATTTGCCACCTCACACAACAAGAAAGTGAAAAAATTTTGCTCACTGAACCCAAAGGAACATTCTTTCGCAGTAGATGCCCTACTAATACCGTGGAAATTCTCTCTGGCTTACGCATTTCCCCCGATAGTGATGATTCCAACAGTAGTCCGGAAAATCAGAGAAGACCGAGCGAAAATAATACTCATAGCTCCATTCTGGCCAAGAAGACCATGGTTCTTCCTTCTAAGGCAGATGTCGTTAACAGACCCATGGATTCTGCCAGATGTGCCGGACCTGTTAACCCAGGGACCAGTGACCCACTCTCAGGTGAAGAGCTTCCATCTGGCAGCCTGGAATTTGAGAGGGCGCTACTGAGTCGCCAAGGATTCTCACCAGGGTTAATCTCCACCCTGTTAAAAAGCAGGAAGCCTATAACATCCAGAATCTACGGTAGGACCTGGAAGAAATTTTTAGACTTCTTGGGTAAACCGTTAGGGGTTGTAGCTCCAGTGGGTCCCATCCTAGAATTTCTACAAGCAGGCTTGCAACTAGGATTAGCAACTAGCACCCTTAAGGTTCAAGTTTCAGCCTTAGGGGCCCTATATAATTGCAACCTAGCATCTAATAGGTGGGTTTCACGATTTATAAAATCCTGTGGCAGGTCTAGACCGGTTATTATCCCCAAAATTCCTCCTTGGGATCTAAATCTAGTCTTGGAGGCTTTAACCAAAGATCCTTTTGAGCCTTTGCAGGAGATATCACCTAAATTACTCACCCTGAAAACAGTCCTACTAGTAGCCCTATCATCGGCCCGTAGGATAGGTGATTTACAAGCTCTATCAATATGCCCTCCTTACACTCAGATTCTTGATGACAGGATAATCCTAAGACCAGATCCAGCGTATCTCCCCAAAGTAGTCCAAAAATTTCATAGGAGTCAGGAGATTACGTTACCATCATTTTGTAATAATCCTAAAAATCCGGGGGAACAAAAGTTCCATATGTTAGATGTAAAGAGATCCATGTTACAATACATGACCATGACTAGTCAGTGGAGGAAAGATCAAACCCTATTTGTAGCCTTTCAGGGTAGTAAAAAGGAGTGTGGGGTAGCTAAAAGTACCATTGCTAGATGGATCAGGGAGGCCATTAGTCTGTCCTATTCTGCAAGTGGCACTCCGGTTCCTGATGGCATCAAGGCTCACTCCACCAGAGCTATGGCTACCTCCTGGGCAGAGAAGGCTGAGGTATCGATTGACCAAATTTGCAAGGCCGCTACCTGGTCCTCACCCTCGACTTTTTTCAAACACTACTGGCTAGACCTTTCCTCCTCTGCTGACCTAACCTTTGGTAGAAGGGTACTCCAAGCGGTGGTCCCTCCCTAAGGTTTTTTCTTTCTAAAAAAGGTGTGCCATCATGGGGGAAGGTAAAACACCAAGGTTACTTACTGGTAGCCGGTTTTTCCGGAACCCATGACGGCACCCGTGTATTCCCCCCCTTTTTTCACCCTTTCCGTGTGCACTATTGTTTTGGGTGCTTTTAGTTAATATAATGTGGTGTTGGATTGCCATGTGTACTAACCAGGGGGGCCTCTCATGCTCTGAAAACCAACTGAAGCGACCGAGAGGTACCGCCCTTTTATTTTCAGTAGGGTTTCCTGTCCTGGCTTGGCGGATCCCCTCTCGGGTGTGCCATCATGGGTTCCGGATAAACTGGCTACCAGTAAGTAACCTTGGTGTTTTTCACTGGAGGTCACACTGACCCCTATTTTTTGCCCAGTAACATAGAGCTGGACTAGATGTCACACTGACCCATATTTAATGTCCAAGAACCTGGAGCTGGACTTGGGGTCACACTGACCCTTATTTTTCAGCCAGTAACAAGGAGCTGGACTGGGAGTTATAATCACCCTTATTTTTCACCTAGGAACCTGGAGCTGGACTCTCGGTTACACTGACCCTTATTTTTCACCAAGTAACATAGAGCTGGACTAGATGTCACACTGACTCATATTTAATGTCCAGGAACCTGGAGCTGGGCTGTCGGTCACATTGACCCTTATTTTTCACCCAGTAACATAGAGCTGGGCTGGGAGTTACAATCACCCTTATTTTTCACCTAGGAACCTGGAGATGGACACTGACCCTTATTTTTTGCCCAGTAACATAGAGCTGGACTAGATGTCACGCTGACCCATATTTAATGTCCAAGAACCTGGAGCTGGACTTGGGGTCACACCGACCCTTATTTTTACAACCATGATGATGGTGGCCATTTACTTTTTTGTTTTGTTATAAATGTCCATTAGTACCCAAGGCAGGGAAACAGCAGACATGTAAAGATGGTATTATGGTTGGTTGAGTGCGGTGATATATGAAATGGCGGTAGAATCAGATTCTGGTTTTCATGGAAATAAAAAGATCTCGTTAATCATACAGAAAGCCTTCCAGCGTCCCCCTCTTGTCCTCGGTGCCTCCTGCCTCTCAATGGGCCGCAGATGAATCTGCCTGGTTTTATCACTGTAATGTTTATGCTTCAATTACAGTCACTTAGCAAGAAGGTGCAAATCCCGGCAGAGTCGTCTGCAGCCGATCTCCCCCCCGCCCATGGTTATTACACAGAGCATTAAAGCCACGGCGCACGCACCTGTCACATACAACTGCCCGGAGGGGGGCAATTTGGTAGCAGTTGAATTTTCTATGAAGAAATTAGATGGGTAGATGAGTGTTACACCTGACTCTACCAATATTACATTATTAATATTTGGGTTCTTTTGTTACTTTTTTCATTATAACATTGTTCAGTATTGTGCAAAACTTTTAGGCAGGTGAGGGAAAAAATGCTGCAAAGTAAGAATGCTTCCACAAATAGAAATATTAACATTTTATCAATTAACAAAATGCAAAGCAAAAAATCGAAAACAAATCAATATTTGGTGACCTCTCTTTGCCTTCATCAATTGTTCACGGTAGAGTTGCACAAAATCGGTAGTTTGTAGCATTCTAGGCAGGTGCATGAGAAACCAAATCTACCAAATAGGTGATAATGATCATCATTTTCATATCTAGGTTATATTACAGTCATTAACTGAAACAGAAACAGCTGTGTAGGAGGCTTAACGGTAATATGTCAGCAGGTTTTTGCTATGTAATGTGAGGGCAGCATTATATAAGGGCCGAGACCCTGATTTCAGCGATGTGTCACTTACTGGGCTGTGTGTTGCTGTTTCAATAAAATCAGTGTTTTATCAGCAGGAGGCTATCACTACAGGACTAGGTGTCTAGTGCCTTCTTTTCCAACGACACCCACACCATGGATTAGCAGCTTTCTGGCAATGTACGCTGTACACAGAAAGTTACCAATCAGTGGTGGGGTCAGCGTTATAAGCAGCTCAGCATTCTGAGCACTGCTAGATCTGCAGCAGAGAAAACTCTGATTGAATCAAAATGACAGCAAGAAGACCAGCAAGAGACACAATTCTGGAATCAGGGTCTCTGTGCCTGCATCATGCTGCTCTCAGATTGCATAACAAAAACCTGTTGATAGGTTCCCTTTAAAACTAGGTGAGGAACAAACACTGCTGTAAACAGTCTTCTCCGACCTTATCTAACTTGGCTTTGTAGGATCTGCCAACATCTGGTCTTCAGTCTTCAAGTCATCTTCTTCAGTCTTCTTCAATCTTCAAGTTGTCTTCTTCAGTCTTCTTCAGTCTTCTTCAGTCTTCTTCGGTCTTCTTCAATCTTCATGTTGTCTTCTTCAATCTTCAAGTTGTCTTCTTCAGTCTTCAAGTCATCTTCTTCAGTCTTCTTCAATCTTCAAGTTGTCTTCTTCAGTCTTCTTCAGTCTTCTTCGGTCTTCTTCAATCTTCATGTTGTCTTCTTCAATCTTCAAGTTGTCTTCTTCAGTCTTCAAGTCATCTTCTTCAGTCTTCTTCAATCTTCAAGTCATCTTCTTCAGTCTTCTTCAATCTTCAAGTCATCTTCTCCAGTGTTCATCAATCTTCAATTTGTCTTCTTCAGTCTTCAAGTCATCTTCTTCAGTCTTCTTCAATCTTCATGTCGTCTTCTTCAGTCTTCTTCAGTCTTCTTCAATCTTCAAGTCGTCTGCTTCAGTCTTCTTCCATCTTCAAGTTGTCTTCTTCAGTCTTCAAGTCATCTTCTTCAGTCTTCTTCAGTCTTCTTCAGTCTTCTTCAATCTTCAAGTCATCTTCTCCAGTCTTCATCAATCTTCAATTTGTCTTCTTCAGTCTTCAAGTCATCTTCTTCAGTCTTCTTCAATCTTCAAGTCATCTTCTTCAGTCTTCTTCAATCTTCAAGTCATCTTCTCCAGTCTTCATCAATCTTCAATTTGTCTTCTTCAGTCTTCAAGTCATCTTCTTCAGTCTTCTTCAATCTTCAAGTCGTCTGCTTCAGTCTTCTTCCATCTTCAAGTTGTCTTCTTCAGTCTTCAAGTCATCTTCTTCAGTCTTCTTCAATCTTCATGTCGTCTTCTTCAGTCTTTTTCAGTCTTCTTCAATCTTCAAGTCGTCTTCTTCAGTCTTCTTCAACCTTCAAGTCATCTTCTTCAGTCTTCTTCAATCTTCTTCAGTCATTTTTAGTCTTCTTCAATCTTTTGATTAAAATAGTAAAAAAACAACAATGAACTATAGAATCTAAAAATATCCAGATAAACATCAAAATTGAACCAGGGTTCAACTGAACCATTTAGATTTTGGGGTTTCCAGGCCTTTCCTATTATGTAGGATTTTAGGAAGGTTCGTGATGAATGGACATCGGATCATCCTAATAAGAAGCCATCAACAGCCAATAGGGTAGGAGTCCTCCAGATTGACACAGAAAAAAGACTAAAAGGCCACATGTTGACCCCTGATAAATAAGTTGGATGAAACGGTGGTGACTAGTGATGAGCAGACGTGTTGGGATAAGGTGTTATCGGAGCTTGCTCGAATAATATGTTTGAGTCCCCGCGGCTCCATGTCTCATGGCTGTTAGACACCTGTAATACATGCAGGGATTGCCTCTTTGTTAGGTAATCCCTGCATGTGTTGTGGCTGTTGAACAGCTGTGAAACATGCAGCCGCGGGGACTCGCACATTTTTTTTGAGCGCTCTGAAGTCACTCGGTTCGCACAAGAGCATGCTCAGATGACACCTTGTCCCTGCACCTTCGTGGTGACCTAACCTTTATATAAGGTTACAAAAGCCAGAAGAACAAAAATATTCCCTCCCTTTAATATTATTATTTTTTTTTTAATTTTTTTTTTTATTTCTCATCCCTTTTCAGTTAATTTATTTTGATATTTTATTTCTTTTTTTTCTCTTTTTTTTTGTTTCCATCAGATACTATATATACAGTAGAAGAAATGTAAGATGTAGCTGTGTAATCGTCAGCTGTAATATATACATGACAGGTGGATGGAGAGTGCAGTCTACCAAGATGATTACACAGCGTGGCACAAACCACAAGCGTGGCTCCATCCCAGATACATGAACAAACTGGAGAGCGGAACCGTAAACCGACCAAACCGAAATATCTCAATTTTGACAGGAGCCTAAATAAATGCAGACTGCTTCCCAGGGCGTAAAATATGACAAAACACCCGCGCTCCCGCTTATCGCACATTTGCTGCTCATTCGTGTTTTGTGTTCTGACTGCAAGAAAAATCTGCATAAAAATCTCCGAGCAGATGCAAACGCTGCAAAAAAAAAAAAGATTTGAGAATTTAAGCTAAATTGTGATATGTTGGAAACATTTTCAAATTTCAGCAAAATTCTAAAATTCTCTAAAAGGGGAACGATTGGTGTTCTAGTGACGTTAGAATGTTATTATAATATGTAAATGTCTTAATGAATTAGTTTGGGTTATGCAATAGGCAAAAGGGGGTAATTGCCCCAAGAACACTACTAATTGACAGCATGCAGACCATCAAGAGATACATTGCTGGAATAATGGTCTCTGCCCCTGCATCGTGCTGCTCTCAGATTACATAGCAAAAAAATCTGTTGATAGGTTCCCTTTCAAACTGGGTGAGGAACAAACAAACACTACTGTGAAGGTGAGGTTATGGAAGACAGTTTTATGCCAATGGTGACATTCTGAACTTATTTGTCCAACTGAATCCCCAGACATTTTACATGACTAGAGTCTTTGATATGATAAGATAATTTCAGCACTGGAAGGTGGTAGATTCAAGTATTATTATTTGCAGGTTTGAAAGCCTTAAAGGGAACCTGTCACCCCGGTTTTTCAATATGAGCTAAAAATAGCGTTCAAAAGAGCCTGAGCTGTGCTTTACAATAGTGCCTTTATTATCCTCTGATTCCCCACCTTTGCTGCCAAAATACCTTTGTAAACTCGCCGTTTTCGGCTGTCAATCACCCCAGTCCGGTCCGATGGTCGTTGCCAAATCACTTTCTCTCTACCCGCTCCTCGGCGTGTCAGACGTAACTCGATCTGTGAATAGCACAGATCGCGCTAATTTTTGGTGGTTGCGCAGTGCATTAGGCACTAGCGCATGCGCAGTATGTATTGCCCAACTGTTGGCAAAGTGTACAATACATGATTGCGCATGCGCTGGTTTTCACTGTAACCTCTGTGCCCCGGAAGTCAGCATATGCAAATTGTGTTTTCCTGGACGCCCGTAAACTTTTCCCATCCAGGATTGCTAGCGTAAGTTTTGTGACAAAATCGCTTATCTATCTATCTAAGTTTACCGGAGTCCAGGAAAACACAATTTGCATATCCAGACTTCCGGGGCACAGAGGTTACAGTGAAAACCCGCACATGCGCAATGATGTGCTGTATGCTATGCCCACAGTTGGGCAAAGCATAATGCGCAGGCGCGAGATTACACTTTAATGCGCAGGTGCGAAATAAAACGCCAACGGCGGGAAGAACTTTCTTAGTGAAAACCCGGAGGTGGGGAGAATCGGAGATTAGCCAACGCCCATCGGACCGGACCGGGGTGATTGACAGCCGAAAACGGCGAGTTTAGAAAGGTATTTTGGCAGCAAAGGTGGGGAATCAGAGGATAATAAAGGCAATATTGTAAAGCACAGCTCAGGCCCTATTGAACGCTATTTTTAGCTCATATTAAAAAACGGGGTGACAGTTTCCCTTTAAAAGGTTGGAGGCACAAGCCCCAGGGGATGTGTCTTCCCATTTCCCCCTTCAAATAAAATTATATACATATATATTTGAGCTGTCAGCCTACAGATAAATGAACAGACATGTCTCTCCCGGGCCATGGGCCGACAATTCAATGGCTAAGTAGAACTGATGAACATCACCTGCTGGTCAATAGGAGGAGTATATTGTACTATTGGAGGTGTGACGCCTCCAGCCTGACTCTGCACTCCGCCCATTGACCAGCAGCCGGTGATGTTCATCAGTTCTACTTACCCATTTGAACTGTAGGCCCATGGCCGGGAGAGACATGTCTGTGCATTTAACTGTAGGTTGATAGCCCGAGAGTAGAAAATTACAGAGAAGACCGGCTAACGGAGCGCCAAGCGGGCGAGAAAGGTCCGATGCAGGTCCTGCCGGGGGCCTCAGGAGAGGAATAAACAGGGAGTTGCAGGATACTCCGGTCACAAGGGAGCGCACAGGACACAGATGAAAGGATTCAAAGTTTCTTTGTTTATTGAAATCCGCAACGCGTTTCAACGGAACAGTTTCATCATGTGGCAGTTACTGCCATATAGATGCTGCTGTGTTTTCTTTTTCTATATAATATAATAGATATGTAGATAGATAATAGATAGATAGATGGATAATAGATGGATAATAGATAGATAGATAGATAGATAGATAGATAGATAATAGATAGATAAAGCTAAGGCAAGGTACGTGGCCCTGGCATCTTCACCATCAGAAGCAATCCTGGGAACAGGGTGAGCTAGGGCACCCCTAGCATTAGGAACAAGGAAGGAGCCCCTGGGCCTGGGATACCCGACAACAGACTCCTAACACGCATCAGCCCATGTGCGGCTCTCTTAATTCGAGAGTACTAGAAATTGCATAGCAAACACATGGTCAAATATGCATTCTGGACTCTTGACATAGATGCATGTCCCAGCAGAGGGGTACACGTCTATCCTTCATTCCTGTAATACCCTTTTTGTAAATGGGCCCCCTGTGCATTCAAAATGGATAGGTGGCCACCATGGCCATGTATCCGCAGCTCTCTTCGTTCGTTTGTGAGAGTTGTGAACGTTGGCCAATATTTCGGACAACAAAATGGGGCCCTGTTCTCGAGATAGTTCCAAGTCCTGCCATGTGGACCCCCTTCTATCATACAGGAGCGATCTTGAAGACATAAATGTTCAGTTTAGGTGATGCACTTTCCATGCCGCTCTATAGGAACCTAGAGATGAAATCGATACGACAATGAATTATGTCAAACCATTACCCCGGCTCCGATACATCCGTGCAAGGATTAAAATGGGAGCTTTGAAGCAGCATAGTGACCTATATGACACGCAGAGTTCAGGAAAAGAATTCAGCCCAGATCTTTTACAAATGGGATTTCATTTGATGGTGACCTCTCGCTCTCCCGCTCTTATGTTTAGATGAGAAATCCGGAATATGGCCGGGCTCACGGGTCTTCTCTTTGTTACTACAGGAGGATATTTCCAGATTCCTTTCAGATGATTTCTGCTCTAATGCCCTTTTAATCTGTGAGCAATGTTCATCCATCCTGTCTGGAAATGGCATCCTCCACCGCTGCCCCCCACTTCTGGAAATGGCATCCTCCGCCGCTGCCCCCCACTTCTGGAAATGGCATCCTCCGCCGCTGCCCCCCATTTCTATCTGCTCCTCTGAACACTTGGTGGAAAGTCCGTGTCGATATCAGAACAGCAAATGCAATTAATAACATGGTAAATACCAGAAAATGCCAAAAATCTGATACTCCACCCCAGGTCTGGTGAAAGCTAAACCAACCATAGTAGCTGTTTACGTAAGATATTAGGGGGCCGGTATCAGGGGTCCCTGGAGAAATACAATGTTTTGCGGCCAGTTTTTTGCTATGTAAACTGAGAGCAGCATACTGTATCAGCAGAGGCCCTGATTCCAGCAATGTCCAGTCACTTATATGGCTGTTTTTTTTTTATGTTTCAGTACAATCAGTGTTTTATCAGCAGGAGATTATCACTAAAGGACTAGGCGTCATGTGTCCTGGTCCAATCACGCCCTTAGCACTGATTAGCAACTTTCTATCAATATACAGTGTACATAGAGAGCTGTGAATCACTGATGTGGATGGGGTTATACAGGGCTCAGCATTCAGGGAACTGCTAGATCTGCAGCAGAGAAAACCGATTGTATCATAACTGCTGCACACAGTAAACCAAGTGATACATGCCTGGATTCAGGTTCTCAGTCCCTACATCATCCGGTTATCAGACTACATCCTGCTGACAGATCCCCTTTAATTAAAAGCATAGATAAAGAATATCTCAGATAACTAAGCCTGCCATGTTTCTCAAATAATATCACCATACATTCCCAAAACAGTGGTTCTGTACATTTCACAAATTATACTTCTATACAGTAATGTAGTAATTCCACACTGCTCTATAGTGCTGACACAACAGTGCCATACACATCCCAAAAAATACTGCTATACAGTGCTGACACAACAGTGCCATAAACATCCCCAAAATACTGCTATACAGTGCTGACACAACAGTGCCATAGAAATCCACTTAATACTGCTATATAATGCTGAAACAACAGTGCCATACACATCCCTAAAATACTGCTATACAGTGCTGACACAACAGTGCCATAAACATCCCCAAAATACTGCTATACAGTGCTGACACAACAGTGCCATAGAAATCCACTTAATACTGCTATATAGTGCTGAAACAACCGTGCCATACACATCCCTAAAATACTGCTATACAGTGCCGAAACAACAGTGCCATACACATTCCTAAAATACTGCTATACAGTGAGGAAACAACAGTGCCATACACATCCCCAAAATACTGCTATACAGTGTTGACACAACAGTGCCATAAACATCCCCAAAATACTGCTATACAGTGCTGACACAACAGTGCCATAGAAATCCACTTAATACTGCTATATAGTGCTGAAACAACAGTGCCATACACATCCCTAAAATACTGCTATACAGTGCCGAAACAACAGTGCCATACACATCCCCAAAATACTGCTATACAGTGCTGACTGTCATGATCCCAATGGCAGGGGATCACAAAAGGACAAGCACAAAAACAAAACAAGCTCTAGGGTGATGGAACCTGAGCTGACCGCGATCCTGAACCTAAACACACAACTAGCAGTAGCCGGGGAACGTGCCTACGATGATTCCTAGACGTCTCGCGCCAGCCGAAGGATTAACTTCCCCTATTAGAAGAAACACAGACCTCACTTGCCTCCAGAGAAACACCCGACAGAAATAGCAGCCCCCCACATGTAATAACGGTGAAATGAGAGGAAAGCACATACGTAGTTATGAAAATAGAATCAGCAAAAATGAGGCCCGCTAAAGCTAGATAGCAGAGGATACAAAAGTGAACTGCGCGGTCAGCGAAAAACCCTTCAAAAAACCATCCTGAAATTACTTGAACTCATGTGCCAACTCATGGAACATGAGGAGTAATTTCAGCCCACTAGAGCAACCAGCAGCAAGGAATCACATATCTGCAAGCTGGACAAAGACAAAAATTAAGCAAAACGTGGAACAGGAAAATCAAAACTTAGCTTGTCCTGAAGATAACAGACGCAGGGAGCAGAGGTAAAAAGACACGCTGATTACATTGATAGCCGGCGAGGAAATGACAAAAAAGCCAGGTTAAATAGGAAACTCCCATAACCTGATGGAACAGGTGGACACCAGAGACCGCAGAGAACACAAGTCACCCAGTACCATCAGTAACCACCAGAGGGAGCCCAAAAACAGAACTCACAACAGCTGACACAACAGTGCCATAGAAATCCACTTAATACTGCTATATAGTGCTGAAACAACAGTGCCATACACATCCCTAAAATACTGCTATACAGTGCCGAAACAACAGTGCCATACACATCCCCAAAATACTGTTATACAGTGCTGACACAACAGTGCCATAGAAATCCACTTAATACTGCTATATAGTGCTGAAACAACAGTGCCATACACATCCCTAAAATACTGCTATACAGTGCCGAAACAACAGTGCCATACACATCCCCAAAATACTGCTATACAGTGCTGACACAACAGTGCCATGCACATCCCCAAAATACTGCTATACAGTGCTGAAACAACAGTGCCATAGAAATCCACAAAATACTGCTATACAGTGCTGACACAACAGTGCCATAAACATCCCCAAAATACTGGTATACAGTGCTGACACAACAGTGCCATAAACACCCCCAAAATACTGCTATAAAGTGCTGACACAACAGTGCCATAAACACCCCCAAAATTCTGCTATACAGTGCTGACACAACAGTGCCATACACATCCCCAAAATACTGTTATACAGTGCTGACACAACAGTGCCATAGAAATCCACTTAATACTGCTATATAGTGCTGAAACAACAGTGCCATACACATCCCTAAAATACTGCTATACAGTCTGCAAGCTGGACAAAGACAAAAATTAAGCAAAACGTGGAACAGGAAAATCAAAACTTAGCTTGTCCTGAAGATAACAGACGCAGGGAGCAGAGGTAAAAAGACACGCTGATTACATTGATAGCCGGCGAGGAAATGACAAAAAAGCCAGGTTAAATAGGAAACTCCCATAACCTGATGGAACAGGTGGACACCAGAGACCGCAGAGAACACAAGTCACCCAGTACCATCAGTAACCACCAGAGGGAGCCCAAAAACAGAACTCACAACAGTACCCCCCCCTTGAGGAGGGGTCACCGAACCCTCACGAGAACCACCAGGGCGACCAGGATGAGCCCTATGAAAAGCACGGATCAAATCGGCAGCATGAACATCAGAGGCAATCACCCAAGAATTATCCTCCTGACCATAACCCTTCCACTTGACCAAATACTGGAGTTTCCGTCTGGAAACACGAGAATCCAAGATCTTCTCCACAACATACTCCAATTCACCCTCCACCAGCACCGGAGCAGGAGGCTCCAGCGAAGGAACAACAGGTACCTCATACTTCCGCAACAACGACCGATGGAACACATTATGAATAGCAAACGATGCCGGGAGATCCAAACAAAACGACACAGGGTTAAGAATTTCCAAGATCCTATAGGGACCGATGAACCGAGACTTGAACTTAGGAGAAGAGACCTTCATAGGAACAAAACGAGAAGACAACCACACCAAGTCCCCAACAAGAAGTCGAGGACACACGCGGCGACGGCGATTAGCAAACTGCTGAGCCCTCTCCTGGGACAACTTCAAATTGTCCACCACATGACTCCAAATCCGATGCAACCTATCCACCACCATGTCCACTCCAGGACAATCAGAAGGCTCCACCTGACCAGAGGAAAAACGAGGATGAAACCCCGAATTACAAAAGAAAGGAGAAACCAAGGTAGCAGAACTAGCCCGATTATTAAGGGCAAACTTGGCAAGCGGCAAAAAAGAAACCCAGTCATCTTGATCAGCAGAAACAAAACACCTTAAATAAGTTTCTAAAGTCTGATTAGTTCGTTCCGTCTGGCCATTCGTCTGGGGATGGAATGCAGACGAAAAGGACAAATCAATGCCCATCTTAGCACAGAACGTCCGCCAAAATCTAGACACAAACTGGGATCCCCTGTCAGAAACGATGTTCTCCGGAATGCCATGCAAATGGACCACGTTTTGAAAAAACAGAGGGACCAACTCAGAGGAGGAAGGTAACTTAGGCAAGGGTACCAGATGAACCATCTTAGAAAAGCGGTCACACACAACCCATATGACGGACATTTTTTGAGAGACAGGGAGATCCGAAATAAAGTCCATGGAAATGTGCGTCCAAGGCCTCTTCGGGATAGGCAAAGGTGACAACAATCCACTGGCCCGAGAACAGCAAGGCTTAGCCCGAGCGCAAACTCCACAAGACTGCACGAAAGAACGCACATCCCTCGACAAGGAAGGCCACCAAAAAGACCTGGCCACCAAGTCTCTAGTACCAAATATTCCAGGATGACCTGCCAACACAGAAGAATGGACCTCGGAGATGACTCTACTGGTCCAATTATCCGGAACAAACAGTCTTTCCGGCGGACAACGATCAGGTTTATCCGCCTGAAACTCCTGCAAAGCACGTCGCAAGTCTGGGGAGACAGCCGACAAAATAACCCCATCCCTAAGAATACCAGTGGGCTCAGAATTTCCAGGGGAGTCAGGCACAAAACTCCTAGAAAGAGCATCCGCCTTCACATTCTTTGAACCTGGCAGGTATGAAACCACAAAATTGAAACGGGAGAAAAACAGTGACCAACGAGCCTGTCTAGGATTCAGACGCTTGGCAGACTCAAGGTACATCAGATTTTTGTGATCAGTCAAGACCAGCACACGATGTCTAGCACCCTCAAGCCAATGACGCCACTCCTCAAATGCCCACTTCATGGCCAAAAGCTCCCGATTACCAACATCATAATTCTGTTCAGCGGGCGAAAATTTTCTAGAAAAGAACGCACATGGCTTCATCACTGAGCCATCGGAGCTTCTCTGTGACAAAACCGCCCCCGCTCCGATCTCGGAAGCATCAACCTCAACCTGAAAAGGAAGCGACGTATCTGGCTGACGCAACACAGGAGCAGAAGAAAACCGGCGCTTAAGTTCCTGAAAGGCCTCCACAGCCGCAGGAGACCAATCAGTAACATCAGCACCCTTTTTAGTCAAATCCATCAAAGGCTTAACAACACTAGAAAAATTAGTTATGAAGCGACGATAAAAATTAGCAAAGCCCAAGAACTTCTGTAGACTCTTAAGAGATGTAGGCTGCGTCCAGTCACAAATAGCCTGAACCTTGACGGGATCCATCTCAATAGTAGAAGGGGAAAAAATATACCCCAAAAAAGAAATCTTCTGGACTCCAAAGAGACATTTAGAACCTTTTACAAACAAAGAGTTGGCCCGCAGGACCTGAAACACCTTCCTGACCTGCTGAACATGAGACTCCCAGTCATCAGAAAAAACCAAAACATCATCCAAATACACGATAATAAATTTATCCAGATATTCACGGAAAATATCGTGCATAAAAGACTGGAAGACAGAAGGAGCATTAGAAAGTCCAAAAGGCATCATGTAAATTATACAGTACCAGGAAGCGAATCACCTCCTGATGAACGGGAGTCATACGCATGGTCACTTGTGTCCAGTACTGAGGTTTATTCATAGCCAAAGGTGTAGAGTCAATTCCTTTCAAAGGAATAGGAACTTCCAGAGGTTCCAGACTAAACCCACAGCGATTGGCAAATGACCAATCCATAAGACTCAGGGCAGCGCCTGAATCCACATAGGCATCGACGGAAATGGATGATAATGAACAAATCAGCGTCACAGACAGAATGAACTTAGACTGTAAAGTACCAATGGCAACAGACTTGTCAACTTTTTTTGTGCGTTTAGAGCATGCTGATATAACATGAGCTGAATCACCACAATAAAAACACAATCCATTTTTCCGCCTATAATTTTGCCGTTCACTTCTGGACTGAATTCTATCACATTGCATTATCTCAGGTGCCTGTTCAGAAGACACCGCCAAATGGTGCACAGGTTTGCGCTCCCGTAAACGCCGATCAATCTGAATAGCCATAGTCATGGACTCATTCAGACCTGTAGGCGCCGGGAACCCCACCATAACATCTTTAATGGCCTCAGAAAGGCCATCTCTGAATTTTGCAGCCAGAGCGCACTCATTCCACTGAGTAAGCACCGACCATTTCCGAAATTTCTGACAATATATTTCTGCTTCATCTTGCCCCTGAGAGAGAGCCAATAAAGCTTTTTCAGCCTGAATCTCTAGGTTAGGTTCCTCATAGAGCAAACCCAATGCCAGAAAAAACGCATCCACATTGAGCAACGCAGGATCCCCTGGTGCCAATGCAAATGCCCAATTCTGAGGGTCACCCCGCAGGAAAGATATAACAATCTTGACCTGCTGAGCAGGGTCTCCAGAGGAGCGAGATTTCAAGGAAAGAAACAACTTGCAATTGTTCCTAAAATTCAGAAAACTAGATCTATCTCCAGAAAAAAACTCTGGGATAGGAATTCTAGGTTCAGACATAGGCGTATGTACAACAAAATCTTGTATATTTTGAACCTTAGCAGCAAGATTATTCAGGCTGGAAGCCAAACTCTGGACGTCCATGATAAACAGCTGAGGTCAGAGCCATTCAAGGATTAAGAGGAGGAAAGAAGCAGCCAAGCTGCAATTAAGGCTAGGCAGCAAACACTGAGGAGGGGAAAAAAAAAAAAAAAAAACTTCCTCAGACTACTTTTCCTCCTACTTCAGCCAAAACGATGACCAATTTTTTTTTTAGGCCGGCTATACTGTCATGATCCCAATGGCAGGGGATCACAAAAGGACAAGCACAAAAACAAAACAAGCTCTAGGGTGATGGAACCTGAGCTGACCGCGATCCTGAACCTAAACACACAACTAGCAGTAGCCGGGGAACGTGCCTACGATGATTCCTAGACGTCTCGCGCCAGCCGAAGGATTAACTTCCCCTATTAGAAGAAACACAGACCTCACTTGCCTCCAGAGAAACACCCGACAGAAATAGCAGCCCCCCACATGTAATAACGGTGAAATGAGAGGAAAGCACATACGTAGTTATGAAAATAGAATCAGCAAAAATGAGGCCCGCTAAAGCTAGATAGCAGAGGATACAAAAGTGAACTGCGCGGTCAGCGAAAAACCCTTCAAAAAACCATCCTGAAATTACTTGAACTCATGTGCCAACTCATGGAACATGAGGAGTAATTTCAGCCCACTAGAGCAACCAGCAGCAAGGAATCACATATCTGCAAGCTGGACAAAGACAAAAATTAAGCAAAACGTGGAACAGGAAAATCAAAACTTAGCTTGTCCTGAAGATAACAGACGCAGGGAGCAGAGGTAAAAAGACACGCTGATTACATTGATAGCCGGCGAGGAAATGACAAAAAAGCCAGGTTAAATAGGAAACTCCCATAACCTGATGGAACAGGTGGACACCAGAGACCGCAGAGAACACAAGTCACCCAGTACCATCAGTAACCACCAGAGGGAGCCCAAAAACAGAACTCACAACAGCTGACACAACAGTGCCATAGAAATCCACTTAATACTGCTATATAGTGCTGAAACAACAGTGCCATACACATCCCTAAAATACTGCTATACAGTGCCGAAACAACAGTGCCATACACATCCCCAAAATACTGTTATACAGTGCTGACACAACAGTGCCATAGAAATCCACTTAATACTGCTATATAGTGCTGAAACAACAGTGCCATACACATCCCTAAAATACTGCTATACAGTGCCGAAACAACAGTGCCATACACATCCCCAAAATACTGCTATACAGTGCTGACACAACAGTGCCATGCACATCCCCAAAATACTGCTATACAGTGCTGAAACAACAGTGCCATAGAAATCCACAAAATACTGCTATACAGTGCTGACACAACAGTGCCATAAACATCCCCAAAATACTGGTATACAGTGCTGACACAACAGTGCCATAAACACCCCCAAAATACTGCTATAAAGTGCTGACACAACAGTGCCATAAACACCCCCAAAATTCTGCTATACAGTGCTGACACAACAGTGCCATACACATCCCCAAAATACTGTTATACAGTGCTGACACAACAGTGCCATAGAAATCCACTTAATACTGCTATATAGTGCTGAAACAACAGTGCCATACACATCCCTAAAATACTGCTATACAGTGCCGAAACAACAGTGCAATACACATCCCCAAAATACTGCTATACAGTGCTGACACAACAGTGCCATAGAAATCCACAAAATACTGCTATACAGTGCTGACACAACAGTGCCATACACATCCCTAAAATTCTGCTATATAGTGCTGACACAACAGTGCCATAAACATCCCCAAAATACTGGTATACAGTGCTGACACAACAGTGCCATAAACACCCCCAAAATACTGCTATACAGTGCTGACACAACAGTGCCATAAACATCCCCAAAATACTGCTATACAGTGCTGACACAAGAGTGCCATAAACACCCCCAAAATACTGCTATACAGTGCTGAAACAGTGCCATAGAAATCCATAAAATACTGGTATACACTGCTGACACAACAGTGCCATAGAAATCCACTAAATACTGTTATAAAGTGCTGACACAACAGTGTCAGTCTCGGAGCACCTGCTAGGACCGTGAGATACTCGGTACCAGGTCGGTTTCTTAAAGGGATGTGTCATGGCAGCAATGACCCAGTCCGTGGCCCTGGGCATCTAATAAAATGTGAAAAAGGGGAATAGAGGTTATGGGATAAATGTTCTTTCTCATGGTGACTTTGGGCTCTGATCTGCTGCTGTGCCTTCGGGAGTCAGTCGTGGCTAGAAGACCTGCAATCTCCTGACCTCCAGTTTCTGTTGTGGGGCATACAGTTCCCACACAACCTCGGACCCCGGTGTCCGGTTTCTTGCGCTTTATCCTGGGAGTGTGCTCAATCGCAGTTCCACTCCCAGCTTCTCTCTCCATTGCTTCCTCTCCCTTCACTGTCTCACAAAGACTGACTTCTACCTTCTCCTCCAGACCAGAACTTATAGGGAAGCTACCCTGAAACCAGGTCTAGACCTCCCCTTCTAGCCTGGAGTCAGGAAAGTGTTGTTTGCTAGTGTTACCTGCTAAGGGGATTCATTCTTCCTTTCAGGCATGACATCACCCTCCCCAGGAGGCAGGCAATACACCTGTGACAACCGGATTCCTGGGGTGTCACATTCCCCCCGCGTTAAATCCAGTACTCCCAGACTGGGAAAACTCAAACAATAAACAGGTGAAGACATACAAACATTTTTTTATTATATTTCAACTGTAACAGGTAACACCAACTTTTCTTTCCTTTATGGTAGGTTCTTTTGCTTGAACTTTCCACAACTATAAAAAATACAAAGAGTGCAAAAAATAACATTGTAAACAGCTCTGCAGGTTGTGAGATCCCGTATCAGGGTGTCCTTCTCACCAAATGTAGTGATATGGGGGACCTGTTCCAAACCCCTGACGTAAGCTTGGGTGTGCTGCAAGGTATAACTATTGAGACTATTCTACGGCTACGCCAAACGGTTTTGGTTCTTGGTCACTGTCAAATAAACAGGGTTCTCCCCACACTGCTAGTGCATGGTAAAAACAATAGGGAGCATTTTAAGTGCTAACTATTTATAGAAAAGTTTTTATCACTCTTTGTTCATGATCACTATTATCCTTCAATTTTTAACTCTGAAACTTTAACAGTCATATTAATTTTTAGCAACAATCAGTTAGCTCTCTAGTTCCTCTTCCAGGGCAGCTCCTGCCGGCTGCTACCCCCTGGCCGGTAAAGTTCAGGATAGTACCTTTCAACGGGTACGCCATACAATGGGTGGCTTGTGTGTGCTGAGTGACTGATTGGGCCGCATCTGCAGGGTCTGTTGTTGCAGCCAGGTCTGCAGCTGTTGGTCTTCTTGGTGCAGGTAAACACTTTCTGACATCCAGGGCATACCATCCTCTTTCCTGATGAAAGGCTATCACCACCCCTTTTTCTAAGTGAAAGGTGACCACTACTCCCTGCCGCAGTGGGCTTTGGTTAATGCTTTTGCTCTTATGGGCTTGGGCCTTAGCCTGCAGGTTCCTCTTCTTCTGCCGGGCCATTTTTCTGCATCATATCTTGCTGCCCACTGCCTGCGATATTCTTCCCGCGTGATGGCCAGGGTTTCCCCCTGGAGCTCGATCATATCCGCCCCCTAGGGTCCTTCTTTAAATACCACCAGCTCAGCGTGCACCTCCTGAGGCCCGCTCATTGGTGTCAGTGGGGTTGGCATTTCGGCTAAGATGTCTGGCTTCTGGTCCCAGGACACATTTCTGGATGCCCAGCCAGGCTTTGGGGCGGTCAGAGTTGGAATTGGGCCTACTAAAGTCCCGTCAGTCACCGGAACTGGTTCGGTCGCCCGAGCGGGGTCAGTCACCGGGGCAGGGTCAGTCACATTACCTGCTGTTGGTGTCTCACCGGTGCCAGTCTCCTCCTCTGCTGTGGTTGAAGATGTTGGCCGCTGCACAGGACGCTGCTCCTCCAGTTTGATCTTATTCCGCAGGTCTAATTTCCACAGCTGAGTCTGCATGAGCTGGCAGGCCAGCTCCTCCACCTCCACGTCCAGGAGGTCCGGATCCACCGCAGGCGACTGGTACAGGTCTTCTGATTCTCGGCTGGGGGAATCCTCCGGTTCCATTCCACGCCCTGGTGCTGGTTCACCTTCCTCCGCCATCTTGCCATCTGGGTCTTTTCTTGCACCCAGGTCTGGTTCCCACTCTCTCCTTCGTGGGTGGAGTTTCTTTTCTTCTTTTTCCCGCCATCCAAAATCAGGAGGCGAATCTCTCTTGCCAACGGACACCTCCTGATTGCATAGTAGTGCTGGCAGTGGGCGGGCATGGTCTTCGCGCCTCACAGCTAAATTCTACTCACGATGACACGCCTTTCTCTTCCTGCGCACCTTGTGGTGCTATAATGGCGGCAAGTTTTGCACAGTTCAATAAAGTCTATGGCGCACAAGGCCCAGTTTGCTGGTTTGGTCCATCCTCTTCTTGACGCCAAAAATGGAGCACCCGCTAGAACCATGGGATACTTGGTACCAGGCCGGTTTCTTAAAGGTATGTGTCATGGCAGAAATGACCCGGTCCGTGGCCCTGGGCGTCCCATAAAATATGAAAAAGGGGAAGAGTTTATGGGATAAATGTTCATGACGCCACCTGTGGTATTTGGCCAGGGATGGCCGACGCTGCTTAAAAGGGTTCACTGGGGCTGATGGTAATGCAGCTTAGATGGTTTTGCTCCCCACAGGTGGAGCGGAGGCCCCAAGGCTACCAGGACAGTCTATGAGGGGTTGTAGATGTTTGAGTGCAGGAAATAATTGGAGGACACAGGATTTGCAGTTTCTTTACCTGTTACTGTTGAAATTGCAGTCCAGGGCACAGGTTACAGGTGATCTTTGAAATCCGGGTAGCCTGGAAGTGGTTCGGAATCCCCCTAGCCAGGTGGGGTTGGAAGCCTTCCTTTCTGCGCTGATTTCTGGGTTCTTGATGCATTAGCTTTCCTCAAGTCCCTCTCTCAATCTGTCCCTTAGGTGGAACTCTACCGCATGGCAGGCAGCTTGAGCCTTTTTACAGGTGTCCCTTTCTCGTGGTGACTTTGGGCTCCAATCTGCTGCTGTGCTTTCGGGTGTCAGTCGTGGCTAGAAGACCTGCAATCTCCTGCCCTCTGGTTTCTGCTGTTGGGCATACAGTTCCCACAGTTCCAGTGCTGACACAACAGTGCCATAAACACCCCCATAATACTGCTATACAGTGCTGAAACAGTGCCATAGAAATCCATAAAATACTGGTATACACTGCTGACACAACAGTGCCATAGAAATCCACTAAATACTGTTATAAAGTGCTGACACAACAGTGTCAGTCACGGAGCACCTGCTAGGACCGTGAGATACTCGGTACCAGGTCGGTTTCTTAAAGGGATGTGTCATGGCAGCAATGACCCAGTCCGTGGCCCTGGGCATCTAATAAAATGTGAAAAAGGGGAATAGAGGTTATGGGATAAATGTTCTTTCTCATGGTGACTTTGGGCTCTGATCTGCTGCTGTGCCTTCGGGAGTCAGTCGTGGCTAGAAGACCTGCAATCTCCTGACCTCCAGTTTCTGTTGTGGGGCATACAGTTCCCACACAACCTCGGACCCCGGTGTCCGGTTTCTTGCGCTTTATCCTGGGAGTGAGCTCAATCGCAGCTCCACTCCCAACTTCTCTCTCCTCTTGCTTCCTCTCCCTTCACTGTCTCACACAGACTGACTTCCAACTCCTCCTCCAGACCAGAACTTATAGGGAAGCTACCCTGAAACTAGGTCTAGACCTCCCCCTTCTAGCCTGGAGTCAGGAAAGTGTTGTATGCTAGTGTTACCTGCTAAGGGGATTCCTTCTCGCTTCCAGGCATGACATCACCATCCCCGGGAGGCAGGCAATACCACTGTGACAACCGGATTCCTGGGGTGTCACAATACACATCCCCAAAATACTGTTATACGGTGCCGACATGAGTACCCAAGTAGACGGTGCACCATGTCCTCACCATCTATAGTTGCTGTAACGGCCGAGATCGGAGTTCCTGACCCCGGAGTTTAACACCTTAGGTGCTGCAGTCAATAGCAAATATCACGTTTGCTCATCACTCTTGACTATCCAGTATAGTCAGCTGTGGTATTTCGGAGACCCCGGTCCTGCGCCTCAGCTGGCTTCACTAATTACTCCATAAGTGCCTTCCTGATCACATGACTCCGCGCCTAGAAGACAACACATAATGAATTGCCTGTTAACAACACTGGCAGGTTGATGGCGGGGGCGCCAGGTCACCAATATCTCGCTCCATTTAGGTAATTAACAGCGTACACAGGCAAATGGGAGCAGCGTAAAAGTAATAGCACCTCTGAGTTTCATGTACTTAGCCAGCACGAGGCGAGAGCATGGACCCGCGCTCACAGATAATTGTCTTACATGGGGCTGCCATCTTTGTACCTGCTCTGAAGACAAATTATTCTCCAGAAACGTCTTCTTCAGGAAGATGAAGATACTAGTTTCTGGGATATATAGCGCTGTTATATCAGCACTGCAGGGTATTAGCAGCAAAAAGTGGTGTTGAAGTGGTACTATTAGGGGATTGCCTTATTTCAGCATGCTATGGCGGTCTTACTTTACAGTGCCATACATTGCTCAATATGGGAGATTGCGGTACTGTTGTTTTTAGCTTTATGGCGATATTGCACTTGGCTACATTATTTGCAATAATTGCAATATTGCATGATTAGTACATAGGACAATTTTGTTTCAGTACCCTATGGCAGGATTATTTGGGATTTGGGTGGCACCGTTTTTAAGCATTGTATTCGGAAATAAATAGCACTGATGATGTGTTCTGTAAAGATAGTTTCTCCGCGTTGCACTCTGGTTTAGCTCACTTGATCTTTGTGCCTTGGAAATATATGGCAATGTTATGTAAGCACTATATGGCGTTATTACTTGAACAGTATATGTGACTATTGGTTCAGCAAGTTATGGCAGTATTAGCTGAGAAATGGATGACGTTGTTATTTGTGCACTGTATGACAGTATGCGGAAATGAACGGCACTGTGGTATTGCTTGAATGCCATGAAGCACTGTTGTTTCAGCACCTTATGGCTGTTTATTTATTACTTGTTAATTAGATGTCGCTGTTCCTTCAGCACTTGATGGCGATAGTACTTGGAAATGCATGGCACTAGTGTTCAGGGACTAAATGTAGTGTTATTTAGGAAATTGAAGGCCTTGTTATTTGAACACTGTATGACGGTATTATTTAGGAAATGGATGGCACTGTTTCAAGCAGTGTATGGTGGTATTATTTTGGGAATTAATGGCTCTGTTGTTGCAGTATATGTAAGTGTTTCTTGAGACTATATATCATTGTTGTTTCAGTAGTATATGGCGACATTGATTAAATGCACCTTGTTATATGAAAATAGATGGTACTGTAGTTTCATTACTGTATGGCAGCAATATTTAGGAAACAAGGGCACTGCTGATATACTGGCTAATCAGACTGATAGTATTATACTGTGTGGTACTATTCCCTCTGTATTATCTATCTATCTATAATCTATTTATTATCTATAATGTATATATTATCCATCTATTATCTATTATCTATCTATCTATCTATTATCTATCTATCTATTATCTATCTATCTATCTATTATCTATCTATCTATTATCTATCTATCTATTATCTATCTATCTATCTATTATCTATCTATCTCTCTATTATCTATCTATTATCTATCTATCTATCTATTATCTATCTATCTATCTATCTATCTATTATCTATCTATTATCTATCTATCTATTATCTATCTATCTATCTATTATCTATCTATCTATTATCTATCTCTCTATTATCTATCTATCTATTATCTATCTATCTATTATCTATCTATCTATCTATCTATTATCTATCTATCTCTCTATTATCTATCTATTATCTATCTATCTATCTATTATCTATCTATCTATTATCTATCTATCTATCTATTATCTATCTATCTATTATCTATCTATTATCTATCTATCTATCTATCTATTATCTATCTATCTCTCTATTATCTATCTATCTATCTATTATCTATCTATCTATTATCTATCTATCTATCTATTATCTATCTATCTATCTATTATCTATCTATTATCTATCTATCTCTCTATTATCTATCTATCTATCTATTATCTATCTATCTATCTATCTATTATCTATCTATTATCTATCTATCTATCTATCTATTATCTATCTATCTCTCTATTATCTATCTATCTATCTATCTATTATCTATCTATCTATTATCTATCTATCTATCTATTATCTATCTATCTATCTATTATCTATCTATTATCTATCTATCTCTCTATTATCTATCTATCTATCTATCTATCTATCTATCTATCTATCTATCTATCTATCTATCTATTATCTATCTATCTATCTATTATCTATCTATCTATTATCTATCTATCTATCTATCTATCTATCTATTATCTATCTATCTATCTATCTATCTATATATTATGTATCTATCTATCTTTCTGATTTCATAGAAAGTTCTGTGCCTCGCATGTGGATACCAGATGCTTTGCCTAAGTCAGATCTATCTCTGGATCTCTGTGGATCTCTTCTCAGCCCATAATCTGGTGGCGGCTGCCTGTTTTTCCGCAGCTGAGGACCAGTAATCCGCACTTGCTTATCTCTCTTAATCACAGGCGCACAATGCTTCGGCTTCCTGAGCCTTTAATTCCCTCTTAAATGCGTAACAGAGTGGAAAGTAAATACAAAGGCAGAGCGACCGCCACCACCGCGGCTAATTTCTGCTGATGTCAGAATATTTATGCCGGGTAGCACCAGCGCATTATTTCATCCAGACCGATTCTGCATAAGTACAAGGTCGGACCCGGAGCCGGTTCTGTACAATGGCGGAACGTCTCTAGAAGAACATCACGCTGGCCGTCACTTCTAGATCGAAGGCAAATGTTGCCAGAGCCACGCGTGCGGGGGCAGATCCCAAAACCCTTCCCCTCAGGCACGACAATCTGGATGATTTATGGATGATTTAGTAACAATGTTGCTAATGATATATTCCATTCCGAAACACGTGATTGACATTGACTTGTGCAGCTTTGGCCTTAACGACCCCAAAAATGATGACGTGTGCAGATGGTGACGGCAGTGTCAGCCATAGCCCGTATATACACCAATGTGCTGCATACTGTGACTTTATCAGCCCCTGGAGGACGGACCCCCGGGGCTAATGCTCTTCTCTGTCCTCCTCCAACCCCGCACCTGGGTCTTGCGCTTAAAACTTTCGCCAGGCAAAGACTATCAATACATTGACCCAACGGCTGCTGAAAGCTCATCGGTGACTTCTGCTTAATGGGAAATTAATTATAAAATAATTATATGCTGGTTAATATATGCAACGGAGGGGATTAGCGAGATGTAAATAGCGAGGGAACGTGTGACATTAATAGACGAGGCTTCATGGAAGATTTTTGGGGCTTAAACATACAAGTAGTCCCAACCCTCCATGGCATCGCCCGGAATCAGGGACACAGGAACCTTCCTCACCTCAAACTGTGCCGTCCGGTGCCGCCAGACAGAGGGGTATCTTGGTTCTCCCGGCAATAAGTCAGTTTTGCGCGCCCCCAGCACATATGGCGTTTGCACACTTAGTCACGTGCCGATGACCTGCTCTTCCTAATTCTCTCAATGTCCAGTGAAAAAACTGAGAGCTGAATCCTGACAGTGAGGATATTCCACGCTGTTAGGACTGGCTGCAGGGCTTCATTTTATAACTAAAGGGTGCGACCATCTTCGAGATGAAAGTCTGCAGTCACTATAGGTTGCTGCAGGCTTCTGAATTCTCACAGCGCAAACACTGCACACTTTTAGGATTCTCACTTGCCGGTGACGAGACTGGACGGTTATGTCAGCATAAGTATGTGATTTGTATACTTCTGGCCACATTCCGACTAGACTCTGTTATTTCATTTTCATTGAGTGAGGCCACACATGTCCAGTCGGCACGTGACCGCACGTATGCAAATCGCCAGCACCAGAGAATCCTGACAGCGTGCAGTGCGCACTGAGAGAAGTCTGCAGGCACAAAGAATAACTGCAGGCTCATCATAAACTTGGACAACCCCTTTAATGTTCTTAACATAAATAAAAATAGGAGAATTAGTCAGTATCACAAAAATTTTTATTGACATCCAGGTACCTGATAGATGACATTGTCGTTCTTTCTTTTCATTTTTTCCAGACTCCATGATGACTTTTCTCATCCGCAGCTCGTCGCTGCAGACTTCCATCTTCTCCGGTCTTCTGCAGCACATCCCCACATGATGCACTTAAAAATAGAAGCGTCATTATAATGCTCCTAAATAGCGATGGGCAGACCACTGGATGTTTTGGTCTGACAGATTCGGCCGAACATTTTAAAAAAACTTCATTTCGGGAACCAGAGCAGTATCTGAACCTGAACCCCATTTAGATGAATCGGGCCTGAACATCCATTGCTTGCCACGCTGTCATCTGCATGTCATGGCGGCAAACTCTACCTCTGATCGGCGGTAAGATCAGTACTACACCCATCATCCTACACCTGGTGTCACTGATAACAGCGAGAGCAGGCACCAGCTGATGGGAGTATTCATCAGCCAGCGCCTGCGCTATAAATAAATAAATAAAAATTTGATGTGGGGTCTGTTCTATTTTTGATAACCAGCATGGCAAAACTGATTGCAGCGTGCTGCAACTCTCAGCTGTCATCTTTACCAGGGCTGGTTATCAAGAATAGAGAGGTCTATGCTGTTTTTTTTTTAAATATTTTTATTAAATATATTTTTATTAAATATTTTTAAATATTTAAATACCTAATTAAAAAAACACCATGGAGTCCCCCGCCATTTTTGACAACCAGCTAAGCTAAAGCGGACAACTGGGGGCTGGTTTTCTCAGGCTTGTAAGGGGCCATGGATATTCCCCCCCTCCATACTAAAAATAGCAGCCTGCAGCAGCCCCAGAAAAGGCACATCTATTAGATGCCCCAATTTTGACACTTTTTTACCTGGCTCTTCCACTTGACCTGTGGCGATAATATGGGGTTAATATTTGTGGGGTCGATGTCGCCTTTATGTTGTCAAGTGACATCAAGCCCAGAGGATAGTAATGGAGAGGCGTCTATAAGACACCTATTCATTACTAACACTATAGTCATATTGTAAATAAAAAACACCCAGAATAAAGTCACTTATGTAAAATAAAAATATGCGCCGTTTTACAAATTTAGTTAAAAATAACGAACAAAATTATACTCACCATACGCCCATTCCATTGAAGCCCTTGCCCCTTGTAAAAAACAAAGAATAAACAACAATAATACCCACCTTACACCATACCATTGAAGCCCATGTCCCCTGTAAAAAAAGAAAACCAATATAGTAAACAATATCCCTCACCTATCTGAAGTGGAGATATCCCGTGCCGTAATCCATGTCTATGATATGTGGTTTACAACCTGGACAGTGCCATGATGCAACCGTCCAGGCTGAAAGCTGTGGGAGAATGATGTGCTGCGACTGCAGCCTCAGTGACTATTGGTGACATCATCAAGGTTATCGCAGGTCACTGAGGCTGCCGTCCCACACTTCACTGTGAGCCGGAGATCACTGCAAGAACCATGAGAATCCCAGAGTCCCAGTACCCTACTGTATCAGAGCCTTGAGGACACCCATATAATGTAAAGTGCCTGCGCTATCCCTGCAAAACTATTATCTATCTATCTATTATGTATCTATCTATTATCTATCATCTCGCTATTAACCATCTATTACACTGGTCAACGCAATTTTTCTGGCAAAAGGTTTTAAAACATATTTTAAGTCAATTTTGGCTGCTGGTTACGAATATGAACTCCGTTTTTGGCTATCACATCAGGATTTCGAGATATTTTCAATTTTTGATGAAAATTACTCCTAGTGTTTTATGATAAAAACACATGATTTTCGGTACTACATTTTGTATATTTTTAATCAAGGAATAACAAAGATTACAAAGTCAATGTGCAGCAAATCAAATATACTTACAGAATTAAACTACAAAATATAAAAACACATATATATGGCACACAGATGAACGACACATGGCCGTTATTATTTGGACTTTCCTTTCTCGGCTGATCTGTGATGTACGGCTTCTGGGTTGTCTCTCATCAAGCTCCAGCAATAGTCGCCATCATATGTGAGTCCCACCGGCCTTGATACCGTTCTTCCATTGTTTTAATGTCCTGATGAAAACGTTCCCCTTGTTCCTCGCTCACATCCCCAAGGTTCTCTGTAAATAGTGAATCTTGATCCTCATTCTTCATCCAAGATTCCGCAGACTCGTTAGTAGCTCTTCCACAATCTCTTCATAGTTGTCGGCTTTCTTATTCCCTAGAACATTCTGCACCACATTACAAAATGCATTCCAAGCTCTTTCTTCTGTCTCATTCATTGATGTGATAAAATTTGGGTCTGTTCTTACTTGAGGTCCATCAAATATTCCAGCCTTTTTCTTCTCTTCACTAAGACCAGGAAAAGTTGAACATATAGAGTTAAAGCATTCTCCACTGTGATTGAGAGCTTAGACGAACTGCTTCATCAATCCAAGTTTTATGTGTAAGGGAGGAAAGACAATGTCCTTCCCATCCACTAGAGAATCATGGATGACATTCTTATCGCCAGATCCCAAACTCTGTCGCTGAGGCCATTCAGTTTTCACCCAATGCTCTGCTGTAGCTCTACTGTCCCAGTAGCACAGGAAACAAGGGTGTCAGCATAACAAATGGGAATTATGCATGTTCAAAGAAAACAAAGATATTCTCACATTTATTGGGAGACTAAATGAAAACTAAATTTACCTTAGTGAACCGTATAAACCGGCACTTTTCGTACACTACTTATATTTATCATGGAATTCATGAAAATGGGCTATATACCTATAGCGCAAAAACGTGATGTGATAGAGAAATTATAAGATCAGATTTGAATTCAGCACCCTCAAATTAGTCTAAAACTGTTCTTAAAGTCCATGCAAAAAAATGTTTGTTTTTTTTTGTAGACCAGTGTAATCTATCTGTTATCTAACAATCTATTATCTATCTTTTATCTATTTATCTAGATATTTTCTATCTATCTATTATCTATCTAA
This sequence comes from Ranitomeya imitator, assembly GCF_032444005.1. NCBI lineage: Eukaryota > Metazoa > Chordata > Amphibia > Anura > Dendrobatidae > Ranitomeya > Ranitomeya imitator. Next base: position 24,338,369 of record NC_091287.1, read on the forward strand.
CTATGTGTCGATCTTATTTATTTCTGTATGCATTGATTAGATGTCATTACATTCTTTACAGACAGTGGAAGATGATGCAGAAGAATAAAGGTATGTGCAAACGTTGCGGATTTGGCTGAAAACCCGCAGGGAATCCACAGGTAAAACGCAGGTCATTTTACCTGCAGATTCTGCAGAATCCGCGGAGACAAATCCGCAATGGAATCCGCAACGTGTGCACATACCCTAGGTCCCACACACATGAGATTATAATCGGTTGAACCCGTTGACATAAGCAGGGTCCGCCGATAGTCTAATGTGTATGAGGGCTAGTCTCTCCCCGGATGATGATGACACGAGAAATTGGGATCGAGGCATTGGAATTTCAATGTCTGACTTTTTTTGGTTCTCTGGGAGATAAACCACTGCCAGGGAATCTGGCAGCAGCTTTCTCATAGAGAACACAGGGATTTCCTGTGAATGGGGAAGTCGGGAGAGGCAGCCGTTACGGGATCCGTCCTGTGGCCAACAGCTGTCTAATGTGCATGAGGGACTTACCACCAGTCAGGCGTCTTGATCTCTTACATTTTACCTGGTAGATGACCAAGAAGCACTATTTTTCTTTGACCGCAGACAGAGCATTGGGGGGAGGCTCCTGCTTCAGACAGTTGTCTTACAACTATGCACAGGATTGCAAAAAGGGTGGAGAACGACATGGCTAAAATAAAGAGACGCAAAGAGAATATTTCTTTACATAGTTTGTAGTTTTAACTGTAATATGAGACTAAATCAGGTGATGAAGCTCTTAGTTGTTATATACACTTAATAGCCCCTTCTTCTGAAGCTCATTTTGATGACGGAGATACAGAAGATTGCGATTGTTGAAAACTTTTTAATTCTCTCTTTTCCTTGCTGCCTTATTCTTTGTTAATGCCGATAGCCAAGTGCATAGACAGAATATTCCCAGGATGTGGCGCCCACCCAGGAAGGTAGGACTATGCTGAATATATGCACCCCCCAATTTGCAGCCTCTGTCAGTGGGGCGGTGGCTGCGCATCGTTTTCTCTCTTTATTGACTTCTAAGGGGCTTTCCATAGGAGCTGTGTGTATACATGAGACATAACACCATTTCTGGGCATTAAATATCTCACATTTCTCACCAGTATTTCCCTTTGTAGTCCTGTCCCTAATTATCAGCTCTCTAGGAGCCACCAGTGGACTAGGGGGGGGGGGGGGGGGGGCGGCTTCCTGCTCTCCTTTTTCTATATAGCTTAACATATCTTTCGCAGTAGAAGCAGCAGAGAGGACATTAACATTATACAACAGCACTGAGCAGTGTAACTGGGAATCCAGCTCTAGCGTTAGAAGAAGAGAAAAGACTAGAAAGCTGTAGCACAGGACTCTGTGTGTCTGGGCCTGTCTCTTTCTCTCTCCTCTCCCCTTCCCTAGACTACATATGAAAGCTCTAATCTGATCCCTCTTGACCAAGACACCATTTTTTGGGTGAATAATAAGTTCAGGAGGCATGAGAAGGTGAAGTGGCTCATAAGGGGGGAAAGATATTTTTCTGATAAGATAAACTACAACGTTTCTTACAATTGCTTGTAGTGTTGATTAATGCAAAGTTGGTAAAATGTCAGTGACCATATAATAATAATAATAATACTTATTATTATATATAGTTTTCTATTATTATTATTTTTAGTTTTTATATTTTTTTTTAGTGTCTCGTGTTCTGATTCTTCTGCTATTTCTTCGGTGTGTGGTGACATTGTGTGTGATCCATTCTTCCCCCCGATCACATTCCTTCCCCGTCTCCCACCCTATGACAGGTGAATCCCAGGCTCCGGCAGCCTGGTGGCAGTCACATGCTGCTCCTCCTCGCTGCCGCTGCTGCTGCTCATCTTCTGCTTTTCCTTCCTCCCTCTCTCTGAATTTTCTTTCTCTTTTTTTTTTCCCATTTCTCCAGCTGGTGTAATTTATTCCTGCAACCTCCCTGACCACCAGAGCCCGTGCAGTGAGCCGGAGCCCCCCGCGGACAGATGTCTCCCCTCAGCTGATGGAAAGCTGCCACAGCCGGTGACTGGAGGAGGATGTAGCAGAGCCCGAGCCCCGCACCGCAGCCCCGCACCGCACCGCAGCCCGAGCCCCGCACCGCAGCCCCGCACCGCAGCCCGAGCCCCGCACCGCAGCCCCGCACCGCACCGCAGCCCGAGCCCCGCACCGCAGCCCCGCACCGCAGCCCGAGCCCCGCACCGCAGCCCCGCACCGCAGCCCGAGCCCCGCACCGCAGCCCCGCACCGCACCAGCCGCCTCTATTGTTCCTCCATGGTGCAGGCTCCTTCCTGCTGACACCAGAGACAACAACTGCAGCGGCTCCATTGTGTCCGGCTGCGGCCACAGAAAGGCGATGGGTCTGCGGCGGAGAAGCCCCTCATCCGTCCCCGGGCGCTGCTGTGGGGGGATTGTGCTCATCCTGGCCGCGGCGGCGATCTGGGGAGCGGAGGCAGAACAGGACGGAGAAAGTATCTACCAGTGGAAGACAGGTGAGAAGAGAGGGGCTCAGTGTCCTGTATGTGGGGTCCGGAGAGGATGATGGGCCGTATAGTGCTACCTGATGGCGAGGTGGTGGGGACGGATGGTGTTAATCTACTATCTATCCTCTATCTGACATCTATCTATCTATCTATTATCTATTATCTATAATATATCTATTATCTATCTATCTATATATTATCTATCTATCTATTATCCATCTATCTATATATCTATATATTATCTATCTATCTATCTATCTATCTATCTATCTATTATCTTTCTATCTATTATCTTTCTATCTATTATCTATGTATCTATTATCTATCTATTATCTATCTATCTATCTGTTATCTATCTATCTATTATCTATCTATCTATCTATCTTCTATCTATTATCTATATATCTATTATCTATCTATCTATCTATTATCTATCTATTATCTATCTATCTATTATCTATCTATCTATCTATCTATCTATCTATCTATTATCTATCTATCTATCTGTTATCTATCTATCTATTATCTATCTATCTATCTATCTATCTATCTATCTATCTATCTATCTATCTTCTATCTATTATCTATATATCTATTATCTATCTATCTATCTATTATCTATCTATCTTTCTATCTATCTATCTATCTATCTATCTATCTATCTATCTATCTATTATCTATCTATCTGTTATCTATCTATTATCTATCTATCTATCTATCTATCTATCTATCCTCTATCTATTATCTATCTATCTATCTATCTATCTATCTGTTATCTATCTATCTATTATCTATCTATCTATCTATCTTCTATCTATCTATCTATCTGTTATCTATCTATCTATTATCTATCTATCTATCTATCTATGTTCTATATATTATCTATCTATCTATCTATCTGTTATCTATCTATCTATTATCTATCTATCTATCTTCTATCTATCTATCTATCTATCTATCTATCTATCTATTATCTATCTATCTATCTATCTATCTATCTATCTATCTATCTATCTATCTATTATCTATCTATCTGTTATCTATCTATCTATCTATCTATCTATCTATCTATTATCTATCTATTATCTATCTATCTATCTATCTATCTATTATCTATCTATCTATCTATCTATTATCTATCTATCTGTTATCTATCTATCTATCTATCTATCTATCTATCTATCTATCTATCTATCTATCTATCATCTTTCTATCTATCATCTCTCCATGTATACAGTGTGCTCAGTGTTACCTGTGTCCTTTCACCTTGTGTTTGGATGCTCCACATGACAGTAAAGTGCTTTGTTTTTGGGGTCACCATTGGGGGGAGTGTGACGGGGCCGCTGTAATTTCTCAGTGTTGTGTATTTTATATTTATACTCTTTTTATTGCCTTCCGATCTGGATACAAAAGCTCAGAATGAAACTTTCCAGCTGGCCTGATTTCTTATTTGACCGCAGTGACAAGTCTGCATTTCGCGGTGACATACATTTAGTAAATGAGGTTCCTCCAGGACATCACTTCGCAGTGTGACAGGCGCTGGAGCAGGAGGCGCCGTTATTTCGGCTCTGGATTGTGCAGTGCTCCTGTGCTTGTAATCCAATGATCATGATTGCAGGCTTGATTGGCTTTGTATAAGAGAGGCTCATGGTGCATGCAATGTGTCAGGATGGGTGGCGCTGCCCGGGGTCGGCCTCAAAATGACCAATTAAATGGCAAGGATGCCCGGTCATTACGCAGTTAACGCTGCTTAATAAACCGTATTATAGTATATAGGTGGGAATAAAACCTGCCTGTTTTTCTCAATGCTATCTTGGTGCCATGAGGGCAGATCCACTTACGCTCTCACAGATATTCTGCATTTATCCAGGCACTCAGTGGTCAGATTATGAGGGCACCGCAGCTCTGCCCTTACTGATGCCAGGGTGAAATGTGTGCCCGCCTGATCCTTTGTGTCATATGGCTTGAGGAGGAGAATGATCAGGCTGCTGTGTTTTCATGTGGTTTCCATGGAAGGTTAATTAGCGCTGTTTGGACACAATGGGAGAATTTGCATAAGAGGTCTGAATAGAGATAATGGAGATTATTGGTGACAGACTGGTCCAGATTGGAATGACAAGAAAGGAGATATTATAATTTGTCCTAAAATAGGGGGATGAGTAATGAAAGGGTGGATTCTACTGCAACTGTTGCAAATAGAATGTTGGGAAAATGTGATACATTGTTTCCAAATATCAACATTCCGAACTCAGGGCTGGTGTTCCCCCTTGGACCGCACTGACACTGACACACATATTCAGCACTGCTACATCTGTGGGGTGGATTCTGAAGAAGGTTAGAAAGTCTGTGCCTTGTTTAACCCTTTACGTTCCAGACGGTTGCTCTTATAGCGCCGCTATACACAAAGCCGCCTCAATGAGCCGGGAGTACAGAGTATATGTGACACAGACTGCTAAGCCTCTGTAAATTGGGTTAGCTTTCCATCTCGCTGATAGCACAGCTTATCACCATAATGGAAGGTACTCATTCTTTGATTTGTCTTAGCGCAGCCGTTGCCTCGAGGGCTTTCTCTAGTTCCAGACCCGGTGGATGTGATTAGGAAATGGATATTGGAAATATACAACTGTTTAGCTGGGGCGAGATCATGTAAAATGAGGCAGGCAGAATTCATTCTTGTCATATGGTGCCTATATGTGTTCACTCTGTGCCGTAGAAATTGCTTCTTTGTGAGATCCTGACCCAACAATCGCTCAGTGCCGGAGGGCTGAGAGCTAAAAGGACCCACGTGCCCCCTCTCCATCCCATAAATTCATGGCAACCCAGTAGTGACCCTCATTTATTAGATACATTTCTGCACTAACCGCACCTTTTACCAGTGTAAGGAAGAAAGCAAAAAACGGACCCTCTATCCTAATAGGGTCAACAAGGGGCTACTCATTTTTTTTTTTCCAGTAGTTATATCTCTTCTATCTAGGCTCGGACTGGCCGACTGGATAAGAGGAGAATCCTCCGGTAGGCCCCCTGTGAAGGAGTGCTAATGTAATGACTAGTTCTATTATACTTGATTCACAATTTGCAGAAAAAGGTATCAAATCATTCATGAAACAAGCGAGCCAAATTAATATTACAGAGAAATAAAAGTTAATTTGTGTGCTAGGTTCAGGTTATTGCACTGGGCCCCAAGAATCAATGTTACCGGCGAGCCTTTGCCGACACATGGGGAAGGAGTGGTGGGGTCCGATTCAACTGTCCGGTGTCCAAGTGCAGGATCCTTAACCGGAGACTAATTGGGGCGGCAACGCATGTTTAGAGCCAAAAGACTATGGTTTTGGAAAAAAATATATCTTTTCTGGCTCTGATGGAGAACCCAATGGATTGTCAGCACTGCTAAAGATTTATTGAATTGAAATTTGTAATAAAAAAAAGTTTTACTTATATAATAAGTTCCAATTACGGTATGTCTTTTGGGGAATGGTTTCCTTTCATCAGACTGGACAAATCTTTTAATAGGGTGACCGAGTTCAGAAAGATTTCATGATGGTGGAGGCCCCTAATGTTTATAAGGGTCTACCTGTCTTTCTTTGTGATCTGACCACACGTGACCCTTTTTACTGTTATCTATAGGAAAGGTGGTTACACATGTTTGCAACTTAGGACCTCCACACACATTAGGATTAAAGGGGTTGTCTGGGACTTTAACATTGATAGCCAATCTTTAGGAAAGGTTATCAATGTCTGTACTGAATATCTGCCCCCCTATTCTTTCAGCAGGGGTTGGATGTGTAGTTTTGAGCATCGGTTACTATTCCGTTGACAGAGCTGTCCAGCTCCGAAATTGAGCAGTTTCAGCTGCCACTGACAGCGGGAACAGCTGTTTGACGGGAGTGCCGGTGTCATACCCTCACCATGGATAAGCCATCAATGTTAAAGTCCTAGGCAACCCCTTTGAGTTGACTGAACCCATCGATATTGATGGGTTTGACCAACGGTCTCATGCGTATGGGGGAACTGGCTGACCAATGCTTGGGAGAGATCTCCATCGTACATGTCCAATTTTGGATTAACGATTGATTGCTCTCCCAGAGATAAGCTGCTGGTCGATGTGTCAGTCGGATGAGCGCCGCTTTTGTGGATGGGAAACTCGGCTAAGATGGCTGACCAATCGGCCGAAGCATCGTTCAGCCGACAGCCATCTACAGTGTTTGGCCAGCCTTAGACTCTATCCCGGCAGTGACTGGACTGAATGATGTGACCAGTCTACATGGAAAGAGGCCACCTGAAATTAGCCGTGGCCTTGAAGGTAAATAGCAAGGTTTGAAGCAGACCTCTACCACCACCCTTGGTTTTCAAGGTGGCGCAGGCTCGGGGCATGATGGACCTCATTTCCTTCTCATATATAATTGTCTCAAATATATATATTGGTTGGTCAGAGTTCGAAGACCTATAGTTTATAGGGTCACATGTCCACTTTCCAGATGATAAGAGCTAATGTTGGACCCCCCCTTAATTTATTTGTAGCTCTAATGACAGCTAGTTGATAAGTTGAGCGAGTATGTGACATCATCACCCATCATGATGACATCACTTCTAGATCCTGATGTTAAAAATGGCATCAGATGTACATAAAATACTTATTAGATAACCATAAAATTACAAAAGTGGTTGAGTATTTTTTTTTAAAGCCATGCAATATATTGGTATATTCTCCTGCACGTCGGTGATGGTCCCATCTGTATTGGGATTAGGTGGTATCTACTAGGTGCCCCAATGGCACCAATAATGGATATCGCTTCCACTGTTATGACCTTTACAGCAAATCAATCTATGGCTGGGTCTCACTTATCAGCTACTTTCTCCAATTTCGAAGCCTAAACCTTATCATCACCTCTTCCATCAAGAGAAGCCATTATTTGCCAAGTGTCAGCTATTCACACCTCCTAAATTCGATTGACCTTTGCTCGCTCACGGCTATTCATGGCTTTCAGTGCAGACTATTGTGTATCTGTATGTAGCTGAGAATTGCACATATTAATTGGACATTATTGTATCTGGGTCATGCTATCAATCTGCGGGTCTGGTTGACCAACCTGCTCTAATTATCCCTACATATATCGTACGATATGGCAGCCATTACAGATGCTGTAAGGGATCTCATCCTAGATTCTCAAAGAACCAAATAACCCATGTGAGAGGAACCAAACAATTACAGAAATGTCACAACTCTGTTGTCAGATATCCTGGGACAAGGGGTTCCTTCCCTGTCCCTAACGCAAAGGGTTCCCTAACTCGTCCTGTTCCTCGGATTCCTTTTGATGGTGAAGACACCGGGGCCACACACCTTGACTTAGCTCCTGAATCTGCCCTTAGGCTGTACCCTTCCCCATCTCAGGGAAGGCGGGAGTAGCAGTGTACCGTAATACACCAACCAGACTAACCAGGTAATAAGAACAGGGATAAAGGAAAATAGCAAACATACAAATATAGTGCTGAAGTTCTCTACTATTTTTTAGATGCTATTTTCTTCAGAGCACCAACATCCTTAAGAGACAGTGAGCACCCCTTTATCCCTTTAATCATACAAATATACTCACACAAACAACAGAGGTAAACACCGGGCAGTGGAGGATGGAGAAAAACCAAACCAGGAGAAAGACTGGAATTAGAACACACCCAAAACCTAGGAACAGTCTCAGATAAATCCACCAAACGCCTTCTCAAACAACAACAAACCACCATATCCAACCATGCAGCATAAGCTGGCTCTGGCAATGAGTGTTTGCCAGGGCCCAAAATGTATAGAAGAGGGAAGTGAACAGCTGAGAGCCTTAATGCAGGAAAGCTTTCAAGAGCTCTCAACTGAGCAGATTAACCTCTACATTGCTAAAAGAAACCTATACTGTTTAATATGAAGGTGAAGTGCTTGTAATCAGTGCAGGAGTAGGAGAAATCAGACACTGCGGTCTTCTGGCTCCTCTCTGTCGTGGTAAACCCATGACGAGAAACTTGCCTACATCTGCTAATAGATGCATGTACATTTACCACATTTAATGCTAGATACATCTACTGCATCTATTACCAGATACATCTAATACATGTGCTTCCAGATATATCTCCTACAGAAGTACCGTATCTACATCTACTACAGAAATATTTGCTACATCTACTACCAGATATAGCTACTACATCTACTAGAGAAAGATGTGTTACATCTACAGGAACATCTGCTACATCTACTACAGAAGCATCTACTACAGAGAGATATGCTACATCTACAGAAACATCTACTACAGAGAGATATACTACATCTACACAAACATCTACTATAGAGAGATATGCTACATCTACAGGGACATCTGCTACATTATTATTATTTATTGTTATAGCGCCATTTATTCCATGGCGCTTTGCATGTAAGGAGGGGTATACATAATAAAAACAAGTACAATAATCTTAATACAAGTCATAACTGGTACAGGAGGAGAGAGGACCCTGCCCGCGAGGGCTCACAATCTACAGGGGATGGGTGAGGATACAGTAGGTGAGGATAGAGCTGGTCATGCAGCGGTTTGGTCGATCGGTGGTCACTGCAGGTTGTAGGCTTGTCGGAAGAGGTGGGTCTTCAGGATCCTTTTGAAGGTTTCGATGGTAGGCGAGAGTCTGATGTGTTGTGGTAGAGGATTCCAGAGTAGGGGTGATACGCGAGAGAAATCTTGTATGCGGTTGTGGGAAGAGGAGATAAGAGGGGAATAGAGGAGGAGATCTTGTGAGGATCGGAGGTTGCATGCAGGAAAGTACCGGGAGACGAGGTCACAGATGTATGGAGGAGACAGGTTGTGGATGGCTTTGTATGTCATGAGTAGGCTTTTATACTGGAGTCTCTTGGTAATGGGGAGCCACTGAAGGGATTGACAGAGGGGAGAGGTCAGGGAATAGCGGGGGGACAGGTGGATTAGTCGGGCAGCTTAGAGTAGATTGGAGGGGTGCGAGAGTGATAGAGGGGAGGCCACAGAGCAGGAGGTTACAGTAGTCAAGGTGGGAGATGATGAGGGCATGGACTAGGGTTTTTTCAGATTCTTGGTTGAGGAATGTACGGATTTGTGAAATATTTTTGAGTTGGAGGCGGCAGGAAGTGGAAAGGGCTTGGATATGCGGTTTGATGGAGAGATCAGTGTCAAGGATTACCCCGAGGCAGCGAGCTTGTGGGATTGGGGAGAGTGGGCAGCCATTTACTGTAATGGATAGATTTGTTGGGGGGGGGGGGTCACGTTAGATGGGGAAAGATGATGAATTCTGTTTTGTCCATGTTAAGTTTCAGAAATCTAGCGGAGAAGAACGATGAAATAGTGGACAGACATTGAGGGATTCTGGTTAGTAGGGAGGTGATATCTGGTCCAGAGATGTAGATCTGTGTGTCATCAGCATAGAGGTGATACTGAAAACCATGAGATTCTATGAGCTGTCCCATGCCGAAGGTGTAAATGGAGAAGAGCAGGGGCCCTAGAACTGAACCTTGTGGGACTCCGACAGATAGGGGGCGAGGTGAGGAGGTGGTGTGTGAGTGGGAGACACTAAATGTCCGGTCTGTCAGATATGACGAGATCCAGGAAAGAGCCAAGTCTGTGATGCCAAGGGATGAGAGGGTCCGCAGCAACAGGGAATGGTCCACTGTGTCAAAGGCAGAGGACAGGTCCAGGAGGAGGAGGACAGAGTAGTGTCGCTTGCTCTTGGCGGTTAAGAGGTCATTGGTGACCTTAGTTAGGGCAGTTTCAGTGGAGTGGTGTGACCGGAAGCCAGATTGTAAGCGGTCGAAGAGGGAGCAAGAAGAGAGATGGGAGGACAGTTCAAGGTAGACGTGTTGTTCCAGTAGCTTGGAGGCATATGGGAGAAGTGATATAGGGCGATAGCTAGATACAGAGGATGGGTCAAGAGAGGGCTTTTTGAGGATAGGTGTGATGGAGGCATGTTTAAAGCTTGAGGGGAAAACACCAGTTGTTAGCGATAGGTTGAAGAGATGGGTTAGGGTTGGGATGAAGACTGTGGTGAGGTTTGGGATGAGGTGGGATGGGAGCGGGTCAAGTGCACAGGTGGTGAGATGCGATCTTGAGAGTAGAGTGGAGATTCGATCTTCTGTAATGGTGGAGAAGTTGGTTTTGGAGGTGGAGGGCTGGGAAGTCTACAGAAACATCTAGTACAGAGAGATATGCTACATCTACAGAAACATCTAGTACAGAGAGATATGCTACATCTACAGAAACATCTAGTACAGAGAGATATGCTACATCTACAGAAACATCTGCTATATCTACTACAGAAACATCTACTACAGAGAGATATGCTACATCTACAGGGACATCTGCTACATCTGCTACATCTCCTACAGAAATGTCGGCTACATTATTACAAAAACATCTACCCGGTGTTACATGTAGTTATCTACTAATAATACCGCCTTTATCACCACGGTTTCTCTTACAATCTACATTTAGTGTAATATTTATTTATCACATCTACTGCAGTTTCTTATTCCTCTTCTAATAATATGTTAACCATGAAGTCGCAAAGTCTTCACGACCCAGTCAGCACTGCTACATCAGTATATTTCACTAATTAGACTTTTTGTACTGAAGGGTTATTATTGTGTCCAAGTCCAAGGGTCTGACAACTGAACCTGACAAATGAGTCCACTTTTCATATATATCTTTGTTATTACAATGTGTACACACTGAGATTGGTATAGAAATGCATTGTCCTCTAATAAGACGCAGAGCATCTGGGCTATAAAGCCATTTGTCACTGTCTAATAGCCCCTCTGGAGGACGGTAGGACCCACCCGATCCGTGTGCGTGTGTTACTGAGGCCAGTGCACTTTGTCCTCCAGTAACAGAAAGGGTCATCTCAGCGCGCTGCGAGGCTCGCCCTGTAGGAATAGTCTTTGTGTCACTGCCCGCCACCTTTAATATATTCTCCAAATGTTCTTGTTCACACACGAGCTGCTATGTTCATTTGCAAATTCTGCAGGCCGCACGTATCGTTTCTCACTCATAAAAAGAAAGGCGTTGTCCAGTTTTATAGGACTTCTCCTTAGCAGTCAAGACCCCCCTATGTGGAGTTCACAGAAAACCGATGGTGTTTGCTGTCCAAGGTTCTGAAATGCAAATTCATCCATACAAAGGGCCAAAGAAGCTGAGGAGGCAGATGGGGAAGTGTTTACATCCATGTCCTTATCCAGATGGAGAAGAAGGCCACATGGATACAATAGATACCCCCGTCTCCGGTAATAAAATCCACAACAGATAGTTCGGTAAGATCCTAACTACAGACTGTCTTCTCTACTGTACAAGGTGTTGAGAGGTTTTAATGGATCCACATAGAAGGACCATGAAGCTCCTTATCAGGGCTTATAGCCACTATTGTGATCGAACAATGATGGCCCCAAATTTCACTACAACATGGCCAAGACCATTGTAGTCCAAATCCTAGTAGTGTCCTGTTCCCGGCCATCACTTTGCTTCTCTATTCAGGTCTATACGATGGTTCCTGGGCGTTAGCATCTGCCCAGATCTGGCTTCATAGACCTACCAAGAGCAAGAAACCACATTGGAAGTTCTCAAGATGAAGCCAGTGGCAAAATGATGTGGAAAAAGTGTTTTTTTTCAATCAGTAGCCAAAGTAAAGGGGGCAAAACTGGGAGATAGGAACTACCTGCACCCAAATGCTGAACTTAGAGAACATGGCAGATGGTTTCCATACATTCCGTCAATGACATGGACTTGGAAGGGAGCATAGACGACACTACCGAGAGTTGGCAGGTTGGCTCCTCAAGATAAACAGTTGGATACCACACCAAAAACTCCTTCTCAAATATGAAGACCCCCCCATGTGGAGCTCATACAGAGACCAATCCTGCGATTATGAAGTGGTCCTTGCGTGTTGGCCATAAAGATCAGGGTGGCAGCTGGGGGGCGGTTTACATGCCTTTGTGCATATTATTGGGACGTGTACATCGATACTATACCTCCATTCTATAGCCAGGATTCTGAGTATCCCATCATATTAGAATGACTAGAACCCATCCTGTCTGCTGTCCAAGGTACTGAAAGTCGTGGAAATTAATCTCTACCAAAAGTCTATGTAATAGACCTACAACTATAATGTGTCCTCCACGTGTTGATCTCATAGATCATATGGACTGATATAGAATTTACCATATGATCTCATCTTCACGGACAAGAAGCTTTCGTAGATACTTTACACACCTCTTAAGGTCCACAAGATGGATATTTGGAGACCCTATCACTCTTTTCTTCAATGTTTGAGCTTCCGTTGTGGGGATATTAGAAGATGTCGTCACGTTTGTTGTCCAAGGCGCTGAAATACAGAGGTCTGTTACATATGAGTGTTATCTTTCACCTTGAGTTAGAACGGATCCCAAGTGTCGACCTTGTAGGAGATGGTGGCTAATAGAGTTATTGATTTGTTCTTAGGTTTATTGATTACAGAAGATGAATTACAGAAGACTTTATACATGGAGTTTCCAAAATGCCATATAACCATAGTGATTTGGCCCTCAGGACCTTTATCGTGCATTACATATTGTCCTAGCTTTACCTGGACTTTTCCTAACTTCTTCATTTCTGCAATCAGTGGAGGTCCCAGATCAAAGATCCACCAGCAAAGCTGTGAAGAAATGGATGAAGGTGCCCATGCCACTTACATGAACCCAGTAGGGAAATACAACATTATAGACAGTTTCTGCATACATCCCTCTCCCGTATATTACATGCCAAATATATCCATATCCATATTTTCTGTTTTACAGTCCATCCCCTTATATTTAATCATTTCCACCTTTCATCTTTGCCTTCTGCCCTAATTCTGGACTATTTATAGATGATATTGAAGTTTTTTAATGGGTTTTGTTCTATAATTTAGAGATATTGCGCCTCGTGCTCTGCCGACAACCTCTGACTCATCTTTATTATATAGCGTGACATTGGGGCTATAGTGATTGGTGAGGCTATACTCCCAACTCATGACTCCGGACCACAGCTTGTCAGAGATTGATGAGAACATCTGCCTTAGAAAGATTCCTATGTGGCTGGAAGACTATATGTACTGTATATATAAATATACAGTATACTGTGTATATATATATATATATATATATATATATATATATATATTTTTTGTAATGATCTCTAAAAGTCCTAAAGTTAAAAAGCTATCACATTTCCTTTGTATTTTAGGCACAAAAATATAAATGTTTATATATCTACTAGATGGTGGCCCGATTCAAACGCATAGGGTATTCTAGAATATGCATGTCCATTTAGTATATTGCCCAGCGACGTAGTATATTGCCCAGTTACGTAGTATATTGCCCATTTACGTAGTATATTGCCCAGCCACGTAGTATACAGCACAGAGCCACGTAGTATATTGCACAGCGACGTAGTATATTGCCTAGTTAGGTATGTCACAGGTTAAAAAAATAAAAAATAAACATACCCACCTAACGATCCGAGGGCCCCTTGTAGTTGAACATACTCACCATTCTGGTCGCTGCTCCTCAGCGTCCCGTCTCTCCGCTTCCTGGGATCCAACGGCGCTGTGCAGATGGGCGCGTGGCTGCCGCCATCTTGCGTTCCCCGGATGCTTTGCGAAATTACCCATATGACTTAGCGGTCTCGCGAGACCGCTAGGTCTTCTGGGTAATTTCGCAAAGCATCGCTGGGAAAGGAAGATGGCGGCAGGCGCGAGCGGCTCAGCGGACAACGGAGGGTGAGTATAGCAGGTTTTTTGTTTTTTTATTATTTTTAACATTACTTTCTTTTACTATTGATGCCGCATAGGCAGCATCAATAGTAAAAGGTTGTGGACACACAGGGTTAGTAGCGGCGGTAACGGAATGCGTTACCGCCGGCATTAACCCTGTGTTAGCGGTGACCGGAGGGGAGTAAGGAGCGGGCGCCGGGGACACTGGCTGCAGTGAGTAAGCAGCGGAGCGCTGGGGACACTGACTTCGGGGAGCGGAGCGCCGGGGACACTGACTGCGGGGAGTATGGAGCGGGTGCCGGCCACTGACTGCGGGGAGTATGGAGCAGCCATTTTCTTCCGGACTGTGCCCGTCGCTGATTGGTCGTGGCTGTTTTGCGGCGACCAATCAGCGACTTGGATTTCCATGATAGACAGAGGCCACGACCAATGAATATCCATGACAGAAGGACAGACAGACAGATGGAAGTACCCCTTAGACAATTATGTATATCTATATACAGTGGGGCAAAAAAGTATTTAGTCAGTCAGCAATAGTGCAAGTTCCACCACTTAAAAAGATGAGAGGCGTCTGTAATTTACATCATAGGTAGACCTCAACTATGGGAGACAAACTGAGAAAAAAAAATCCAGAAAATCACATTCTGTTTTTTTTTAACAATTTATTTGCATATTATGGTGGAAAATAAGTATTTGGTCAGAAACAAACAATCAAGAGTTCTGGCTCTCACAGACCTGTAACTTCTTCTTTAAGAGTCTCCTCTTTCCTCCACTCATTACCTGTAGTAATGGCACCTGTTTAAGCTTGTTATCAGTATAAAAAGACACCTGTGCACACCCTCAAACAGTCTGACTCCAAACTCCACTATGGTGAAGACCAAAGAGCTGTCACTGGACACCAGAAACAAAATTGTAGCCCTGCACCAGGCTGGGAAGACTGAATCTGCAATAGCCAACCAGCTTGGAGTGAAGAAATCAACAGTGGGAGCAATAATTAGAAAATGGAAGACATACAAGACCACTGATAATCTCCCTCGATCTGGGGCTCCACGCACAATCCCACCCCGTGGGGTCAGAATGATCACAAGAACGGTGAGCAAAAATCCCAGAACCACGCGGGGGGACCTAGTGAATGAACTGCAGAGAGCTGGGACCAATGTAACAAGGCCTACCATAAGTAACACACTACGCCACCATGGACTCAGATCCTGCAGTGCCAGACGTGTCCCACTGCTTAAGCCAGTACATGTCCGGGCCCGTCTGAAGTTTGCTAGAGAGCATTTGGATGATCCAGAGGAGTTTTGGGAGAATGTCCTATGGTCTGATGAAACCAAACTGGAACTGTTTGGTAGAAACACAACTTGTCGTGTTTGGAGGAAAAAGAATACTGAGTTGCATCCATCAAACACCATACCTACTGTAAAGCATGGTGGTGGAAACATCATGCTTTGGGGCTGTTTCTCTGCAAAGGGGCCAGGACGACTGATCCGGGTACATGAAAGAATGAATGGGGCCATGTATCGTGAGATTTTGAGTGCAAACCTCCTTCCATCAGCAAGGGCATTGAAGATGAAACGTGGCTGGGTCTTTCAACGTGACAATGATCCAAAGCACACCGCCAGGGCAACGAAGGAGTGGCTTCGTAAGAAGCATTTCAAGGTCCTGGAGTGGCCTAGCCAGTCTCCAGATCTCAACCCTATAGAAAACCTTTGGAGGGAGTTGAAAGTCCGTGTTGCCAAGCGAAAAGCCAAAAACATCACTGCTCTAGAGGAGATCTGCATGGAGGAATGGGTCAACATACCAACAACAGTGTGTGGCAACCTTGTGAAGACTTACAGAAAACGTTTGACCTCTGTCATTGCCAACAAAGGATATATTACAAAGTATTGAGATGAAATTTTGTTTCTGACCAAATACTTATTTTCCACCATAATATGCAAATAAATTGTTAAAAAAAACAGACAATGTGATTTTCTGGATTTTTTTTTTTCAGTTTGTCTCCCATAGTTGAGGTCTACCTATGATGTAAATTACAGACACCTCTCATCTTTTTAAGTGGTGGAACTTGCACTATTGCTGACTGACTAAATACTTTTTTGCCCCACTGTATATATATCTATATATAGAGATATATATACAGTATATATATATATATATATATATATATATATATATATATATATATATATAAAATATAGTCATCTTTTTTCATTTTAAAAATTACAAAAAGGAAAATGGGCCAATTGAAAAGTTTAGGCACCCTGCATGGTTGTCACCTAGTAGCACCCCCTTTCAAAAGTATCACAGCTTGTAAACACTTTTTGTGGCCAGACAAGAGTCTTTCAGTTCTTGTTTTAGGGATTTTCCTCCATTCTTCCTTATAGAATTCCTCCAGTTCTGTGAGATTCCGGGGCCGTCTTCCATCCTCTGCTATTTTCAATGATGTTCAGATCAGGGGACTGTGAGGGCCATTGTAAAACCTTCAGCTTGCGCCTTTTGAGGTCATCTATTGTGGATTTTGACGTGTGTTTAGGACCAGTGTCCATTTGTAGAAGTCATCCTCTTTTCATCTTCAGCTTTTTTACAGATGGTGTTATGGTGCACCAAGAATTTGTTGAAGTTTCATTGGATACATTCTTTCCTCTATCCATGAAATGTTCCCTGTAACATTTGCTGCAACGCATTGCCAAAGCATGATTGATCCACTCCCATGCTTAATGGTTAGCGAGATGCTCTTTTCCTGAAAGTCTGTGCCCTTTTTTCTCCACACATACCTGTGATCATTGTGGCCAAAGAGTTATATTTCAACCTCATCGGTCCATGGGACTTGTTTCCAAAATGCATCAGGCTTGTTTTGATGTTCTTTTGCATGCCTATGACTCTGAATTTTATGGTGCGGATGCAGGAGAGGTTTTCTTCTGATGACTCTTCTATGAAGGCCATATTTGTGTAGATGTCTCTGAATAGTACAACAATGCACCACAACTCCAGATTTAAATCTTTCTGAATACGCTTTGCTCTCTTCTTATAGCCTTCTGCTTTGTGGTCCTCCACCATTTTCATTTTCAGAGTGCTAGGCGGCTGCTTAGAAGAACCCATGGCTGCAGTTTTTTGGAACAAGGTTAGAGGAGGCTGGGTTTTTATAAAGCTGGGAAATTTGCATCACCTGGCCTTTCCCAACAATGATAGTTAACAAACCATAACCCTAACACGCTAATTAAAGTCTGAAACCTTGGTCAAAGTTATCTGAACACACAAATCTCCAAGGGTGCCCACATCTTTACATCAGCCCATTTTCCTTTTTTATTTTTAAAATGTAAAAAAAATGACCATATATATTACTTTTTTGCCTAAAATATAAAAGAAATGTGTCATCTTTAACTTTAGGCTTTTTAGAGATCATTTCATCTTCAACTTGCTTATCTGTTCACAATAGCAGTGATTTTGACCAGGGGTGCCCAAACTTTATATACTGTATATATATATATATTTTTTTTACTTGACTGAGTTTCATAGAATATTTTTTAACCCAAAACATGACAGTGAAATTAATAATTTAATTTTCATCTCAAAATCTTCAGTTTTACTCAAATTAGTTGAGGGCACGGTGGAGATGGTGTTAGGGGTCGAGTTCCCGCTTCTGCACAGGGGGAATCTCGAGCCATCTCCCCTGCGGTCTCCCATTCTCATCCAGCCGCAGTGGAGTCTGCTCAGCAGGGACGTCGGTCCCAGCGTCTTGCTCAGTCTCACGCTGTACAGAGAGTTACTGCTGCTTCTTCAGCTTCTGCCATTAAAGTCAGTGCTGGTCAGCAGCGAGCGGACTTCTCTGGGACTAAGTCCTTGTCTGCACGTACTGAGCATGCCCAGGGCAAGATCTCCCGTTGGAGATCGAGGGTCATGTGCTCAGGCCCTGCAGCACATTCCATTGGTCCTCTTGGCAGGTCTTGGAAGGGCAAAAGTGCTGTAGCCACTTCCTGTGCTGCAGCTATATAAACTGCGCATGACCGCACGGCCATGCGCTAGTATTGTCTTACAATTGCTAATGTGTGTATGTTGTGAGTGCAAGTCGTCCTTGGATACCCCTACCCTATTGAATGTCTGTTCGCGGAAGGTGTATGGTTGCTATCTAGCGCCCAACTTATCCTACAGCACTAATCACACATTACAGCGTCCAGTTGCTGTGACCGCCAGTACGGCACCGTGCACTTCCTCTGCGCTTTCCTTACCCAAGCCTGGGTGGTTAGTGGCGTTCGTCAGTGCGGCACCGCATGCACTCTTGTGCCTTAATATTGTTGTTCAGTTTCCTTACACACCCAGTTGCGGTGTTGTGCCAGCAAGGGTCTAATCGGACTTCAATCCTAGTTGGGGTTGAGTTCGCTGACTACTTGCTCGCGCTTTAGGTGCGGTACCGCGGTCCTGTGCCTTAACAGGATTGCTTCTTTCATGCTGGGTGAGGTTAACCCACGCGTGTATACTTTAGTGTACCGCCATATAGTCTGCAAATTGCTAGCAGCAGGTTTTCACCTGCACGGTGGACCCCGGACTGCGAACGCATCTATATCATCTGTCTTGGTGCGTTCCGCCAGTCCTAACAGAATACTAGCGCCAGGGTCTGGCTAGTAAAATGGCGGACGACCAGCGTTTACAGAGGTACATCCAGCAGCTGGAGGGAAGGTTGGCGGCTCTTGAGCGTACAACCTCAGCTGTGGATGTCACTGCTGTAGCTGTGCAGGCTGCAAGTGTAGCTGCAGCCAGTTTGTCCGCTGCCACCCCTGCTCCGACTTTATCCCGTCTCCCGCTTCCTGACAAGTTTGCTGGCGACAGTAAACATTGTCGCGGATTCGTGAGCCAGTGCTCTATACATCTTGAGCTCCTGGCGTCACGTTTTCCTACGGAGTGGGCGAGAGTGGGATTTATCCTATCTCTCTTGTCGGGCAGGGCGTTGGAGTGGGCAACGCCACTCTGGGAGCGAGATGATCGTGTGGTACAGAGTGCTCCTCTCTTCTTGGACACTCTGAAGCAGGTCTTTTTAGGGCCTCGGGTTACCCACGACACCGCACTCCAATTGTTGTCTATTACACAGGGTACGTCCGTGGTCAGCCAGTTTGCCATCCAGTTCCGGACTCTAGCTTCAGAGTTAGAGTGGCCAGACAAAGTTCTTATTCCGGTGTTCTGGAGGGGACTGGCAGACCATGTGAAGGACGCCTTGGCCACTAGGGAGATACCGGCCACACTGGAGGAACTTATTTCTGTGTCTACCCGCATCGACCTCCGTTTTCACGAGCGGAGGTTGGAGCGGACCCAGTGTAGGCAGAGGTTTCGGCTGGCTCCCACCTTCGCCAGACCTCTTGAATCTGCTGTCTTGGCGTCAGATTCCCATGAGGCCATGGAGGTTTCTCGAGCGGGACCTAAATCTCTAGCCGCTCGAGTACCCGTGGTTTGTAATAACTGTCAACAACATGGACACTACGCCAATAAATGTCCGCGGCGGTCAGGAAACGATCGCGTCTAGTAACCATTGGGGGAGGTTCACTAGACACAGCAGCATTCTCCTCCAAACTGTCCTTTAAAGGGACAATCCTGTTGGGCTCCTCCACTCTAACAGTCGAGCTTTGTGTGGATTCAGGAGCAGAGGGAAACTTCATGTCCTCTGCTTTTGCTACACGTCATGCTATACCACTAGTCATGCTCGCCAAACCAATAACGGTTAGAGTTGTGAATGGGGCAACACTCCCACTGCAAATCACACACCAGACAGTTCCGTTCTCGCTGTCCATATCTCCTTCCCACCAGGAGATTATTTCCCTTCTTGTCCTTCCTGAGGGAATGGATGAGATTTTGCTGGGAATACCCTGGCTCCGTTTCCATTCCCCACGTGACAGGCTCCCCTTTAAATCTTGCAATTTTCACTCTGCCCACTAGTCCTAATACTAGACTTGTGCTTCCTGTTCCAATTCAGTAGCCACCCAGGCATTTAATTTAAAAAGAAACAATGCCACATTCCCAGTGCAAGCCAATTTCCTTCTCATTTAGTGAGCTGTTTAAGAAATTGTGCCTCCAAGATTTGTGCCTTCCAGGAGACAGTGAAATGATCTTGTTTGCTGCTGTTTCCTGTTCTCCCCTCTCGTTGAGTCTCTCCACCGTACACCGCATTGCAACTAGACAGTTGGATGTCTGTAGATGGATCTTCGATGTTTGACACTACATTGTAGATAAGGGCGTTGGATATTAAATTGACCAAGGACTAGGAGCCATTGTCTTAATTTAGTTTGGTTGATGGAGTATTTGTAATTGAGGTCAAGTACTAATTACACCTAAACCTTGGTTTCTGAGCCCCCCATTGTCACAAGAGGGTTGTAGGTGATGTCCCTGTTACAAATGTAGCATTGGGTCCCAGGTGGTCAACAGTTGAAGAGTTACGGTCAAGCTTAGTCCATTGCTTCCTTCTTCGATCTCCTCTCGGGGAAAGCGTGCATTCCTAACTCAATATTCCCAGAGTCTCCTGTTCTGCAATTATGTTCCCGTTGATGTCACCCGTCTTTGAAGTGAGTCCTGTTACCCTCTCCATCTCCCTGACAACCTATTTCTCGAGAACATCTCAAAGCCTTTTGTACGTTACAGACAATATTGTTTCTTAGGTTTTACCTGTAGCCGTCAAAGCGTTTTCTTTCTGAATTAATCAAGAAGGTCGCTGAAATGACTTTGGTTTAGAGACTTTTTGTTTTTGCCTGAATCCTTCATTATTAATGTAAGAGCTACTTGCTGACTGCAGCACAACAATAGTAAGTGAAATCCAGGTTAATGAGACCCGTAGTAGAAGGACCTAAAGGGGAAGACAATGTTAGCGGTGCTGAATACAACACAAGGTTTTCTCCATTGTTGCCTCCGGTCTTTATTCTTTCCGACCATGGATAATTAAAGGGGTTGTTTGGTCTAGAAAACAAAAGAAATAACATTAGTAGGGAAGTTAAATGGGTATTGTTATACCATATGAAAGACCATCCCTACAAGAAAGAATACAGGAAGCCTTTGCGTAAAACATTTTCGTAAGGGGTAGTTTCATGAGGACAACCCTAAATACTGAATATGGACATTATAAATGGGACTTTTCTGCTCAGGACCCCCACCTTTTCTGTGAGCCACAATGTAGAGTCTTTCCTGTTCAAATAGATGTAATTAATGGAAATGATCATTTAATAATTCCTGGCTTCCCTTTGCTTAAAGAAGCACGTCCATCAAAGTTGCTATCCTCTTAATATATTGCAGAACTTTATACCAATGTCTACTTACAATTGCTCATTTTGCCTTTCTACCCAGATAATTCTTCTCTTTGCTCTATGTAGAAACAGGAAGTCTCTTGTCCCTGTATCACTCATTCCCCTCTTCACCTCCTGACCCAGCTGCTTCTTCCTCCCCTCTACCAGGGACTTTGGCAGTGATTTACGACTCATACAGGGAAAATTGACCTCCTATTTCTACACAGAGTTTGGAAGGATTTTGCTAGTCAGTTTTCATTCACATGATGTCATAGATAGGAATAGAAAAAGGAAGAATTATCTGGGTAGAAAGGCAAAAAGAGCAATTGTAAGTACACAGTGCTACATAATATGATGACTGCAATATATTAAGAGTATAAAAGCTGTGATGGGAGGAGGAGGAAGAGGAGGAGGTAGAGGAGGAGTGCTTCTTTAATCAGCTGTTTTCTGAGAGATTGGGGTGCCATGAGTGGAATCAAGGTTGATATATTGATTTTTTTCTAATAGGACAATCCATTTAAACCACAAGAAACAAGATGTGTGGTCAGATCATTGTTAGTTAACTAACCCCCTAGCACCTGCCATATAAAAAAGGGATGATTTTATTTAAATAACCCCTTTAATAGAGATGGGTCCCTCTATCCATTTGCTAAAGTAGAGAGAAGCCACCTAGAATGTCTCTCAGGAAGACACAGACCAGCCATCCATCGCTTATACAGATTATTGATTTCAGTGGGCTGCATGCAATGCTTCATCTCTCCTGTGGTGGCGCTACAGAAGAATTGAACTTCAGAATGTAAAAATGAACAATCCCTTTAAGGAGGACTCATTCATACAATGCAAACGTTATTAAAGCCTTCGAGTGGCCCTTTGGAAAAATTCTGACAATGTCACCACCAAAATTATACTGGTCCATCCAAAGTCAAAGGATCACTGAGGTTTTCACAATATCTGGAGGTTTAGCTGGTCCCATGAGGGAAGTCACTCTTCATTATATTTCCTGGGATGATCACTATAATGATTGGTAATGTCAATCTATCTATATAAGCGTCTAAGGGGTATTTCCGTCTGTCTGTAAAGGAAATCCCGCGTCGCTGATTGGTCACGGCCGGCAGCATCAATAGTAAAAAGATATAATGTTAAATGTAATTAAAAAAATAAAAAATTTTGCTATTCTCACCTTCCGACGTCCACCGATGCGCGCGATGCTGCCGCCAGCTTCCGTTCCCAGAGATGCATTGCAAAATTACCCAGATGACTTAGTGGTCTCGTGGGTAATTTCGCAATGCATCACTGGGAACGGAAGCTGGTGGCCGCATCGCGCGCGTCGGGACAGCTTCGGTGGACGACGGAGGGTGAGTATATAACTATTTTTTATTTTAATTCTTTTTTTAAACAGGGATATGGTGCCCACACTGCTATATACTACGTGGGCTGTGTTATATACTGCATGGGCTGTGTTATATACTGCGTGGGCTGTGTTATATACTACGTGGGCGGTGTTATATACTACGTGGGCTGTACCATATACTGCCTGGCTGCTATATACTGCATGGGCAGTGTTATATACTGCATGGGCTGTGTTATATACTGCGTGGGCAGTGTTATATACTATGTGGGCTGTGCTATATACTGCCTGGCTGCTATATACTGCGTGGGCAGTGTTATATACAGCGTGGGCTGTGTTATATACTACGTGGCTGCTATATACTATGTCACTGCTATATACTACGTGGCTGTGCTATATACTACGTGGCTGTCTGTTACGTGGGCTCTGCTATGTACTATGTGGCTGCTATATACTATGTGGCTGCTATATACTATGTGGCTGCTATATACTACGTGGCTGTGCTATATACTATGTGGCTGTGGTATATACTATGTGGCTGTCTGTGTTATATACTACGTGGCTGTGGTTTCGTTTACTACGTGGCTGTGCTATATACTACATGGCTGTGCTAAGCGTGAGGTACATACGTGACATCTAGAATATCCAATGCGTGTCATATACTATGTGGGCTGTGCTATATATTACGTGGGCTGTGTTATATACTGCCTGGCTGCTATATACTGCGTGGGCTGTGTTAAACACTGCCTGGCTGTTATATACTGCGTGGGCTGTGTTATATACTATGTGGCCTGTGTTATATACTGCATGGGCTGTGCTATATATTACATGGGCTGTGCTATATACTACGTGGCTGCTATATACTATGTGACTGCTATATACTGTGTGGCTGCTATATACTATGTGGCTGCTATATACTATGTGGCTGCTATATACTATGTGGCTGTGTTATATACTACGTGGCTGTGGTATATACTGCGTGGCTGTCTGTGTTATATACTACGTGGCTGTGTTATATACTGTACTACGTGGCTGTGCTATATACTACGTGGCTGTGCTAAGCGCGACGTACATACATACATACATATTCTAGAATACCCGATGCGTTAGAATCGGGCCACCATCTAGTCATATATAAAGCTGTATTGCCGGAATTTCTTGAAAACATTTGTCTAGATCTGATTTCCTCTTCTCACCATGAGACCACAAAACATTCTGTGCCGGAAATTATAGCTCCATGGATGGAAATTACCAGAAACGTCCATTACCTTCTCTTCTATTATTTGGCAGCAGAGACGGTAAAGTAGGAAAATATATCTTGATTATTTGTACATTTTGGCTTCTCGGAGGCTGCGTGCGGCCAAATTCTTCTTAAAATATTAATGTTCCTCCTCTATGATGTGAAGATCTGACAGTGCAGATTTCTCGGGCTAGGTGTGGAATGGGCAGCTTTGTTTTCTACGCGTAAATGTAGCGTCCTACTGATGAGAAGCATTGCGGGGATAGTGGACGTGAAAAAAAAATACTCGTGTGGGTGAATAATGTGGAATTAGATTCTCAAAACCAGAACAACAATCCGGCGTATCTTCATATTTCTCCAGTCGTTGGCGGCATTTAGTCTCTGCGTCCTCCACATTGGTCGTTCGGTGCTAGATACCTAAATAATCGATTCCTTCTCTGCTACACTCAAAATTCTAATTATCAATGTGCAACAATGTTTCAGCTCCAAGCGAAAGAGAAATCCTCGATCTTGAGCTGAAACATTGTATTCTTTGTGTTCTAGGGGTAAGGTTCCTTCTTGCGGAGGGTGACATGTTGGCTTAGGCTACGTTCAGACTAGCGTTGTGCGCCGCTGCGTCGGCGACGCAACGCACAACGCACCGAAAAACACGGCAAAACGCATGCAAAAACGCTGCGTTTTGCGACGCGTGCGTCGTTTTTTGCCAAAAATCGGACGCAAGAAAAATGCAACTTGTTGCGTTTTCTTGGTCCGACGCTAGCGGCAAAAAAGACGCACGCGTCGCAAAACGCTACAAACAAAAACGCATGCGTCCCCCATGTTAAACATAGGGGCGCATGACGCGTGCGTCGCCGCTGCGTCGCCCGACGCTAACGCGACGCACACTAGCACAACGCTAGTCTGAACGTAGCCTTAGGGAGATGTATAGACCATGCATACAAATTGCCTCTTCCCAGAGAACTGGATCTCTAGCTGTACCTATTATACGTAGCAATCTTAAAAGTCAATTTTGACCCTTTTAAGAGCCTTCCTACGTGACTTAAGATAAGGCTGTTTGCATATTTAAATTCCCAGAGGAGCATTTCACGATTTCTAAGTCTCCTTATGCCAACTTTCCACTCCCACGAAAGTGAAACTTTACCCCTTAGCCCACTCGCCCAAGGCGTCTCAAACAGCCAAATCAGTTCTCTTACTTTGCACTGATGAGAGGCAAACACCCTGAAACACGAGTCCACAAATGGAGTTTCTGGTT
Organism: Ranitomeya imitator; assembly: GCF_032444005.1. Lineage (NCBI taxonomy): Eukaryota > Metazoa > Chordata > Amphibia > Anura > Dendrobatidae > Ranitomeya > Ranitomeya imitator. Next base: position 24,363,756 of record NC_091287.1, read on the forward strand.
TGGCTTCATATTCATGTGGCAAGGCTCGATAAAGGGTCGATAAAGTCTTTAGAATTGTTACTTCCATTACGTAGCGCTATAGTTCTAGTCGTCTTCTTCTTCTCTGAAGTAGCTATTTGCATAGTTATTTTCCTTGTCATGGAATATATCTCTTTTTCCTACTCTCACTATTAAAAAGTGCTGCCGATTTTGCTTTTTCTTTCTATCTAGAATCCAAAAGTAAACAGAACTCCAGAAAATATTTTTTTTAAAATAGCCTATTTATTTATTAATCGACCTTTCTACTTTGGGAAATATTTTCTGCAATTCTGTCTATTTTTGGACTGGAGCCAGTGGTTTGGGATCAGAGATGTGAACCCAGGTGGATCGTATAGTTGTACTGCTTTCATTCCCGGTCTATCTACAGAGAATGGTTTGGTAAAGTGCAGGTTATCTACCTCTAAGGAAACGCCCAATGTATCACTTGACTAAGGAGCCCTATGGAAGATATAATGAGCTGCATCTACAAGGACGAGGCTTAGGAGATGGTGTGTGAATGAGCCCTGCCGGCCTAGGGGTCCTCACTCATCTGCCATCTATAGGCAGGGTGGTTCCATATGGCTCCTGTATAGACGGCAGCCCCATGCCAAACCAGCGGACAGGATTCACAACAACAGTCCCGGATCTCTTAAGGTACCGTCACACTTAGCGACGCTGCAGCGATACCGACAACGATCCGGATCGCTGCAGCGTCGCTGTTTGGTCGCTGGAGAGCTGTCACACAGACCGCTCTCCAGCGACCAACGATGCCGGTAACCAGGGTAAACATCGGGTTACTAAGCGCAGGGCCGCGTTTAGTAACCCGATGTTTACCCTGGTTACCATGCTAAAAGTAAAAAAAACAAACACTACATACTTACCTACCGCTGTCTGTCCTCCAGCGCTGTGCTCTGCACTCCTCCTGTACTGGCTGTGAGCACAGCGGCCGGAAAGCAGAACGGTGACGTCACCGCTCTGCTTTCCGGCTGACCGACGCTCACAGCCAGTACAGGAGGAGTGCAGAGCACAGCGCTGGAGGACAGACAGCGGTAGGTAAGTATGTAGTGTTTGTTTTTTTTACTTTTAGGATGGTAACCAGGGTAAACATCGGGTTACTAAGCGCGGCCCTGCGCTTAGTTACCCGATGTTTACCCTGGTTACCAGTGAAGACATCGCTGAATGTGGTGTCACACACGCCGATCCAGCGATGTCTGCGGGGAGATCCAGCGACGAAACAAAGTTCTGGACTTTCTTCCCCGACCAGCGACATCACAGCAGGGGCCTGATCGCTGCTGCCTGTCACACTGGACGATATCGCTAGCGAGGACGCTGCAACGTCACGGATCGCTAGCGATATCGTCTAGTGTGACGGTACCTTTACTCTGTCCTATGGTAGTAACTACACAGTGGCGGGTACTGCTATGTTATAGGACTATTGTACGGGCACCATTGTATGGCTGGCACAATCCTAGAGGGCTGGGTGACCCCGGGGTGATATCATCAGTCTGCTGACATTTATATTCTTCCTATATTACTGGATGGTGAAGCGGAAGAGGAGTCAGTGTGATACTGCTATATGGATACACTGTGATACTGCTATATGGATACAGTGTGATACTGCTATATGGATACAATGTGATACTGCTATATGGATACAATGTGATACTGCTATATGGATACAATGTGATACTGCTATATGGATACAATGTGATACTGCTATATGGATACAGTGTGATACTGCTATATGGATACAGTGTGATACTGCTATATGGATACAGTGTGATACTGCTATATGGATACAATGTGATACTGCTATATGGATACAATGTGATACTGCTATATGGATACAATGTGATACTGCTATATGGATACAGTGTGATACTGCTATATGGATACAGTGTGATACTGCTATATGGATACAGTGTGATACTGCTATATGGATACAATGTGATACTGCTATATGGATACAGTGTGATACTGCTATATGGATACACTGATATTGCTATATGGATACAGTGTGATACTGCTATATGGATACAGTGTGATACTGCTATATGGATACAATGTGATACTGCTATATGGATACAATGTGATACTGCTATATGGATACAATGTGATACTGCTATATGGATACAGTGTGATACTGCTATATGGATACAGTGTGATATTGCTATATGGATACAATGTGATATTGCTATATGGATACAATGTGATATTGCTATATGGATACAATGTGATACTGCTATATGGATACAATGTGATACTGCTATATGGATACAGTGTGATACTGCTATATGGATACAGTGTGATACTGCTATATGGATACAGTGTGATACTGCTATATGGATACAATGTGATACTGCTATATGGGTACAATGTGATACTGCTATATGGATACAATGTGATACTGCTATATGGATACAATGTGATACTGCTATATGGATACAGTGTGATACTGCTATATGGATACAATGTGATACTGCTATATGGATACAGTGTGATATTGCTATATGGATACAATGTGATATTGCTATATGGATACAATGTGATACTGCTATATGGATACAATGTGATACTGCTATATGGATACAGTGTGATACTGCTATATGGATACAGTGTGATACTGCTATATGGATACAGTGTGATACTGCTATATGGATACAGTGTGATACTGCTATATGGATACAATGTGATACTGCTATATGGGTACAATATGATACTGCTATATGGATACAATGTGATACTGCTATATGGATACAATGTGATACTGCTATATGGATACAGTGTGATACTGCTATATGGATACAGTGTGATACTGCTATATGGATACAATGTGATACTGCTATATGGATACAATGTGATACTGCTATATGGATACAATGTGATACTGCTATATGGATACAGTGTGATACTGCTATATGGATACAGTGTGATACTGCTATATGGATACAATGTGATACTGCTATATGGATACAATGTGATACTGCTATATGGATACAATGTGATACTGCTATATGGATACAGTGTGATACTGCTATATGGATACAGTGTGATACTGCTATATGGATACAGTGTGATACTGCTATATGGATACAATGTTATACTGCTATATGGGTACAATGTGATACTGCTATATGGATACAATGTGATACTGCTATATGGATACAATGTGATACTGCTATATGGGTACAATGTGATACTGCTATATGGATACAATGTGATACTGCTATATGGGTACAATGTGATACTGCTATATGGATACAATGTGATACTGCTATATGGATACAATGTGATACTGCTATATGGATACAATGTGATACTGCTATATGGGTACAATGTGATACTGCTATATGGATACAATGTGATACTACTATATGGATACAATGTGATACTGCTATATGGATACAATGTGATACTACTATATGGATACAATGTGATACTGCTATATGGATACAATGTGATACTGCTATATGGGTACAATGTGATACTGCTATATGGATACAATGTGATACTACTATATGGATACAATGTGATACTGCTATATGGATACAATGTGATACTGCTATATGGATACAATGTGATACTGCTATATGGATACAATGTGATACTGCTATATGGATACAATGTGATACTGCTATATGGATACAATGTGATACTGCTATATGGATACAATGTGATACTGCTATATGGATACAATGTGATACTGCTATATGGATACAATGTGATACTGCTATAAGATACAATGTGATACTGCTATATGGATACAATGTGATACTACTATATGGATACAGTGTGATACTGCTATATGGATACAATGTGATACTGCTATATGGATACACTGTGATACTGGTATATGGATACAATGTGATTCTGCTATATGGATACAATGTGATACTGCTATATGGATACAATGTGATACTGCTATAAGATACACTGTGATACTGCTATATGGATACAATGTGATACTGCTATATGGATACAATGTGATACTACTATATGGATACAATGTGATACTACTATATGGATACAATGTGATACTGCTATATGGATACAGTGTGATACTGCTATATGGATACAATGTGATACTGCTATAAGATACAATGTGATACTGCTATATGGATACAATGTGATACTGCTATATGGATACAATGTGATACTGCTATATGGATACACTGATATTGCTATATGGATACAATGTGATACTGCTATATGGATACACTGTGATACTGCTATATGGATACAATGTGATACTGCTATATGGATACAATGTGATACTGCTATATGGATACAATGTGATACTGCTATATGGATACACTGTGATACTGCTATATGGATACAATGTGATACTGCTATATGGATACAATGTGATACTGCTATATGGATACAATGTGATACTGCTATATGGATACAATGTGATACTGCTATATGGATACAATGTGATACTGCTATAAGATACAATGTGATACTGCTATATGGATACACTGATATTGCTATATGGATACAATGTGATACTGCTATATGGATACAATGTGATACTACTATATGGATACAATGTGATACTGCTATATGGATACACTGTGATACTGCTATATGGATACAATGTGATACTGCTATATGGATACAATGTGATACTGCTATATGGATACAATGTGATACTACTATATGGATACAATGTGATACTGCTATATGGATACAATGTGATACTGCTATATGGATACAATGTGATACTGCTATATGGATACAATGTGATACTGCTATAAGATACAATGTGATACTGCTATATGGATACACTGATATTGCTATATGGATACAATGTGATACTGCTATATGGATACAATGTGATACTGCTATATGGATACAATGTGATACTGCTATAAGATACAATGTGATACTGCTATATGGATACACTGATATTGCTATATGGATACAATGTGATACTGCTATATGGATACAATGTGATACTGCTATATGGATACAATGTGATACTACTATATGGATACAATGTGATACTGCTATATGGATACAATGTGATACTACTATATGGATACAATGTGATACTGCTATATGGATACAATGTGATACTGCTATATGGATACAATGTGATACTGCTATAAGATACAATGTGATACTGCTATATGGTGTAAGACTCATGCTGGTGTGGTAGTTGGAGGCAGATATATCTCGCCCAGGTGTTTGTCCTATGTGAATTAGGCCACTCAGTATCTTCAGGGTGCTAATGGGTTAATGATTGCAGGAATAAAAGATGACCAGCTGGGTGTTTCCAGTGTCTGCCTGGGGCACACAGATTGCCTGCCTGTGTGAGACAAACGTGAGTGAAGAGCTCTGCTCAAGATCTGTATGATGTTAGCTGGGTGGGAGAAGCCCCCCCAGTTGTTGAGATAGCAACGTATTTGTTTAGTTAGTGCCGGACAGGCTAGGATTTATTTTTATGTTTTGTTCATGTTGCTTTCACGTTAATAAATCTGACCTGAGGTCAGCCTGCTCAGAAACCTGCTGTACGCCTCAGATTCAGTGCACAAACCACGTGTCCTTTGACCCCAGCAAAGGCGATCCCAGAGTGTTTTGTCACATTGTGGTGGAGAACGCGGGCATACCGTGGCACAGGCGACAGCATGGAAGACGTGGTGAAAGCCTTAGTACAGTCCACTGCCGTACAGCAGCAGGCCACTGCCGCACCACACGAAGCTAATCGCTTGATGGCCGCACAGCTGAAGGAGTTACTGGACATGACGGTTGCAGACCGCCAACTTCTCCAACAGGTGGCGCAGCGCCTGGTGAGCATGCCTGACGCTGACCCGGAAGCAGAGTCCAGAAGGATCCATGTGAGTCGATACTGGCAAAAGCTGACTGCAGAAGATGACGTCGAGGCATATCTGACAACTTTTGAGCGGACGGCATTGAGAGAGAAGTGGCCGAAGGCACGATGGGCCGATTTGATTGCCCCGTTTCTCTCCGGCGAGGCCCAAAAAGCTTACCATGATTTGGACCCGGAGGTCGCTCAGGACTTTGAGAAGCTGAAAGCTGAGATCCTGGCCCGGCTGGGTGTGACGACGGCTGTCCGTGCACAGAGGGTACATCAGTGGACATACCAGCAAGATAAACCAGCGCGGTCTCAGATGTTCGACCTGATCTACTTGACAAAGAAATGGCTGCAACCCGAGGTACTGACAATACCCGAAATAATCCAGCGGGTTGTCCTGGACAAGTACCTGAGAGTACTACCCCCAGCGCTGAAAAGGTGGGTAAGCCAAGGAAATCCCACGACAGCGGATCAACTTGTGGAGTTGGTCGAGCGTTATTCCGTGGCAGAAGGACTTCCCGACGACACCGCCAACCCCCGGTCTGTGCCTCCTCCTCGTGGAACCGGTAAGACTGTTCCAGGGACCACGGGTGAAGGAAAATCGCTTAAAACTGTGGGGGAGGAGTCCGGGACTGCTCACACTCCGAGACCAAGAGTATTGGACGGTGGTCTCAGTAGGGGACCTGTTAGGTGTTTCCGCTGCCATGAGAAGGGTCATGTTTCTGCGAACTGTCCTGTTACCGCTGAACCCATGCAGTGCGACGTTATAGACTCTAGAAAACGCATGTCTTTGGTTACACAGCTAGTGAGTGTGAATGCGGGTCAAAATGATACAGTGAAACACCTGTGTGAATTATCTGTTGATGGGAAAAATGTTGTGGCATTACTAGACTCTGGAAGTGTGGTGACTCTGGTGAAAGCTAGTCTGGTGGCACTTCCGTCTGGTCCGTCTGACAAGTTTTCTGTGACGTGTGTGCATGGTGACACCCGCTCGTACTTAACAGCGGTCATATGGATTTCTACTCCCTATGGGTCAGTGCAGCACAAAGTGGGACTCGTTCCCGCATTGTTACATGATGTAATCCTGGGCAGGGATTTTCCCTATTTCTGGCAGTTGTGGGAGAATCAGTTACTCCTTCACGGTAGCTGTACCCGTGAATCTTCTCCCATGCCATCTGGAGGTCCCGAGTCCCTAGAGGAGACCCCACAGGAAGATGTTGCTGGGGAGGTTAGTGAATCTAACCTTCAGTACCCCTTCTCCGTCATGGCGGGGGAAACAGAGGAAACTGAGGAACCTCAGCGAGAGGCGGAGGCAGACAGCCATCCGGCACCCTGCCTGCCAGATTTGGGAGTCCAGGTGGATGACTTCCACAGCGAGCAAATGAAAGATCCTACCCTGACTCCGGCTAGGAAAAATGTAAAAATGATAGATGGGGTACCCGTAGAACCTGACACTAGGCTAGCGTACCCGTATATGGTTCTTGAAAATGATTTGCTCTACCAGGTAGAAAAAAAAGGGGAAGACACAGTGCAACGGTTAGTGGTACCCAAACCTTATCGGCGGAAGGTACTGGATTTGGCCCACGGACATATAATGGGGGGACATCTGGGGGTACAGAAAACCACAGAAAGGATATTGCATTGTTTTGTGTGGCCTGGAATACATTGTGATGTGCGTAACTATTGTGAGTCCTGTCCAGAGTGCCAAATCGCGGCCCCTAAATCTCAGTTCCGTAGCCCTTTGGTACCCCTTCCTATCATCGGGGTCCCTTTTGAGAGAATTGGGATGGATTTGGTTGGGCCCCTTCCCCGATCCGCACGTGGGCACCAACATATCCTCGTCATCGTGGACTATGCCACTCGTTACCCGGAAGCCGTCCCTTTGCATAGCACAGCTACCAAGACGATCGCCAAGGAATTGGTACAAGTGTTTAGTCGGGTGGGAATTCCAAAACAGATACTCACCGACCAGGGGACTCCCTTTATGTCGAGGGTAATGAAGGAGCTCTGCAGGCTCTTACAAATAGACCCGTTGCGTACGTCTGTCTATCACCCTCAAACAGATGGCCTGGTTGAGCGCTTCAACAAAACCTTAAAACAGATGCTCCGGAAGGCGATAGACAAAGATGGGAAGAACTGGGATTACTTGTTACCCTATTTGCTGTTTGCCATTAGGGAAGTTCCCCAGTCTTCCACAGGATTTTCGCCTTTCGAACTGTTGTACGCCCGTCGTCCCCGGGGACTGCTGGACGTCGCAAAAGAAACCTGGGAAGGTCAAGTCACTCCCTTTAAAACGGTGATCGACCATGTAACACAAATGCAGGATCGTATTGCCGCTGTCATGCCCATTGTTAGGGACCATATGTTACAGGCCCAGGGAGCCCAGAGGCAAAGTTATGATAGAGGCGCTAAGGTCCGTACATTTGCACCCGGCGATAGGGTGTTGGTCCTAATCCCTACGGTGGATAGTAAATTCCTGGCGAAATGGCAGGGCCCATTTGAGGTCCGAGAAAGAGTTGGTGAAGTGAACTATAAAGTGTACCAGCCGGGTAAGAGAAAACCGGAACAGATTTATCATGTGAATCTGATAAAATCCTGGAAAGACCGCTCTGCCCTAACGGCGGATCTGCCCCGTCCGGTTTGTTCACCTACTGTACCAGAGGTGCAGGTTGCTGAGACTCTCTCAGAACGACAAAAATCTGAGGTTAAGCAATTTTTGTTACAGAACCGACAGTTTTTCTCCGAAAAACCTGGCCGGACTAAGTTGGTGAAACATGAGATTGTCACAGAGCCTGGCGTCACTGTTCATGTGAAGCCCTACCGGATTCCGGAAGCCCGCCGTGAAGCCGTCTCCCGGGAAGTGATGGCAATGTTGGACTTAGGAGTCATTGAAGAGTCGCACAGCGCCTGGTCCAGTCCAATTGTGTTGATACCTAAACCGGATAGCTCCATCCGGTTTTGTAATGACTTTAGGAAACTGAATGCAGTTTCTAAATTTGATGCGTACCCTATGCCCCGGGTCGATGAGTTGATCGACCGGCTTGGTAAAGCCCGATACATTACGACCCTGGATTTAACAAAGGGGTACTGGCAGATTCCTCTGGCCGAGGCGGCCAGAGAGAAGACGGCATTTGCTACACCGGAAGGTCTGTTCCAGTATGTCTATATGCCGTTTGGACTTCACGGAGCTCCCGCAACGTTCCAGAGATTGATGGATCGAGTCTTGAGGCCTCACAGACAGTACGCTTCTGCCTACCTGGATGACATCGTAATTTACAGCATGGACTGGGAAACTCATCTCCAGAAGGTACAAGCCGTGATTGATGACCTGCGAGATGCAGGTTTAACGGCAAACCCCAAGAAATGCCACATCGGGCTTGAAGAAGCCCGATACTTGGGCTACGTGATTGGCCGAGGAGTGGTTAAACCCCAGATCGACAAAATACAGGCAATTCAGGGCTGGCCACAACCAGTGAACAAGAAACAAGTGCAGGCTTTCCTGGGGATTGCCGGCTATTATCGCCGGTTCATACCCAATTTTGCAGCCATGGCTACTCCCTTGACGGATCTTACCAAGGGGAAGGGTTCCGTCATGGTAAAATGGACCTCAGCTGCTGAAGAGGCCTTCCACAGCCTGAAACGGGCTTTGTGCTCTCAGCCCGTACTAGTGACTCCTGATTTCAGCAGCGAGTTTGTGGTACAAACTGATGCCTCTGATACTGGTGTCGGAGCTGTACTTTCCCAGGTGAGGGACGGAGTCGAACACCCGGTCCTCTATCTCAGTCGGAAACTGAATGTACATGAGCAGAGGTATGCCGTGGTTGAAAAAGAGTGCCTAGCCATTAAATGGGCTCTCGACTCCCTCAAGTATTACCTGGCTGGTAGGAAGTTTAGGCTGGTCACAGACCATGCCCCTCTCAAGTGGATGCACCTCCACAAGGACCGTAATAGTCGGGTAACCAGGTGGTTCCTTGCCCTGCAGGCTTACTCTTTTACGGTGGAGCACCGACCTGGGGTGCAGATGGGGAACGCCGATGCCCTATCCCGAGTGCACTGTTTCAAAAGTGTTCTTGCTCGACCGGAGTGGTCTGAGCAAGGGGGGGGGGATATGTAAGACTCATGCTGGTGTGGTAGATGGAGGCAGGTATATCTCGCCCAGGTGTTTGTCCTATGTGAATTAGGCCACTCAGTATCTTCAGGGTGCTAATGGGTTAATGATTGCAGGAATAAAAGATGACCAGCTGGGGGTTTTCAGCGTCTGCCTGGGGCACACAGATTGCCTGCCTGTGTGGGACAAACGTGAGTGAAGAGCTCTGCTCAAGATCTGTATGATGTTAGCTGGGTGGGAGAAGCCCCCCCAGTTGTTGAGATAGCAACGTATTTGTTTAGTTAGTGCCGGACAGGCTAGGATTTATTTTTATGTTTTGTTTTTTATGTTGCTTTCACATTAATAAATCTGACCTGAGGTCAGCCTGCTCAGAAACCTGCTGTACGCCTCAGATTCAATGCACAAACCACGTGTCCTTTGACCCCAGCAAAGGCGATCCCAGAGTGTTTTGTCACAATGGATACACTGATATTGCTATATGGATACAATGTGATACTGCTATATGGATACACTGTGATACTGCTATATGGATACAATGTGATACTGCTATATGGATACAATGTGATACTGCTATATGGATACAGTGTGATACTGCTATATGGATACAATGTGATACTGCTATATGGATACAATGTGATACTGCTATATGGATACAATGTGATACTGCTATATGGATACAATGTGATACTGCTATATGGATACAATGTGATACTGCTATATGGATACAATGTGATACTGCTATATGGATACAATGTGATACTGCTATATGGATACAATGTGATACTGCTATATGGATACAATGTGATACTGCTATATGGATACAATGTGATACTACTATATGGATACAATGTGATACTGCTATATGGATACAATGTGATACTGCTATATGGATACAATGTGATACTGCTATATGGATACAATGTGATACTGCTATATGGATACAATGTGATACTGCTATATGGATACAATGTGATACTGCTATATGGATACAATGTTATACTGCTATATGGATACAATGTGATACTGCTATAAGATACAATGTGATACTACTATATGGATACAATGTGATACTGCTATATGGATACAATGTGATACTGCTATATGGATACACTGTGATACTGCTATATGGATACAATGTGATACTGCTATATGGATACAATGTGATACTGCTATATGGATACAATGTGATACTGCTATAAGATACAATGTGATACTGCTATATGGATACAATGTGATACTGCTATATGGATACAATGTGATACTGCTATATGGATACACTGTGATACTGCTATATGGATACAATGTGATACTGCTATATGGATACAATGTGATACTGCTATATGGATACAATGTGATACTGCTATAAGATACAATGTGATACTGCTATATGGATACACTGATATTTCTATATGGATACAATGTGATACTGCTATATGGATACACTGTGATACTGCTATATGGATACAATGTGATACTGCTATATGGATACAATGTGATACTGCTATATGGATACAATGTGATACTCCTATATGGATACAATGTGATACTGCTATATGGATACACTGTGATACTGCTATATGGATACAGTGTGATACTGCTATATGGATACAGTGTGATACTGCTATATGGATACAATGTGATACTGCTATATGGATACAATGTGATACTCCTATATGGATACAATGTGATACTGCTATATGGATACACTGTGATACTGCTATATGGATACAGTGTGATACTGCTATATGGATACACTGTGATACTGCTATATGGATACACTGTGATACTGCTATATGGATACAATGTGATACTGCTATATGGATACAATGTGATACTGCTATATGGATACAATGTGATACTGCTATATGGATACAATGTGATACTGCTATATGGATACAATGTGATACTGCTATATGGATACAATGTGATACTGCTATATGGATACACTGTGATACTGCTATATGGATACAATGTGATACTGCTATATGGATACAGTGTGATACTGCTATATAGATACAATGTGATACTGCTATATGGATACAATGTGATACTGCTATATGGATACACTGTGATACTGCTATATGGATACAATGTGATACTGCTATATGGATGCACTGTGATACTGCTATATGGATACACTGTGATATTGCTATATGGATACAATGTGATACTGCTATATGGATACACTGTGATACTGCTATATGGATACAATGTGATACTGCTATATGGATACACTGTGATATTGCTATATGGATACAATGTTATACTGCTATATGGATACACTGTGATACTGCTATATGGATACAATGTGATACTGCTATATGGATACAATGTGATACTGCTATATGGATACAATGTGATACTGCTATATGGATACACTGTGATACTGCTATATGGATACAATGTGATACTGCTATATGGATACAATGTGATACTGCTATATGGATACAATGTGATACTGCTATATGGATACAATGTGATACTGCTATATGGATACACTGTGATACTGCTATATGGATACAATGTGATACTGCTATATGGATACACTGTGATACTGCTATATGGATACAATGTGATACTGCTATATGGATACACTGTGATACTGCTATATGGATACACTGTGATACTGCTATATGGATACAATGTGATACTGCTTTATGGATACAATGTGATACTGCTATATGGATACAATGTGATACTGCTATATGGATACAATGTGATACTGCTATATGGATACACTGTGATACTGCTTTATGGATACAATGTGATACTGCTATATGGATACACTGTGATACTGCTATATGGATACACTGTGATATTGCTATATGGATACAATGTGATACTGCTATATGGATACACTGTGATACTGCTTTATGGATACAATGTGATACTGCTATATGGATACACTGTGATACTGCTATATGTAGACAATGTGATACTGTTGTATGGATACAATGGCATACTGAGAGCTCTACGATGTGGAATGGGCCAGAGGCCAGGGTACGAGGTACAGGAGGGCGAGACAGAGGTTTAGTCAGACAGTCAGGGCAGGTAGCACGGGTTCACAATCCACAGCCGGAGTCAAGGATGGAGAAGTCAAAGTGAGTGGGTAAGCAGGCCAGGTTGATAATGGGAGACAGAATACAGAGATATACATAAACATGTGCTAGCAGGCTAGGAACCAATGTTCAGGCAAGAAGAGGTGGGAGGAACTGTCTAATATAGACACAGTAGACACAGGATAAGCCAGTGAACATAATCTGTGTAGGACACAGCAGGGTTAAATTCCTGCTTCCTAAAGCCAAATGGAAGCCACATGCAGATGCAGTGGTGCTGAGGAGTGCTGAAGAGGCAAGCTCAGCAGGACTGCCTGACACGAGGAGACGTCACGTGGTGACCACGGTGAGTAGGACGGTGCTGAGGTGTTATGCGAGTTACCGCCGTGACACAGACTAACTGAGGTGGACGGGGGTGCACATAGATTTTGCACAGGTATTCACTATCACTACTTCTTATACTCTTTGTTTTCTGTTTTAGTATTGCGGTAGTTTGTTACTGATGATGGTTTGTTCCGGCACCAGCAGTGGATGGGGCTTCTTCTCTCATAGAGGGAGCATCAATCACCCCGACCTTATCATGTGTTATTTGTAATTATGCGTCTGTGTTCCTGTCGATCCCGAGGTTTATATTTCAGAGATGAGAATATAGAAGTAATGTATCTCACTGACACAAATCACATTCCACCAGCGAGGACGGACAGAGCCACTTACAGGACTATCATTCCGTTACATCACGCAGGCGTCGGTGTGACTGAATTTATATTTATGTTGGACGCGGTCATTGTATAATTGGGAGAATTGCCAGAGAAGATATCGTGTGATAAATCTGGGAACAATCTGTGTCCTGTGTATTGTGAGAGGTAAATATGTCAGAGATCCGGGAGATACATAAGGCATTAAAGGGGTATTCCAATCATACGCCATCACTTTACGATCAGCGGGGGTCCGACCTCTGTGAGCCTCATGGATCCTAAGATTGAAAGAAGCTGTATCACTGCTTTAGCTTTATGGCTCTTTTGTAGTTTATTCCTGCCACCTTGCCAGCTTGTATTGTTAAAACATTTTTTGGAAATGTTTTTTTTTATATCATGATCTTTATTTAAACAAAAAAAGTAATCTTCCAATTCTCCCACTGACCACTGAGGATTTTTTTCAGATTCGCACTTCTTGACATCTAAGGAAGAGTTTTCAGCAGGCTCGTTATCATCAGAGGCTGTATTACAATGACATCTGATAACATGATCCAGCAATAACAATAGATGATGTCTCAATAGATGACCCTGCGCCTCCTCCCTTCACAATGACCTTTGCACTCGCACATTAGATGCTTCAGTACAAAAGATAGGATCAGGGGTTTATATTGATGTGTCTTGTTTTCTCTCATAGATAGGTAGATAGATAAATATATAGACAGATCATAAATAATAGATAGATAATAAATAGATGATAGATAATAGGTAACAAAATAATAGATAGATAATAGATAAATGATAGATAATACATAGATAGATAATACATAGATAGATAATAGATAGACAATAGATAATAGGTTGATAGATAATAGATAAAAGATAGATAGATAGATAATAGATAGATAGATGATAGATAGATAATAGATAGATAGATAGATAAATAGATAGATAGATAATAGATAGATAGAAGATAGATAGATAGATGATAGATAGATAGATAGATAGATAGATGATAGATAGATAGATAGATAGATAGATAGATAATAGATAATAGATAGATAGATAATAGATAGATAGATGATAGATAGATAATAGATAGATAGATAATAGATAGATAGATAGATAATAGATAGATAGATGATAGATAGATAGATAGATAGATGATAGATAGATAGATAGATAATAGATAGATAGATGATAGATAGATAGATAATAGATAGATAATAGATAGATAGATAATAGATAGATAGATCATAGATAGATAATAGATAGATAATAGATAGATAATAGATAGATGATTAATAGATAGATAATAGATAAATTATAGATAATAGATAGATAATAGATCGATTATATGGATGGATGGATTGATAGATTAAATTGTATTTGCTTTGTGTATAGCTCTAAGAATTGCTTTTGTAAGAGAGAGCTTCCTCTGTGACAATACCTTTTGTGTCTCGGTTGTTTTGCCGTTTTATGTGTTTTCCTCTTGGCTGAGTTTCTTAGTGCATCTGCCTATTAATGTCAATTAAATGGTGAAAACAAGTTATATGTTGCTCTGATGATCCCTATGAAGCCATTAAGCTGTAAGATGCAAACTTTGATTGAAGCTTCATCCAGCAGAACAATCGCTCGGGAGCTCCAACTACATTTCTCTCCTACTCTATGAACAATATTGCGTTTATTGTAAACTCTCATTGGGAATTCATCCTGATAATTCCATTGAGATCACAAATAAAATGCTGACTGGGATTGCATCAAGCTGCATCAAGCAATAGAGCGGAGCTTTATGTGAGGCTGATGATGGCTCTCTATGTACAGTCTTATGCACAGTGCACCAAATAAATATTAACCACCATCAGGTGATTGGTGTTTGTTTGGTCATTTCTAAGGACCAAAATGGTATATGGACAATAAGACTGGGATCATCGGTAATCACATATAGAGACAAACCCAGGAAAAGGCTATGGGGTACTGTATTTGTTCTATCAACGCATGGTCAACTACCAATCAAAGCATGGTCAACCACTAATCAATGCATACTCAACCACTGATTAATGCATCATCAATCACAAATCAACACATACTCAGGCACTGATCAGGGCATTGCTCAACCACCGATCAATGCATGCTCAAGCACTGATCAGAACATGCTCAACCACCGATCAACACATGCTCAACCACTGATCAACACATACTCATCCACTGATCAGGGCTTGCTCAACCACTTATCAGGGCTTGCTCAACCACTGATCAACGCATTCTCAACCACTAATCAGAACATGCTCAACCACCGATCAACACATGCTCAACCACTGATCAGAACATGCTCAACCACTGATCAACATATGCTCAACCACTGATCAACACATGCTCATCCACTGATCAGGGCTTGCTCAACCACTGATCAGGGCTTGCTCAACCACTGATCAACGCATTCTCAACCACTAATCAGAACATGCTCAACCACTGATCAACACATTTTCAACCACTGATCAGAACATGCTCAACCACTGATCAACATATGCTCAACCACTGATCAACATTTGCTCAACCACTGATCAACACATGCTCAACCACTGATCAACACATGCTCAACCACTGATCAGGGCATGCTCAACCACTGTTCAAGGCATTCTCAACCACTGATCAACACATGCTCAACCACTGATCAACGCATGTTCAACCACTGATCAGAACATGCTCAACCACTGATCCACATATGCTCAACCACTGATCAACACATGCTCAACCACTGATCAGGGCATGCTCAACCACTGTTCAACGCATTCTCAACCACTGATCAACACATGTTCAACCACTGATCAGAACATGCTCAACCACTGATCAACACATGTTCAACAACTGATCAGAACATGCTCAACCACTGATCAACATATGCGCAACCACTGATCAGGGCATGCTCAACCACTGTTCAACGCATTCTCAACCACTGATCAACACATGCACAACCACTGATCAGGCCATGCTCAACCACTGTGTAACGCATTCTCAACCACTGATCAGAACATGCTCAACCACTTATCAGAACATGCTCAACCACTGTTCAGCGCATGCTCATTCACTGATCGGGGCATGTTCAACTACTAATCAACAAAAGCTTAGCCACTGATCAAAGCTTCTTGAGTATTAATCAACACATGCTCAACCATAGATCTATGAATGGTCAAACACTGATCCATCTGCACATGCTCAACTGATGATCAATGAATGATCAACACGTGATCCAAACATGTTCTTCACACACCAATCCATCAATTCACACAGGTTGAACCACCAATTAGTGCTTGATTAACCACCTTTCAACCCATGCTCAACTACTGATCCATTCAAGTTCTTCCTCACTGTGGTCATTCAGCAAGAAACTGGAACTTTATTATAATTTATGGGCTTTCCAATGGTGAAGCACCAGTGATTGGACATATATAACTCGTACTGTAGATAGGTGATACCTTTCCATTGTGGGACTACCCTTTTATGTTAGTCCATCACCTGGCTCAAAGTCTCATAGTAAATAATGAAAAACTGTTAATATTATTCTTTATGTTGCAAATTACGATGCATGCCCATATTTTCACCATAATTTGGACTCTCTCTTCTTTATCTTTATCCCTATTCTTGATAACTTTTTGAAAGGTGGACAGGCCCTCCTGTGACCGCAACAAATTTACTAGAATTCGGTGTAAATAAATTATCAGTTTTCCACTGTATAGGTGATGCTTTTTAAGTCAGGGTGGATCCAACTGCAAGACCAGCCAAGTGGAGTTGAATGGAGCTACCGTTCGAGCATGCGCCCCTCTACTACAAGCCTAAGACACTGGTGAAGTTTTCTTTGTATGTTCAGTGTCAAAGACCTGGAATGGAGAGACTATTCATGTATATCTGTGACCAATCACTACATTAAACTCCTCCCGGTTAAGGTCTCGTATCTAGGGTTGGATGGAGACTTAAATTCTCCATTTTGATTTATCAGTGCTGGTTCTAGTGATTGGACTCATACAATCTACCATTTATCACCGATATAGTTCTGCTAATTCATGGAGATAAGAATGCTCTTTAAAGTAGAATAACTAACCTTTGGTATGGTCGATTTGAGTCCATCAGGGTCAAGTATAGATTAGCTCTCAGTTCTGTCTCATTTAAGGGCTCCCGAATGAAGCACTCACCTCTTCGTCAGACTACCCCTTTAAGTGTGAGGTGCACTGTTACTTTAAGACATGAGTAATAAAGCTGATGATAACTTTTTTAGACATTAATACTGTAACAATTAAGATTACAAGATATGAGTATCAGATCAGAGGAGGCCTGACACCTAGCACCACAACTGATCAGTTTATCGTTGGAAAAGGATAAGCAAATCTTTAAATATTTCAAATCTCAGGTTTCCTTGAATTTGGCCAGGAAATTCTCATTCTCATTGAATGTATTCCGTGCCATCTCTAAAGACAAAACATAATAAACAAAATCAAAAGAAAATAGAAAAAATCATACTCAAATGGCCCTCACCTGTCTTGCCATGCCACCCTGCTGCAATCTGGTCATTTTCTTTGGTCCAGTTGTCATTGGGCCATCTTCTGCATTTTTATCGCCTACCACTTTTGGGACCCCGTATGATTGTTGACTAGGCCCAGCAATGTCTTGACATTTTATGAGGCCATACACAACTTGATATTACAGGGCCTAGTCTGCATACGATAAACCAAAGATAGCAGGCACAGAAAAATTATGAAGATGGCCCAATGACGACTGGGCCAAAGAAAACTGCTTGTTCGGAGCCTAACTACGTGGCTTAACAGGTTAGGGCAGTGTAAGTATAATTTTTGCTGCATTCACCTGAACTGAATCACAAATAAACCTGGATTTGAGCTAAACCAATTTTTTTCATAATATTCATGGCAAATTAAATATGTCTCAAGTTGATTCACAAATCTCTTTTGGTGGTAGTACCAAGTGTCAGACACCCAATGATCTGACCTTGATGACCTAAAGTGTCAGACACCCAATGATCTGACCTTGATGACCTAAAGTGTCAGACACCCAATGATCTGACCTTGATGACCTAAAGTGTCAGTCACCCAATGATCTGACCTTGATGACCTAAAGTGTCAGACACCCAATGATCTGACCTTGATGACCTAAAGTGTCAGACACCCAATGATCTGACCTTGATGACCTATTGCAAAGACAGGTCCTCAATATCTCAGTCCTAGACAACCCCTGTAATTACTCCGGTCGTTTGGGTTTGAAGACCAGAAATCATGCTGTAGACTGTAACAAATGTCCAATAACTGGGCTCACCCCATAGTGGGGAAATACGGTACTTCTTTGCACTGCTATGTAAAACCAGTGAGCACAAATCATACATTGTGCCACATGAGATTGAGCATCTGCATCCGTATTCTGGGCACCGCGTAGATGTATGAATTTCAGTGCCTATGTTATTGCTGGCCTGATTAGTCTGCCCATTCATATAGTAGGGATAATTGCATTGCTGAATGTAATCTGGCATTCGTGTCCGAGCGTGCAGCTCATTAAATGAACCCTGGCAGAGAACAGGAGGCTTTATACAAATTTGCAAATTAGGAATGCACAATAAGCGGAGAAAGGAGGAAATCAAACCCATTACTCTAATTTAATTTTCAGTTTTGGATTTCCGCCTCATCTTTAGCGCTCTTCACCGGGAAGTGAGCGTTAAATTTAATTCTTTATATTGTCTCAGGATTCTATGTGTAATCAAGTTTAAAGAGCGGTTGTGGAGTCATTAGAAACTTTGGCACATGGGGCATCTGTTGGCCACAGTCACTCCGACATCCTAGCTAGCAGAGGACTGGAGGCAGCACATCTCGGCGGAGTATGAATAGTTATATGATTAGCAGCCCTACATGTAAACCATCGTGTCTCCTTACATGATAAAGGAGCCCTCTTAGCCACAAGAGTTGCAAATGTAGCTCCCGTATGTACATTACAATTTTTTTATGGGAAATTGAAACACATGCCCAATCCACGGGTTCATCCAAACTGGGTGAACCCTTAAAACTCATCTACTTTTAGGTATGGTCTCATCAAAGGGATGGTCCATAGGCAAAAATAAATTTTATCTACATTGTGTGCAGAATTATTAGGCAAGTTGTATTTTAGAGGATTATTTTTATTATTGATCAACAACTATGTTCTCAATCAACCCAAAAGACTCATAAATATCAAAGCTTAATATTTTTGGAAGTTGGAGTGGTTTTTTTTTTAGATTTGGCTATCTTAGGAGGATATCTGTTTGTGCAGGTAACTATTACTGTGCAGAATTATTAGGCAACTTAATAAAAAACAAATATATTCCCATCTCACTTGTTTATTTTCACCAGGTAAACCAATATAACTGCACAAAATTTAGAAATAAACATTTCTGACATTCAAAAACAAAGCCCCCCAAAATTAGGGACCAATAGTGACCCTTTCTTTACGAT
The DNA here is from genome assembly GCF_032444005.1 of Ranitomeya imitator. NCBI lineage: Eukaryota > Metazoa > Chordata > Amphibia > Anura > Dendrobatidae > Ranitomeya > Ranitomeya imitator. The sequence continues at coordinate 24,383,936 of NC_091287.1, forward strand.
GACACTCAACAGCCTCCATCCATAGATTCTGTCAGTTGCTTGATCTGTTTACGATGAACATTGCGTGCAGCGGCCACCACAGCCTCCAGACACTGCTCCGAGAGGTGGACTGTTCTCCCTCCCTGTAGATCTCACATTTTATGAGGGACCACAGGTTCTCTATGGGGTTCAGATCAGGTGAACAAGGGGGCCATGTCATTATTTTTTCTTCTTTGAGACCTTTACTGGCCAGCCATGCTGTGGAGTAGTTAAAGACATGTGATGGAGCATTGTCCTGCATGAAAATCATGTTTTTCTTGAACTATACCGACTTCTTCCTGTACCACTGCTTGAAGAAGTTGTCTTCCAGAAACTGGCAGTAGGTCTGGGAGTTGAGCTTCACTCCATCCTCAACCCGAAAAGGTCCCACAAGTTCATCTTTGATGATCCCAGCCCATACCAGTCCCCACCTCCACCTTGCTGGCATCTGAGTCGGAGTGGAGCTCTCTGCCCTTTACTGACCAGCCTCTGGCCCATCCATCTGGCCCATCAAGAGTCACTCTCATTTCATCAGTCCATAAAACCTTTGAAAAGTCAGTCTTAGGATATTTCTTGGCCCAGTCTTGACATTTTATCTTATGTTTCTTGTTCACAGGTGGTCGTTTTTCAGCCTTCCTTACCTTGGCCATGTCCCTGAGTATCGCACACCTTGTGCTTTTTGTGACTCCAGTAATGTTGCAGCTCTGAAATATGGCAAAACTGGTGGCAAATGGCATCTTGGCAGCTTCTCGCTTGATTTTCCTCAATTCATGGGCAGTTATTTTGCGCCTTTTTTGCCCAAAACGCTTCTTGCGACCCTGTTGGCTATTTGCCATGAAACGCTTGATTGTTCGGTGATCGCGCTTCAAAAGTTTGGTAATTTCAAGACTGCTGCATCCCTCTGCAAGACATCTCACAATTGTGGACTTTTCAGAGCCGTCAAATCTCTCTTCTCACCCATTTTGCCAAAGGAAAGGAAGTTGCCTAATATTTAAGCACACCTTATATAGGGTTTTGATGTCATTAGACAACACCGCTCTCATTACAGAGATGCACATCACCTGATTTACATAATTGGTCGTTGGCTCTCAAGCCTGAACAGCTTGGAGTAGAACAACATGTATAAAAAGGATCATGTTTTGAAAACACAACTTGCCTTATAATTCTGCACACAGTGTAAATCCCTGTCTATTTGATGCATTTGTCCCTTAGCTGTGAACTGTACTATGTGCACAGTGACAGTGCCTGCTCTCTTGTTGGCTCACATTTGTAGTAGCGAGATGGAAACGCGGGGGTGTTACCATACCCAGCAGAGACCAGTGATGTCACCTCGGGGTCAGTGCTGATCCCCTGCACGCCAGGTGTTATACCACTATATTGCCCGCTCGTTACTGCAGATCTAACCCAACAAGAAAGCGGGCACTGTCACTGTGCACCTCACAGTGCACAGCACATGGACAGTGCAGGGACTAGCCCAGCCCCTGAAACAAGTGTCAACATTGTTATTAGAAAATAGCTTAAATTTTGGTATCAAATAGATAGATAAAATTTACTTTTACCTTTGGACCACCCCTATAATTTCCGACAATCTTACAGCACTGTTGGCATTATTGGCACTAGACATGAGCAAAAAGATTTGGAGGGCTCTGGTCCATCACTATTTTGTGGCCCCCGGACCAGAGCTCTCCAACTTTCTTTTACCTGTGACCTCTCCAGCTCCTCTTCTGATCTATAATCCAGGCACGACATTATCTTTGTAGCGCAATGCCCACATCACTTGGTGCTGAGCCTACTAATCAGAGGAGGTACCTGGGATTTTGCAGGTGGCAGGAGGTTTGCAGGACTCTAGTCTGGAAGCCATGGACTACAGATGTGGCTCCTGGACCAAGGCTTTGCAGAACCCAAATTGGCATGTATGTGTACTTAGGGTTACCAGAAGAGTGCCTCCGCTGGTCAAACTGAAGAGTTGACTTTGCTTGCACCTTTAATGGAAATTGTATAAATCCTGATTGGGTGTCAAATGGTTTTGGTTGAGGAAAAGAGTAGTATATGTGAAATATAATGGCTAGACAGTCCTGATATTTACTTACATACATACAGTAATGTGCAAAAGTTTTAGGCAGGTGTGGAAAAAGTGCTGCAAAAGAAAGAACCTTACGAAAATAGAAGTGTCAATAGTTTATTTTTATCAATGAAATGAAAGTAATGCAAAGAGAATGAAGACAAGAGAAATGTACATTAAATCAATATTTGGTGATTGCCCTTTGCCTTCAAAACATCGACATTTTTTCTACGTATACTGTACATGTACAGTTTTCGCAGGTTCTCGGCAGGAGGTGGTTCCAAACATCTTGGAGACCTGACCCCAGATCTTCTGTGTATGAGGCTTGAGCGGATCCTTCGGTCTCTTCATGTGATCCCAGACAGACTGGATGATGTGAGATCAGGGATCTGTGGGGGCCGGATTATCACTCCCAGGACTCCTCATTCTTAATGTCTGGATGTTTGAGGTCGTTGTCCGGCTGCAGAATACATTTGGAGCCAATCAGCCACCTCCCTGATGGGATTACATGATGGATCAGTATCTGTTTGTATCTCTCAGTATTGAGGACACCATTAATCCTGACATAATCCCTAACACCATTTGCTGAAATGCAGCCACAAACTTGCAAGGCCCCCACTGTGCTTCACTGTTCCTGTAGACCCTCATTATTGTGCCTCCGGGGAACAAACTGCTTATGTTACAGCCAAATATTTCACATTTTACTCCTCGTTCCAAAGCTCCTGCTGCCGTTTTTCAGCTTTTGTGCATAACTGGGTCACTTGGCCTTGTCTCCATGGGTTTTTGGCTGCAATTCTTCCATGTAGACCACTTCTGGCCAGACGTCACCGAACAGTAGACTGGTGTAGTTGGGTCCCATTGGTTGCTGCCAGTTCTGAGCTGATGGCACTGCTGGTCATCTTTCATTCTGACGGGAAATAAGCATGATGTGTCTTCCATCGGTTGCGCTGAGTTTCCTTGGCTACACTGTTTCTACAGTTATCAATGTTGCCCATCACTTGGTGCTTATTTAAAGTATCTTGATCAGCACATCTCGAAACCCGAAACATCTCGAAATCACAGTCTGCTTTGAAATGTTTGCCTGGTTGAGACCTTGCCGATGCAGTATAACTACCCTGTGTCTGTCTTGCCATGGTGTATGATGTGTGATATGAAGCTGTCTTCCACAACCTCACCTTTGTAGCAGAGATTTTTTTTGGCCCTCACCCACTTTTAAGCCTCCAAGAGGTGTTTCTGTTTCAGTTAATTACTGTGCTTCAATCTACATATAATTTTTTTTTCATCAGTTTGGTAGAATTGTTTACTTATATACCTGACTATATTCCTACAAAATCGCGGACTGTGCAAATAAAAGTACCTTGGAGAATTGATGAAGGCAAATGGCGGTCACCAAATATTAATTTTATTTACTTTTCTATTTCATTCATTCACTTTACATTTTGGTAACTGATTAAAAATAATACAGACACCCACCTGCCTCAGAATTAAAGGGGTATTCTGATTTTTACAAGAACCGTTATATTATTTCTATTTCTTCTTCTACAAAAAAAAATCAATTCCACCTTCAAACTGCAGAATCCGCTGGATGCGGATGTGATTCCTGCCGTAGCTCCAGGGGGTGCAGAGGTTACCCCTCTGCCTCTTCTCTGAGATAAGATGAACTGTGGATTGAGTCCCTTTAACATAAAATTTTCATTAGGAAGATTATATCCTCCATAGTCTGCTACACTCTCGGTAGGATAGATGATAATGATCTGCCAGTCCTCCAGGGCTGGGGATAAAAATCACTGACGCGAGTGTCTACTGCGGCTCGAAATAAAAATCAGCACGTTTGTATTGATATCCAATTAAAGGGCAACTTCAGGAGGTCGTGATAGCTACAATCATCAATGCAGCCCGGCTTACTGATGATTCACCTATAATCAGTGCTACTGTACAATCACATGTATGTAATGTGCATGTATTCATCCTGAGCCTCCTGATTCATGAATGGAACACCAAAGCTGCAGTGTAGACTGACACTGGCCTGAGAGTAGTAAACAGGAAACAGGAGTGGATGGATTATGATTTCATATGGCCAAAAAGAACCCAAAAGGCTCACTTTTTTGCATACTGGATAATAAAGGGACGCACATTTTGCATATTTCCACCCACAATTCTCATTTTATGGGCTTCCTACAGCCAGGGCTTAAAGACGGTAATTTTAGGGAAATTAAATGTGTTAAAAGACTAAAAATATAGAAGGTAATTTCTATTTTTAAGGTCATTTTTCATTTATATGCCTTTTAAAGGGAATGTATTATCCGAAGATGACATAGTCTTTTAAATTTTATTGTTAAGTAATTTAAGAAAGAGTTAATTTCTTGTTTTTGTATAATATTCTCACACAGTAGGCTGTTTTCTGCTTATCAGTTTATCTGTGTAGGCCGGGACAGGTCAAGCAGAGTCATCTCATTATTGTTTTTAGCAATCTTATGACTAAAGGTTGGGGTCAGTTGTGTCATCTCATTATTATCGCTAGAAGGTGGTCGAGTTATTGACCCCTTTATTGTTCTGGTGGAGGCCTAGATAAGGCAGTGTAATAACATAGTGCACTGTATGCAGCTCTACTGCTACTCCCTGGTCTCTGGTGAGGGGCTAGAATCCATCATCTCCTATTAGTCTATGGACACTTTTCCGTCCATTCACTCTTATTCGTTTCTGCCGCCATGAGGCCATTACTCCATTCTGCTCTCTCTATGGCGATAATACATGAAGAAGTCTCCATTATGACCTCCCGGACTTACATCTAATTAACAAAATTAAAATGATCTCCATGAAAGTTTCCATTAAAACTTCAAATGTTTTTGGTAATAATGATGAAAACTTAAAGGGAACCTATTGAAAAATCTAATCTCCCCAACACCCCAAATCGTTACTATAACTGCATATCCTTTTAAATGATTAGGTTGTCAATCCTTTTACGACTTCTTTAGCAGAGAAAAATCGTGCTTTGAAAATTCAGTCTTTAAGTGCATTGGGGCATGACTGTGCACTTACAGCTTCTCAGCCTCCTCTGTATTCCCTCATCTGTCCGAGATTACATGTTCCGCGATGTTTGGAACAACCTCCTGCCGAGCTGCTACAAAAACTGTGGACGTTTACCTAAAAAAAAAAAATGTTGCTGTTTTGAAGGAGAAATATTGATTTGATTTAGTCTTGAAGTGCATTGGGGCGTGATGATGCACTTACAGCTTCTCAGCCTCTGCTGTACTCCCCAACTAACGGCAGCACCCCTCCTCTGGCTGATTGACAGGTCAGTGCCCATTTACCAGAACAAATGATCTGACAATCAGCCAGGGAAAAGTGCTGCTAGGTCAGGAATACATTGGATACTAAGGAGCTGTAAGTGCATTGTCACGCCCCACTGCACTTTCAGACAGATCTTCAAAGCTTGATTTCTAGCTACTGGAGAGGTGCTTTGGGGGGAGGGGGAGGCTAACTGGTTTATATTTTTATAGGATTGCACAGACAATTTGGTGTGTTTTGGAGAGTTACAAGTTTTTGCTCTCTTCCCTTTAACATTTCTTAGTCAATCACTGGCTGGAGCAGGTCAGTGTTACTGATTAGCTAAAAGGAAATTTCGGGCAATTTTTGGGGTCGAGGGTGGGATCAAGAAGCAAAAAACCAGAGGGATTGAGTAAGCACCAGAATTAGACCGGCATGTGGTCAGGGAGGTTGAGGATTTTGCTAGGTCAGGAATACACTGGATGCTAAGGAGCTGTAAGTGCATTTTCACGCCCCACTGCACTTTCAGACAGATCTTCAAAGCTTGATTTCTAGCTACTGGAGAGGTGCTTTGGGGGGAGGGGGAGGCTAACTGGTATATATTTTTATAGGATTGCACAGACAATTTGGTGTGTTTTGGAGAGTTACAAGTTTTTGCTCTCTTCCCTTTAACATTCTTAGTCAATCACTGGCTGGAGCAGGTCAGTGTTACTGATTAGCTAAAAGGAAATTTCGGGCAATTTTTGGGGTCGAGGGTGGGATCAAGAAGCAAAAAACCAGAGGGATTCAGTAAGCACCAGAATTAGACCGGCATGTGGTCAGGGAGGTTGAGGATTTTGCTAGGTCAGGAATACACCGGATGCTAAGGAGCTGTAAGTGCATCTTCACACCCCAATGCACTTCTAGGCTGCATGGCTCTGCTCTCAACATTAAGTAATCTCTGTCTGAAATTACATGTTCCAAGATGTCTGGAAAAGCATCCTGCCAAGCTCCTACAAAAACTGCGCACGTGTACCTTAAAAAATTGTTGCTGTTTTGAAGGAGAACTATTGATTTATTTAGTCTTGGGACGTGATGATGCACTTACAGCTTATAAGCCTCTGCTGTACTGCCCAACTAACAACAGCACCCCTCCTCTGGCTGATTGACAGGTCAGTAGCCATTTACTAGAAAAAACGATCTGTCAATCAACCATGGAAGGGTGCTGGTATGTCAGGGATGCACCAGGTACTAAGGAGCTGTAAGTGCATTGTCACGCCCCACTGCACTTTCAGACTGATCTTCAAAGACTGATTTTTAGATACTGGGGGATTGACTGGTTTATATTTTTAAAGGGATACACAGGCGTATTAGTGTTTTTTGAGGTGTTAGAAGTAATTGATAATGTTCCTTTTAAAATTGTGCGCCAATCACTGGCAGGAGCGGGTCAGTATCAGTGATTAGCTAAGAGTAGAATTTCTCGGCATTTCTGGTGTCGAGGGTGGGATCAAGAAGTAAAAGACCAGAGGGATTGTGTAAGCACCAGAATCGGACCTGCATGCGGTCGGGGAGGTTGGGGATTTTCATAATTATGTTTTATTCTCGATACGCCCACCTCTAATAATAATAAAATAATAGCAATAACCCGAGTCCTTTGTGCGGCAGACCTGGGGGTGCAGTCAGTGTTTTATATATTGGCATTTATGGCATTGAGACGGGTAATTGACAACGTTAACATTCAAATATTATATTAGGCAATTAGTGGTCTCGGCATCTGATATCAGCGAGCGCTCACGTATTGTCCCAGGATTATTATCGCGTCCGGCGTCTCGGGTGAAATACGGCTTTTTATATTGAGTGAACCTCTCCTTACAGCCCCGTTGCTTTTCCCTCGTGTCTCCTTTCTCGAGCTTAATGGCGTGACCCCTTGTTACAGGAGATATTTGCCGCTCGGCGAGACGCTTCTACTGCAGCTTATTTACGGCTGAATCTCGTTATTGCCTCCTCATTGTGGCATTTCAGAATATGTAATGAGGATCTGCCGGGGATTTGTTATTCGCCTCTTTCCATTCCTTTTTAGAAAGCCTAAATTTCACCAAAAGATTGCACAAATTTTTATTTTGTATTATCGTCAGATTCAAAGATTTTTTTTTACGTTAAGAAATGCCAACCATGTACGATTGACGGCAGTCCTATTCCTAATCAGTCGGATGGGTTACCATTAGTGCTTTGTGGAGTCTGGGGCACACTGCCACCCATACCAAAGTGGTAGTGATTGGTACTGCAGTTCAGCTACATCAAGTGATGGAGATATTGTGCCTGGGCTGCAATACAAGACTCATCACAACACTTTTATTTCTGCTAATCCTTCGGGATCAGTAGGGTTGACCCCCGCGATGGCTAACTATGACCTATCCTGGGACGTTACGATGAAATGTTGCATATAAAGACACTTTAAAGATTAATTTCATTGGATTATGGTTAAAAGGGCTTTAAAAAGTGGCAACTGCTGTGCTTGCCATTTTGTGACTTCGACTTGCCATTACCTACTAATTCAATAGAGAGTTTGAATGTAGTTTGCTTTTCCTGCCCCAAGGGTCACTGAACATTAGACCTCCCAATATACAGGGTGGGCCATTTATATGGATACGCCTGGGTGGGCCATTTATAAAGTTGGATTCAAAATGGCCGACTTCAAAATGGCCGCCACCCATCTTGAAAAGTTTTCCCCCTCCCATGTACTAATGTGCCACAAATAGGAAGTTGATATCACCAACCATTCCCATTTTATTTAGGCGTATCGATATACAAGGCCCACCCTGTAGTCATAGCACCATGCCTTCTTAAAACGCTGATTAACCTTAAAGAGTAACTAAACTTTTTTGTTTTTATATGTTGTAGCCAATGTTTAGTAGCTTTTCGTAGGTCTGATTTAAGCACCAATGAATGGACAAAGGCAAAAGACGCTTAGCGTGTAGCAGAGCGGTGTACCGGCATTGTAGAATGTCTACAGGTTTGTTCATCCCTAGAGGATTAGTTGAGCACTTCTGCTCCTTCCTTTAAGCAATTGGTGTCTAAGTCCCTGAGCACAAGGTGAAAACTTTTATAAAATAGGAAATAAATTGGAAAGCAGTGTCATTTTTTTATTGTATTTTTTAATAATTGGTCTTCTACCGAGACCCTATGCCACCCCAACTCTTCTCGTGTACCGTCCATAGTACAGTTACTGTATGGACCAAGCCATATTTAATCCTATTAGTAAAGAACGGGTCGGCAGATCTCAGACATCCATCATGAGCAAGACACATTATTTGTATTGCCATTCTCAGATGAGCCGAGAGTTGATGAACGCGATATTGATTCTGCTCTTCTGGTCTCCTGGATTTATGCGTTGGCACAAATTCAATCAAAATTTTCAAAGTGAAAAAAAAAATGGATCATCACTTAGCGTAAAATCCGGACAAATCCTCCTATGACTAATAACACTCATCTCTATTTGGTGTCCAAGTTCACATTGGTTGTCAAAAGTAAACGATAGGGTACAACCATATTTACCATTTTAGGTCTATGCAAAACTTTGGTCACCTTGTCACCCAACCAGCGATCAATCTGTTCCACCTCTAGAGAATTTATCACATATTCACTCCACCATGTCTTCAGTAACCTTCATGTTAGAGAGAAGACGCTCCTTGAAACTATGATGTTCAAATGCCAGAACAAATGATTAGGGCGCTAGGATTAAAAACGTGTAGTCTCGAAAGCTTGCAATTTGTGACCATCTTTTCAGTTAGCCATTAAAAGGTATCAACCACTGAGGACTCTCAATTCTAAGGATTAAAAAAGTAATATTCTTACTATTCAAAGGGTATCTGTCAGTAATAGTAGACCCCCAAACCGCATGTATGGTCTTTGAACGCTAAATCTATTGACACATTTATATCTTCTACCTATTGCTGTATTCCCTAGAAATCTGCAGTTTAAATTATATGCAAATGAGGCATTAGGTGCTTTGGGCGTGACATAGCACTTCCCGAACCCCTTGATTCCCGAGGATGGTTTACTGATCAGCGCCAGGCTTTTTTTTGATTGACAGCTCCCTGCCTAATTTTGATGCCTGGCGCCTATCTTCACACAATTAAGGGGAGGTACGGGCTTTGGAAGTTCTCTGCCATACCCAAAGCATGTAGTGTCTCATTTGCATATGAATTAAAATGCTGATTATTCAGGAATGCAGCAACCTATAGAAGATATAAAGGTGTCGATGGATCTATCAAAGACTTTCATGCCCATGTATGAGGATTAGGGAAGTTGATGTTTCAGACAGATTCCTTTTAAATTAAAAAAAAATTGATTAGTGAGGAACCTACTTCTGGGATCCTCTTCTTTTCCGAGAACAAGTGTTCTCTTAACCCTGATTCTGTGATTGCCGCGCTAGATCAACCTTTCTAAGCTGTCTATATGAGCATATAGGTCATAGAAAGTTGAATAAAATGATACCTTGATATCTGTGATTCGATGTTTTATTCCAGAGAAATTCACATTCTTGTTAAAATGTAAATTACCGGTTAAGATCTATGGGCCAGACATAGATCTCCCCAAGAATCTGCCTCCAGAGCTTATTATAAATGAAAACGGGTGTTACCAGTGTGACAGGTAGATCTGGAGAGCAGACTGTCAGCCATTACATGTCTCACACTAGTATTGCCTCCTTTTCATTTAAAATCATCTTTGGAGGCAGATTCTTAGGAGAGATCTATGTCCCGCCCATAGATCTTAACAGCTAATTTACATATTAAGAAAAACATGTCTTTCTCTGTAATAAAACATCAGATCACAGATATAAAGGTATCATTTTGTTCAACTTTCTATGTGCTACATACCCATATAGATGGCTTAGGAAAATTGATTGTACTGAGGAATTCCCTTTAAGCTTTTTAACCATTTTAAGCATTATGTTTTTGCATTTTTCTTCCTTGACCTGTATGTTACTAAAAATCATGGTGACTACCAATATGGTGGCCAATGTTTCCAGAATTTACAACTTTTTTTTTTGAGGGATATGTCTTTTTTTATATTTTTTTTTTAGGAATTAGGGATGTTCTAAAACATGTTTTTGGTTAAAAGTATGTTCTCATATATCTGCATTTTCTTCATGTGAGATATCAGTGGCGTAAATCACAACAATCCCTCTATATAGAGAACTTCAAAGCCCAGAAGAGTCTTTTCAAGGTTGAATACCCGGCATTTTATATACATTTACTTTACATTTGGAAATTACAGCTGCATAAAATGATCTCAGCTGAATGCTCCACTTTTCGCATCTATATAGGCTTCAAGGGCTGCACAGAGCCCGTCGTCTCAGAAGTCTTCTTTCTGTGCATTATTTGATCTTTGAGTCTCATGGAAAAAAAGCTTTTATGATGATATCGGCAAAAAGTCTTATTATAGCTCAAAATAGTCTGCGGTATACAAGCATGCCACTCTACGCGGTGGATTATCAGGCCGAATATTTCGCAAGTGTAATACTGCTGCTACCTTGTCCAACCACCGATCTATTGACCCAAACTAGCAAGTATCATAGATCTGTGATGCTGTCAGTTTGGGTCACGACTCTTTAGCACCTTAACACTTGTATTTGTGCCAAGACTTGCAAATATTACGGTCAACTTGTAACCATGATCTCTGCTTTCAACTTGTAACTCTGATCCATGATCTTAAAAAAATCTGAAAAAAAAAAAATTGGTTCAAATTGAGCACTCTAGGGCATCGAGAAAAATAGTAGCCGTGCCCTCAACGGAGTTAATTAGGCATTAAAAGTCTGAAACCTAGCACTACGTTTGACCTTCTTTTCGGAAGTTTCAAGGTTTTAGCTGGTCACAAGAAGGCACAATAGTATAGTAGAGTAAGGTATTGTATCTGGCTAATAAAATATTGGGCACAGTCAGCATAAAGGTCAGAGTGTAGAACTTCTGAAGATGAGAAGAATATGCGGCATTCACCAATTCGGAAAAGTGTAATAGTCCTTTATTCTGTGCTGCGGGACATGGACAAGAGCGTGGCAGGCAGCTAACAGAGGCATGCGGGGAGAAACAGGAGGAACGACAGCTATTTCATGTAACAACAGTTCCACGGGTCCAGGACCTGGTGAACCTCTCCAGCTCTCTGGCTATGGGTCTGCTGGTCCACTACAGGAATTTTATTTTTAATAGACTTTTCCCCAGAAATGACACCTTGGCAATAATGCCTCTGTAATGTCTTGCAATTAAACATGCCAATAATTCTATCTCATACGGGCATGTGATAGGAAACTTGAAGGCATATGGAGGTATAGTAAAGGTCCACACATTTTTGTGGGAACCATATTATGGATGTATACAACAATGTTATGTCTATGGGTATACTAATCCTATGTAGGTCAATGTGAAAAAAGATGCAACATATTGCTTTTGAGCTCTATACCTGGGGTCATGTGGCTTATCATCACTCAGCCTTTCAAAAATCTGTGCCATGCCCACCATTGGGCTGCATTTGGCATTGCCACTCTACCCTATTGACTTAAATACTGAGCTGAGCAGTGGAATAACTAGGTCCATTGGGCCAATTGCAAAATTTGGACCTGGTCTTCCACCTGCATATTAGTCAGATGTATGAACCCTTCTAGTGATCTAGATCCTTTAAAGATATGCATGTAACCATGTAATAATGTTCCTTGTCCTTGCTCCTTCCTGTAATAATTTCCACCATCCTGGACCCCTTCAAGGGATAATTGTCATGGGTGTGCCAGATTTTACAGGCAGTCGCTCTGTATCTGGCTGCAGAAGGTTTCTGCTTTTGGCATTGCAGAGGCCTTTTTAACCCTGCTGTTGTCTTCGGTCAAAAATGACCGACCTTGAACTTCAATATTCTTTAAAATATTCAAGATGCGGCTCTGAAACCCATGGCCGACCGACCCATCCTCATTTAAGTCAATCAACCACAAGTTTCAGAACCGCATCTTGAACACCCCAAAAAATACCAAAGTTCAAAATAGGTCTCCCCAGACCGAAGACAACAGCAGGGTTAATCCTTCTGACTTTTTGGACCCAGTGGCAACCTCCCTCCGGTTCTAATTGACACACCTGGACCTTGGTGTTTATAGACTCTCAGTCTGCTTCAGGCAGTCGCCGGTAATATTCACATTTTCCCTTGTGAAGGCTTGGAGCTATAGCAGTCGGTTTCCTCTCTAGTTCTGTTAGAGGATAATTGGTGTTACCTTTCTGAGTCTGCTCAAGCTATGTGGAATCCTGCTTGTTTGTCTCCCTTCTCTTTAGTGTACAGTGGGACTGACCAGCTCTCATCCCCCTCTTCCCTATTCAGGGCCTAGCTCTAGGGATATACCTGTCTTAGGTTCTTGCTCGGCGATTGGTGTGGAACCAATATAGAGACGGTAGGGGAGGCAGGGTGTTATTTGACATGCCTAGGGGTCTCCACTCCCCCTTTCCCTAGCGTATGGGCTTCTTTCCCTCATGTTGCACTTAGTCTTCCCACACTGTGTGTGACAATAATATCCTCATTCTGGCCCCTTCTAGTAATAATGCTTCTACCTTGGTCCTGGCCCCTTCCAGTAATAATGCTCCCCATCCTGAGCCCATCCAGTGATAATGCTTTCCATCCTGGACTCCATCTTAAAACCTTTCCTGTCCCCCATCCAGGGCTCCTTCTGTTCTTCTCCAGCACATTTTAAAAAGGAGCAAACGATTATTCATACTGTTCCCTGATCCACGATGTGTGGCGTATTCTTCTATAGGTAGCACAGAAGCTGATTTCAATGTGCCAGTATGGGCAGCGCATGACATCACTGCCATGTGTCGCCTGTCACGGGCAAGCCAACATTGGCTGCCGGCATATGATTTCCCTGCAGCTTGTATTGCAGTGCAGGGAGACGGCGGGTCTCTGCGCCACAATACATTTCAGCTGAATGATTTGCATCCGAGGATGCTCATCCAGGTGAAATAGGCACTGGTCTCAGTGGGCCTCCCTCCTGCACAGGCCCGGTCACGATCATTTCTGTTTTTCCAATCCTGGTCAACCCCTTTAGTTCTAAAGATGGTATCCTCATATTGAATCTGTGTAATCCACTTTAAGATTATATATTTTGATCAATACTGTATAGCAATTAGTCATGGATACGGTTAGAGGCCTTGTGTTAGTTGTTATTTTTTAACGTGGATAATTTAGTTTTTTTTATATTTTTTTGTGGAATTTCTTATTTCAAGTACCTGTTTTTATGTAAACGGTGTTATATTTGTACATGTATATTCATGTTTATTATCAGTGGCTATCTCTTAGTAATTTCTGGCATTTTTACTACATACTTTAAATTTGAAATTACATAATGTTTCTAGCATTTTATTATGGGATTTTGATTATATTTTATAAGGGGAGAGGTTAGGTGGTCAATGATTATTTGATTGTAAAGTAAAAAAATAAATAAATAATATTTCCAAGCATTTACAAATTACAAAATGTTGTCAATATAAAACTTAAAAAATAGAACAAAGTATCATAAATAGAGCTACTTGTACTGTATGCATACTCCGGCTACTCTGATGAAACGTGAGGCTTTCTAATAACGCTACTTGTTATCTTGTCCCTTTTGTCCTTTAGATGTGTAAATAATTTAGAACTGGTGCTAAAAAAAAAAATCGGGATGATGTCGGGTATTCAATGTCTAGCCAAAAATAAACCAGTTGTAGATCAGTATTGAGCTGGGATGGTGATTTGCCCATCTGTCCTGCTAATAAAATGCATCATCTGCTTCTGTCTTCGACCTACTGAACACATAACCTTTTAAATAGTATTAGTCAGAAAATCCTCCTGGAAAATATACTATAGCTTTTTTTTTATTTTTTATTTTTTTTTGTGTGTATATATGCCTTTCTATATGTTTTGTGACTTTTTTTTATTTTTTTATTTTCTTATTTGACTTTATCGTTAAGTCCCTAATGGTAAGAAAAGCTATATCCGTTGTTTGGGCATTTAATGTAATCACTAGCGACATCCTCTATCTATAGCAGATGGCCTGAGCCTTTTTAATCAAAACTCAAGACCAATAGTCTCCTTTACTGCAATGTATACTGAGTGACAGCTGGACAGATGGGTGTTACCTCTCTTACCAAAAGTGACTATATTGCTTCCTGATCTCTCTTTTGTGCGTTAAATGGTCTTAATAAATCTATTTATACGGCCACCAGAGTTACGGATCAAACAGTGAAGCAGCATCTTAGCAAAGCTAAAAGCTCGGAGAATATTGAAGAGAAATGCTTTTATTCATTAAGGGCTAATAGAATGTTGTGCATGCAAAAAAAAAGTAATTTTAACAAAAGTACGACATTTTAAGGATGTCTTAAAGGGAACCTGTCACCCCCAAAATCGATAGTGAGGTAAGTTCACCGTCATCAGGGGCTTATCTACAGCATTCTGCAATGCTGTAGATAAGCCGCCTATGTTACCTGAAAGAGGAGAAAAAGAGGTTATATTATACTCACCCAGGGGCGGTCTCGCTGCGGTCTGGTCAAATGGGCGTCTCAGGTCCGCTCCGGCGCCTCCCATCTTCATTCCATGACGTCCTCTTCTGGTCTTCACGCCGCGGCTCCGGCGCAGGTGTACTCTGTCTGCCATGTTGAGGGCAGAGGAAAGTACTGTAGTGCGCAGGCGCCGGAAAGGTCAGAGAGGCCCGGCGCCTACGCACTGCAGTATTTTGCTCTGCCCTCAACAGGGCAGACAAAGTACGCCTGCGCCAGAGCCGCGGCATGAAGACCAGAAGAGGACGTCATGGAATGAAGATGGGAGGCGCCAGAGCGGACCTGAGACACCCATTTGACCAGACCGCAGCGGGACCGCCCCTGGGTGAGTATAATCTAACCTCTTTTTCTCCTCTTTCAGGTTACATCGGGGGCTTATCTACAGCATCCCAGAATTCTGCAGATAAGCCCCTGATGACGGTGAGCTTACCTCACCATCAATTTTGGGGGTGACAGGTTCCCTTTAAACATGGGAAAAAAAACTATTCTTACTGGACAAAATGTAACTTTTCTTTTGCAAAATGTAAAACTTAGAGTAGGAATGTAGCTTTGCTTTATAGATTGGAACACGGGTCTACGAAAAAATAGAATAACATTTTGACTTGTAATATGCAACGGGCCTTCATGAGTGTTACATTTTCTTTCCTAGATGGATAAAAATGTAAGCAGCACTACAAAAAAAAGATGCAAATTATAGGACATTACCAGCCCATGTGGCAACGTTTCGATTCATAATGTGCACCTTTCTTTTATTTATTTGTTTAATTTAAATTGTATTTTTTTCTTGTTTTTTCTTTTAGATAGATAAATAGATTAATATGAGTAGGTAGATATTAGATACATGGATAGATATCAGATAGATGTTAGTTAGATAGAATTTGTAGTTTATTTAGAAATACACATTGGATATACAGTAAGCGACTTAAAATATAATTTAGCCTATTTTCCAGTAAAATGTTGTATATTTTTAACTTATTCTCTATATAGTACAAAAAATCTGATTTCTAAAAAAGATTATATACATTATTAAAAAATAAAATAACATAAAAAAGTATGTATTTTATCTTCCATCAAATTTTTTTTAAGAGGAAAGCATAATGAATGCAATAACTAGACCTGATTGTTCATGTGCAGATTAACTCCCAAGAGCCAAATTTCGTCTGTGGGGTTGGTGGCAGTTCCTGTTACTGAATTTCAGATTGCCTCCAGGAAAATTCTAAGGGAAAAAAAATCTCTAGGGCTTTATGACTTTGGCATGGTAGAGTCTTCCGACAGAATTTGACGAGGAAAAGCTAATTTTAGCTGGACTGGTTAAAAATTAAATCTGAAATGAAATGTGTTGTGAAACAGAAGAACAAAACCTTAAAATATGAAAATACATGCCATATTTTCTCTGCTGTATATACAATGTTGTACTTTATGGAATCATTAATAAAAAAAAATCTCTTGATTTCTTTTTAAGTGATGATTTGATATTTTTATATAAAAATAGAACAAAGAACTTACAATACATAATAATTAAAAATGTATATACAGTATATAAAATGTAAAGAAAAAAACTCCTAGAATACTAACAGAATTCTTAGAAATATCTGAATTAATATTTTTTCAAAATTATTTTGTAAAATAAATTTGATTTTGAATGAAGACGTTTGTACTAAGAATATAATAAATGAAAACTGTATAAAACGTTAAAATCCTTAAAATAAAACAATTTTAAAAATATAAAAGTTTGTCGCAAAAGTTTCTTTTTACAGACAAGAAATGTTTTAATTCATTGCGTATTAAATATTTAAAAATGTTATATTTCCATTGTGTTAACAGTTAAACAGAAGCTAAGGATTAACTACAATTTTCATCTTCTGTTCCATCCTGTTTTCTTTCCGCCCCCCCCCCCCCCCATGAAAAATGCAAAACATTAGATTGTAGAATCCATCTACTTATTAATTCATGTTCTTAATTTCCATTAACCTCATGGGGAGTAAAATAAAACTTAATTGCCCGAATGTTGCTAGTGAGTAAAGAGGTGTCATGTCAAGTTATTATGTCAAACAATGGATACTAATCAAATGAGCTGGAATTTTTAATGTTAAAGCAAACTGTAATTGTAGGAAGAGGAGCCTCATCAGTTTTATAGGTTTTACATGTAAAGGCAAATAAAAAAAAAGTTATAAAATAAACTACTAGTACCTTTCAAACAGCTAAAGTAACTTAGTGACACATTTTCTCACCGGATAAAATGTAGTTAAGTTAATTGATCATAATGCTAACCCCTGTCTAAATGCCCTAAACGAGCCATAGCATAGGGCTGTTAAAAGAGCTACTTTGGCTGAGTTGACTTGGCCATTTATTTAATTGCTTACAGAATATATCTCTCAGCTCACAGTTAACACAAAAATAAACTTTATCACTAGACTCACATCAAGGTCCTCTAACGCAATGTCAAGAGGTAAGAACTCCAAAACTTCTGTCTGCAAGTGGCTGTCTTGTTGGAAAAAAATTCTGGTTTGGCTAAATAGCTTAATGTTTGGACATTAAGAGTTATAGGGTCACTAACAGGTGTCACTTGAGATACAGCTCATGGAGGACAGCTGATTTGCATACCTTTTTTTCCAGGAACATTGGTTCAGTCATCGCTTTGAGTATAGAGAGCGGTGGTTGTAGCCGCACTCTCGGCCCTGGCTGACGCTTGCTCTGCTTTTGGGCTGGCTGTCAGTTAGGGCAGGGGGCACACTTTGCGGTGACTGAGCCAGTGCCAGCGCCACTTCCATGGATGAAATGGGAATGCTGCCGCAGAGAATAAAGTTTCTTTTCTCCCTGCAGCGTTCGGCTAAGTGCAGGCGCCAGGCAGCATAATAACACTATGAACCTGCAGATTGTCCCCATATCTCCAAGTTAATAGCGTTTTTTTTTCTGGTGACAGGTTCCCTTTAAGGATTTTCTGTTATCTTTGGACACAGTTGATTACAAAATGAATTGTGATGGATATCTGGATGGATCTGTGGATTTATTTCTATAGGATTCAAGCCGGTGATTAAATAGACAACATTGCAGTTCCATTAGGATAAAATAAAATGCAAATCCGCTTTCTGTTCACTTAACGTAAAATATCCATATGTCATAAAACTCTAATAGATGTCCGGCCACATGAGAAGAATTGTGGTTCAGTGATTTCATTTTAATTGAAAGGTCTTTCAACACGAAAATGGTCATACCGTTTCGCATTTGTGAAAACATTTTCTTATAGCGATCAGAATATGTTTTGAAATTATGTTTTGAAATTCACCAGATTTGCCAAATTTTTCAAAAACATTCAAGCATTTGCCTCAAATAGATTCACCACGAATCGAAAGTACAGCAAAGTCTCCAATTTCCCCGAAAAGCATATATGACACTACACTTTTTCCTTCACATCCCAGTCTTTTTCACTGCTGTGCTGTCATACACTATCGGCAAATAAGCCTCCTTACCTTGACAAGCCAGAGATGGTATGTCACTCTCCATAAGGAGAAACGATACCCCTTAGACCCCAGTCCAGAGCCTCTCACCTAGCCAAATTAGTTCTCATGCTTCACACTGACGAGGGCCAACAGCCTGAAACACCGTGTCTGCGAATTGAGATACTAATTTGGCTTTTATCCTAAGTCATATTGCATGACTCGTTAAAGAGTTGATTGTGACTTGTAGGATCGCTACTTCCAACAGGTGGCGCTATAGAGTTTAAGTCCTCTTTTTCTCAGAAGAGGCAATTTGCATACTATCTGCACAGTCATTTCAGTGGTTTATAGCTGCATGGCATAATGGTGAAGCCCGCGGGGCCATACCCAAGGTCATGTGAGCCTTCTCTAACTGATGCAATCTTTTGCGGAAAATGTTCAAATTTTCCAGGTTCAGCAAATTCCTAAAGATTCGACAGAGATTCAGTTGGCATCGAATCGATTTGCTCATCTCTAAATCTTTAACTTATTTGGCCCATATTCGATGTGATTCTGGCCTAAAAGATCCCTAATAACTTCCCTCTAAAAACATATCAACCTTTTATTCAAAGATCATTTCCTTAAAGACCTCAACAGCCATCGGCAAGCCACAAATCCAATTTCATGGTATTATCTAGTGTGGTTTCTCTGCTAGGAAGTAATTTGCCTTTAATGGAACTGGTAGCGCTCCTCATTATAATACATTGCTTATGGGAATTTTACCAAGTTAATATATTTAATATTCTGGAACTATGTAAAATGCCTGTAGCCTAAGAGGATATGGAATAGAGCATTGGTTGTATCTCCTAGAGTCAGTTTGTGTGCAAAAACAACAAGACTAAGGGACTCAAATATGGATTTTATAAAAAAATAAAGATATATATCTTCGTACCGTGTTAGCCAGTAGATAGAAAAATATTTAGAATTGAGAGTCCTCAGTGGTTGATGAAGTCTAGTCTTTGCCTGATGAAGAGACCTGTGTAGACTTGAAAGCATGTCGAGGTGAGGAGACTTAAAGCCGCAATGCTCCTCATAGGTGGCACTAGAGTTCTAGTTCTCTTCCTCTCTGAAGAGACAATTTGCATATTTCCCAGAGGAGCATTGCGGCTTTAAGTCTCCTCACCTCGACATGCTTATCATGTCACTCTCTGCAAGGAGAAACGATACTTCTTGGATCCCGGTCAGTTGCCTCTCAATCAGCCAAATCAGATCTCCACTTTGCACTGACGAGGGGCAGTACCCCGAAACACAGTGTCTGCAAATCGAGATTCATGTGACAAGGCTCGTTAAAGGGTCGACATTGACTGTTAGGATTGCTACTTCCAATAGGTGGCACTAGAGTTCTAGTTATCTTCCTCTCTGAAGAGACAATTTGCCTATTTCCCAGAGGAGCATTGCGGCTGTAAGTCTACTCACCTTAACATGCTTATCATGTCACTCTCCGCAAGGAGAAGCGATACTTCTTGGATCCCATATAAAAAAGTGAAAAACTGTAAATATCTTACTGTTACTGAGAAAGCTAGGGGCAACCAATATGGCTGTCATTACACTTCCTATAGCTCTTTCCTGAACATATTGGCTTGACTACCTTGAGCCCACCAGAGAAGATGAAACTGGGGGAATTACCTTTACAAACTTTGCTTAACCTCATGGTTGATGTTGTGACTGATGCCCATTTTCATGTCCTGGACCCCTCTCTGATGTCAAATGTTATGTGTAAAATAGTTATAGCTAATTATGTTTGATACATAACCAGTCCCCAATACTACAATAGAATAAGGATTCCTTTAAAGCTAGATGTCAGCCATTAGAGAGCTCTTCTGCCAGCCATGTTGATTGTCAACCAGCTTATATGAACTTATACAGTTAGGGCCAGAAATATTTGGACAGTGACACAAGTTTTGTTATTTTAGCTGTTTACAAAAACATGTTCAGAAATACAATTATATATATAATATGGGCTGAAAGTGCACACTCCCAGCTGCAATATGATAGTTTCCACATCCAAATCGGAGAAAGGGTTTAGGAATCATAGCTCTGTAATGCATAGCGTCCTCTTTTTCAAGGGACCAAAAGTAATTGGACAATGGACTCTAAGGGCTGCAATTAACTCTGAAAGTGTCTCCCTCGTTAACCTGTAATCAATGAAGTAGTTAAAAGGTCAGGGGTGGATTCCAGGTGTGTGGTTTTGCATTTGGAAGCTGTTGCTGTGAGCAGACAACATGCGGTCAAAGGAACTCTCAATTGAGGTGAAGCAGAACATCCTGAGGCTGAAAAAAAAGAAAAAATCCATCAGAGAGATAGCAGACATGCTTGGAGTAGCAAAATCAACAGTTGGGTACATTCTGAGAAAAAAGGAATTGACTGGTGAGCTTGGGAACTCAAAAAGGCCTGGGCGTCCACGGATGACAAGAGTGGTGGATGATCGCCGCATACTTAATTTGGTGAAGAAGAACCCGTTCACAACATCAACTGAAGTCCAGAACACTCTCAGTGAAGTAGGTGTATCTGTCTCTAAGTCAACAGTAAAGAGAAGACTCCATGACAGTAAATACAAAGGGTTCACATCTAGATGCAAACCATTCATCAATACCAAAAATAGACAGGCCAGAGTTAAATTTGCAGAAAAACACCTCAAGAAGCCAGCTCAGTTCTGGAAAAGTATTCTATGGACAGATGAGACAAAGATCAACCTGTACCAGAATGATGGGAAGAAAAAAGTTTGGAGAAGAAAGGGAACGGCACATGATCCAAGGCACACCACATCCTCTGTAAAACATGGTGGAGGCAACGTGATGGCATGGGCATGCATGGCTTTCAATGGCACTGGGTCACTTGTGTTTATTGATGACATAAGAGCAGACAAGAGTAGCCGGATGAATTCTGAAGTGTACCGGGATATACTTTCAGCCCAGATTCAGCCAAATGCTGCAAAGTTGATTGGATGGCGCTTCATAGTACAGATGGACAATGACCCCAAGCATACAGCCAAAGCTACCCAGGAGTTCATGAGTGCCAAAAAGTGGAACATTCTGCAATGGCCAAGTCAATCTCCAGATCTAAACCCAATTGAGCATGCATTTCACTTGCTCAAATCCAGACTTAAGACGGAAAGACCCACAAACAAGCAAGACCTGAAGGCTGCGGCTGTAAAGGCCTGGCAAAGCATTAAAAAGGACGAAACCCAGCGTTTGGTGATGTCCATGGGTTCCAGACTTAAGGCAGTGATTGCCTCCAAAGGATTTGCAACAAAATATTGAAAATAAAAATATTTTGTTTGGGTTATGTTTATTTGTCCAATTACTTTTGACCTCCTAAAATGTGGAGTGTTTGTAAAGAAATGTGTACAATTCCTACATTTTCTATCAGATATTTTTGTTCAACCCTTCAAATTAAACGTTACAATCTGCACTTGAATTCTGTTGTAGAGGTTTCATTTCAAATCCAATGTGGTGGCATGCAGAGCCCAACTCGCGAAAATTGTGTCACTGTCCAAATATTTCTGGCCCTAACTGTATATACCCAGGTTGTCCATCCATGAAAACATTAAAAAAATGCTAAGAGTTTTATAGCAGAAGTCATACTCACCACGGCACCAATTCTAAGGCTTCCTGGTCTCTCGACAGTCTCTGTAGTTCCATCCAGTAAATGTTTTGTCTTCTACACTTACTATTAATGCAGCTTATTACCGGCTAAGCAGTGACCCACTGTAGCCAGTGATTGTCTGCAGCAGTAAAGAGCTGAAGTGAAATGCCGAGATCGGTTGTTAGGATCCAGGCTTCGGTTAGAGTAACTGTTAGAGTAATTGTATTGCAACTACTAAGGGTAGCAGAGACAGGTAGCAATGTCAGAGAAGTCTGAGGACGGTACACAGGAGTAGCAGGATTGTATGGAGGATAAGCAGGTAACAGCAGCAGGATTGTAATGGAGGATAAGCAAGTAATGAAAAAGCTAGACTAAAGGCTGGGATCTCAATAATCTTACAAGGAGGCAAGTTCAAGGCCAAGTTTAAGTAGGGTGTCCAATCAAGCACAGAGTGAGCCAATCAGGAAAACACAGGGTGTAGCTGACCAGAAACAACAGGTACTGGTATCTGAACTTTCAGGGAGCTGTCATAGAGCTGAATAGCTAAAGGGGAAGAGCTTCTGCCTAGTACACAGGAGTCACCAGTTTCGAGTCCTGACACCACTGAGGCACAAGGAAGCATCAGAAACATAATGACTGGGGATTGGAAAGGGGAACAGTTTATGATGTACACTGCAGTCTGTCAAGGGTTTTGCTAGCACATCACGAAAAGATGTTAAAGTAGAATCTTGAGAAATTGGAGTCTTTAGGAAATAGACTGAAGTTTCCACCCTTACCTCTCTGCAAATTTCACCCTTCTGCCAAATTGTGGCAAACCGATAGTAGGACTCTGAACTTTATACCTTTTCTTCTACTAGCTCCACATTAATGCACTGTTTGTTCAGGCACTAGGACTCTGCTGATTGGACCTTTTATTAATGAGCCAATATTCTGTGTTTGCTTTTTTCTTCATGTAAATTAACGTAATAATTTAACACAACATTGTAATACGGTTTCCAGATCTCGGCTTCATCACCCCGCAGATGGATAACATTCGTCATAGTAATAACATCTTCAGACAAAATGAGGATAAAACAATGTAACAATGTGAATATAGTCATGCAAATGGAACACGACAATAAATATAGTACTTGCAAGGGGCATATACATCCAAATCCATTGTGATCCCCAATGGGGACAGTGATGATGACTAGGCTTGAGCGAAACGGATCGGACAAATTCAAAAGTCATGAAACCCGACCCGATCCTAGTGTGGGATCGGCCATGCGGTCGGCGATCTTCGCGCCAAAGTCGCGTATCGTATGACGCGTTTGGTGCCATTTTTTCAGCCAATGAAGGAGCGTGGACAGAGTGATGACATAGGTCTTAGGGGCGTGCACGCCTATCGCCATATTCTCGCTTGTGCGCTGTAGCGATTTGCAATGTGTAACACCAGCTTTTCTGTTCAGGGATGGAGTGGAGAGAGAGAGAGATTGAGATTTCCCATTGACTTTGCATTGGGTTTCGTGTTTTGGTCGATCCCCGACTTTTCGCGATAATCGGCCGATTTCACTCGACTCGACTTTTGAGATAGTCGGGTTTCGCGAAACCCGGCTCGACCCTAAAAAAGTAAAAGTCGCTCAACCCTAATGATGACGTCTGTACAGCACTGTATGCCTGAAAAAGATGATGGTCTGTGAAAGAAGTGGTTAATTTCTGTTCTGAATAAAATAGAAGAAAATAGTATTATGCAAGAATGGCCTATGTTCCAGTTATCATCTGCCTACATGCCGATATCCACATGGCCGTTGGTCAGTTTTAGATTACCAGAAATTGTCAAAGACATGTTGTTGTTTTCAATATGGTCTGTAGCCACCCAGAAATTCTATGTGTTCAGCCAAGTTTTCTTGAGAACTTTATCTTTTGAACCAGAACACATTGACATGCTGGCAATAGATTAAGCTCATAAAATCAATGACAAAAGGATAAGTTTTTTTTTAACTTTTGTTTTTTTCTTCCCCTTCGTCCAAGATCCATAACTTTTTATTTTTCTGGAGTTAACGTGAACGTGTCAGCAGGATTTTGCTAAGTAATCCAGAGGTATTGTCATGTTGGCAGTGTTACACTGGTTAAAATAATACTTGAAGTAAAGAATTCCGTCTTGTGGTTCTTGTGTAATCAGTATTACAAGTTTTCAGTTAGATGCCCATGCTCCAGGCTGAGACTGCAGGCAGAGTCTTATCTTCCTGCACTAAGTTAGAGAAACCAAGGAAAGACTGGCCCACAGGCTACCCCGAAGTTCAAACAGTCTGTCTCTATGATGAGGAACATGTTTGTGCTTCGGGTGGCCACAATTTTACCAAATTTCATGGTGACATTGTTTTGCGATGAAGCGCTAGACTTAGGTAGTGTTTCACTAAATATCATCCTGTCCTTTGGGTTTTGTAGATTTCTATTCTCTTCCCACCCATCTGTTCTTGGTTTGGTTGGGTAACGAACCGGCAAGCCCTGCATGTGCTGCGGCTGTCAAACAGCCGTGAGAGGTGCAGCTGTGGGGACTCAAACATATTTTTCCAGCCCGCCGAAGTCAATCGGTTAGCACACAAGCATGCTTGGATAACACCTTATTTGAGCATGTTCGCTCATCATTATAGGTCACCAATATCATATCGGTACGGCTGCTAGTTGGAAATGTTGAGTTGCGGCGCTGTCAACTGTATAATGTGACCGGATACTACACATCCACCCGACTATTGCATTCAATGGGGGTCAGTTATGCAGTACCGAGCTTTGGCCACTGTAGTTGACGGAGCTGGGCAGCACCATAAATGAGCACTTTCACCAGAAAAACAGCTGATTGGTGAGAGTGCCGGAAGGCCACTCCCACCGCTCAGATATTACTAACCTTTCCTAAGGATAGACCATAAATATAAAAGTCCCAGACAACTCCCTTTTAACAAATTAATGATGGAAAAGGATATGACATTAATATGAAACTAGTTTGCCCGTGCAAAATTTTCTCACATTGGTTGTCGGGGGCGCAGGCAATTTCAGGAAAATCAAGCTGGTCAAATGTAAATGCATTTAATGAGATGATGAACACAGAGAGGTATTTATATATGTAGATTGGTAATACAATAAATTGGTTTGATAAGTAGAGGCTAAAAAAATGTTTTGAAGTTGTGGTGCCACCTGCAGGTTATTGTTTTTTTCTGCAGGTTTCTGAAAATGAATGTTTAAACTGTTTTTATTGATTAAATTGTGAATGTGTGGTTTGTTTGTGTCTTTTCTTGCTTAAAGGGGCAAGTTTACCTTTCAAATAGTGTATTATTTGTGTGTGTGTGGGGCAAAGTAATCACCGAAAAAGCAGCGCATGTTTACAAATGTGTTTGCATATGTGACTCACCATTTGTGTGTGTGGGTGAAGTAATCACCGAAAAAGCAGTGCATGTTTACAAATGTGTTTGCATATGTGACTCACCATTTGTGTGTGTGGGTGAAGTAATCACTGAAAAAGCAGTGCATGTTTACAAATGTGTTTGCATATGTGACTCACCATTTGTGTGTGTGGGCGAAGTAATCACTGAAAAAGCTGGGCATGTTTACAAATGTGTTTGCATATGTGACCTCCACCTGCAGTGGAGTGTGCAATCTTCCAATGTCCTTGAAATCGGCTGGGCAAGGAGTTCAACAAGCTGGAAAGCCCCCAAGGCAAATGTTAGGATTTGTTTGTGATGTCTGTGATTTTTTTTTTCTGTGCTATGTTGTGTATTAATATGTGATTCTTCAGAATTTCTTTTAGTCTTTACCTGATGAAGAGACCTGAGTAGTCTCGAAAGCTTGCAATTCGTTACCATCTTTTCAGTTAGCCATTTAAAGGTATCAACCACTGAGGACTCTCAATTCTAAATATTTTTGTGATGTCTGTAAGCTGCTTTGTGGTAGTGTGGTGCCACCTGCAGGTCATTTTTCCTTACTGCAGGTTTATGAAAATTAATTTTTTAAGTGTATTTTGTGATCACATCGTGGATGTGTGGTTTATTTGGCTATTTTCTTGCTAAAGGGGGCAAGTTTACCTTTCAAATGGTGTATCATTTGTGTGTGTGGGTGCAGTATGAACGTAGATACAAAATAATCACCAAAAAAGTGTTTAGAAATAATATAAAAGGATTAACGATAAAAAAAAAAAAAAAAATTACAATTAAAAAATAGTATTTTTTTAAATAATGCCCAATAATAATAAAATAATATAATGCAAAAATAATGATTGATAGCAAAAACAACAATAATAATTTAGAATAATAAATAAAATGCATGATATATTATTACCTTAATGGAGAACACATGTAACATTCCTATAAGTTATCTATCACGGTATTAGAAAATCACCGCCGGCAGCCGGGGTAGACAGTGAGTGATAATGACACATGACCATTTGATGAACAGTACTTTGCAGAGAAAATATTTTTCAGGATAAATGGTCTATAATCTAAAATTATTCTCAGCAGCATAATGGGAAACTTTGCATTTATGGAGAGCAGAGCCTCCCAGACAGTGTAAAGCAGTAGATCAGACGAGGAGGACACATTAGCCTGTAAGTACATTGTGCACAGCTTAGCCGGCCGAGATCTGGTCTTAGTGATATATGTTCCTTCCTCTTGTAAATGGAATATTTAGTGATGGTAAGAAAAGCACCCATCTGCTGCATGTATAATGCTTCTCTACTCTGCAAATGTCAATTCATGCTTCAAGGGTTATTAGATACCAAACTCCGATTATGGTGGAATACATGCAGAGATTGAGGATGCTTAAAAAAAAATCAGACCTTTACTTTGATGTTTGGGATAAATCTTCAAGTAATAAAAAAAAAATAGAACAAATGAAAGATAAATAAAAATGAGCAAAAAAATAAAAAATAACCCATTCCTTCAAATATGGTGGAGTATGCGGGCAATAAATGTTAGATCTGTGAAATAAGAATGAAAAAAAAAATAAATAAAAAGAAAGTTGAAACAAAGGATAAAATATAAACAAAGATAAAGTGAGAGCTGGCTTCATATTTTTGAATGGGACATAAAGAAATGGAATGTTGAGCTGAATGTCTGCTATGTTTGGCTTGCGATTATTTCACTTCCTGAGACCTCTGAACCCAATAGTGAAGCTGTTGTCTATGATGAAACCATTTTTATTAGATAAATGCACATAATTAACATGTAAACATCTTTGCCAACTTTCTCAGAACATCTGGGAGGCTCCGAGAAAAGAAAAGACCAGATAAAGATCTCACATAGTTGGCAAATATCTCACAGACAAAAGTATTTTTCCGGTTTTCTGTATGCGATATTGGGATGCGTGGAATGGGCTTTCCTAGGGTCACGACATGAAAAAAATGGCATGGAGACCAGTAAAAATTTGCCACCCTCTGAATTTCCCTTGACGGCCAAGATTGTATATTTTTCATTAACAGGTCTCTTTGTACTACTGCTACTTATTAGTGATGAGCGAGTATACTCGTTGCTCGGGTTTTCCAGAGCACGCTTGGATGGTCTCCGACTATTTATGACTGCTCGGAGATTTAGTTTTCCTTGCCGCAGCTGCATGATTTACAGCTACTAGCCAGCCTGAGTACAGGTGGGGATTCCCTAGCAACCAGGCAACCCCCACATGTACTCAGCCTGGCTAGTAGCTGTAAATCATGCAGCTATGTCAACAAAAACTAAATCTCCGAGTCATCACAAATACTCAGAGGACCACCCGAGCGTGCTCTGGAAAACCCGAGCAACCAGTATACTCGCTCATCACTACTACTTATAGGTTTAATTTATATTTTGTCAAACTGTGGCAAAGCTGTAGAAATCCATTACTATATGACATGGTCCCTCTGACCTAGTGCAAGGCTTATGTAAACGTCAGTCTTCTCTTCACTGACCCTCTCATTCTATGCATGATCCTCTGCTGTTAGATTAGACAATGTTGTTGGGCCTAAAGGTGGGAAACTTAGCTCCACTGCATTAAAAGAAAACCATAGTCAGAAAATTACCTATTATTTAAATATATATTTTTGTTAAATGTATTTTTTTTAAAAAATGATTAAAAAATGGCGATGTTTTGTTTTATTTTTAAATTGTCACAATCTTTGTTTAAAAAAAATGAGTACATTTGCATTTTTTCAGCCTGACCACCTGGACTGTTTCAGATTCCTCCTGTCCATTCAGTAAACGTTTTCAGCAGTTTCTTTATCATCAGAGGCAGGATTATAATGACAAGTGTAACACCTCTATACACTGCTGATATCCCAGGATCCATCATTCACAATAGGTGATGTCACAGCTCACCTCCTCCTGTACAATGACTGATAACACCTCTATATACAGTAGATAACACAGGATCCACCATTCACAATAGGTGATATCACAGCTCACCTCCTCCTCCTGTACAATGACTGATAACACCTCTATATACAGTAGATAACACAGGATCCACCATTCACAATAGGTGATATCACAGCTCACCTCCTCCTCCTGTACAATGACTGAAAACACCTCTATATACAGTAGATAACACAGGATCCACCATTCACAATAGTTGGTGTCACAGCTCACCTTCTCCTCCTGCACAATGACTGATAACACCTCTATATACAGTAGATAACACAGGATCCACCATTCACAATAGGTTATGTCACAGCTCACCTCCTCCTCCTGCACAATGACTGATAACACCTCTATATACAGTAGATAACACAGGATCCACCATTCACATTAGGTCATGTCACAGCTCACTTCCTCCTCCTGTACAATGACTGATAAGATAACACCTCTATATACAGCAGATAACACAAAATTTACCAATCACAATAGGTGTCACGAATCATTAAGGTATTCATGGCAGCTCTGGGTCTGCTGTAATTTAAATGTTGCATTTGCTTTTGTTCCAGCAAGAGTTAATGTCTGTCTCTTGCTTGCTGTTCTTTTAGTCTGGTCAGCTGATGTTAGTTGGTAACCACTCCCACTTTCCTTTAAATGGTCACATGACCCACCAGCTGATCGTTGGTAGTAGAGTTCTTCTATGCAGGCCAGTTAGGGGTGTGGAGCTCACCTGTGACGGTGGTGTTGGTGCTGTGGGAGTTCTGTTATTGTGGTGCCACTTTCTCTGCTGCTTTAGAGCTTAGTAGCAGAGCCGGAGATGAGTATTTCCCTTTTTGTCTGCCCCATGTTTGTCTCTTCCCCTGTGTGTTACCTTCTGCAATGGTGAGGCTAGCGTACTTGCCAGTCAGTGCACTAGCCAGGGTTCATAGATGTGACAGTCAGAGACTAGCATGTGACGGCGGCGGGGGGAAGCACTCGCTTAGGGCGTTAGGGAAGCTAAGGGACAGGCATAGATTGGTGTTTGGAGGTGTCCCATCTCTTGCTCCATACCGTTAGGGCCTTCCTCTCCCTTTTCCATCCCATTGAATTTATTTGCTGTGTTGACCAGTGTCTATGCGTGACTATAAGGGATGTCACGCTCCCCTCTTTTCACAATGACCTTTGCACACGCTCATTAGATTCCTTAATGCTAAAGATGGGGTCGGTGTGTTAGGTATCGAGTTCCCGCCGCTGGACAGGGGGGATCTCAAACCACCTCCGCTGCGGTCTCCCATTCTTCTCCAGCCGCAGTGGAGTCTGCTCAGCAGAGACGTCGGTCCCAGTGTCTGGCTCGGGCAGATACTCTGCGCTTGGTTGCTGCTACTCTTCCAGGAACAGCTGTTGTAGCCAGTACTGGTCAGTGGCGAGCAGACGTCTCTGGGACTAAGTCCTGCTTTTCCCCTTCTGAGCATGCCCAAAGGAAGACTTCTCATTGGAGGTCGGGGGTCACACGATCAGGTCCTGTAGCAACTCCCATTGGTCCTCCAGAAAGGTCCTTGTCTGCTGCAGTTATAAAAGGTTTGCATGGCAACATGGCCATGCGCTAGTATCAGCTTATGTTATGAGCTTTGCTATTTGGTGGTCATGTCTGCTTGTGGTCAGGTTCGGCTGAAATAAACCCCTAGAATACCGAGGTATTGTGTGTTTGAATTCAGAGCAGGCGTATAGCCACTAGAATTCCCCCGCTCCACCGGAGAGGAGTTGTTTGTGTGTTTAGCTGACTGCATGACCACTAATTGCTTTCTGCTCTGTTAGGTAGCTGTGATCCTCTGTGAGGTTAACAGGGCACAGCGTTTTCCTATCTAGGTGACTCTGTGAAGTAACAGAATTAGCTTATACCGCCATATAGTGCCGCCAATTGCTAGCAGCAGGTTCCTCTCCTGTACGGTGGACCCCGGGCTGCGAACGCACCTTTAATAACATATATATATATATTTGGTGTATTCCGCCAGCCCTAACACGGTGTCTGACCATTAACGTACATGTGCATTTCCTGAAACCACAGGAAGTTAGTTTCTTAAATACCCTAGTGGCCGGTGTGAGAATAGCAAGATTTTTTATTTACTAGGATTATTATTTATTTGGTTCCTATTTGACTAGGATTGTGATATGAAAAAAAGACATTGTCAAAAATATTTTAAAAATACATTTAACCCAAAAACCAGATTTAAAGAAATAATTTTCTGACTATAGCTTCCCTTTAAACACACGGAGCTGTAGAATTGGAGCATCCGCATCATTTTACTGGGGCCTATTGTTTTTCTACTGTATATGTTGGGCATAATAATTCCCTGCTGTATGTCTCCGTGAGGAGAGATCTGCTTAGTGCAGGGATTTCGAGGATTATTTCATTTAATTATTTGCAAT
Organism: Ranitomeya imitator; assembly: GCF_032444005.1. Classification (NCBI taxonomy): domain Eukaryota; kingdom Metazoa; phylum Chordata; class Amphibia; order Anura; family Dendrobatidae; genus Ranitomeya; species Ranitomeya imitator. The sequence continues at coordinate 24,414,639 of NC_091287.1, forward strand.
AGATTCAATTATCAGCCAGAGATAAGCACATTTGCTCCATTTTATTCCTCTTATTAAACCAAACAGGGGTCAAAGGTTTTGCTTCTAATATCCATCCATGCTGTAGCTCGAGCAAATGTAGCACATGAAAAAGAAAACAATAAACAACCGCTTACATACACCATCAATACACACAAATACGGTAGTTTTTGTGTTTAGATTTTTCTCTCTGGTGCAAATGATAAGAAAGCCTAGTGAGAATAACAGTAATGATATGTGTTGTGTATGTATATACTGTGACAAAGTCATTGGTAAAGTGCTGAGTGGGAGATATGTGTCACTAAGCATAATGGCGTCAGTGATATAAAACCCAGAGTTCTTTCCTCCAGCACACTAAGTGCCGTGAGGGGTTAAGTTGACTTATATAATGGGCTGGCTTTAAGTGGACATCTATAGAGCGGGTGGGAGGATGTCCACCTTTTCTCCACCTCAGGGTGTGGTCTGGGGCTTAAGTAGCTGGACTCCAGAAGCAGTCTTGGTTCAGCAGGGCTGGAGAGAGGATCTCCAGAGGTTTGTGTCCTGAGGAGGAAAGACTGAACCTGTGTTGCTCCAGAGCGGGCAACTCCCCGTAAATGTATGGACTGTGTACAGCATTTTTGTCTTCTTTGTTGCTTTCCTGTTTTTGCTGAAGGGCTGTAGTTTACATTCCCCTTCTTGTTGGTTTCTGCTGCCATATAATAAAACATTCGATGATTTAAAGAGACAGTTTTCTACCTCCTTGTACCGATGAGTGAATTGAACTATCACTATGTATATATATATATATATATATATATACATACATACAGAATAGTTTTATTTATTATTAAGCTACATATATATATACTAGATGGTGGCCCGATTCTAACGCATTGGGTATTCTAGAATATGCATGTCCACGTAGTATATTGCCCAGTCACGTAGTATATTGCCCGGTCGCGTAGTATATTGCCCAGCCACATAGTATATTGCACAGCCCACATAGTATATTGCCCAGCCACGTAGTATATTGCACAGCCACATAGTATATTGCCCAGCCACGTAGTATATTGCCCAGTCACATAGTATATTGCCCGGTCGCGTAGTATATTGCCCAGCCACGTAGTATATTTCACAGCCCACGTAGTATATTGCCCAGCCACGTAGTATATTGCACAGCCACGTATATTGGCCAGCCACGTAGTATATTGCCCCGCCACGTAGTATATTGCCCAGCCACGTAATATATTGCCCAGCCACGTAGTATATTGCCCCGCCACGTAGTATATTGGCCAGTCACGTAGTATATTGTCCCGCCACGTAGTATATTGCCCACCCACGTAGTATATTGCCCAGTCACGTAGTATATTGCACAGTCACATAGTATATTGCCCAGCCATGTAGTATATTGGCCAGCCACGTAGTATATTGCCCAGTCACGTAGTATATTGCCCAGCCACGTAGTATATTGCCCAGTCACGTACTATATTGCACCCAGCCACGTAGTATGTTGCCCAGCCACGTAGTATATTGCCCAGTCATGTAGTATATTGCACAGCGACGAAGTATACAGCACAGAGTCACGTAGTATATTGCCCAGCCACGTAGTATATTGCCCCACCACGTAGTATATTGGCCAGTCATGTAGTATATTGTCCCGCCACGTAGTATATTGCCCAGTGACGTAGTATCTTGCCCAGCCACGTAGTATATTGCCCAGCCACGTACTATATTGCGCCCAGCCATGTAGTATATTGCCCAGTCACGAACTATATTGCGCCCAGCCATGTAGTATATTGCACAGCCCACGTAGTATATTGCCCAGCCACGTAGTATATTCCACAGCCACATAGTATATTGCCCAGCCACGTAGTATATTGCCCAGTCACGTAGTATATTGCCCGGTCGCGTAGTATATTGCCCAGCCACGTAGTATATTTCACAGCCCACGTAGTATATTGTCCCGCCACGTAGTATATTGTCCCGCCACGTAGTATATTGCCCAATGACGTAGTATCTTGCCCAGCCACGTAGTATATTGCCCAGCCACGTACTATATTGCGCCCAGCCATGTAGTATATTGCCCAGTCACGAACTATATTGCGCCCAGTCATGTAGTATATTGCCCAGCCACGTAGTATATTGCCCAGTCATTTAGTATATTGCACAGCGACGGAGTATACAGCACAGAGCCACGTAGTATATTGCCCAGCCACGTAGTATATTGCCCAATCACGTAGTATATTGCCCAGTCATGTAGTATATTGCACAGCGACAAAGTATACAGCACAGAGCCACGGAGAATATTGCACAGCGACGGAGTATATTGCACAGCCTCGTAGTATATTGCACAGCCACGTAGTATATTGCACAGTGATGGAGTATACAGCACAGAGCCACGTAGTATAGAGACTTAAAATAAAAATAAACATATACTCACCTTCCGAAGGCCCGTTGAAGTCCTGCTATATTCACCATCCGCCGCCTTTCCCGCTCCTCGGGACGCTCCGGTGACCGCTCCATTGCAAGCGGCAACTTCCGGTCCCAGGGCAGGTATGAGCGAAGGACCTGTGATGACGTCGAGGTCACATGACCGTGACGTCATGGCAGGTCCTTGTCGCATACAATCCTTGCCACCGGAACCTGCCGCTTGCATGGAGCGGTCATAGGAGCGTCCCGAGGAGCGGGAAAGGCGGCGGATGGTGAGTATAGCAGGTTTTTGTTTTTTATTATTATTTTTAACATTACCTATTTTTACTATTGATGCTGCATAGGCAGCATCAATAGTAAATAGTTGGGGACACACAGGGTTAATAGCAGCGGTAACGGAGTGCGTTACCCGTGTCATAATGCGGTCCGTTACCGCCGGCATTAACCCTGTGTGAGCGGTGACTGGAGGGGATTACGGAGCGGGCGCCGGGCACTGAGTGCAGGGGAGTAGGGGAGGGACTAATCGGACTGTGCCCGTCGCTGATTGGTCGTGGCAGCCATGACAGGCAGCTGCCGCGACCAATCAGTGACGCGGGATTTCCGGGACAGAAAGACGGAAGTACCCCTTAGACAATTATATATATAGATATATATAGAGAGATATATATATGTATCAATAATAAAAACGCAAAAAAATAAAAAAACAATAAAATAATTAAAATGAAATAATTTCTGTAAATGTAAGTATTTGAGATGACTTCTTACCTTGCTCAGTATTTCTACCCTCCCTTCCCATTCACGAGTAGAACATTCTTTATTTAGGGTCTGTAACCTTTGTGCCACCGATTTCTTGGCTTGTGACCATCACAAATTTTGCTGCTAGTCATAGAGAAGATTGTATTGCATTGTTATTATCTCACTTTTGACTTGTTATGTTGTCATTGTGTTTTGGTTTTATTTGAGTACTATATGGCGGTATTCCTATTGTATTGCTTTTTTACTACGGAATATTATCTTTGCAGTGCATTATATGGGTGGCACTGTACAGTATTATTATTTATGTCACTGTATAAAAGTGTATGACCAGGGTGTATGGCGCTAATAATTATTGTAGGTAATGTACGGTACCGTTATATCAACGCTGTGGCTGGTTGGCACCTGGGCTCACGTGTGATGCCAAATAAACACCTCCTGACCTTCCAGGTATCACCCCTGCTGTCATGTGCCGTACGCTATAGCTGCCACAGTCGGATTTCATTTTTGGCGCACATAGGACTTAAGTCTCAGGAGACTGGTACCTTAAGAACTATGGAAGGGGTCATAATGACCCCTTGCCATTATTTTGTTCTTCAATGTTTTATTCAGTTTTTTTACTATTTACCCTCCATGTACTGTGACTTTTATTTATTTTTTATTTTCTTTACAATATGTGTTGCAATCTACAAAATATATATATTTTCGGTTGTATAAAAACAATTGTATCTGTTCTAAAAAATATACATATTTTAATAAGCGGCATAACTGGAAGCCCAATGCAAAATCTCCCAGCAGGACCCCCAAATATCAAGGAGCTTTAATATGCCCTCCCCCCGACTATGACACCAATTTCTGCACCCACTACCCTTATGCCCCATGGTTTTAACAACAAATTGTGTGGAAATTGTGAAATTGAGGCTTTTTAAAAAAAAAATATCTAGAATCATCAAGGTGGGATTATTTGAAAACGTTATTGCAGTATTAAAGGCAGGAGCTAGATTGCAGTAGTATATTGAATGTACACTATGTGACAATATCGTCTTGGCACTATATGTCAGTATTATGTGTGCTACAAATATAAAAGAAGTGCGGAGGCTCCTACCACCCTTACTGTGGCCAGTATTCCTGTAAACTGCGGCAGTACTATGTAACATCTACATTGTGCGGTAGTATTGCTTTGGCACTATTTCTCAGTATTATGTGTGCGATGTTCTGCTCTGGTTGTTGCTCGGGGTCACATCTATAATATAACGCTGGGAGCGTCACTCTGTCCGAAGCCTCTATAGACTGCGCAAGCGCCGGCGCAGTCTGAGCCTCACAGAGCGACGCTCCCGGGAGATCGCGGTGTGCGTTCACACTGAACGCACACCGCGATCTCCACCGCAGAAGCAGGGACCGCCAGGAGGGTGAGTATCTGCCTATAGTCACCTGTCCCCGTTACATCGCTGAGCGGCGCCATCTTCCCGGTCTTCGGCCTGTGACCTTCAGTTCAGAGGGCGCCGCCCTCTGACTGAACAGTCACAGCCAGGAGACCGGGAAGATGGCGGCGCTCAGCGATGGAACGCCGGACAGGTGAGTATAGTAAGTGCTGGGGGGCCTGAGCTGGCGGCGATACCGGCACCTGACCCCCACAGCGCGCCGGTGTCCCCGCCTGCTCAGGCCCCCCAGCACTCGGCGCCGAGCGGGTCAGAGGCAGTATGGGGAAGCAGGATGGAGCAGCACATAAGGATGGGGACGCAGGATGGAGCAGCACATAAGGATGGGGACGCAGGATGGAGCAGCACATAAGGATGGGGACGCAGGATGGAGCAGCACATAAGGATGGGGACGCAGGATGGAGCAGCACATAAGGATGGGGACGCAGGATGGAGCAGCACATAAGGATGGGGACGCAGGATGGAGCAGCACATAAGGATGGGGACGCAGGATGGAGCAGCACATAAGGATGGGGACGCAGGATGGAGCAGCACATAAGGATGGGGACGCAGGATGGAGCAGCACATAAGGATGGGGACGCAGGATGGAGCAGCACATAAGGATGGGGACGCAGGATGGAGCAGCACATAAGGATGGGGAAGCAGGATGGAGCAGGACATAAGGATGGGGAAGCAGGATGGAGCAGGACATAAGGATGGGGACGCAGGAAGGAGCAGCACATAAGGATGGGGACGCAGGAAGGAGCAGCACATAAGGATGGGGACGCAGGATGGAGCAGCACATAAGGATGGGGAAGCAGGATGGAGCAGCACATAAGGATGGGGACGCAGGATGGAGCAGCACATAACAGTATGGGGACGCAGGATGGAGCAGCACATAACAGTATGGGGACGCAGGATGGAGCAGCACATAAGGATGGGGACGCAGGATGGAGCAGCACATAAGGATGGGGACGCAGGATGGAGCAGCACATAACAGTATGGGGACGCAGGATGGAGCAGCACATAAGGATGGGGACGCAGGATGGAGCAGGACATAAGGATGGGGACGCAGGATGGAGCAGCACATAAGGATGGGGACGCAGGATGGAGCAGCACATAAGGATGGGGACGCAGGATGCAGCAGCACATAAGGATGGTGACGCAGGATGCAGCAGCACATAAGGATGGGGACGCAGGATGGAGCAGCACATAACAGTATGGGGACGCAGGATGGAGCAGCACATAAGGATGGGGACGCAGGATGGAGCAGCACATAAGGATGGGGACGCAGGATGGAGCAGCACATAAGGATGGGGACGCAGGATGGAGCAGCACATAAGGATGGGGACGCAGGATGGAGCAGCACATAAGGATGGGGACGCAGGATGGAGCAGCACATAAGGATGGGGACGCAGGATGGAGCAGCACATAAGGATGGGGACGCAGGATGGAGCAGCACATAAGGATGGGGACGCAGGATGGAGCAGCACATAAGGATGGGGACGCAGGATGGAGCAGCACATAAGGATGGGGACGCAGGATGGAGCAGCACATAAGGATGGGGACGCAGGATGGGAGCAGCACATAAGGATGGGGACGCAGGATGGAGCAGCACATAAGGATGGGGACGCAGGATGGAGCAGCACATAAGGATGGGGACGCAGGATGCAGCATGAACATAAGGATGGGGACGCAGGATGCAGCAGCACATAAGGATGGGGACGCAGGATGGAGCAGCACATAACAGGATGGGGACGCAGGATGGAGCAGCACATAAGGATGGGGACGCAGGATGGAGCAGCACATAACAGGATGGGGACGCAGGATGGAGCAGCACATAAGGATGGGGACGCAGGATGGAGCAGCACATAAGGATGGGGACGCAGGATGGAGCAGCACATAAGGATGGGGACGCAGGATGGAGCAGCACATAAGGATGGGGACGCAGGATGGGAGCAGCACATAAGGATGGGGATGCAGGATGGAGCAGCACATAGGGATGGGGACGCAGGATGGAGCAGCACATAACAGGATGGGGACGCAGGATGGAGCAGCACATAAGGATGGGGACGCAGGATGGAGCAGCACATAAGGATGGGGACGCAGGATGGAGCAGCACATAAGGATGGGGACGCAGGATGGAGCAGCACATAACAGGATGGGGACGCAGGATGGAGCAGCACATAAGGATGGGGACGCAGGATGGGAGCAGCACATAAGGATGGGGACGCAGGATGGAGCAGCACATAACAAGATGGGGACGCAGGATGGAGCAGCACATAAGGATGGGGACGCAGGATGGGAGCAGCACATAAGGATGGGGACGCAGGATGGAGCAGCACATAAGGATGGGGACGCAGGATGGAGCAGCACATAAGGATGGGGACGCAAGATGCAGCATGAACATAAGGATGGGGACGCAGGATGCAGCATGAACATAAGGATGGGGACGCAGGATGCAGCATGAACATAAGGATGGGGACGCAGGATGCAGCAGCACATAAGGATGGGGACGCAGGATGCAGCATGAACATAAGGATGGGGACGCAGGATGGGAGCAGCACATAAGGATGGGGACGCAGGATGCAGCAGCACATAAGGATGGGGACGCAGGATGCAGCATGAACATAAGGATGGGGACGCAGGATGCAGCATGAACATAAGGATGGGGACGCAGGATGCAGCATGAACATAAGGATGGGGACGCAGGATGCAGCAGCACATAAGGATGGGGACGCAGGATGCAGCATGAACATAAGGATGGGGACGCAGGATGGGAGCAGCACATAAGGATGGGGACGCAGGATGCAGCAGTACATAAGGATGGGGACGCAGGATGCAGCATGAACATAAGGATGGGGACGCAGGATGCAGCATGAACATAAGGATGGGGACGCAGGATGCAGCATGAACATAAGGATGGGGACGCAGGATGGGAGCAGCACATAAGGATGGGGACGCAGGATGCAGCAGCACATAAGGATGGGGACGCAGGATGGAGCAGCACATAAGGATGGGGACGCAGGATGGAGCAGCACATAAGAATGGGGATGCAGCATGAACATAAGGATGGGGACGCAGGATGCAGCATGAACATAAGGATGGGGACGCAAGATGCAGCATGAACATAAGGATGGGGACGCAGGATGCAGCAGCACATAAGGATGGGGACGCAGGATGCAGCAGTACATAAGGATGGGGACGCAGGATGCAACAGCACATAAGGATGGGGACGCAGGATCGAGCAGCACATAAGGATGGGGACGCAGGATGCAGCAGCACATAAGGATGGGGACGCAGGATGCAGCAGCACATAAGGATGGGGACGCAGGATGCAGCATGAACATAAGGATGGGGACGCAGGATGCAGCAGCACATAAGGATGGGGACGCAGGATGCAGCAGCACATAAGGATGGGGACGCAGGATGGAGCAGCACATAAGGATGGGGACGCAGGATGCAGCAGCACATAAGGATGGGGACGCAGGATGGAGCAGCACATAACAGGATGGGGACGCAGGATGGAGCAGCACATAACAGGATGGGGACGCAGGATGGAGCATGAACATAAGGATGGGGACGCAGGATGCAGCAGCACATAAGGATGGGGACGCAGGATGCAGCAGCACATAAGGATGGGGACGCAGGATGGAGCAGCACATAAGGATGGGGACGCAGGATGGGAGCAGCACATAAGGATGGGGACGCAGGATGGAGCAGCACATAAGGATGGGGACGCAGGATGCAGCAGCACATAAGGATGGGGACGCAGGATGGAGCAGCACATAAGGATGGGGACGCAGGATGGGAGCAGCACATAAGGATGGGGACGCAGGATGGAGCAGCACATAAGGATGGGGACGCAGGATGCAGCAGCACATAAGGATGGGGACGCAGGATGCAGCAGCACATAAGGATGGGGACGCAGGATGGAGCAGCGCATGACAGGATGGGGACGCATGATGGAGCAGCGCATGACAGGATGGGGACGCAGGATGCAGCAGCACATGACAGGATGGGGACGCAGGATGGGAGCAGCGCATCACAGGATGGGAGCAGCGCATCACAGGATGGGGACGCAGGATGGGAGCAGCGCATAAGAATGGGCATGCAGCATGAACATAAGGATGGGGACGCAGGATGCAGCATGAACATAAGGATGGGGACGCAAGATGCAGCATGAACATAAGGATGGGGACGCAGGATGCAGCAGCACATAAGGATGGGGACGCAGGATGCAGCAGTACATAAGGATGGGGACGCAGGATGGAGCAGCACATAAGAATGGGGATGCAGCATGAACATAAGGATGGGGACGCAGGATGCAGCATGAACATAAGGATGGGGACGCAAGATGCAGCATGAACATAAGGATGGGGACGCAGGATGCAGCAGCACATAAGGATGGGGACGCAGGATGCAGCAGTACATAAGGATGGGGACGCAGGATGCAGCAGCACATAAGGATGGGGACGCAGGATCGAGCAGCACATAAGGATGGGGACGCAGGATGCAGCAGCACATAAGGATGGGGACGCAGGATGCAGCAGCACATAAGGATGGGGACGCAGGATGCAGCATGAACATAAGGATGGGGACGCAGGATGCAGCAGCACATAAGGATGGGGACGCAGGATGCAGCAGTACATAAGGATGGGGACGCAGGATGGAGCAGCACATAAGGATGGGGACGCAGGATGCAGCAGCACATAAGGATGGGGACGCAGGATGGAGCAGCACATAACAGGATGGGGACGCAGGATGGAGCAGCACATAACAGGATGGGGACGCAGGATGGAGCATGAACATAAGGATGGGGACGCAGGATGCAGCAGCACATAAGGATGGGGACGCAGGATGCAGCAGCACATAAGGATGGGGACGCAGGATGGAGCAGCACATAAGGATGGGGACGCAGGATGGGAGCAGCACATAAGGATGGGGACGCAGGATGGAGCAGCACATAAGGATGGGGACGCAGGATGCAGCAGCACATAAGGATGAGGACGCAGGATGGAGCAGCACATAAGGATGGGGACGCAGGATGGGAGCAGCACATAAGGATGGGGACGCAGGATGTAGCAGCACATAAGGATGGGGACGCAGGATGCAGCAGCACATAAGGATGGGGACGCAGGATGCAGCAGCACATAAGGATGGGGACGCATGATGGAGCAGCGCATGACAGGATGGGGACGCAGGATGCAGCAGCACATGACAGGATGGGGACGCAGGATGGGAGCAGCGCATCACAGGATGGGAGCAGCGCATCACAGGATGGGGACGCAGGATGGGAGCAGCGCATAAGAATGGGCATGCAGCATGAACATAAGGATGGGGACGCAGGATGCAGCATGAACATAAGGATGGGGACGCAAGATGCAGCATGAACATAAGGATGGGGACGCAGGATGCAGCAGCACATAAGGATGGGGACGCAGGATGCAGCAGTACATAAGGATGGGGACGCAGGATGGAGCAGCACATAAGAATGGGGATGCAGCATGAACATAAGGATGGGGACGCAGGATGCAGCATGAACATAAGGATGGGGACGCAAGATGCAGCATGAACATAAGGATGGGGACGCAGGATGCAGCAGCACATAAGGATGGGGACGCAGGATGCAGCAGTACATAAGGATGGGGACGCAGGATGCAGCAGCACATAAGGATGGGGACGCAGGATCGAGCAGCACATAAGGATGGGGACGCAGGATGCAGCAGCACATAAGGATGGGGACGCAGGATGCAGCAGCACATAAGGATGGGGACGCAGGATGCAGCATGAACATAAGGATGGGGACGCAGGATGCAGCAGCACATAAGGATGGGGACGCAGGATGCAGCAGTACATAAGGATGGGGACGCAGGATGGAGCAGCACATAAGGATGGGGACGCAGGATGCAGCAGCACATAAGGATGGGGACGCAGGATGGAGCAGCACATAACAGGATGGGGACGCAGGATGGAGCAGCACATAACAGGATGGGGACGCAGGATGGAGCATGAACATAAGGATGGGGACGCAGGATGCAGCAGCACATAAGGATGGGGACGCAGGATGCAGCAGCACATAAGGATGGGGACGCAGGATGGAGCAGCACATAAGGATGGGGACGCAGGATGGGAGCAGCACATAAGGATGGGGACGCAGGATGGAGCAGCACATAAGGATGGGGACGCAGGATGCAGCAGCACATAAGGATGAGGACGCAGGATGGAGCAGCACATAAGGATGGGGACGCAGGATGGGAGCAGCACATAAGGATGGGGACGCAGGATGTAGCAGCACATAAGGATGGGGACGCAGGATGCAGCAGCACATAAGGATGGGGACGCAGGATGCAGCAGCACATAAGGATGGGGACGCATGATGGAGCAGCGCATGACAGGATGGGGACGCAGGATGCAGCAGCACATGACAGGATGGGGACGCAGGATGGGAGCAGCGCATCACAGGATGGGGACGCAGGATGGGAGCAGCACATGACAGGATGGGGACGCAGGATGGGAGCAGCACATGACAGGATGGGGACGCAGGATGGGAGCAGCACATGACAGGATGGGGACGCAGGATGGAGCAGCACATGACAGGATGGGGACGCAGGATGGAGCAGCGCATGACAGGATGGGGACGCAGGATGGAGCAGCACATACCAGGATGGAGACAATATACCAATATAAATGCTCGCCACCCGGGCGTAGAACGGGTTCAATAGCTAGTATTCTATAACATTGACCAAGTGTGGATTTGGAATCTATGTGTCTCTAATCACTGCATTGCTATGTGGAATGTACAGTGTGCGGTAGTATTGTCTTGTCAGTATGTGTCAGTATTATGTGTCCACCATTGACCAGTGCAGCCATCTTTGCTTTCGTACGACTTCTGACATAGGGTATCCATGTGATATGACATCAGTAGTCCGGGAGCAGCGATGTCGCGGCTCAGAAAGCGGCTTCAGTTCATCCTTGAAACTTAGTATTATAAAATCGGACACAATTGAGCATTCTGGTGAGAATTTCCCTCCGAGCTCTCAAGAGTTTTCATCGAGGAACCGCTTTTGTTCTAATTAACTAATTACAATTCCAAAAGCCCTGACTCATGGAGATAAAGTAGAGTCTGGAGCTCAAGGTCACGCGGAGTGGAAGGCAAGGAGCCACAAGAAGAGATTACTGAGCCATGACATTGACAGCACAGACGTCCACCGGCGGCTCCTGCTCACCTTGTCACCACAGATAAAAGGCCGCAATTTGTAATGTTCTCCTCACTTACAGCCCATTACAGGGGGAACGTCACCCACCATTATATCCGGAGCAAACAGAACAGTCATATTGGAGGAACATTGGGGGCTATAGTCACCGTTATATTTACTGATGGAACAAATATAATTAGATACATAGATAGATAATACATAGATTATAGATAGATAATAGATAGATAGATAATAGAGAATAGATAGATAATAGATATTTAATAGATAGATAATAGATAGATATATTATAGATAGATGGATAGATATTAGATAGATAATAGATAGATAGATAATAGATAGATAGATAATAGATAGATAGATAATAGATAGGTAATAGATAGATGGATAGATATTAGATAGATGATAGATTATAGATAGATAGATAATAGATAGATAGATAATAGAGAATAGATAATAGATAGATAATAGATAGATAGATAATAGATAGATAGATAGATTATAAATAGATGATAGATAATAGATAGATAATAGATAGATAGATAGATATATAATAGATAGATAGGTAATAGATAGATAGATTGATAATAGATTATAGATAGATAATAGATAGATAATAGACAGATATATAATAGATAGATACAGTAGATAATAGATAGATAATAATAGATGATTGATAGATAGATAATAGATAGATAGATAATAGATAGATGATAGATAATAGATAGATAGATAATAGATAGATGATAGATAGATAGATAATAGATAGATGATAGATAATAGATAGATAGATAATAGATAGATGATAGATAGATAGATAATAGATAGATGATAGATAATAGATAGATAGATAATAGATAGATGATAGATAGATAGATAATAGATAGATGATAGATAATAGATAGATAGATAATAGATAGATGATAGATAGATAGATAATAGATAGATGATAGATAATAGATAGATAGATAATAGATAGATGATAGATAGATAGATAATAGATAGATGATAGATAATAGATAGATAGATAATAGATAGATGATAGATAGATAGATAATAGATAGATGATAGATAATAGATAGACAGATAGATAGATAATAGACAGATATATAATAGATAGATACAGTAGATAATAGATAGATAATAGATAGATAATAATAGATGATTGATAGATAGATAGATAGATAATAGATAGATAGATAATAGATAGATGATTGATAGATAGATAATAGAAAGATAGATAATAGATAGATAATAGATAGATGATAGATAGATAGATAGATAGATAGATAATAGATAGATGATTGATAGATAGATAATAGAAAGATAGATAATAGATAGATGATAGATAGATAGATAGATAGATAATAGATAGATGATAGATAGATAGATAATAGATAGATGATAGATAGATAGATAATAGATAGATGATAGATAATAGATAGATAGATAATAGATAGATGATAGATAGATAGATAGATAATAGATAGATGATAGATAATAGATAGAAAGATAGATAATAGATAGATGATAGATAATAGATAGATAGATAGATAATAGATAGATGATAGATAATAGATAGATAATAGATAGATGATAGATAATAGATAGATAGATAATAGATAGATAATAGATAGATGATAGATAATAGATAGATAATAGATAGCTAGATAGATAACAAATAAAGAGAATTTTTCAGTGGGATCAATTCTGCTCAGCTGTCTATATGGACATGTAGGTCAGTGAAAGTTGAATAAAATGACACTTCGATATCTGCGATCTGATGCTTCATTGTAGAGAAATCCACATTTTTCTTAATATGTAAATGAGCTGTTAATATGTCTAGGCGGGACGTCGTTCTCCCCGAGAGTCTGCCTCCAGCGCTTATTGTAAATGACCCAGAGACATGTAATGACTGACCGCCTGCTCTCCCGATCTACACGTCTCATGCTTGTAACGCCCCTTTCATTTACAATAATCTCTGGAGGCAGATTCTCGGAGAGATCTATGTCCGGCCCATAGATCTTAACAGATCATTTTATTATGACCTTCATGCCCATATAGACGGCTGAGGAGGGACTATCTTACTGACAGGTTAAAGAGAAAGATATCAGCCAGATACAGGATAGTTATTATACATGAGATAGATTATATTCCATCCAGTGGGTGAATAAATTACAGTTTTTCCGCATTTTGCCGGTATAATTCCCCGCCAGCCTCAGTGGTCTTTGTCCTGACATGTACATGCTGTGGTGGCCGTACATCGGGGCCTCCGGACCGGACACCTCTCCTGGCAGATGGCCGGATTCATTGTGCCATTTTATTCCTAAGTATTGATATTTCTCAGCAGTGCAGGGTGACGGCAGCGAATATCATCAATCTGCCTGATGGCAAACATGTGGTCAGCGGAGGACGAGGATGGAGCGTCCTGACTCTACAGATACACATGGCTCACAGGTGACAGCTCTCTCTCCGGTCCTTGTGTTCTCAGCGACGCTGATGTGTGGACAAATGGGACAAACATCTCCTCAACGACGGCTCCGAGGATGTGATAGCCTCCATGTTGTGTATCTTATTTACTCAATGTAGCTATACCATATGGAGAGAAGTAAGTGCCCCCCACATCCTCCTCCAGGAGCTTTTCTGACCTCCCTTGTGACTTCTATATACATTAATATGGAGTCGCTGTTCTGCAGATATAACGGCTCTCGCTTTTCTGGGAATAATTTCTACAATATTTCGGAGGCATCATCCCTTCATCCTGAAGATCATTTGTGGGGTCAGACCATGATGTTGGGGGCAGGTCGGGCTCACAGTCTTCGGTCTAGGTGGGGCGGAGGTCCGGGCTCATGTTCTCCTCCCCCCATGATTGTATGGACCTTGTGCACTGAGCGCAGTCATGTGGGACCGATAAGGGTCTTCCCCAAACTGTCCCCTCAAAGCTAAAGCTACTATTGTCCACAATGTCTTGTGCTGAAAATACAGATTTCCCATCATTGGAGCTGAGGGTCCGAGGCCGCCCCCTGATAACAGCCCAGAGCATTATCCTCCTCCACCATCTGTACAGGGGGCACAATGCAGTCAGGGGGTAACGTCCTCCTGGAATCACCAAACCCAGACTCCTCCATCAGACGCAGATCGAGCAGTGGGATCCATCACTGCACAGAACACGTCTCCTCCAGAGTCCAGCGGTGGCGGCTTTACACCACTCCATCCGACGCTCGGCATTGTGCTTGGTGATGTACGGCTGCATGCAGCTGCTCGGCCATGAAGCTCTCGGCGGGGGTGCATTATTTGTAATGATGGAGGTCTTGGTTCTGTAGTTATGGGGTCAGCAGAGCAGTGGTGACTTTTATGCCGTTTGCTCCTCTGTACTCGGCCCCCCACTCTGTAACGTTACGGGGTCTCCACCTAAAGCTGACTTGCTGCTGTTCCTTCCCACCCTCAGGTGATGGGGGAAGATTCAAGGGGAAGAAATGTCATGAACAGATTGTTACCCCGGTGGCTCCTATTACAGGTCCTATGGTATTAGTGAGCTCTGGACCACCGGCCATTCTGTCACAAGGTAGTATAGTCAGACGGCATAATGGGGGGTCGTGTGTTAAACATGGAGGGCAATGAGGCCAGAGGCTATGCACATGTTATGAGTGAGAAACTTGAACCCAATGTACACGTGTGTTCCAATACTTTTCTTCATATAGTGTCTATCTAATATCTTTGGGGTTCCTTCCTTCCTTCCGTAGGGGGATGGGCACATTGCCCCCTGAGAAGCCTTCATGTAATGTTGTGCAGTGTAAGGTGTAATGTGCACAGTGTGATACCTAATGTTATGGGATGTTAAGTATAATGGCCACAAGATGGTAATAACGTGGTTATATTCTGCCCAGCAACAGGCAGTGAGTGGGGTAAGATACAGCTTAGCCCAGAGAGGGAGGGTCTGTGCAGCGGGATCACAAAGGACGTCCTGGCAGTTAGCGCCCAGAGGGTGCAAAGTAAAGACCTCCGGTGTGAGCAGTGCTGCGTGCAGGGGGTGTACTCGTGGCAAGAGGAGAATTACCGGAGCAGATAGTAAGAGAATGTAAGAGAAGAGACGCGAGTAGCAGACCGGAATTGGGACAGAGAGATAGACTATAAGGGTCGGGGGCAGGAAGCCTACCAGGACGGTACGGAGCCTTCATCAGAGGGGTAATGGAAGGCAAAAGTAAAGAGAAGTGCAGCGCCCCAGAGACCTGGTCGTTGCAGTATAGCGCTCTGCCACTAAGGGGAGTGATGGTACGTCTGATGGCACTAAGGAATTCTACTGACCAGGTATCACCAGAACACATTACACTTCACACTCCGGCCACTAGGGGGAGAAAAAGGCTTTATTTATTGGGCCACTCCTCACATTGGTAAAACTAGGGGCTGGGGAGGAAGTTAGTCAGAAGCTGACTGGTTTGGATTCAGGCAACATCCCGTGGCAGGGGGTGTTGTGGGGAGAAGACACAGGGGGGTCCCTGTCAGGCATGGGAACCTGGCAGGAGCCTAGCGAACAGAGCAGAACGTTACGGAGCCGCGCCTGCACCTCTTGAGGCGGCATCCTAAGAAAGAGACAAGAAAGGAAGGATATTGTGGAACAGTGTAAACGAGATCAAGCAAAAAGGAGAACCAGTAGGAGTCGTGCCGTGAGACAGAGGCAACATCTTACTGAGGCGCGTAGTCGGTGGCCGGAACACCGCAGGAGTAACTGATTTCAGGCCTTACTTCAAACTCCACCAGACAGTTAATTATAGGTTGGCTGTCTACCTTAAATTTCCTAAGAAGACATAGGGGGCAACATTGGGAGAGGGGCGTCTCTAGGGTCCCGGAAGACCTCCAAGCCTTCCCGTCATACGGGTGCGTCCTAGCCAAAACATACTGGGGACGAGAAACTAGTAACATCTGGAACAAAAGAGAAAGAGAGAGCTGTAGAGAATGAACAAACGAGAACAGCAGTTGTGAGGACTATTCCGAATGCTCAGCAGGGTAGGACTACAACACACAGGCGCTAGTGGTAGGCAACGATTTCCATCTGCGAAGGAAACTCTGGAAGTGCCCATCGGACCGGCCGGTCTCAGAAAGCCCTGTTAAACGTACTCTGGATTGTGGATCCTGAAGCCTTCAGTAAAGAGGTAAAGAGACTGCAACCTTGTGTCCTCATTATTGACTGCGCTTTACACCATCGCCACCTACACCACTGGGAAGCCCTGGGGACATACTTCACCTGTGGGAAGGTATACCATCCAGCTGCCATTCCATCACCCCAGCGGACCCCATAGCAGCGTTGGTCACCCTGACCGAACACCACAGGTGGCGTCACGAACCCCTGACAGACTATACCCCCTTTACTGGACACCCCTTAGCAGGGTCACGGACCGGGTCTAGCCACCGTGACAGCCTCAGCACCGAACCAGAGAGGCCCGGTACCGAGAATTCTTGGCCCTGTGTCTGGGGGCGATCCAGAAGCAAAAGAAAGTGAATACGTATAGTAATGTAGGTGCTAAGCATCTACAGAAGAGAAAGTCAAGTGTCACCATATTGGGACACATCCTGTTCTATGGAGAAATCACAGGACGCATTGCTACAGGATGGAGTCTATGACTCTGGTGGAATAGAAACTGAAAGTATCTGTGAGGGGCCTTACCATTACACCTCGACCCGTGCAGTCCCCACAGAGGAAAAGGGGCCGTACCATTACACCTCGACCCTCGTGATCCCCAGGGAGGAAAAGGGGCCGTACTGTTACACCTCGACCCGTGCGATCCCCACAGAGGAAAAGGGGCCGTACCATTACACCTCGACCAGTGTGGTTCCCACAGAGGAAAAAGGGCCATACCGTTACACCACAACCCATGCAAGTCCCCACAGAGGAAAGGGGGCCGCATGGTTGCATCTCGACGTGTGTGGTTCCCACAGAGGAAAAGGGGCTGTAACGTTACACCTCGACCCATGAGATCCCCACAGAGGAAAAGAGGCCGTACCATTACACCTCGACCCATGCGATCCCCACAGAGGAAAAGGGGCCGTATGGTTGCACCTCGATGTGTGCGGTTCCCACAGAGGAAAAGGGGCTGTAACGTTACACCTTGACGCGTGCGGTCCCCACATAGGAAAAGGAACTGTACTGTTACACCTCGACGCATGCGGTCCCCACAGATGAAAAGGGGCCATACCGCTACACCTCAACAAACCTGGGAAACACACATTCGCCAGAAGACTCGCTACACTCATCAGGAGGGCGTTAAACTAGAAGAAGAGGGGACGGGAAGAAAAACATTAGACTCGAACAAAGACGACCCAGGAAAACATACTCAGAAGGGAGGTAAGAACATTTCTAAAACAATCCACAGTGAGGAGATTGGAACAAAACAAAATCCTCTAAACTGCATGCTCGCAAACGCCAGAAGCCTGACAAACAAGATGGAAGAACTAGAAGCAGAAATATCTACAGGTAACTTTGACATAGTGGGAATAACCGAGACATGGTTAGATGAAAGCTATGACTGGGCAGTTAACTTACAGGGTTACAGTCTGTTTAGAAAGGATCGTAAATATCGGAGAGGAGGAGGGGTTTGTCTCTATGTAAAATCTTGTCTAAAGTCCACTTTAAGGGAGGATATTAGCGAAGGGAATGAGGATGTCGAGTCCATATGGGTTGAAATTCATGGAGGGAAAAATGGTAACAAAATTCTCATTGGGGTCTGTTACAAACCCCCAAATATAACAGAAAGCATGGAAAGTCTACTTCTAAAGCAGATAGATGAAGATGCAACCCATAATGAGGTCCTGGTTATGGGGGACTTTAACTACCCGGATATTAACTGGGAAACAGAAACCTGTGAAACCCATAAAGGCAACAGGTTTCTGCTAATAACCAAGAAAAATTATCTTTCACAATTGGTGCAGAATCCAACCAGAGGAGCAGCACTTTTAGACCTAATACTATCTAATAGACCTGACAGAATAACAAATCTGCAGGTGGTTGGGCATTTAGGAAATAGCGACCACAATATTGTGCAGTTTCACCTGTCTTTCACTAGGGGGACTTGTCAGGGAGTCACAAAAACATTGAACTTTAGGAAGGCAAAGTTTGAACAGCTTAGAGATGCCCTTAATCTGGTAGACTGGGACAATATCCTCAGAAATGAGAATACAGATAATAAATGGGAAATGTTTAAGAACATCCTAAATAGGCAGTGTAAGCGGTTTATACCTTGTGGGAATAAAAGGACTAGAAATAGGAAAAACCCAATGTGGCTAAACAAAGAAGTAAGACAGGCAATTAACAGTAAAAAGAAAGCATTTGCACTACTAAAGCAGGATGGCACCATTGAAGCTCTAAAAAACTATAGGGAGAAAAATACTTTATCTAAAAAACTAATTAAAGCTGCCAAAAAGGAAACAGAGAAGCACATTGCTAAGGAGAGTAAAACTAATCCCAAACTGTTCTTCAACTATATCAATAGTAAAAGAATAAAAACTGAAAATGTAGGCCCCTTAAAAAATAGTGAGGAAAGAATGGTTGTAGATGACGAGGAAAAAGCTAACATATTAAACACCTTCTTCTCCACGGTATTCACGGTGGAAAATGAAATGCTAGGTGAAATCCCAAGAAACAATGAAAACCCTATATTAAGGGTCACCAATCTAACCCAAGAAGAGGTGCGAAACCGGCTAAATAAGATTAAAATAGATAAATCTCCGGGTCCGGATGGCATACACCCACGAGTACTAAGAGAACTAAGTAATGTAATAGATAAACCATTATTTCTTATTTTTAGTGACTCTATAGCGACAGGGTCTGTTCCGCAGGATTGGCGCATAGCAAATGTGGTGCCAATATTCAAAAAGGGCTCTAAAAGTGAACCTGGAAATTATAGGCCAGTAAGTCTAACCTCTATTGTTGGTAAAATATTTGAAGGGTTTCTGAGGGATGTTATTCTGGATTATCTCAATGAGAATAACTGTTTAACTCCATATCAGCATGGGTTTATGAGAAATCGCTCCTGTCAAACCAATCTAATCAGTTTTTATGAAGAGGTAAGCTATAGACTGGACCACGGTGAGTCATTGGACGTGGTATATCTCGATTTTTCCAAAGCGTTTGATACCGTGCCGCACAAGAGGTTGGTACACAAAATGAGAATGCTTGGTCTGGGGGAAAATGTGTGTAAATGGGTTAGTAACTGGCTTAGTGATAGAAAGCAGAGGGTGGTTATAAATGGTATAGTCTCTAACTGGGTCGCTGTGACCAGTGGGGTACCGCAGGGGTCAGTATTGGGACCTGTTCTCTTCAACATATTCATTAATGATCTGGTAGAAGGTTTACACAGTAAAATATCGATATTTGCAGATGATACAAAACTATGTAAAGCAGTTAATACAAGAGAAGATAGTATTCTGCTACAGATGGATCTGGATAAGTTGGAAACTTGGGCTGAAAGGTGGCAGATGAGGTTTAACAATGATAAATGTAAGGTTATACACATGGGAAGAAGGAATCAATGTCACCATTACACACTGAATGGGAAACCACTGGGTAAATCTGACAGGGAGAAGGACTTGGGGATCCTAGTTAATGATAAACTTACCTGGAGCAGCCAGTGCCAGGCAGCAGCTGCCAAGGCAAACAGGATCATGGGGTGCATTAAAAGAGGTCTGGATACACATGATGAGAGCATTATACTGCCTCTGTACAAATCCCTAGTTAGACCGCACATGGAGTACTGTGTCCAGTTTTGGGCACCGGTGCTCAGGAAGGATATAATGGAACTAGAGAGAGTACAAAGGAGGGCAACAAAATTAATAAAGGGGATGGGAGAACTACAATACCCAGATAGATTAGCGAAATTAGGATTATTTAGTCTAGAAAAAAGACGACTGAGGGGCGATCTAATAACCATGTATAAGTATATAAGGGGACAATACAAATATCTCGCTGAGGATCTGTTTATACCAAGGAAGGTGACGGGCACAAGGGGGCATTCTTTGCGTCTGGAGGAGAGAAGGTTTTTCCACCAACATAGAAGAGGATTCTTTACTGTTAGGGCAGTGAGAATCTGGAATTGCTTGCCTGAGGAGGTGGTGATGGCGAACTCAGTCGAGGGGTTCAAGAGAGGCCTGGATGTCTTCCTGGAGCAGAACAATATTGTATCATACAATTATTAGGTTCTGTAGAAGGACGTAGATCTGGGGATTTATTATGATGGAATATAGGCTGAACTGGATGGACAAATGTCTTTTTTCGGCCTTACTAACTATGTTACTATGTTACTATGTTACCTTGATGCGTGAGGTCCCAGCAGAGGAAAAGAGGCCTTAACGTTGAACATCAACTCATG
Source organism: Ranitomeya imitator (assembly GCF_032444005.1). Lineage (NCBI taxonomy): Eukaryota > Metazoa > Chordata > Amphibia > Anura > Dendrobatidae > Ranitomeya > Ranitomeya imitator. The sequence goes on from NC_091287.1 coordinate 24,435,813, forward strand.
CCGTCCCCACAGAGGAAAAGGGGTCATTTGTTACACTTCGACCCGCGTGGTCCCCACTGAGGAAAAGAGGCCATAATGTTGCACATCGACCCGTGTGGTCCCCACAGAGGAAAATGGATACTCCAAAGATAGTGTTCTGGGCTGTGCAAAGAGTTGAGGAAGTAAGCAAAGAAGACAGAGTGGGAAGGCGAGGTGTGCATTCATGTCGCTTGTGGTTAAGGAAACATCTTTGAGGATAAATGCCTGCTACCTGCTGTATATGGTTCATACCAAGTTATTCTTCAGTAAATAATTTTAGATGGTGGTCTCCTTTCATGAATCTCATCCTGGCAAACCAGCGTCATCGGTTACATGCAGCCTGCATTGGTGTACTGCCCCTATGACACAAGTCCACACACCCAGCCAGGACCTCCACTTTCATGTAATGTGACGGCACGCAGTAGACGAGTACCTCTCCCACGGATACCGTCCCGCGCCATATTACACATTTATCTATGTATTTTTGGAATCTGAAGCAGTAGCCTCAGTTTTTCCATCTTCTACCATATTGCGACATCCAGAATCCCCGGGTTGTGGCAGCAGAATCTCGCTTTGATTAAGAGTCGTCCCCTCTCAGCCGTAGCGAAGCCATAAACCGAAGGTCAGATTCTTCACTTTTACCAAAGGGAAATCATTAAACTCTGCAATAAATATTTACAACTATTATTTTTCAGCCGCAGTAAATGACACACAGTAATACATAGCGGAGCAGAATGTGCCCCCCTCACCGTTGCCGGCCGCCCTCACCCCCGGCAGTTACATAAATATACTTTGTATCATTTCCGCGCAGTAGAAACCTTCATTCCGCAGCTTCACCTCCTATAAATGGACGTTTATGGCTTTGTGTAAGGAACGCTCCGGGGTCTCTATTACGCCGTTATCGGGGGCAAATGAAAACCAGGAGAATCTTAACGCCTTCAAAAATGTTCTGTAAATCAGATACATTTAATTAAATAAGTGAATTTAATAATTTAAAAAATAAGTCATTTTCTTATCTTATGTATGTGCCCCCCTAGATGTCCCTTAGTGCAAAACTAATTAGAGCATTTGTATAAGGTTTAGAAAACATAAACGCTGTTCAGGTCCCGGATCCGGATCCTCGTCTCTTTATGGAGGGCGTTTCTATCTGGAGGACATGTCCTGTCCTGTATGATACACACAGCTCATTAATATGAATAAGCACCTTGTAATACTCGATTTCTCCTGTGGGGGAGCTGCTGGGAAACTGAACAGTTAGTGCCAGATTTTCTATAAGATTGCAGTTAATCACTGGTGACTCCAGCAGGAGGTCACCTCTCCTAGGCAGGAAAAATTATCTACAGCAGAGGACCTCTCTAAGCCAAGCAAATGTCATGTTAAGCCGGAGTCACACTAGAGAGGAATACGGACGAGGGAGAGGCGCAAAAGCAACACATTGCACACAAACCAATGTTTCTCTATGGGGCAGCTTCCATCAGCCATATATTTCTCGTCCGTATTTTAAGGGCTGAGAAAATCGCAGCATGCTGTGTGACAAAACACTCTGGGATCGCCTTTGCTGGGGTCAAAGGACACGTGGTTTGTGCATTGAATCTGAGGCGTACAGCAGGTTTCTGAGCAGGCTGACCTCAGGTCAGATTTATTAACGTGAAAGCAACACAAAAAACAAAACATAAAAATAAATCCTAGCCTGTCCGGCACTAACTAAACAAATACATTGCTATCTCAACAACTGGGGGGGCTTCTCCCACCCAGCTAACATCACACAATTCTTAAGCAGAGCTCTTCACTCACGTTTGTCCCACACAGGCAGGCAATCTGTGTGCCCCAGGCAGACACTGGAAACACCCAGCTGGTCATCTTTTATTCCTGCAATCATTAACCCATTAGCACCCTGAAGATACTGAGTGGCCTAATTCACATAGGACAAACACCTGGGCGAGATATATCTGCCTCCAACTACCACACCAGCATGAGTCTTACATATCCCCCCCCTTGCTCAGACCACTCCGGTCGAGCAAGAACACTTTTGAAACAGTGCACTCTGGATAGGGCATTGGCGTTCCCCATCTGCACCCCAGGTCGGTGCTCCACCGTAAAAGAGTAAGCCTGCAGGACAAGGAACCACCGGGTTACCCGACTATTACGGTCCTTGTGGAGGTGCATCCACTTGAGAGGGGCATGGTCTGTGACCAGCCTAAACTTCCTACCAGCCAGGTAATACTTGAGGGAGTCGAGAGCCCATTTAATGGCTAGGCACTCTTTTTCAACCACCGCATACCTCTGCTCATGTACATTCAGTTTCCGACTGAGATAGAGGACCGGGTGTTCGACTCCGTCCCTCACCTGGGAAAGTACAGCTCCGACACCAGTATCAGAGGCATCAGTTTGTACCACAAACTCGCTGCTGAAATCAGGAGTCACTAGTACGGGCTGAGACCACAAAGCCCGTTTTAGGCTGTGGAAGGCCTCTTCAGCAGCTGAGGTCCATTTTACCATGACGAAACCCTTCCCCTTGGTAAGATCCGTCAAGGGATTAGCCATGGCTGCAAAATTGGGTATGAACCGGCGATAATAGCCGGCAATCCCCAGGAAAGCCTGCACTTGTTTCTTGTTCACTGGTTGTGGCCAGCCCTGAATTGCCTGTATTTTGTCGATCTGGGGTTTAACCACTCCTCGGCCAATCACGTAGCCCAAGTATCGGGCTTCTTCAAGCCCGATGTGGCATTTCTTGGGGTTTGCCGTTAAACCTGCATCTCGCAGGTCATCAATCACGGCTTGTACCTTCTGGAGATGAGTTTCCCAGTCCATGCTGTAAATTACGATGTCATCCAGGTAGGCAGAGGCGTACTGTCTGTGAGGCCTCAAGACTCGATCCATCAATCTCTGGAACGTTGCGGGAGCTCCGTGAAGTCCAAACGGCATATAGACATACTGGAACAGACCTTCCGGTGTAGCAAATGCCGTCTTCTCTCTGGCCGCCTCGGCCAGAGGAATCTGCCAGTACCCCTTTGTTAAATCCAGGGTTGTAATGTATCGGGCTTTACCAAGCCGGTCGATCAACTCATCGACCCGGGGCATAGGGTACGCATCAAATTTAGAAACTGCATTCAGTTTCCTAAAGTCATTACAAAACCGGATGGAGCCATCCGGTTTAGGTATCAACACAATTGGACTGGACCAGGCGCTGTGTGACTCCTCAATGACTCCTAAGTCCAACATTGCCATCACTTCCCGGGAGACGGCTTCACGACGGGCTTCCGGAATCCGGTAGGGCTTCACATGAACAGTGAAGCCAGGCTCTGTGACAATCTCATGTTTCACCAACTTAGTCCGGCCAGGTTTTTCGGAGAAAAACTGTCGGTTCTGTAACAAAAACTGCTTAACCTCAGATTTTTGTCGTTCTGAGAGAGTCTCAGCAACCTGCACCTCTGGTACAGTAGGTGAACAAACCGGACGGGGCAGATCCGCCGTTAGGGCAGAGCGGTCTTTCCAGGATTTTATCAGATTCACATGATAAATCTGTTCCGGTTTTCTCTTACCCGGCTGGTACACTTTATAGTTCACTTCACCAACTCTTTCTCGGACCTCAAATAGGCCCTGCCATTTCGCCAGGAATTTACTATCCACCGTAGGGATTAGGACCAACACCCTATCGCCGGGTGCAAATGTACGGACCTTAGCGCCTCTATCATAACTTTGCCTCTGGGCTCCCTGGGCCTGTAACATATGGTCCCTAACAATGGGCATGACAGCGGCAATACGATCCTGCATTTGTGTTACATGGTCGATCACCGTTTTAAAGGGAGTGACTTGACCTTCCCAGGTTTCTTTTGCGACGTCCAGCAGTCCCCGGGGACGACGGGCGTACAACAGTTCGAAAGGCGAAAGCCCTGTGGAAGACTGGGGAACTTCCCTAATGGCAAACAGCAAATAGGGTAACAAGTAATCCCAGTTCTTCCCATCTTTGTCTCTCGCCTTCCAGAGCATCTGTTTTAAGGTTTTGTTGAAGCGCTCAACCAGGCCATCTGTTTGAGGGTGATAGACAGACGTACGCAACGGGTCTATTTGTAAGAGCCTGCAGAGCTCCTTCATTACCCTCGACATAAAGGGAGTCCCCTGGTCGGTGAGTATCTGTTTTGGAATTCCCACCCGACTAAACACTTGTACCAATTCCTTGGCGATCGTCTTGGTAGCTGTGTTCCGCAAAGGGACGGCTTCCGGGTAACGAGTGGCATAGTCCACGATGACGAGGATATGTTGGTGCCCACGTGCGGATCGTGGAAGGGGCCCAACCAAATCCATCCCAATTCTCTCAAAAGGGACCCCGATGATAGGAAGGGGTACCAAAGGGCTACGGAATTGAGATTTAGGGGCCGCGATTTGGCACTCTGGACAGGACTCACAATAGTTACGCACATCACAATGTATTCCAGGCCACACAAAACAATGCAATATCCTTTCTGTGGTTTTCTGTACCCCCAGATGTCCCCCCATTATATGTCCGTGGGCCAAATCCAGTACCTTCTGCCGATAAGGTTTGGGTACCACTAACCGTTGCACTGTGTCTTCCCCTTTTTTTTCTACCTGGTAGAGCAAATCATTTTCAAGAACCATATACGGGTACGCTAGCCTAGTGTCAGGTTCTACGGGTACCCCATCTATCATTTTTACATTTTTCCTAGCCGGAGTCAGGGTAGGATCTTTCATTTGCTCGCTGTGGAAGTCATCCACCTGGACTCCCAAATCTGGCAGGCAGGGTGCCGGATGGCTGTCTGCCTCCGCCTCTCGCTGAGGTTCCTCAGTTTCCTCTGTTTCCCCCGCCATGACGGAGAAGGGGTACTGAAGGTTAGATTCACTAACCTCCCCAGCCACATCTTCCTGTGGGGTCTCCTCTAGGGACTCGGGACCTCCAGATGGCATGGGAGAAGATTCACGGGTACAGCTACCGTGAAGGAGCAACTGATTCTCCCACAACTGCCAGAAATAGGGAAAATCCCTGCCCAGGATTACATCCTGTAACAATGCGGGAACGAGTCCCACTTTGTGCTGCACTGACGCATAGGGAGTAGAAATCCATATGACCGCTGTTAAGTACGAGCGGGTGTCACCATGCACACACGTCACAGAAAACTTGTCAGACGGACCAGACGGAAGTGCCACCAGACTAGCTTTCACCAGAGTCACCACACTTCCAGAGTCTAGTAATGCCACAACATTTTTCCCATTAACAGATAATTCACACAGGTGTTTCACTGTATCATTTTGACCCGCATTCACACTCACTAGCTGTGTAACCAAAGACATGCGTTTTCTAGAGTCTATAACGTCGCACTGCATGGGTTCAGCGGTAACAGGACAGTTCGCAGAAACATGACCCTTCTCATGGCAGCGGAAACACCTAACAGGTCCCCTACTGAGACCACCGTCCAATACTCTTGGTCTCGGAGTGCGAGCAGTCCCGGACTCCTCCCCCACAGTTTTAAGCGATTTTACTTCACCCGTGGTCCCTGGAACAGTCTTACCGGTTCCACGAGGAGGAGGCACAGACCGGGGGTTGGCGGTGTCGTCGGGAAGTCCTTCTGCCACGGAATAACGCTCGACCAACTCCACAAGTTGATCCGCTGTCGTGGGATTTCCTTGGCTTACCCACCTTTTCAGCGCTGGGGGTAGTACTCTCAGGTACTTGTCCAGGACAACCCGCTGGATTATTTCGGGAATTGTCAGTACCTCGGGTTGCAGCCATTTCTTTGTCAAGTAGATCAGGTCGAACATCTGAGACCGCGCCGGTTTATCTTGCTGGTATGTCCACTGATGTACCCTCTGTGCACGGACAGCCGTCGTCACACCCAGCCGGGCCAGGATCTCAGCTTTCAGCTTCTCAAAGTCCTGAGCGACCTCCGGGTCCAAATCATGGTAAGCTTTTTGGGCGTCGCCGGAGAGAAACGGGGCAATCAAATCGGCCCATCGTGCCTTCGGCCACTTCTCTCTCAATGCCGTCCGCTCAAACGTTGTCAGGTATGCCTCGACGTCATCTTCTGCAGTCAGCTTTTGCCAGTATCGACTCACATGGATCCTTCTGGACTCTGCTTCCGGGTCAGCGTCAGGCATGCTCACCAGGCGCTGCGCCACCTGTTGGAGAAGTTGGCGGTCTGCAACCGTCATGTCCAGTAACTCCTTCAGCTGTGCGGCCATCAAGCGATTAGCTTCGTGCTGTGCGGCAGTGGCCTGCTGCTGTATGGCAGTGGACTGTACTAAGGCTTTCACCACGTCTTCCATGCTGTCGCCTGTGCCACGGTATGCCCGCGTTCTCCACCACAATGTGACAAAACACTCTGGGATCGCCTTTGCTGGGGTCAAAGGACACGTGGTTTGTGCATTGAATCTGAGGCGTACAGCAGGTTTCTGAGCAGGCTGACCTCAGGTCAGATTTATTAACGTGAAAGCAACACAAAAAACAAAACATAAAAATAAACCCTAGCCTGTCCGGCACTAACTAAACAAATACATTGCTATCTCAACAACTGGGGGGGCTTCTCCCACCCAGCTAACATCATACAGATCTTAAGCAGAGCTCTTCACTCACGTTTGTCCCACACAGGCAGGCAATCTGTGTGCCCCAGGCAGACACTGGAAACACCCAGCTGGTCATCTTTTATTCCTGCAATCATTAACCCATTAGCACCCTGAAGATACTGAGTGGCCTAATTCACATAGGACAAACACCTGTGCGAGATATATCTGCCTCCAACTACCACACCAGCATGAGTCTTACAGCTGCAATTGGCAGTGTATTTCGCAAAAAATCTACCAATGAAAATCTATGGGGGCAAGAAAAATACGGATTACACATGGACCAACAGTGTGACTTGCGAGAGATAAGCAGCGGTGTTCTATAGAAAAGCCGGCAATTCAGTGCGGTGGACAGTAAAATCACACTGACAGGTTACAATAGAATAGCTAAAATAAACGTGTACACATAGAACAGGTGTGTATATATATATATATATATATATATATATATATATATACTGTATATATATATGTATACATATATATATATATATATATATGTGTCATTGACACACACACACATATATATATATATATATTTATATTTCATACAGAGCTAGAAAGCAGAAAAGCCGGTAATTCAATTGCCGGCTTTTGCTATCTCCTTATCAAAACCGACAGGATATGAGATATGGATTACGTACAGTAAACCATTGCTTCTCCGTTATATTTTTACATATTCCTCACTAATAATGTTAGTAGTTTGTGCGTGCAAAATTTTGGAGCTCTAGGTGTTAAAATAAAGGGTTAAATCACGGAAAAAACTGGCGTGGGCTCCCGCGCAATTTTCTCCGCCACAGTGGGAAAGCCAGTGACTGAAGACAGATATTAATAGCCTGGAGAGGGTCCATGGTTATTGGCCTCTCCGGTTAAAACAAAATCTGCCCCCAGCCACCCCAGAAAAGGCACATCCGTAAGATGGCACTTGGCCACTCTCTTCCCACTCCCCTGTAGCTTTGGGATATGGGGTAATAAGGGGTTAATGTCACCTTCTATTGTAAGGTGACATTAAGCCTGGTTAATAATGGAGAGGAGTCAATAAGACACCTATCCATTAATAATCCAATAGTAGTAAATGGTTAAAAATACACACACATTAAGAATAAAGTATTTTAATAAAATAAACATACATGGGGTTTTATTATCTTTATTGTACGCTCAATCCAACTGACGACCTTCGTTCTCCTGGAAAGAAAGGAAAATAAAAAAGCCACAATATCCCATGTCCCACGATGTAAATCCATCTGAAGGGGTTAAATACAGTTACAACCAGGAGCGCTGCTAATGCTACCGGAGCTCTGCACCCCCTGGTGGCATAAACTCATTTGAGCTGTAGCTTGGGAATTTTTCTGCATATTTTCTCACGCTATAGTTCATATAAGTTTATGCCGCCAGGAGGCGCAGCTTCGGTGACAGCACCGCAAGTCCCGAAGCTCCGTTAAATTCATACCCCAGTGTTTTACAGCCGGGAGCAGCAGCATTAGCATCGCTCCTGGTTGTAAATGTATTTAACCCCTTCAGATGGATTTACAGCGTGGGACGTGACTGTATGGCGGGCAGGTATGGGATATTGTTGTTTTTTTATTTTGGAATTTTTTTCAGGAGAACGAGGATCTTCAGGTGTATTGAGCGTACAATAAAGATAATAAAACCCTGTGTGTTTCTTTCTTTCATTAAAATACTTTATTCATAGTGTGTGTGTGTGTGTTTTTAACTCTTTACTACTATTGGATTAATGATGGATTAATAATGGATAGGTGTCTTATTGATGCCTCTCCATTATTAATCTGGCTTAATGTCACCTTACAATAGCAAGGTGACATTAACCCTTCATTACCCCATATCCCACCGCTACACGGGAATGGGAAGAGAGCGGCCAAGTGCCAGAATATGCGCATCTTCCAGATGTGCCTTTTCTGGGGTGGCTGGGGGCAGATGTTTTTAGCCGGGGGGAGGGGGGCAATAACCATGGACCCTCTCCAGGCTATTAAAGGGAACCTGTCACCCCGAAAATCGCGGGTGAGGTAAGCCCACCGGCATCAGGGGCTTATCTACAGCATTCTGTAATGCTGTAGATAAGCCCCCGATGTTACTTGAAAGAGGAGAAAAAGACGTTAGATTATACTCACCCAGGGGCGGTCCCACTGCTGGTCAGGTCGGATGGGCGTCTCTGGTCTGCTGCGGCGCCTCCCATCTTCATTCCAAGACGTCCTCTTCTGATCTTCAGCCATGGCTCCGGCGCAGGCGTACTTTGTCTGCCCTGTTGAGGGCAGAGCAAAGTACTGCAGTGCGCAGGTGCTGGGAAAGGTCAGAGAGGCCCGGCGCCTGCGCACTGCAGTACTTTGCTCTGCCCTCAACAGGGCAGACAAAGTACGCCTGCGCCGGAGCCATGGCTGAAGATCAGAAGAGGACATCTTGGAATGAAGATGGGAGGCTCCGGACCGGACCTGAGACACCCATCCGACCTGACCAGCAGTGGGACCGCCCCTGGGTGAGTATAATCTAACCTCTTTTTCTCCTCTTTCAGGTAACATCGGGGACTTATCTACAGCATTACAGAATGCTGTAGATAAGCCCCTGATGCCGGTGGGCTTACCTCACCCGCGATTTTCGGGGTGACAGGTTCCCTTTAATATCTGCCCTCAGTCACTGGCTTTACTACTCTGGTGGAGAAAATTGCGCGGGAGCCCACGCCAGTTTTGTCCGTGATTTAACCCCTGTATTTTAACACCTAGAGCCACCAAAGTTTGCACACAGACACTACTAACATTATTATTGAGGAAAATGTAAAAATATAAGGGATATGAAATGGTTTACTGTATGTAAACCATGTCTCATATCCTGTCGGGTTCGGTAAGGAGATGGCAAATGCCGGCAATTGAATTACCGGCTTTTATGATATCTAGCTTTGTATTAAATATAAATATATATATATATACAGTGGGGCAAAAAAGTATTTAGTCAGTCAGCAATAGTGCAAGTTCCACCACTTAAAAAGATGAGAGGCGTCTGTAATTTACATCATAGGTAGACCTCAACTATGTGAGACAAACTGAGAAAAAAAAAATCCAGAAAATCACATTGTCTGTTTTTTTATCATTTTTTTTGCATATTATGGTGGAAAATAAGTATTTGGTCAGAAACAAAATTTCATCTCAATACTTTGTAACATATCCTTTGTTGGCAATGACAGAGGTCAAACGTTTTCTGTAAGTCTTCACAAGGTTGCCACACACTGTTGTTGGTATGTTGGCCCATTCCTCCATGCAGATCTCCTCTAGAGCAGTGATGTTTTTGGCTTTTCGCTTGGCAACACGGACTTTCAACTCCCTCCAAAGGTTTTCTATAGGGTTGAGATCTGGAGACTGGCTAGGCCACTCCAGGACCTTGAAATGCTTCTTACGAAGCCACTCCTTCGTTGCCCTGGCGGTGTGCTTTGGATCATTGTCATGTTGAAAGACCCAGCCACGTTTCATCTTCAATGCCCTTGCTGATGGAAGGAGGTTTGCACTCAAAATCTCACGATACATGGCCCCATTCATTCTTTCATGTACCCGGATCAGTCGTCCTGGCCCCTTTGCAGAGAAACAGCCCCAAAGCATGATGTTTCCACCACCATGCTTTACAGTAGGTATGGTGTTTGATGGATGCAACTCAGTATTCTTTTTCCTCCAAACACGACAAGTTGTGTTTCTACCAAACAGTTCCAGTTTGGTTTCATCAGACCATAGGACATTCTCCCAAAACTCCTCTGGATCATCCAAATGCTCTCTAGCAAACTTCAGACGGGCCCGGACATGTACTGGCTTAAGCAGTGGGACACGTCTGGCACTGCAGGATCTGAGTCCATGGTGGCGTAGTGTGTTACTTATGGTAGGCCTTGTTACATTGGTCCCAGCTTTCTGCAGTTCATTCACTAGGTCCCCCCGCGTGGTTCTGGGATTTTTGCTCACCGTTCTTGTGATCATTCTGACCCCACGGGGTGGGATTTTGCGTGGAGCCCCAGATCGAGGGAGATTATCAGTGGTCTTGTATGTCTTCCATTTTCTAATTATTGCTCACACTGTTGATTTCTTCACTCCAAGCTGGTTGGCTTTTGCAGATTCAGTCTTCCCAGCCTGGTGCAGGGCTACAATTTTGTTTCTGGTGTCCTTTGACAGCTCTTTGGTCTTCACCATAGTGGAGTTTGGAGTCAGACTGTTTGAGGGTGTGCACAGGTGTCTTTTTACACTGATAACAAGTTTAAACAGGTGCCATTACTACAGGTAATGAGTGGAGGAAAGAGGAGACTCTTAAAGAAGAAGTTACAGGTCTGTGAGAGCCAGAAATCTTGATTGTTTGTTTCTGACCAAATACTTATTTTCCACCATAATATGCAAAAAAAATGATAAAAAAACAGACAATGTGATTTTCTGGATTTTTTTTCTCAGTTTGTCTCCCATAGTTGAGGTCTACCTATGATGTAAATTACAGACGCCTCTCATCTTTTTAAGTGGTGGAACTTGCACTATTGCTGACTGACTAAATACTTTTTTGCCCCACTGTATATATATATATATATATATATGTGTGTCTCACTGATCTATATATATATATATATATATACATATATATATATACATATAGACTGTATATATGTTTTCACGAATATTTGAGCCAATGATTCCATTATATGTCCATTTTGCAATCCAGCGAGAAAATCTCACCGTACGGATGCCATACGGATACTTTTTGGATACAAAAAATCGCATTCTCACATTGAATACGGATCACTGTTCAGAAACTTTTCTGTGTAAAAAACGGACCATATTTTTATACGTTAGGTCTGACCCCGGCCTTAGTGCCAGATTTTCTACAAGATTGCAGCTAATCACTGGTGGATCCAGCAGGAGATCTCATCTCCTAGCCAGGAAGAATTATCTACAGAGGAGGACCTCTCTAAGCCAAGCAAATGTCACGTTAGACTCACTACATATGTTTTAAGACCCAAATGAAGGAAATAACTGTCCCCGTGTAGATCCAGCTACGCGTCAGCTGCCCCTCATTAAGCTCATGGGTAGCCATCCTGTGTGGGTTACCAGCACGGTCCATGCGGATGGTGGCGGTGACCTGCTGTACAGGTCCTTCTCAAAAAATTAGCATATAGTGTTAAATTTCATTATTTACCATAATGTAATGATTACAATTAAACTTTCATATATTATAGATTCATTATCCACCAACTGAAATTTGTCAGGTCTTTTATTGTTTTAATACTGATGATTTTGGCATACAACTCCTGATAACCCAAAAAACCTGTCTCAATAAATTAGCATATTTCACCCATCCAATCAAATAAAAGTGTTTTTTAATAACAAACAAAAAAACCAACAAATAATAATGTTCAGTTATGCACTCAATACTTGGTGGGGAATCCTTTGGCAGAAATGACTGCTTCAATGCGGCGTGGCATGGAGGCAATCAGCCTGTGACACTGCTGAGATGTTATGGAGGCCCAGGATGCTTCAATAGCGGCCTTAAGCTCATCCAGAGTGTTGGGTCTTGCGTCTCTCAACTTTCTCTTCACAATATCCCACAGATTCTCTATGGGGTTCAGGTCAGGAGAGTTGGCAGGCCAATTGAGCACAGTAATACCATGGTCAGTAAACCATTTACCAGTGGTTTTGGCACTGTGAGCAGGTGCCAGGTCGTGCTGAAAAATGAAATCTTCATCTCCATAAAGCATTTCAGCCGATGGAAGCATGAAGTGCTCCAAAATCTCCTGATAGCTAGCTGCATTGACCCTGCCCTTGATGAAACACAGTGGACCAACACCAGCAGCTGACATGGCACCCCACACCATCACTGACTGTGGGTACTTGACACTGGACTTCAGGCATTTTGGCATTTCCTTCTCCCCAGTCTTCCTCCAGACTCTGGCACCTTGATTTCCGAATGACATGCAAAATTTGCTTTCATCAGAAAAAAGTACTTGGGACCACTTAGCAACAGTCCAGTGCTGCTTCTCTGTAGCCCAGGTCAGGCGCCTCTGCCGCTGTTTATGGTTCAAAAGTGGCTTTACCTGGGGAATGCGGCACCTGTAGCCCATTTCCTGCACACGCCTGTGCACGGTGGCTCTGGATGTTTCCACACCAGACTCAGTCCACTGCTTCCTCAGGTTCCCCAAGGTCTGGAATCGGTCCTTCTCCACAATCTTCCTCAGGGTCCGGTCTCCTCTTCTCGTTGTACAGCGTTTTCTGCCACATTGTTTCCTTCCAACAGACTTACCATTGAGGTGCCTTGATACAGCACTCTGGGAACAGCCTATTTGTTGAGAAATTTCTTTCTGGGTCTTACCCTCTTGCTTGAGGGTGTCAATGATGGCCTTCTTGACATCTGTCAGGTCGCTAGTCTTACCCATGATGGGGGTTTTGAGTAATGAACCAGGCAGGGAGTTTATAAAAGCCTCAGGTATCTTTTGCATGTGTTTAGAGTTAATTAGTTGATTCAGAAGATTAGGGTAATAGGTCGTTTAGAGAACCTTTTCTTGATATGCTAATTTATTGAGACAGGTTTTTTGGGTTATCAGGAGTTGTATGCCAAAATCATCAGTATTAAAACAATAAAAGACCTGACAAATTTCAGTTGGAGGATAATGAATCTATAATATATGAAAGTTTAATTGTAATCATTACATTATGGTAAATAATGAAATTTAACACTATATGCTAATTTTTTGAGAAGGACCTGTATATATACTATATATCGCTGTGCATGGTCTGTATTGTAGCCCAGTTCTAATGATTGACTACAGAGGACATACATTGTCTGCCGGAGCCTGCAGGAGTCTAAATTCCACCTCACACCGTTACTCCTGGCTCATCCTGCAGCTCGGTATTTGCAGACAGGCTGCCGGGTATAAGCACGAGCCCTGCAGGAATATAGCAGAGCTGGAGAGCAGATTCCCATTACAAAGGGGATGTAATCATTTTTTCCAGTTTAATATTATGGCCACAAAATGAAAAACAGATGCAAAATTTGCTTATCCCTCATGGCCGAAAAATTGTGAACTTTTGGCTTCATGCATTTGGACTCAACTGTAAGGAAACGTTCAGACGTTGCATATTTCGAGCAGGTTTTTTTTTAAATCTTATCTCCAGGAATTTCTTTAAGTGTTTTACATGTGGATTTTGGGGCAGATTTAGGACAGATTTGACCCTTTCCAAATCAGAAGGTGAATCCGCACCAAGAATTGAACGGCTCTGGATGGATGTAATAATCCGCATCTTGTCAATGTATGTCCTGGAAATATCCTGGTTCCATGTTAGGACTTGTTCACACGTTAGCAGTATTGATGCTTCTTTTCTATCCATCATTCCAAGCAGGAAAAAAAACCCACATTTTACAGCATTAGGTGAATTTTATACTTAAACTGCATTTATTACTATTATTATTATTATTACTAATATATTTTATTATTATTTTTATTAATATAATTATTCATTTTAAGAAACAAATGGTGAGGTTTTTTCTTGTGATTTTTTTTTCCTGAGTTGCCTTTAAAAAAAACCCAAAAAACCAGTATGTTTGTTCTTTCGATATATTTCCTGCAGTTTTCACAATTGGGAATCATAGAGGCTGAGCCACAAAGAAACTGGTAGCCTGTAATTTTTGGCTGGGGAGGGTGTGCATATGGAGGATCTGATCTAGTCACTTAGCTTTGATATGTCAGCTGCCCGCTGCCAACACTAGGGGGCACTGCTTTTATAGAATTGTATTCTGGCCCGCCCCCTAGGGGTCACATCAGGCAGCCTAAATATTCTATGGAGAAGAACGCGGCTGTAAACTATAGAAACAAAGCTACGGAGCCTGATGGAATATATTAGTAAAATGCTCTACATTATTTCCTCTAGTGATTTCTTTAAAAAAAAAAAAACTTTAAAAGATTCGTACATTTGAAATAATCTACAAAACGATTAGATCTCTCTCCTTCATGAGGAGCGCGGCTGTTTAGTATGGCGGTATGAGCTCATTAATCTCTGATAATATATCCGTGTACAGAGACTATTGTGTTCTCCTTAATAGTCGGAAAATTTCACTTCCCGTGAAAAATGGCCACCGGTGGGACGAGTTCATGTTACATTATTCATCTTTCAAGTGCTCAGCAAAGATAACAGGGATTAATAATGAATTATTGAACGCTCCATGCATCAACAGCTCCGCGCCTGCTTATTACCGCGTGACAGGGGCAGAGAGACAAACACCTCGCCAAACGCCGCGCCAAATGTGGTCTATGTATGTCTTCTCGAAAAATCATTACAGACACCCCCATTACTATAGTACCTCTGGGCTTGCTGTCATAAAACAGCTGACATCCACCCCAAACCTATTACCCCACTTGCCACCACTCCAGGGCAAGTGGGAGGAGCAGGCAAAGCACCAGAATTGGCACATCTAATAGATGCACCTTCTGTGGGGCAGCTGCGTGCTGCTATTTTAGGCTGGGGGCATGGGGGTATCCCTGGACCCTTACCAATGTGAGAATACCAGCCATCAGCTGTCTGCTTTAGCTTGGCTGGTTATCGAAAATGACAGGGACCCTATGATGTTCTTTTTTATAATTTATTTAAATATTTTTTTTAAAAAAACGGCGTGGGACCCCTCTATTCTTAATAGCCAGTCATGATAAAGCTGACAGCTGAGTGTTGCAGCCCAAAGCTGTCAGTTTTGCCTGCGCTGGTTATCAAAAAATAGAAGAGACTCCGCGTCATTTTATTTTGTTATTATTTATTAATTTAACTGATTAATACTCCCATCAGTGGCGCCTGCTCTTGTTATCATCGACAGCAAGCTTAGGCTGATGATAGTAGTACTCTCTCAACAGCCGACGCCTGTGACCGACGGTAACCTTTTTACCGTTTGTCGCACCTGCTGGCTCATATTGTCATCTGACAGCGTGGGAACCTCAGCTCTCTGACCAGCGGTAATGATCATAGCACCGATCATAGCCCATGATCGCCATGCTGTCACGCAGATGACAGGGTGCAAATAATTTATATTCGGGCCCTCCATTCGTCTGAATGGGGTTCGGGTTCAGGTGCTGTTCTGATACCCGAACCAAACTTTTTTAGATGTTCGGCCGAACCCGTCAGACCCAAACATCCACGGATTTGCCCATCACTAGTCAGGGGTGCACCTTCTCCCACCGAGCATGAAGCTGGAAGGTAGGGGACCAGTGCGTTCCTGCAGAAGATAAGGAGAACAACTCTTTACCATACCAATCTCCCTGACGCCAAGTATTTAGATTTGTCAAATATTCTTATTACAGAGACGCATTTCCTTATATAAAACTACTGAGACTGATATACTTGTCTGTACCAAAGTATCTAAGCGTCTGTTGTCATATAATTTGAATAGGACTTACATTTTATTATTTTACTTTATGCAATTCACATAATAACCACTGGGTGGCCTCATGTATAGACACATATAACATAAAAATATCCCAACAGAGATTAAAAAAAAAATTTTTTTTTCAAAACTGGTCATTTTATGCTATTCATCTTGGGATGTGTCATGCCAGGAGGAATTTAAAGCTCGATAGCCAGTATTTAACAGGGTCCTGCCATGAGGACATAAGTTGACAGTTTTTGCTCATATTCTATTCCTTCTTCTATCATCAGTATTCTGTATGTTTCTTTTTTTAAAATCCGCCATATGGTTCCAGAGATATGGGCTTTTTTATTCAGTGCTAAGTCTAATTGGTCTTTGCGAAAGGGGCGTGGCTTACAGGATCCTCTGGGGTGTGTCTCTAGGCTCCTCGGCATAATTATCTGTGAGCACCACCCCTTACATATAAAGGCCAATACCTCTAGAACCGTATGGCGGATTTAGAAAAAACAAAAAATGAAATACTCAGGGAAGCAGCAGGAATAAAATCAGAGTAAAAAATTGGTCACATTGGACCTGGTGACAAATCCTTTTTAAGATCTCTTTCTGCTTTGTATTGTTTTTTTTAGTGGCTGAAAACCCCTCCTAATCACGTGCTGCTCAGAGATGCAGGGCTTATTACCCTCCGAACTAGTGCGCCGGACTTTTTAAGAGCCAAATTCAGCTCCGCTACATCTACATAGTCGTTTGAAGAGATAACTCGAGAAGTCTTAATTGCTAAGACCTCCTTGAGATTACTGAACGTTTATTGTTTTCCTAAATTCCATTAGTAATGTTTGCCTCATTGAGCATAATCCCCTTGGTCATTCATTACGTGCGCAGCCATTATTATTATTTTTCCGCCATATTGCTCCAAAGTGAAAAAATGCCATCTACTATGAATGGTTTCCCCTTCACCCTGACCTCCTCCATTCTTCTTGGAGGTGATAAATCAGCGCCTGTCAAAACAACAGGACTCCTTATTAATAGCAACCTTCACTTCTCCTGGGTCTCTAGATGCTCGTACGATGTCTCGCCTTCCATGATATCTGGGTTGTGATTGTGTTTTTGTGCCTATTGATCGGAGGACAGCGTAGTCCTGCATGACCAAGCGGCATCCATCACTTATTATAACAAAGGTTCCCCGTCAGACGACCGCCATTCATAAGCAGTCATAAGAAACCGGCCATGAAAGACTTGGAGGAATGGGGGGCCGCTATAGAAATTATTCATTGATTTTACGGTATGGACATATCTGGGGGGTATCTGCCAGGAGACACATGCCAACAAGGAGCTTTTCCTTGGATAAGCTCAGCAAACTGAACGGCAGGTGAAGGAAAGGCTCGCATGGACCTGACATGGTGCCAAGAGTCCTGCTGGAAAGAGTGACTGGCATACATATATTCTCTAGCAACTTGTCAAGCTGAAAAAGCAGTAGTCTAACAACAATGTCCAAAACCCACGCGACTGGTCAAGACTCAAGAGGTTTCCGGTGCCAAACTGTGCCGTCCTCTGCCTAAAGCTTAGCAACTTCTCCGAATATCCACCATTTATGGACACCAAAGAGCATTGGGTTTAGTATGGAGCAGGCTCACACACTGAACTCACCTTATTTCCAGCAGGGGCGAGCTGTTTTACACAGCAGACACCTGCCAGTAACTGATGCTATTGGAGCTAGCGCTGATCACAGCTGTTTAGCCCCTTAGATGCCGTGATGAATAGACCTTGGAATCTAGGTGGTTAATCAAGCAAGGAAGACCCCTCTCACTCAATCACCGCATGACTCGATAGCTGGAACCCAAATGGAGCCAGAAGACCCAGTTTGGACCTTTGCGATATGACCCCTCGATTTCTATATACACTCCTGAAAAAAATTATAAATACTCAACCAAATGGTATGTTTCATATTACGCTGCCCGGGGGTAATATTGGCAATCAGTTATTGGTTTAGTCGAATGTATAATGGTTACGTAAAAATGTTATTGTTTTAAAGGGGATAATGTCCTTATTACTCTTCACAAATCCACAACTCAGAATTTGTTGGGATTGCTCCGAAACAATAGAAACAGTCTGAAAATTATGAGACCCCAAACCTTCCTAAATGCAGACCCAAAACTAGACCCACTAAATAAATATTGTAGACCAGACTCTTACAACTTGCAGTCCTCTGTACCCCCATAGACGGTGCTCTGGTGTCGGTCCCAGTGCAGAATTTAAGAAGACTGTAGAAGTGAAGACAGATACGTATGTGGTTGGGACTGTAGACAGCTCCTCCGTCCTCCAGGGTAATGGACCAGCTAACGTGTGCCCCAAACCCTAAACCATAGTAAACCGGGGGAGGGAAGGGGTTGAAAATTAATACTCATTACATACTCACCTGTCCTAAACCGTCACCCGTCCACATGCCATTCGTACCACCGCTTCACGGTCTTCAGTTCTTCAGACACCTCGTGTGGTTAAATCGGGGTATTGACCCTGTTCTTCGATTTATTTTTCCTGTACTCTGGTCAGTAATTGGAATCAAGTGGTCATATGGGGGGGGGCGAAGAACGATGCATTAACGCTAATGACAAGCGTCACAAAACATGACTGCATGAGGTCAAGGAGTGGTGACCGTAATGTTTTTTTATTTTAAGTCCTTCCATGTTCTCAAAAGAAGGCCATTTTGCTGTATTCATGCCAACTGAATTCTGAAAATGTTAGAATTGCCAAAATCTAAAACTTCTAGAAAATCTGCAATGAATTTAATTTGATATTTTGATATGGATCGATTTGCTCACCTGTAGTTGGTGAATTTCCCGCACATGTGGAACGTAGTGTGATCTTCATCTGTGGTATGGAATATCCTTCAGTATATGGAGCAGATAAGACATTAAGAGTATTGTACGTTACTTAGACATTGATCTCCCCTTTCTGTCTCCGCATCTTACGGGACAGGCGGAAATATGGACGTAAACTGATGCCCACAACACAGATCCTACATGACCGCCTCTTGGTGTCGGTATCAGTTTATTAATTGTTGGGTTCTTGGGTTATTCCCTGACATTGTTATCGAGTGTCCATGTTAAGTGCATCCTGCTATTGCCTTTCCACTAATGATATCAGCAATCTGGTTATCGCATCTTGAATGTCATATTACTTTGCCCTTACTGTATTTACAAGTCTTCTTCTTCCATTTCACATTCAATAGACTTACAAGTCCCTCTACCCTACCAGTATGCCAGGCGGAGCTCACATCACAAGTTATTCGTCTCTTGTGTGGCTTGTCTACGGTTGAGGTTTTCTCTTGTGCTGCTCCTACTCTCTAGTTTGGAACTTTCCTTCTCAGGTTTTAGAATCCAAAGGGTTACAGTTTGGGGATTAGTGTTAGGATTTTGGTTAAGGTTTATGGTTTGGGCTTATTGAAGAGTTTGGAAAGATTGGAAGACATCAGGTCTTGGACATAACTTCTCTTGAGACCATGAGAAATGGTAGGAGAAGACTTACTGCTCATACAAAGTAATATGACCTTCAAGAATACAGTACAACTAGATCCAGGAGCAATATCATACTCCATCTGTTCTCATTCTCAAAACACTTGTGCCCCATCTCCAACTTTCCAACATAAATGTCCGTGATAAGAAGGAGCAAATTTGGCAATATTTGAATTAGCCGAATTTGCATCAGATTTATTGGAAGAGTATCGAATTGCCGGTAAATGACATTTATTACGTTCTGAGATCTCTGCAGACTCCAGAACATATTAAAGAGAGGGGATAAAAAAAACAAAATACCACTCTAACCTCATTCCGGCTTTCACCTGTCCTGCCCAGACTTTGCCTTCTTCTTTGCCTCCAGCATTAACTAGACCTCAAGTGGCATCACAGGGTCTTGTGGCAACCCATGTCATAATATCGCCCGAGGGCTGGATGCCACCGGAGACACTAAATAGTATAGAGAACACCAGAGGGAGCAAACCAGAGGTGGAACAGGCCGGAGCCGCTGCATCGAAGAGCTGAGTAGGCGCCAATCTGTTTGAATCGAGCAAATTGAGTCGTCAAAAAAATATTGGGTTCCTTAAAAATCTGAATTTTTGTGAAATTCGAACTGAATTTAATTCTCCTAGAATCAATTTGCTCAAGACTGGTCAGTGACGATTTGATTTATTTTCCAGCACTGTGCTCTCCAGAAGTCGCCGATTATCTATAAGATGTAGAAAGTTGCTCTATCGCACGGCTGACGGAGCACAGCAGTGGGGGGCTACCGCTGTATCCGAGCTTCAGGCACTTTCATGGTGTTTGGCTTTAAGCTTCCATCATTATTAATCTATGGAGAGTATTGAATGCTTCAGCTCCTGCTATTCAGACAGATGCTGTCCCGGGAAAGAAGACAGTGCATCACTTCTCTCTTCTCTGGTTGAATGACACTTTGCATCGAATAATATTATATGTCTCCTCTATTGCACCCAGAAACTTCATCTTTATATTTCTGTGTTGATCAATTACTTTTGATTTAGAAGTCAAAGCTTCAGTTATTTGAGAAAAGTCAGCTGCGACCTCTAGAGGGAGCTGAGGAGCTAAGTGTATACTGTTGATCCATTGATTTCAATAATAAACCAGTATTTATTAAGCTCTTGAGCTCCTTCTAGTGGTGGATGAAGAAAACAAGAATATTAGAATTTAAACGGATTGTCCACACTACCTGTACAACCAGTTTTTAAATTAAGTAGTCTGACTTGTAAAATAAATAAAAAATATATATATACTTAACTACCACACTAGCACTATTCCAGCAATGTTGGCGCCAGGTCTGCTGGTGTTTTTGCAGTCCTGCAGCCAATCATTGACCACAATCGGGCTGCTGTGCTCTCACTACTTTCCCTTATCTGACGTTTGTTCAAGGGAAGTAAAAGTGGATCGCCCCCACCTCGTGTAGGGCAATGGGGTACTTGGAGCCGGGCCCTTCGGTTCTCGTCAGGGATGTCATGGTGGCTGACCCGCTCCGTGGCCCTATGGGATGTCCGTTGAAAATGGGGAAGGTCTTTAAAGGGATAGTGTTCGTGACGCCACCTGTGGTATTCGGTCAGGGTGACCGACGCTGCTTAGGGGTCCGCTGGGGTGATGTTATGGCAGCTAGATGATATACCTTCCCACAGGTGAAGTGTGTCCCCAGGGCTTCCCAGAGGTGTAGATGGTGGATGGTGAGAGGCGCAGTGAAGAACGAGGACACAAGGTTGCAGTCTCTTTACCTTTACTGAAGGCTTCAGTGTCCACAGTCCAGAGCACCAGGTCACAGGGCAGGCAGAGTCCGGCCGGTCCGAAGGCAAATCCAGAGTCCCCTTATCCAGGTGGAAATCAGTAGCCTTCCTCTAGCGCCTGAGTGTTGTAGTTCCTCCCTGCTGAACAACTCGGTGAGGTCCTCACAACTATTGTAGATGTAATGTCTCTTTCTCTCTGTCCCCCTGATGGATAGGATAGGACAAACCCGTATGACTGATGGCCTGAGGCTTTTTACAGGGACCCTACGACGCCCCAGCCCCCACAAGTTGCCACCGTGTCTCCTGGGTATAATGTCGGGCAGCCAACGTGGAATTAACTGTCCTGCCAGTCTCTGAAGTAAAGCATAGAGATCCTTACTCCCTCGGTGTTCTGGCCACCGGCTTCTGCGCCTCAGAAGGAAGCAGCCTGCTCCTGGCTGGTCTCCCTCTGATATTCCTCTCCTTTACTATGACTTCGTTTCTCACTCACTACAAGACAATTCCCTTCTGATGTCTCTTTCTTTGGATGCTGCCGCACGTGGGGCAGGCGCAGCTCCATGGACCCTCGTCCTCTGCAGACCTCAGTCTGCATCTGGCTCTCTCTCACTCCAGCCAGCTTCAGCTTCAGTCTGCATTTGCCTAACTTTCTGTCCAGACTCCCAGTTTTACCTAATTGTGAGTAGTGCCCTAATAGATAGAAGCGTGGCTCCCCCTGGTGGCCTGGAGTGTGAAGTGTGTTGTGTCGTTTGTGATACCTGGTAAGGTGATCTCCTTTATTGCCTTCAGACGTAACATCACTCCCCCTGGTGGAAGAATAACATTACTGCAACGACCAGGACACTGGGGCGCTGCACAAGTGTGGGAGCACCCAAAGTTTCAACTTGCAACGTCTGCAATATTTTGGACTTCAGAGGATGCGCCACTGAATGTATGGAAAGGAGTCCACTCCGTACAGCGCAGGAGCCGGCTAGTTCCAGCCAAAATGTGACAGCAATATTTAAGAAGTTGGATGTGGCCGACGGTGTGCTTCTGATGCTCATTGACCCGCCTATAATGTGACTGTGGGGTGCTGATTGTCACGGCAGCCAGGGGGTGCACTGAAGACCCCCGTGTCCGACGTGTTTGTACACCTATGACTTGATCGCAGACCAGTAAAAATTGTAAAGAAAAAGAAAATAGGAACATATTATTAAAACATCTCAAAGTTCCCCATTTCCTGGAATCCAAATACAATTTAAAAAATAAAAATAGCAACATTGTAAAAATAAATTTGGTTTCGCTGTTTCGGTGCAAATAATAAATCAAATATTGTCAAAATTAAAAAAAATTAAACGTTCTATGGTCATTTCCATCACAACAAAGAAAATAAAAAGAGTTCAAAAAGTGAGAGAGAGACCCAAATGGTAATAATAAATCTACAGATCTTACAAGCCCTGATACAACTCTACTGAGCGAAAAAATGAAGCCGTTATAACTCTTGGAAGAAGAGGAGATATAATGCGAAAGGGAAGAGGGTCCCAAGGTGACTCTGTCGCCCGAGGGGCCACATAAACTTGGAGTCGGCCCTGACAGTGCCTTTTCATTGGGATCTGCTCATCCCTTGACCTGATGAATGCTGTAGACCAGGGGTGTCAAACTGCATTCCTCGAAGGCTGCAAACAGGTCATGTTTTCAGGATTTCCTTGTACTGCACAGGTGATAATTTAATCACCTACACAAATAATGAGTTGGTGATTAAATTATCACCTGTGCAGTACAAGGAAATCCTGAAAACATGACCTGTTTGCAGCCCTCGAGGAATGCAGTTTGACACCCCTGCCGTAGACCACAGTATATAGCAATAAACAATGACAACATCTCTTAAAGGGAAGGTGACGCAATTCTATATTATTTACAAAAAAAGTAAGCAAAAAAACATGTTGTTTCAGGAAATGTTGCACTAGCTAGGATTTATGTTTTTTTAAATAATGTTTTAATGTAGCCACCGAGGGCTGCCATTTTACTTTGCAGTTCTCTAATGGTCGCTGCCGGTCACTGAGGCTGCGCTCCCAGCAGCTCATTCACCAGTGGTTCTCATCCTGGACTGTCGCATCTTGGCACCGTCCGGGTTGAATACTGTTTTTCCCCCAGACTTGTATTACGGTGTGGGACAGAACGACACAGGTGAGGGATATTGTTGTTTTTTTTTATTTTAGTTTTATTACAGGGGAACGAGGGCTTCGGTGAATTTAGGCCTCTAAACTAAACGCTCCAACATTTTTCATGAAGCTTTTTTGCTAAAATTCCAAGATACATATATTTAAGGTTGTTTTTTTTTTTTATCTCAAAATATCCATATCATTTAATTGTGCAAAACTGTTAGAATCCCAGGAGGCTATAATGCCGGATTGTTTCCTTCGTCACACCATAGAGGGCACACGATTATCGCGACAGTTCCCCACAACTGTAACAATGATGACTACGGAACCATTGTGTATGGTCTATAATCTGCCTGCAAATAATTCCTTTATCTGCAGATTGCAGGAACGTTCAAAATAATAATAAAATGAGTCGGTGATAATTTCAGCTCAGAATTTAGAAAAACGGAGAAGTCTTTATCTCGAAATTCATGCGGCGCAGAGACTGAGAAGATGGCGGCGTCTTAACACAAGTAGCGGAACCCTGATTATTTGATTTTGCTGAAAGTAAAGAATGAAGATTAGTTTTACTACCATGTTTAGCATGCTGCGATCAATCGTCTGCCGATCACATGTAACAATGACTAATCCCATGGGGGCTGCTAGGTGGAAATGATAATAATTACATAAATAATAATAGATTTCTTAAGTAGATGTTTCTTCTTTTTCTTATTTCCCCGGAATTTTAGTTTGTTTTGATTTTTTGGGGGGTCTGTAAACATGCAGGAGTTTTTCCAGATGGGTGTGGTGTATGCAAACCTTGCCCAAATATGGTTATTCTGGGGTGGGATAGGGGTGTTCATGGGATGGGCTGGGGTGTTCCCACGAGGAACAAGGGGCGGGATTTAAAGGGACTCTATCACCAGGTTCTTGCTATTAAATTTGAGAGCATAATAATGATCCTGATTCCAGCGATGTATCACTTACTGAGCTGCTTTCTGCAGTTTTGATAAAAATCCCTGATTTATCTGCTGTAGTTCTTTGAATACCGAACTCTACATGACCCTGACCACACCTCTGATTGACAGCTTTCTGCCTATGCACAGTGTACATAGAAAGTTACTAACCAGTGGTTGAACTACCTGGCAACACGATTACTAGTCCTCTAGTGAGAATTTTATAAAAACTACGCTAAGCCGCCCAGCGATACATCACAGGAATCAGGATCTCAGCCTCTACATCATGCTGCTCCCGGATTAGGTAGCACAAACCGGGTGACAGATTCCGCTTAAGAATCCCATGAAATGTTGACAAATATAATAAAATGCTCATAGTGCAAGCCTTAAAGGTTTTTTTTTATCCCATCTTCATATATGGGTATTGTTGGATAGAGTTTGTAAAAATACACAGTTTTGCAATTTACTGTTTATTAAAATTTTCAGCCATTTTGGAGATATTACCTCTTTTGTTTATAGCTCGTTGCCCTGGAGACCGTCCACCACTGCTGTCTAGCTTGTAAGTGTTTTGCTGAAGCTGACCTTGGATTAGGAAATAACAGCGCCCCCCGCCCCCCAGTGATCCTGGCCAGCTTCAAAACAGTCCAGAAAAAAAGAGTTTGCAAGGGCTGTGCATGTTCTCCTGTCTAGCAGCGGTGGTCGGTCTCCAAGGCAATAGAGCAGGAAACAAAAGAAAAGTGTTAATATTTCAAGAACGGTTGAAAATTTTTAATAGCAGTAAATTGCAAAATTGATTGTTTTTACCAGCTCTTTCCGATAATATCCAATTTGTGATGATGGGAAAAAACCCTTTAAGTGATAATTATAATGATGATAACCTGACAGTAGTGCCTATATAGCAGTCCATACAACGCCCATAGTACCGGCTTCGTACCATGAGGGTTGTGCAGGCAGGGAAGACGTCATGTTGTGTCATGGACGGTGCGAAGAGTAATGAGCGCGTTCCGAGGGATCGGTTGCTGTCTCTTCCGTGTAATCCACCCAGAGCCCTTTATTCCTCATTGAAGCTTCTCGGTCACTTGATTCGGGATTATGAATTGATACTTTCCCAATGAAATAATAAGCAGCAGAGAAGCTTCTCTGTATAGTGAGACGCGGATAAATCCTTCCTGAAAACTTGCCGCCCGCTGATGGGATTTGACGTGGAAAGAGCTTAAACGAGCGCTAAAACAAAAGCACAAAAACGCCGCAAAATGGGTCAATTACTCTAATTCTCCGTAATCACTTCTGACTGTCGGCTCCAAATGTAGAGAAGAGAAAGGCGGGAAAATCACCGGCTCCCGTCTTAAAGATATAGAACGGTTTAGATTTTAGCCTCCTGCGGATTATATGGGTAAAATCCAGGGGTAACCTTTCTCCTTGGGGAGTGTGACATGTCAAGGTGAGGAGACTTTTAAGCCTTGCGATGCTCCTCTGGGACAATTTGCATATTTCTCCGAGGAGCATAGGAAGGCTTAAAAGTCTCCTCACCTCCTCTGGCATGTCACTCTCCACAAGGAGAAATGTTACCTCTTAGATCCCGCCCCGGTCAGATGCCTCTCACCCAGCCAAACCAGATCTCACACTTTGCACTGACGAGGGGCAGTACCCCCGAAACACAGTGTCTGTAAACTGAGATTTTGGTTTTGGCTTTTACCCTGTGACAAGCCTCATTAGGATTGCTACTTTCAATAGGTGGCGCTAGAGTTCTACACCCCTCTGCCACATAGGAAGACCCCTGTGTTATAAATGACATGTAGTGCTCAGGACCCCTGTAAAAACAAGACTGTGGCTGACACCGGGCTGCATTTACTGCATGTGGACAGTTTAACCCTTTAGCCGATGTGGCCAATAGTAACCGCAGCATTTAAGGCGTTAGATCCTTTTGTCAGCATGTTACCACCCAAACAGCGCAGTCAATATCTAAACAATGAAATCTTCTCTTCTTATGAAAAGTTTTCAACTTTTTGACGAGCATGGAGCAGAAAATGCTAATTTTAACACAGCTTGCGCTTTTTTTTTGTACATTTTTGTGCAGTTTGCAAGTTTTTAAGACCCAGTTCATGTCAAAAAGTCTGATAAACCACTCTTTAAATGTAGGCTCACGTATCTCAAAGAGCAATGAAACAATCGCTGGTTCAAGTATATAAAAATAAAAGAAATGAAAATATAAATTCCTGGGTTGTAATCTATTGAAGAAAAATTGTCATTAAGGGATTAATACAAACTACAACACAAAGAAGGTGCGTTGTGGACTTCGGCTGTAGGGCACAGATGGCGCCGCGCACAGACACCGTGCAGCAGTACTATAGCCTCTTTATAGCTTTTGCACTGTTCCTGTTACTGCTATGAGAGGTTGCTGCTGTTACTGTTATGGGGCGCACTAACTGTCATTGTTATGAGGTGCTGATGCTGTCGCTGTCATAGGTCGCTGTTACTGTTACAGATATGGAGCGCTGTTCCTGTTGTTCCTGTCACTGTTAGGCTACTTTCACACTAGCGTCGGCCCGTCACAGTGCGTTGGGTCGACGTGCCGACGCATCCTGTGTCAACGCGGCACAACGGGGGCAGCGGATGCATTATTACAACGCATCCGCTGGCCCATTGTGAGTTGCGGGGAGGAGGGGGCGGAGTTCCGGCCGCGCATGCACGGTCGGAAATGGCGGACACAACGCACCAAAAAAACGTTACAAGCAACGTTTTTTGGTGCCGACGTTCCGCCACAACACGACGCAACCGTCGCACGACGGTTGCGACGTGTGGCAATGAGTCGCTAATACAAGCCTATGGAGAAAAAACGCATCCTGCAGACAACTTTGCAGGATGCGTTATTTCTGCAAAACGACGCATTGCGACATGCGTGATGCGTCGTACGACACTAGTGTAAAAGTAGCCTTATGTGGTGCTGTTCCTGTCACTGTTACACTGTTATGCGGTGCTGTTCCTGTCACTGTTATGCGGTGCTGTTCCTGTCACTGTTACACTGTTATGCAGTGCTGTTCCTGTCACTGTTATGCGGTGCTGTTCCTGTCACTGTTATGCGATGCTGTTCCTGTCACTGTTATGTGGTGCTGTTCCTGTCACTGTTATGCGGTGCTGTTCCTGTCACTGTTATGCAGTGCTGTTCCTGTCACTGTTATGCGGTGCTGTTCCTGTCACTGTTACACTGTTATGCGGTGCTGTTCCTGTCACTGTTACACTGTTATGCGGTGCTTTTCCTGTCACTGTTATGTGGTGCTTTTCCTGTCACTGTTATGCGTTGCTGTTGCTATCACTGTTATGCGATGCTGTTCCTGTCACTGTTATGCGGTGCTTTTCCTGTCACTGTTATGCGGTGCTGTTCCTGTCACTGTTATGCGTTGCTGTTGCTATCACTGTTATGCGGTGCTGTTCCTGTCACTGTTATGCGGTGCTGTTCCTGTCACTGTTATGCGGTGCTGTTCCTGTGACTGTTATGCGATGCTGTTCCTGTTACTGTTATGCGGTGCTTTTCCTGTCACTGTTATGCGTTGCTGTTGCTATCACTGTTATGCGATGCTGTTCCTGTCACTGTTATGCAGTGCTTTTCCTGTCACTGTTATGCGGTGCTGTTCCTGTCACTGTTATGCGGTGCTTTTCCTGTCACTGTTATGCGTTGCTGTTGCTATCACTGTTATGCGATGCTGTTCCTGTCACTGTTATGCGGTGCTGTTCCTGTCACTGTTATGCGGTGCTGTTCCTGTGACTGTTATGCGGTGCTGTTCCTGTCACTGTTATGCGGTGCTGTTCCTGTCACTGTTCTGCGGTGCTGTTACTGTCACTGTTATATGGCGCTGTTACTGTCACTGTTATGCGGTGCTTTTCCTGTCACTGTTATGCGTTGCTGTTGCTATCACTGTTATGCGATGCTGTTCCTGTCACTGTTATGCGGTGCTTTTCCTGTCACTGTTATGCGGTGCTGTTGCTATCACTGTTATGCGATGCTGTTCCTGTCACTGTTATGCAGTGCTGTTCCTGTCACTGTTATGCGATGCTGTTCCTGTCACTGTTACACTGTTATGCGGTGCTGTTCCTGTCACTGTTATGCAGTGCTGTTCCTGTCACTGTTATGTGGTGCTGTTCCTGTCACTGTTACACTGTTATGCGGTGCTGTTCCTGTCACTGTTATGCAGTGCTGTTCCTGTCACTGTTATGCGGTGCTGTTCCTGTCACTGTTACACTGTTATGCGGTGCTGTTCCTGTCACTGTTATGCGGTGCTGTTCCTGTCACTGTTACACTGTTATGCAGTGCTGTTCCTGTCACTGTTATGCGGTGCTGTTGCTATCACTGTTATGCGATGCTGTTCCTGTCACTGTTATGCGGTGCTGTTCCTGTTCCTGTTATGCGGTGCTTTTCCTGTCACTGTTATGCGTTGCTGTTGCTATCACTGTTATGCGATGCTGTTCCTGTCACTGTTATGCGGTGCTGTTCCTGTCACTGTTATGCGGTGCTGTTCCTGTGACTGTTATGCGATGCTGTTCCTGTCACTGTTATGCGATGCTGTTCCTGTCACTGTTATGCGGTGCTGTTCCTGTCACTGTTATGCGGTGCTGTTGCTATCACTGTTATGCGATGCTGTTCCTGTCACTGTTATGCGATGCTGTTCCTGTTCCTGTTATGCGGTGCTTTTCCTGTCACTGTTATGCGTTGCTGTTGCTATCACTGTTATGCGATGCTGTTCCTGTCACTGTTATGCGGTGCTGTTCCTGTCACTGTTATGCGGTGCTGTTCCTGTGACTGTTATGCGATGCTGTTCCTGTTACTGTTATGCGGTGCTTTTCCTGTCACTGTTATGTGGTGCTGTTCCTGTTACTGTTATGCGGTGCTGTTCCTGTCACTGTTATGTGGTGCTGTTCCTGTTACTGTTATGCGGTGCTTTTCCTGTCACTGTTATGCGTTGCTGTTGCTATCACTGTTATGCGATGCTGTTCCTGTCACTGTTATGCGGTGCTTTTCCTGTCACTGTTATGCGGTGCTGTTCCTGTCACTGTTATGCGGTGCTTTTCCTGTCACTGTTATGCGTTGCTGTTGCTATCACTGTTATGCAATGCTGTTCCTGTCACTGTTATGCGGTGCTGTTCCTGTCACTGTTATGCGGTGCTTTTCCTGTCACTGTTATGCGTTGCTGTTGCTATCACTGTTATGCGATGCTGTTCCTGTCACTGTTATGCGGTGCTGTTCCTGTGACTGTTATGCGGTGCTGTTCCTGTCACTGTTATGCGATGCTGTTGCTATCACTGTTATGCGATGCTGTTCCTGTCACTGTTATGCGGTGCTGTTCCTGTGACTGTTATGCGGTGCTGATCCTGTGACTGTTATGCGGTGCTGTTCCTGTCACTGTTATGCGATGCTGTTCCTGTCACTGTTATGTGGTGCTGTTCCTGTTACTGTTATTGAGCGCTGTTACGGTCACTGTTATGCGGTGCTGTTACTGTCACTGTTATATGGCGCTGTTATGATCAGTATTATGTGGCGCTGTTGCTGTTATGAGGCGCTGTTACCGTCACTGTTATATGGCGCTGTTATGGTCACTATCATGGGGCGCTGTTGCTGTTATGAGGCGCTGTTACGGTCACTGTTATGGGGCACTGTTACTGTTATGGGGCGCTGTTGTGGTCACTGTTATAGGGCGCTGTTACGGTCACTGTTATAGGGCGCTGTTACGGTCACTGTTATGGGGCGCTGTTACGGTCACTGTTATATGGCGCTGTTACGGTCACTGTTATGGGGCGCTGTTGCTGTTATAGGGCGCTGTTACCGTCACTGTTATAGGGCGCTGTTACGGTCACTGTTATGGGGCACTGTTACTGTTATGGGGCGCTGTTACCGTCACTGTTATAGGGCGCTGTTACCGTCACTGTTATGAGGCGCTGTTACGGTCACTGTTATGGGGCACTGTTACTGTTATGGGGCGCTGTTACCGTCACTGTTATAGGGCGCTGTTACGGTCACTGTTATGGGGCACTGTTACTGTTATGGGGCGCTGTTACCGTCACTGTTATAGGGCGCTGTTACCGTCACTGTTATGAGGCGCTGTTACGGTCACTGTTATGGGGCACTGTTACTGTTATGGGGCGCTGTTACCGTCACTGTTATAGGGCGCTGTTACCGTCACTGTTATGAGGCGCTGTTACGGTCACTGTTATGGGGCACTGTTACTGTTATCGGGCGCTGTTGTGGTCACTGTTATAGGGCGCTGTTACGGTCACTGTTATGGGGCGCTGTTGCTGTTCCTTTTAGAGGGCGCTGTTTTGATGTTGTGTATGGGTGGTAGTTGTGTGAAGTTTTTTGCACCAGTTACAGCAGCGCACTTTATGGTATGTGCACGTGATGTCTTTTAGATGCTGGCGCACCCTCTAAAGATACTTCAGGAAAACACTGATGGTGTTTTTCATGAAGTGTCTTTTATGGAGATTATAAAATGCACAACATCACCATAACGGTGACAACCCCCATAATAGTAACATTCCCAGTGCCCCCAGAACAGTAACTGCCACAGATCCGGGCCTAGAGAACTGATTCTCTACTGCCACCACAAGAATAGCATCACAAACATAAAGACACACAGCGCCACCTGCTGGTCACATTTTTATGAAAAACTGATGATTCCCTTTGGCTCCAAATAAAACCAAGTACCTTTTGAGGCCATTGTGTCCCATGAATGCCCCCGCTGCCCGCCGCTCCACCTCACGTGCATCATTTATATCTAAGCCGTATTAGTCAGATTTCTCGGGCAGCGCCTGTTATGGCGGTACGCGGTGAATCTCATTAAGGTCCCCTCTGACATTTAGACGTCATTATTTTTGACTGACAAAAACATTAATGAGGGGCTTCTCGTCCCCCCTGCATATTGATGTGCTGCCCGCGCCAGGCGTGTGATTTATGGCGACTGTGATCTGCCGCAGACCGCCGCTTAATAAGATCGCTGATGCTGGGAAATACAGACGGCGCAGAACAACAAGAGCCTCGTTTCCCATTTCTCCATTATTAATACTTCGCCAATATTCTGTCGCCTTTTTGTTTAATACAGCTCAAAGCGGCGGCGCATCAATCGCTTGGAAGCTAAACGCTGGATTTTATAGATCAGCTTTTTGTTTCTATAAAACTTTCCGCCAACATGGGAGAAAGTGATGTGTTATTTAAAGGGACAGTGTGCTTAAAGGGATACGTGTCATGATAAAATGAACTTTTGTTTAAATCAGATTTTCCTGTTATGTGTTTTTTTTTTGTAATTATTTTTTATATTTAAAAAAAACAAAACACAAAATTAGTGATATTTCAATTTTCACATTGGCCACTGTGACTTTTTTTTAAACTCATACTTCTGGTATTTTTAGGATTTTTTTTTCAGCAGGCTCATTATCCTCAGAGTCAGGGCTCCAATGATTGATCACTTCTATACACAGCTGATAACGAAGTATCCACCAA
This sequence comes from Ranitomeya imitator, assembly GCF_032444005.1. NCBI lineage: Eukaryota > Metazoa > Chordata > Amphibia > Anura > Dendrobatidae > Ranitomeya > Ranitomeya imitator. Next base: position 24,467,607 of record NC_091287.1, read on the forward strand.
TAGGTGATGTCACAGCTCACCTCCTCCCTTCACAGTGACCTTTGCACATACTCATTAGATGCTTCAATGCAAAGATAGGGCGGAGTTTGTACATTGTGGCTAATGTACATGTGCATGTTCTGAAGCATCATGTTAAGATCGAGTGGCTAAAGCGAAGATTGCCATTCCTTTCTTCCAAAACTAGTTTCCATTTACTCCACTGGAGGCAATCTACAATAAGGGTGTGTGCACATGATGACTTCTCCATGTGGGTTTAGAAACTGACCTTAAAAAAATGCTAAAAAAAAAAAAGTGACAAATTCACTGCAGTGTAAGAACATTTGAGCCTCTTTTAACCGCTTCAGGGTTCGAAAATTGCAAAGTGGTCAAAAGAAGTGAGCGGCCCATTCTTCAGGTGGACACTCACTGCTGTGTACAGCATGTATAGAGAAAAAAACGGCAGTAGTAAAAATATAGCAGAAAAGGCACAAAAAAAACTGCTTCAGGATAAAAACGCTGGTGTTCCTGAAGCATCTACCTCGTGCAAAATTCAAGTGGGAACAAACTCATCAATAAGGGATTGTCCAAAATTGTGATGGATGGATGGATAGATAGATAATAGATATATAATCGATGATAGATAATAGATATATAATCGATGATAGATAATAAATAGATAATAGATAGATAATAGATACTGTAGATAGATAGAAAATTGATGATATATAGATAATTGATAGATAATCAATAGATAATAGATAATATATAGATAGATGATGGATAAATAATAGATAAATAGATAGATAATAGATAATAGATGATAGATAGATAATAGATAGATGATAGATAGATAATAGATAGATAATAGATGATAGATAGATAATAGATAGATAATGGATAGATAATCAATGGATAATAGATAACATATAGATAGATGATGGATAGATAGATAGATAATAGATGGATAATAGATATATAACAGATAATAGATAGATAATAGATAGATAGATAGATAATAGATAAATAATAGATAGATAAGTGATGATAGATAGATAATAGATAGATAATATATAGATAATAGATAATAGATAGATAATAGATAGATAATAGATGATAGATAGATAATAGATAGATAATATAGATAATAGATAGATAATAGATAGATAGATAGATAATAGATAAATAATAGATAGATAAGTGATGATAGATAGATAATATATAGATAATAGATAGATAATATATAGATAATAGATAGATAATATATAGATAATAGATAATAGATAGATAATAGATGATAGATAGATAATAGATAGATAATATATAGATAATAGATAATAGATAGATAATATATAGATAATAGATAATAGATAATATATAGATAATAGATAATAGATAGATAATATAGATAATAGATAAATAATAGATAGATAATATATAGATAGATGATGGATATATAGATGATAGATAGATAATAGATAAATAATAGAAATATAATAGAGATAGATAATAGATGGTTTTACATGTATATAAGTTGACTATTCTTTGAAAGTTGAAATATTTATAGGATGTGTAGAAGTTCCTTAGATATTTTCATCCGGGTTTCTATGGGAAGAAGACAAGGACATTCCCAGGGTCACATCTTTGAAATTTGTTGGAGGAGATTAGGGGCAGCTGGGGGGGAACAGCTTTGAACTTCTCAGTTTCTCAGATGTGCCAAGGATTAACCCTTGTACAGTGCAAGATGCCGCTATACTGCTGTTAATATTCACCGCCAGCCGTTCCTCAGTGTGGATAGTCCTAGTTGCTGACTGATTAGTCTGAATCTTATATTTCTTGTTGTTTGGAACAGTCAGGCATCCATAGAAGTGGATGGAACTTTTGTTTGCGTGTTCTTAAGTTATTCCTGTCTGTGTCTTTTACTTAAGAAAGTAAGGAGCGGTAATATGGTTATATGCAAACAGTGACATGTAATTTCTCTTTAATGAAAGATTAAATCTTAGGATCGGCCTTTACGCCTTTTTATGAGGGTCGTATAGAGGAGCTCATCAGTATCTGACCGTGAGGATCAGACTCCTGGTAAACCGCCAATCAGCTGCATTGTTTATTCAGGCCACAGCGCCATGCGTTTTATAGTGGCTGTACCTGGTACTGCAGCTACATATCAGATCTTGGGACCAAATCCGTCACATAACCAGAGAAAGTCTTTGTGTCTGGAAGGTTTTCATTCACTAATAGCAAGCAGAGGTCTTGAATCTGGTAGGGATCAACTATCAAATGCCTTAAAGAAAAAAAGCAAAAAAAAAAATACACCAGGTCTGCGTTTTGGTCACAAGATACCTCCTGCCAAAAAATGCAATAAACAGCAATGAAAAGATCATGTAGCCTAAAATCATTCCAATGCAAAATTAGAGCTCGATGCACAAAAAACAACCACCGGAGAAAAAAAAATGACGGGTCCCAAGAAGCAGCAACACATGAGACAAATTATTTTTTTATAAAATTTTTTACAAATTTCACCCCTTAAATGATAAAAAAAATTCCATAAGTTTGTTGTCAACATAAATCGTACTGATCTGGAGAATCATGACACCAGATTACTTTTTGCCATGAATACTGTAAATCTAAACTCAGAAATAAAAAAACACTGGTATAATTGTCTTTTATTCATCATTTCACCTCACCTGGATTTTTTCCCCATTTTTCAGTACATTTTGTGTTAAAATGAGCAATGTTATTCAAAAGTACAACTCGTGGCGCCCAAAAAAAAGTCTAAAAAAAAAAAGTTCTGGCTCTTGGAAAAATGGGGGCTAAAAAAACACACGTCTACCCCCCCACCTCCCCCCCACACACACACACACACACACACACACACACACACACACACACACACCTCACCCCGCCTCCTAAAAAAAAATTTGGTGAAAAACAGAATAAAACAGAAAGTAGAATAAAAAGTGGCATCATAGAGTGTAACAATCATTTATTATTACGTGCTCCTCTGTGATCGTCGCGTTCTGCACTTTTTGCAATAATGATTATTTTTGTCCTCTCTATTGTTGATACTGGAAGTTACTTATTGTTAAAGAAGCCCTGGGGGCCCGAAATAATCTATAAAGACCCCCCCACTGATAGTAATAATAGACTGCCCCCCGACTCCCCATTATTCTGTGTCATCTCGTCAGCGTGTTCCCCCCTCTTTTTCAGGCGTATTTCTTTCTGCTCTTCGCTGGCGGACCTTCCTTCCTGCTGGCTGCTATAATAAGGGCTTAATGAGGCATTCCATGATCTCTTTAGTTAAAGCGGCTGGTGAGTTCTGCGTGGGGGCAACGATCAGCGGGTTCACCGTAGAACTATGTATCAACACAATACAGTAAACGATTGATAGCGTAGACGCCGTTGATGTCGCTTTGCTGCTTGAAGTAAATAATACCATAGTTATAGGACTATTCTAAATCCAGAAGTAAGAGGTGTTCTGTAATCAGGGCCGGTGTTGGGGCGAGATAAACTAGGCAATTGCCTAGGGCCTCCAATCCTACAGGGGCTCGCACAATAGTGTTAATGAGGTTGTCCCCAACTTTTACATTGATGCCCTATCCCCAGGCTAGGGCATCGATGTCTGATCGGCCGGGGTCCAGCACCCCCACCGGCCGGAAGTACTTGTGGAGCTTGGCAGTCTGCTTGTAGTGGCCGCCACAGGGTACTACTCATCTGCTTCCTATTCAGTTCAATAGGAGGTGGATGTGCAGCAACAAGCCCGCGCGAGTACAAGTAGACGGCCAAGCTCACTATGCAAACACTTCCATCCAGTGGCCACCGCCGGCACCAATAGCAGCTGATCGGCGAGGGTGCCGAGTGCCAGACCCCGACCGATCAGACATTGATGTCCTATCCTCGTTAACACTATGGTGATCAAGAAAGCACAAAACCATTACACCTCGACAAGGTGTACCCAGTCAGGACAGTCCTATCTGTAATGTGCCAGCAAATCCCAATAGACGGGGGCAAAGCAAGGCCTAGGCCTGACTATTTAAACACTTGCCCGTGGAAAGCCATATAAATTAGATGCATAGCCCAAAAGGGGGAGCCAAGGGAAAAGGTAAGAAAGGACTAGAAAAATTGGTAATAAACTGAGAAAAGGGATTAGAAGACAATAAATTATTTGACCCACTTGTCTTAGGCACGCCGTAACTTGTCATGCCGCAGTAGGTCTCCGCCTGATCCTCTGGTCTTCAGATCCTTCCATGCTGTCTACTAGTTCTCACACCCAATGTGACTACTAACAACTGGAAGATCTGAAGATCAAAGATTAAAAGACCGATTGGGGATCCGCGGGGGCAGGGCAGGTGAGGGGCGTGCCTAGAACAGGTAAGTATCTTTTATTGCTTTTTTTTAACTCCTTCCTGGTCCACATTCTGACTCCCTTCCTTGCCGTCCTAGCTGATGGCCATTTTTCGAGATTTGTACAAATTAAATCAATTAAAAATTTGTATTCTGGCAAATCTGAATTTTTTATGAAATTTGTTATGAATCATTTACTATGAATCAGTTCAGTCCCCCTCTTCTTCGTATGCCCTAATTGGGATAATAGTAAAAGGGTTAGTCCCGACGGTCCAGTGTGAAAGCTTTAGTTATGACCATTTGATTATCACTTTGGTTTTCGGCACTGAAAGTTCTAAAAAGTTAACATTTTAAAAGTTTTTTCGTCCTTTCGTACTTCATTCCAAAATGTTTAAATTTCCCAAAAATGTAAAAAAAAAAAAAGAAAGAAAAAAGAAGAAAAGTTATTACATGGATGTGGAAAAACAGGACAGGAAAAGAAGAGGATGACGGAATCACGAAGCAACGACTTTGATGTCAACTTCAGTGAATGTTCTGCCTTTGATGTCGGCTTCAAACTGCGCTGGTTTCCCTGGTGGGAGATTTGACATGGAGAATGATGGACTTATTGGCAGGCGCTCAGTTCAGACTCATCAGAATTTTACTGCTATAATATATATAATGTAAAGTTTACACGTAAAAATGCACCAGCTCTAATTATAAAAGTGGGAATATGCAACTCCCATCACAAGAATCTGCAAATTCAAACTCATTTTTGCAAATTTTATCTGATGATATAAAATACGTCGATGCCAAGTTATTTTTATTAAAGAGAGTATCTAGTTTACAAAAAAAAACATTCTTATACACCTTGTTAAGGAATTCTGAAATAATAGAGGGAAGTGCTTTATTCAGGGTCCGAATCCAACCTTGGATTTCAGATGTAATAAGCACAGTGTAATTCATCGTTTTACCTGCGGAGGCACTGCAGAGAATCTCAAAACTTACTGCGACATGTCACCAAGGTCCCATCATGGGGACTTTTTGTTTGCTTTTAGGGATTGTCCAAGCCTTGGTAGAAAATATTTTACTTGAGTCTTAAAGGTGCTTTCAAGACAACTTGAAAATATATTTTCCCCCTAAAATAAAATAAAAAAATATTCAAAAATATTTTCGTATTAAATTGAAATAATTAATCATATAATCTGAAACAACTCAAGAACTATATGTACGAGAAGAACAAAACTGTGCAGTAGATAAAGGTAGTCTACTGTACAGCAAAAAGAAGTTCCTGACCCGATCACTACAGATAATATCCTTCTCTGATGTCAGAATGACCCATTATCCTAATGACCTAAAGAGATTATCTAGGGCAGCAAAAGTAATGATTTATTCTTAGGTCATCACTTTCAGATTGGTGGGGGTCTGAATCCTAACATCTGCACTGATCATCTGGCAGAAGTGGTGGAGGTTCTCCCTGGGTTCCCTTCATTGATTACCAGTCACAGGTTAATACTTTTGGTAGTGGCTCTGCCTGATTTTACAGCTTAGTACAACAAAAACAAACTGAACAAAGCTACAGAACCAGGATTAGTCAGTACCCAAGGAAAAAAAGAGCGACGTCTAGTAAACTGACCTGCATGTGTGTCAACAATCACATTTTTTAATCGTAAGTATAGGCCATCATTATTACACTCCTAGATAATCCTTTAAAGGCGGGGTCTACGTTTTCAGGACAATTTTCTTTTTTTTTTATTTAAATGCATGTATTTTTAGCTAAAAATCATTTTTGACATTGAGTTTCCTATAATAATGTTACCACCATTAGTTCTTGTGTGTCACCGTTGCTGGCGGCAGAATGTGTTAATTGAGAATCCATCCGTGAGTTCATTCTGACAGTTTCTCACAGTTGAGTTTGTAACTCTTTTATCTCTTTTTTTTTATCAGCTCCTTTTAGCTGATTTTGTCCACAGACCCCCAATCAAAGCTGAAAGTGCAGGGAAGCAAAGAGATTGTATCAGCCAAAGGGTGCAACATTTTTAATAGAACCCATTTGCAAAAAAAAAAAACAGGAAGGAAGGCTACAACAAAAAGTAGCTCACAGTCTGGAGGACTCAAAAACCCCCAGTATTATATGGTCATACCGATGTAGAAACAATGGCAGCACTCACCAGTCTTCGCAAACAGGTACTTTATTTATACATATCTTCACGGCACGGGGGTGTGTATGATACAAAAAGTGGCAGCCGAACGACGGCCGTTTGGCGCCCACCTGGCGTTGAAGCGCCAGGTGGGCGCGAAACGGCCGTCGTTCGGCTGCCACTTTTTGTATCATACACTTTTTGTATCATACACACCCCCGTGCCGTGAAGATATGTATAAATAAAGTACCTGGTTGCGAAGACTGGTGAGTGCTGCCATTGTTTCTACATCGTTATATCGTGGATTTTCGCTTTTCTGGCTTAAGCACCCGAAGTCTGCCGGACGGCTGCAGTTTGGGAGTCTGATGTGTTCTGGGTCCGAGGAGCGGTGGTGCGGTCAGCTGTTTCTATTTACATTGCTTTATTATATGGTCATCCATTCGACATGCAATACTATATTAGTTCTGTAGTGGGCACTGCAAAAAAAGGCGTAATCTCCGGCAGCTTTACAAGCAATGACCGCTAACCATCTGCATTTCCAGCAGCCAGAACAGCGATAATCAGTCGGCCATCATGTCTTTAATTAGCAATTTTTTTTTCAGTGCGACAAGCCAACAATGCACCAAAGAGCTAAAATGTAGTCAACCTTTGCCAAATTATCCTTCGCCGTATTCCACAGTCTACGTTCTCCTTTTACGAGCTTAACCCAACGATGACCCAAAATGTTCGCATCTGTTTAATTTAATTTGTATTCTCTCGGAATATGAAATCCCCATTATATACGGCGTCCCTTTCTTTCATTATCCCGCCACCGGTGGAGGATTGCGTCTTTCATGCGGAGTTTTTGCAGCGCGAAATCTTCCTTCTACCTGAAAGTAACAATGCTAATTAGACCGTTTCGCCCCAAGGTGCTGACTGGTGATAAGACGAGTCTTCTCACTGTGCTTCCTCCATGTTTGCGGAATTGGGATTGGATTGTGGGTTTCTCCTCTAAGTAGGCCATTTAGGATTTCTGTATTTGCTCTCGGCTGGTGTTCTCAAACAGAGACTTGTGCAATTCTCCGAGCCTCCTTGTGAGCGAGTGCGGAAAATGCAACTGTGATCTTGTTATTTGCAAGAGGTCGATGAGAGATAAAGCCAAGGTGTAATCTTCCCGGAATAGAAAGTAAATTGCATTTGTATTTTCCATATATTTATTTTGTAGGTGCAGAGAGAATCTATGAAGCTAAGATTTACATGTAATCTGTGCAGAATACTAAAGGAGGTTTTTTTTATGGGCTTAATCTATCCTTCCCAGCTGGCTGCAGAGCATAAAATGTACAAAATACAACTCACTGCCGCAGTATTATACCTAAAGAAAATAGAGAGGAAAGCAGAATATTATTTCTGATTATTGGGTTCACTGTACTGTGCCGAAATGTAGAGGAAAATTGAAGCAAATTCACTCAGATAAAATATAATTACGGTACTTGTTCAAATCTAAATTCTTATCCATTGTTGGCAGTATTATAGTAGCTATATTCTTGTATATAGGGGCAGTATTATAGTAGCTATATTCTTGTATATAGGGGCAGTATTATAGTAGCTATATTCTTGTATATAGGGAGCAGTATTATAGTAGTTATATTCTGTACATAGGAGCAGTATTATAGTAGTTATATTCTTGTACATAGGAGCAGTATTATAGTAGTTATATTCTTGTATATAGGAGCAGTATTATAGTAGTTATATTCTTATACATAGGAGCAGTATTATAGTAGTTATATTCTTGTACATAGAAGCAGTATTATAGTAGTTATATTCCTGTACATAGGGGCAGTATTATAGTAGTTATATTCTGTACATAGGAGCAGTATTATAGTAATTATTTTCTTGTATATAGGAGCAGTATTATAGTAGTTATATTCTTATACATAGGAGCAGTATTATAGTAGTTATATTCTTGTACATAGAAGCAGTATTATAGTAGTTATATTCTTGTATATAGGAGCAGTATTATAGTAGTTATATTCTTGTATATAGGAGCAGTATTATAGTAGTTATATTCTTGTACATAGAAGCAGTATTATAGTAGTTATATTCTTATACATAGGAGCAGTATTATAGTAGTTATATTCTTGTATATAGGAGCAGTATTATAGTAGTTATATTCTTGTACATAGAAGCAGTATTATAGTAGTTATATTCTTGTATATAGGAGCAGTATTATAGTAGTTATATTCTTGTATATAGGAGCAGTATTATAGTAGTTATATTCTTGTACATAGGAGCAGTATTATAGTAGTTATATTCTTGTACATAGAAGCAGTATTATAGTAGTTATATTCCTGTACATAGGGGCAGTATTATAGTAGTTATATTCTGTACATAGGAGCAGTATTATAGTAATTATTTTCTTGTATATAGGAGCAGTATTATAGTAGTTATATTCTTATACATAGGAGCAGTATTATAGCAGTTATATTCTTGTACATAGGAGCAGTATTATAGTAGTTATATTCTTGTACATAGGAGCAGTATTATAGTAGTTATATTCTTATACATAGGAGCAGTATTATAGTAGTTATATTCTTGTACATAGAAGCAGTATTATAGTAGTTATATTCCTGTACATAGGAGCAGTATTATAGTAGTTATATTCTTATACATAGGAGCAGTATTATAGTAGTTATATTCTTGTACATAGAAGCAGTATTATAGTAGTTATATTCTTGTACATAGGGGCAGTATTATAGTAGTTATATTCTTGTACATAGGGGCAGTATTATAGTAGCTATATTCTTGTATATAGGGGCAGTATTATAGTAGTTATATTCTTGTACATAGGGGCAGTATTATAGTAGTTATATTCTTGTACATAGAGGCAGTATTATAGTAGTTATATTCTTGTACATAGGGGGCAGTATTGTAGTTACAGTATATTCTTGTACATAGGGGCAGTATTATAGCAGTTATATTCTTGTACATAGGAGCAGTATTATAGTAGTTATATTCTTGTACATAGGGGCAGTATTATAGTAGTTATATTCTTGTACATAGGGGGCAGTATTGTAGTTATATTCTTGTACATAGGGGGCAGTATTATAGTAGTAATATTCTTGTACATAGGGGTAGTATTGTAGTAGTAGTAATATTCTTGTACATAAGGGGCAGTATTATAGTAGTTATATTCTTGTACATAGGGGGCAGTATTATAGTAGTTATATTCTTGTACATAGGAGCAGTATTATAGTAGTTATATTCTTGTACATAGGAGCAGTATTATAGTAGTTATATTCTTGTACATAGGGGCAGTATTATAGTAGTTATATTCTTGTACATAGGAGCAGTATTATAGTAGTTATATTCTTGTACATAGGAGCAGTATTATAGTAGTTATATTCTTGTACATAGGGGCAGTATTATAGTAGTTATATTCTTGTACATAGGGGGCAGTATTATAGTAGTTATATTCTTGTACATAGGAGCAGTATTATTGTAGTTATATTCTTGTACATAGGGGGCAGTATTATAGTAGTTATATTCTTGTACATAGGGGGCAGTATTATAGTAGTTATATTCTTGTACATAGGGGGCAGTATTATAGTAGTTATATTCTTGTACATAGGAGCAGTATTATAGTAGCTATATTCTTGTACATAGGGGGCAGTATTATAGTAGTTATATTCTTGTACATAGGGGGCAGTATTATAGTAGTTATATTCTTGTACATAGGGGGCAGTATTATAGTAGTTATATTCTTGTACATAGGAGCAGTATTATAGTAGCTATATTCTTGTACATAGGGGGCAGTATTATAGTAGTTATATTCTTGTACATAGGAGCAGTATTATTGTAGTTATATTCTTGCACATAGGGGCAGTATTATAGTAGTTATATTCTTGTACATAGGGACAGTATTATAGTAGTTATATTCTTGTACATAGGGGCAGTATTATAGCAGTTATATTCTTGTACATAGGGGCAGTATTATAGTAGTTATATTCTTGTACATAGGGGCAGTATTATAGTAGTTATATTCTTGTACATAGGAGCAGTATTATAGTAGTAATATTCTTGTACATAGGGGCAGTATTATAGTAGTTATATTCTTGTGCATAGGAGCAGTATTATAGTAGTTATATTCTTGTACATAGGAGCAGTATTATAGTAGTTATATTCTTGTACATAGGAGCAGTATCACAGTAGTTATATTCTTGTACATAGGAGCAGTATTATAGTAGTTATATTCTTGTACATAGGAGCAGTATTATAGTAGTTATATTCTTGTACATAGGAGCAGTATTACAGTAGTTATATTCTTGTACATAGGGACAGTATTATAGTAGTTATATTCTTGTACGGTAAACATAACAACCAAGCAAATTCATAGAACTTAATAAAGATGTAAATTAAAAGTAGAATTTTGCACAAATGAAAAGAGGCGATCCAGCCCAAAAACAAGGCAAAAACATATTTGAAATGTAATGATAAATTGGGCATCATGGATCGGATTGATGTCATGTCAGTAATTAAATTCACTGCCCTTAATACCTATCTTTGCTTCTTGTTTCAGGTCCTTGGGGAAGGTGTATGGGAGATGAATGTGGTCCGGGAGGCATTCAGACAAGGGCGGTCTGGTGCGCACACACCGAAGGGTGGACGACTCTCCCCACAAATTGCAAACAGACAGACAGACCCGAAAACCAGCAAAACTGTTTTAGAGTTTGTGACTGGCATAAAGAACTGTATGACTGGCAGCTGGGTAGTTGGGACCAGTGTACAGCGGTCGCGTCAAGGTTATCAGAGAAAACCACAGGATGCACAAAAGGCGAGGAAGGAATTCAGACCAGAGAGGTCGTATGTCTACAGAAAGCCACCGGGACGGTAGCGGACGACAGTATATGCGAATACTTTGAGTCCAAACCCCGGCTAGAACAAGGTTGCCTTATTCCCTGTCCTCAGGATTGTATAATATCAGATTTTTCTCCATGGTCGGACTGTTCGAAAACATGCGGCAATGGATTAAAACACAGGACCCGCTATGTGGTGGCCATGCCCCAGTTTGGTGGCTCGGGATGTCCCAACCTAACGGAATTTCAGGTTTGTCAAGGTTCTCCTTGTGAGGGAGAAGAAAACATGTACAGTCTAAACGTCGGTCCTTGGAGTTCTTGCTCGATACCAATTTCTAGACATGTGAGACAAACCGGGAAAAGGGGGAAAAACAGGGAACGGGCAAAAGAGAGAGAAAAGGCTGTGAAGGACCCAGAGGCTCGAGAGCTAATTAAGAAAAAGAGGAATCGAAACAGGAAAAATCGCCAGGAAACCAGATACTGGGATATACAAATAGGGTATCAAACACGACTGGTGACCTGCATGCACAAAAATGGGAAGACAGCCGCTCTAAGGTAATTTTCTTAAAATTCATTGACATGTAAGCTGGGGTTGTATTGTATCTCTACTGCTGTAATACTGATAGAGGATGTCGTGCTGAGAAATGGTTTGTGATCTGGCGGCCATGTGTAGCCCAATTTTTCTGATAGGAATTACATCCCCATATGGAACGAAATTGGAGGGAATTGGTCAATATCTGACAAAGTGGTTTTCATCTCAATCTCTGTGTGACCACTCAATCATTCCATTTTAGGATCATGGGGGTCTGAGGATGAAAGAAATGTCGCTGATTATCAGTGAGAGGGGCTGTATTTAGCTGCTTATCTGTATGGGGCGTAGAAGGTGTCTACAGGATACCAAGAAAATGTTCTCATCAAAGCAGTGAGAAAACCACTGAGATGGGGCGAATCTCCCAGGATTTACCCTCTGTATACTGTCAGTGCCCTATATACAGACCAGACAGATGAATTAGGGATGGATGGAAGGAAAAGAAAGAGAGAGAAAACGAGAGACAGAGAGAGAGAAAGAGAGAAAGAAAGAGGACGGAAAGAAAGGGAAAGCAATGAAGGGAGGAAGGGAGAATGGGAGGAATTGGGGATGGAGGGAAGGAAAAGAACGAGAAAGAGAGACAGAAAATGAGAGAAAGAAAGAGAGAGAAAAAGAAAGGAAGGAAAGAAAGGGAAAGCAATGAAGGGAGGAAGGGTGAATGGAAGGAACAAGTAATTGGGGATGGAGGGAGGGAAAAAGAAAAAGAGAGAGAAAATGACAGAAAAAAAAGAAAAAGAAAGAGAGTGAAAGAAGGGAAGAAAGGAGGGAAGAAAGGAGGGAAAGAGAGGGAAAGCAATGAAGGGAGGAAGGGAGAATGGAATGAAGAAGGAATTGGGGATGGAGGGAGGGAAGAGAAAGAGATAGAGTAAGAAAGAAAAGGAAAGTAAGAAAAAGAATCAGAGAAAAGGAAAGAAAGAGAAAGAAAGAAAGAAAGAAAGAAAGAAAGAAAGAAAGAAAGAAAGAAAGAAAGAAAGAAAGAAAAAAGGAAAGAAAGAATAGCAATCGTTAAGAAATAAAGGAAAGATGGAAGTGGAAAGTAATGAACTAAGGAACAGAGGAAGAGTGAAAGAAAGGAAAGAAATAGATGTAAAAAAGAAATGAAGAAAAAGGAAAAAGAAAGAGTAGATACATAGTAAATAGTAAGAATGAGAGAAAGAAAATAAATGAAAGAGAAATAAAGATAAAAAGAAAGAAAAAAGATGAAAGAAAGAAAGAGAATAGCAATCCTTGAGAAATAAAGGAGAGAAGTTGAAAGGAATGAAGGAATGAAGAAACAAAGGGAAGGGAGGGTGTAAGGATGGAAAGAAAGTAGATGTAAGAAGAAAATGAAGAAAAGGAAAGAAAATAAGAAAAGATAAATGAAAGAGAAAAAAAAATGATGGACGTAAAGATTTCTCATTTCGTTTGTGCCCAAATGTTTCATACATTTCCTTGTCGTGATCTCCTACACCAAATTTATCAATGTTTCACACCCTATAACATTTTTTATCTGTAACTTAAAAATAAAGACAATGGGAGAGGTAGTTAAACTTTTGCCCTTAAGTACGCCATATTTATCAATGCATTTTCTACATAAAAGTACAAATGTATGTCCACGATGTACGTCTCAGGAGGAAATGAGGAAAGAGTGGCGTCAGCGTCTCGTATTCAAGACAGGTCATAAAAATCATGGAACAAATAGAAAAATGTCGCAACTTTTTTTACACGAATAAAGTGCAGACTTCTACATTACCGTGCAGCATTTGATCCCTTGGTCTCCCGCCCTTTTTTTCGATCCTTGTGATGTGTACCACGCTTGGTATGTAGTGATGGTGTAATTTGCACAGAGTGTGTCACTGATGTTCGGCATATGATGGAGTACCGGACTTGGAGAAGACTAAAGATGCAGCAAATTGCAGAATATGTAGACAAAGGCGGCCATCGAGTATATAGTGCAGGCGCTGACGTGACTCTTTCCTCATTTCCTCCTGAGACGTACATGGTGGAAATACATTTGTACTATTCCTCGATTTGATGCGTACTTAAGCAGAGACATTTTCATTCTGAGATAATTTCTGCCGCGGGAATTATTCACTTTTATTGTCAACATGGAAAATTCTTGATGTTTAAGTGAAAGTGGCTTAACGATAAAATTAAATAAAGGGCTAATTAGTTTAATAGGTCCCATGTCAAGAGTAATTAACCAACAATTGGTAATTGGCTAGGCATATCTTAGTAGATTAACATTACTTAGGGAACGGTAACGTAGCAAATTATTGGTATAATTAATCAGATTTCTAACTGGTTGATACTTTGCAGTCCACAGTGTAAGTAATGAGGAATTGGCGTCTAGTGTAGCGTACTACACATATGTTGAATGTCTGTATATATGGGAAATACATTGGGCTTTTACACTACAGATTTCTTCTAAAAACTGCACCGCCCCGGTGGTTGTATGTGGTATTGCAGCTCACCTTTATTTACCCAAGTGGATCCGAACCTCACAGTAAGGCAACAGGTTGCAGCAAGAGCATTCCTCCAAGAGAATAGGGGGGCCCTACGCAGGGTAAAGAGGTTTTCCACCTTTATGAAAGTTGACCCCTAATGATTCCGAGAATGTAAGTAACAAAACCAGAGAGTAGTCAACCTACCCAGGTCCAATGTCAGCTCTCCACCGCTGCTCCAATCTCTGTGTTTTGGCTGCAGCGGTGATGCCATGTTGACAACTCGCATCACCACTGCAGCTCATCACTTAGCATCACTAAGGATGATAATGTTGATGATCTACGTAGACCCCTTCCAGTTTCTGACTTATCCCAAAAAATTTGCTGATGCCCATTTTTCCACCCATGCACCCATTTTTTTTTAGCCCATTTTTCCACCCATACACAAACACCTCTGCCTACAGGGACACACAAGTTGCCATCTGATAACCACACAACCACTATCCAGGACACCTAAAACAAGCCAAATCCCATTAACTATGGGACTCTGAACAGGTATTGATACTAGGCAATGTAAACAGCAGAATTGTGAATGCAGCTCTTGATGGAGCATAAGATATAAAAATACAAAATATGTAAAGGCAAAATGTTTGCAAATTTTCAGAATATTTTATACCTAACAATCATGTAACATAAACACTAACATTTTGCAATGAATTTAAAGGGATAGTACCCCCTCCATTTGTAAATGTCATACACAACTGGCCGCAGGCATTACTTTCTGAAGTCTTCCCTGATTTGATTGTCTCATCATTCCTTAATGATAGCACTTAGGTCTTGAGTTCACTCCGAGGTCACCATTACATGGCTGTTACTCTGAAGCATGATGGAGTAATTATAATTACTAGTGAAGTTGACCTCCCCTAAAGCTCAGTTACAACTATGGCAGATGCCTTCTCTGCTTGCCTTGATGACATTTGACGCCACCAAATTAAAAAGCCATGGACGACAATTTTCCAGAGTGGATGGTAGAGAAGGTCCGTGTGTTTTGCTCCTGATTTTAGTGAGGGTCATTTGCTTAGGGGCCTTCGTCACCAAGGAGCCCCCACTACTTCCTTGCCTTCAGCACCCTCTGGTGAACTCTAAAAAGTTTTAGGGAAGAAATGAGGAATCCAGCTCAACGAGATAGTGAAAAAACTCTTTTCTTTATTCACTTGAAAAACGTGTTCAGTGAAGGATAAAAAGATCAGCCATTACAAAGAATAAACTGCGATATCAACGCGTTTCTGGTGATCAAACACCCTTATCATGACTAAGGGTGTTTGATCACCAGAAACGCGTTGATATCGCAAAGAGTTTTTTCAACATCTCGTTGAGCTGGATTCCTCATTTCTTCCCTGACTTCTCCTCGCCTTGACACAGCGGTTCCGTGCTCCGAGTTTCCAAGGATGTCGATCATGGTGAGCTGGACTTTGTTCGATTTTGTCTAAAAAGTTTTAACATTGTACCTCCAACATTAAAAAATTGATTTGACTAATATTTATCACTATGGATCGAAACATCAACCACTGCCAGATATCACATCCATGGTGGATGTCAAGCTTAAAGGGGTTGTTCACTACTGTTCATACACTGTGAAAGAACTCTGAAGGCTGTCTGCACTGTTCAAGTGACAAAAACAATGTCACTGCCCCCAGAGCAGTGGAGTGACATCTGTCCAGGCGGTAAGTGTAACGAGAGGGGTGGACAAAGTGCTGTGGTCCGACTCCGAGGAGAGCCTGGAGGGACGGAACTAGGTGAACACCTGACTCTTTGCTAGAGCCCCTGATGGTGGGGTTAGACTTTGCTCCCGATGGACACCAGGTGCTACACCATGACAGACCATGGACGCACGACCCCTGAGAGGCAGGAAGCTTGAACGGCTCAGAAGGAGAGTTCAGCTGGTACAGGCAAGCATGGAAGGAATACAGGAATGGCAGGTGCTGGCAGGAACTACTGGTATACAGGCAGGCACTGGCAGATGCAGGCTGGTACTCTTGATATACCAGTAAACACGGCAGGTGCAGGCTGGTACAGCTGATATACCAGTGAGCACGGCAGGTGCAGGCTGGTATACAGGTTGGCATGGCAGGTGCAGGTGTAAATACAGGTCAGCACGGCAGCATGGCAGGTGCAGGCTGCCACGACTGGTATACAGGTGAGCGCTATAGGTGCAGGTAGGTATAGCAAGCACGGCTGGTATAAAGGCTGGCACAGGCAGGTGCAGGCGGGTACGGGCAGGTACGGGCAGGTACTGGAAGACAAACTAAAATAGGGTGACATGAGAACTAGCAAGCATGCAAAAAAGCAGATTATACTTGTTGCTTAGGCACCTCCCCACAGGTGGAGGTGCCTTAAATAATAAGTGTCTCCCAGACACTTTAGGCCTTAAAATGGCAGGAGCACATGCATGCTGTAAGCACAGTACTCGGATATCTACGAGCGGTGCACAGACCCCGGGCAGCAGCAGGAGGAGAACGTGTGGTTGAGGGCCATGGCGGTAATTTAGTCGGCGTCCCTGCCAGGATTGGGAGGAAGCAGGCAGGGATGCTGGAGCTACAGTAAGGTATACCTTTTAGATTTTATTGATCACATTTGGAACATTCAAAAGGGATTGTCCAGTAGAGGACAAACTATAAGTTAGCTAGGAATTGTATGATACTTTTACAAGGGCGGTAGCCCGAGGGTAGATTTTGCACACCAATGAGCACAAAGTATATCACAATAATGGCTTCAGAAGACAATCTCGTATCGAGGTGACGTTAGAGCTAAACACTTGCCACTGATTTTTGTTGGCTCAAGGAACACCAGTTTCTGCAAATTTTTAAGGTTCCCATAAATTTTTGTAAAAGTTATCTGATACTGACAATTTCTGCCAAACGTGCAGAACATCTAGTGTGTAGGGGAAGTTTCCTACTCTCCCTCCACAGATGATGGAAGGAACGTCCAATCTTTTTGTTGTCTTGCGCGATAAGTGGAAGTTGTTTGGCAGCGATTTACTTTCTTCTGAGCAAAATGTTCATTCATATGAGAGGTTTGGAAAGATATCTATCGGCCAGATGAGCATTTGGCCAACTCTCAACGATTAGCCTCCAAACCTCCACCAGTCTTGATCCAGCGATGAATTCTGCACGGTGAAGTCCTGATAATCAATTACTATTGTCAAGTACAACCAAGAAAACATTCATGAGTTGGATTGATCGTTTTTTAAGTATTCAAAATAATCATTTTATGAAGTTAGCGGAGCAATGTGCATGTATGAGGGCGCAAGGAGTCCATTCAGCTCCACTCCACTGCTATACAGTGCTCACTAAGTGTATATAATGGTATTACTCTACCCCTCCAAAAGGCAAATAGATGGAAGATCCTAAAATAGAAACTCTGAGGCTTGGAAAGGTAGAGCCCCATAGAGGTTTGTGGATGCCCTGCTTTGGCTACTCGTAAACACCGTGGCTTCTCACGACAAACCATGGATTTTCAGAGAATAATGAGCCTGGAAGTTAGAATTGTACACGAGGATTACGGTCATGAATATTCTTTCTTCACCAATCAGCGTTGGCAGTGTAAAGTAGAACGAGCCCCCAAGGCTTTACGACAGACCCAAACTAATACGAGAAGTTTCTTTAGTGATTATGGAATAGGACACCACAATAGAATGTGCCATATTTTTAAATATATTGAAATACAACAAATATCTTAACATTTCATCCCATATTAAAAATATCTAATATCATCTACAGCTTATGTGAGCAGGAGAAGTTGCCGATCACTTTCCAAGCCTGTGTGGTCGATAAAGACTGTCAGTTATCCGACTGGTCAGAATGGAATTCTTGCTCTACGGATTGTAGCTCCTCTCCTCCCAGTGGCCATCGGACTAGGAAAAGGACCATCAAACAGCTGCCAGTTGGCCTAGGGGAGGAATGTCCAGAGCTGGACGAGACAGAATCATGTAATCCTCCTGCAGAAGGATTGCAGGCATGCATCAAGTAAGTATGGCCATGAGCTTGTAGAATGGTTTCTTTGGATATTGCTTTCTTTTTTACTATTGTATCCTGTACCTTCAATTTTATGATCCCTGTCCTGTAATTGCCTAAAAATGACCTTGTTATTGTCCTATGGAAAAAAAAACTATTTTTCAGCTGACACTCTACACTCTGGGGGACATGTAGACGACTTTCTGATCTCTTTTTCATTCAATTTTTTATGTGAAGTAACTAAAAAAAAGAAATTCATTGAATTGGATTTTCTGTTTTTCAGAATTCAATCATATGTATGAATTTTTTACTATTTTTTTTTTTAACATTTTGGGAATAGGGGGATAATTTGAATTTGTATAGTGTTTGAAGCTTTGATATACTGTGTACATATATATATATTTTTTATAAATATTTTTAACCTTTATGCTACAATTTTTATTAGTGAACCTATCAGAATTCATGGTTCCGACTTGGGGAAAAATAACATTCTAAAATATAAAATAATGCAAAATTTGTATTTGGATTTTATAAAGATATTCTTTATAAACCTTGTAATAAAGATTTGGTCTGTATCTGATGCAATGTGTGATCTGTGATCTAGGTATGCATGGAGATCCACAGAATGGACGGAATGTCGGGTTGATCCCCTCCTTAATCAGCAGGACAAGAGACGGGCGAACCACACGGCGCTGTGTGGCGGAGGGGTTCAGACCCGTGAAACCTACTGTGTACAAGCCAATGAAAATCTTCTGTCCTACCTTAACACAGTAAAGGACAAGGAAGGTGAGTGGACTTTTTCTATCGTGGAATACAGAGGCATCTACCATTTATTTTTTTCAATTATTAATACCATTGGATTAAACCTTGGCGAAATCAAATTGGCAAAAAACAAAATGTTGTCCCATCTTACTTCTGGAACCAAAAAGTCATCAGACTTCCTCTCATAGTCACATATAGTAGAGTATAAACATAAGGATGAATGACCTCGGGGAGATCAAAACATCCAACACTGCGGAGACACCATCACGTGTTTCTCAACGCAGAGATTCCAGAACACTGCCCCCATCCCTTATGGGAAATATGCAAATGCATGTAAAGAAGCTGCGGAGACACCATCACGTGTTTCTCAACGCAAGCAATAAATAGCCAGGTCTTTCACCGGGAAGGAACAACCACGGGAAGGGCAGCATCCAAAAGGAAAAACACCTATGCCAAAACATGGTATCCATCCACAGACAGCTGTTTTGGGGTATTTGCCCCTCATCAGTGTGGCGTAGGAAACTGGCTATTAGGAGCAGTGCCTGGTAAAAGGACTTTAAACATAAGGATGAATGACCTCGGAGAGATCAAAACATCCAACACCGCGGAGACACCATCACGTGTTTCTCAACGCAGTGATCCAGAGGTCACACGTGCACAAAGCTTCTTCCATGGGCATGACTACCTCTCCAAAAGCTCTCAACCGGTTGGGATTCCTTAACATCTATAAAGGAACTTCCATGTTTCCAAAATGTAAAGCACGGGGGCAATCAGTATATACATTAACCATATAGAGACTTCCAACAACCACAAGGCAGAGTGAAAAGGAAGAAGTGTAGATCCTGAAGGTGGAGGAGACAAGAGATGAGCACCATGTCCTTGGCCACTATCATGGTATTCGTAGCTGGGTTGACCAAATGCATAGTCACCTCTACATTCCTTGAAGGTGTTGTCTCAACAAGACAACTCCTTTCCTTATTCCCTATGAACATCATAGGATCCCTCTATTTGCCCAAATGGCGTGCCAAATGCAAAGAACAGCTCACGTTCTGGTGGGTCACACATGGTGGACCTTTTCTTCAAATGTTTGTATGGCTGGTTGCAATGTTTCCAGCAATTTCAGCAGAGGATTTCAGGAGCCCAGACCATGACAATTTATTGCCTTCAGTCGAAAAAGGGTTTCTCTTGAAAAGGCAACCATTTTAGCCACTGAAATAATTGATAATAGCCACATGGAGAAGCAAATATCGTTACATCTTGTAGGTTTTGCCGCCTCTAAATCTTCAGATTCCACCATATCCATAGAGGGCCACTTTGTAACTGTTCCTAATGGATTCCAATAAGTCTACAGTAAGTTTACATTTCTCTATTTTTTCCATCCAAGCAATAAAAATTTGATGCAAGTGGACTTAACCAAATCCTACCAATGGAGCAAAAATCCCTTTAATATCAGTATAGGCAAAAATAGACGTTACATTTACACCATTTTATTATTAATTTTTCTATGTTT
Source organism: Ranitomeya imitator (assembly GCF_032444005.1). Classification (NCBI taxonomy): domain Eukaryota; kingdom Metazoa; phylum Chordata; class Amphibia; order Anura; family Dendrobatidae; genus Ranitomeya; species Ranitomeya imitator. The sequence goes on from NC_091287.1 coordinate 24,488,173, forward strand.
TTCTCTTTTTTTTCTCCAGGGTTTTCTTGGCTTTAAAGGGGTTAGAACATGGCTGTATTTTAGGTTTGAGTGTAATCTGTTAAAAAAATGGACAGCAATCAATGTTGTTCAATGGGGCCGTGCAGATGAGTGAATTTTTTCACTAACCGTCCTGTGTGTGAATAAATGGCAGCCAGCACATTTCTTCCATAAATCGGATGAGACTCGGCCATTCAAGTCCATGGATGCGCAAAAAAATGTGAATTCCATACGGGGCCACAGTTTAGCATCAGATTTTTATGGACACATTGCAATTCTGTAATGTAGGAAACACTAAATGGTCTTGTAAATTATTAATAGCTGCTGTACAAAGACGGATTGTACACGGATGACAAGTGAGAAATAAATTATCCAAGCCTTAGGTTATGTCCACACGTTGCATTTTTGCTGCGTTTTTTTCCGCTGTCAAAACCTGCCATCTTGTCTCTAAAGAAGCTACTTATAAAGTGCAGGTTTTGCTGAGTTTTTGCTGCTTTTTTCTTGTCTCTTGTTCATGTTGATCAAGTTTAGTGTCCCCCCCCCAAAAAAAAAAACTTGATTTACCTTCCGTAGAATTTTTCACCAAAAATGCAGCAAATACTGATGCCTGCGTTTTTTGCTGCGTTTTTGCATTTGTCCATTGTTTCCTATGGGTGAAGAAACGCTGCAAATAAGCAGGAAAAAACGCTAAAAGAAGTGACATGCTGCAGTTTGCAAAAACGCAAATCAGTCAGAAAAAAAAAATGTCTGCATGAGATTTCTGAAATCTAGTAGACTTTGCTGGTACTATAAAGTGCAGCTTAAAATATGCATAACAAAATCAGCAAAAAGAGCAATGTATGAACGTAGCCTAAGGATGAATTTACACGTGTCAGATTATTCACAAAAGTTTATACCACTGAAACTCAGTTCCATCCATGTGAATAGGTTTGTTTTTATAGCGAGGACATCGATTGCTGCATGTCCCATTTAGATGAATTGAAATCTCGGAAAATCGCCCCAAATTACTGCTAAAAAAAAATCTGCCGCGGATGTGAATATGTCCTAAGATGAATATGAGTAAAAATTATGGAGAAAGGGATGTTGAAAGCTACTGATGTCATTCACCACCTCACTACCTGATTATCCACCTTCACTTGGCATACCATGTAATTAAACAAGTTTAATAGTGAAGTGACCGAATACTACAATACTGATCATTAATGAAAAACACAATACTAATATTACCATAAGTTCCATTATACACAGGAGCTCTGTACATAATATATAGTGTCAATGTACACGTAAGACAGTGCTCACCAGTACCACCAGTAACTATATACAGTAATCTCTGTATATAGTATCAGTGTACAGGTAATACAGTGATCACAGGTGACATTATACACAGGAGCCCTGTATATAGTGTCAGTGTACAGGTAATACAGTGATCAACAGTGACATTATACAATGGAGCTCTGTATATAGTGTCAGTATATAGGTAATACAGTGATCAACATTGACATTATACACATGAGCTCTGTATATAGTGTCAGTATATAGGTAATACAGTGATCACCAGTGACATTATACACATGAGCTCTGTATATAGTGTCAGTATATAGGTAATACAGGGATCATCAGTGACATTATACAAAGGAGCTCTGTATATAGTGTCAGTTTACAGATAATACAGGTATCACTAGTTGCATTATACACAGGAGCTCTCTATATAGAGTACAGGTAATAAAAGGATCACGAGTGACATTATACACAGGAGCCCTGTATATAGTGTCAGTGTACAGGTAATACAGAGATCATGAGTGACATTATACACAGGAGCTCTGTATATAGTGTCAGTGTACAGGTAATACAGTGATCACCAGTGACATTATACATATGAGCTCTGTATGTAGTGTCAGTATATAGGTAATACAGTGATTACCAGTCACATTATACACATGAGCTCTGTATATAGTGTCAGTATATTATTATTATTATTTATTATTATAGCGCCATTTATTCCATGGTGCTTTACATGTGAGGAGGGGTATACATAATAAAAACAAGTACAATAATCTTAAACAATACAAGTCATAACTGTTACAGGAGGAGTGAATAGAATACAGGGATGACTAGTTGCATTATACACAGGAGCTCTCTATATAGAGTACAGGTAATACAGGGATCACGAGTGACATTATACACAGGAGCCCTGTATATAGTGTCAGTGTATAGGTAATACAGAGATCATAAGTGACATTATACACAGGAGCTCTGTATATAGTGTATAATGTACAGGTAATAAAGGGATCATCGGTGACTTTATACACAGAAGCTCTGTACATAGTAAACAGTGTATCTTGTTAGTGTACAGGTAATACAGGGATCACCAGTGACATACTCTCCATTCTGCCCCCATGTCTCTCCATACTGCTCTCCATACTGCCCCTTTGTCTCTCCATGCTGCCATGTCTCTCCATTCTGCCCCATGTCTTTCCATACTGCCCCATGTCTCTCCATACTGCCCCTTTGTCTCTCCATACTGCCATGTCTCTCCATCCTGCCCCCATGTCTTTCCATACATACTACCCCAAACGTGCGGCTTTACAAAAAAAAAGTGAAAAGAAAAAAGTTTCTGCACACCTGGCCATGGTCCAGTGGTGTCCATTTCCCAATTCATCTGAGATGCGGATGCGCCGGCTTAAGGCAGAGACATCATACACTGACAACGTGCGCGCTGACATCAGCTGCCGACCTGTGATTGGCTGGCAGCTATTAATTGTTGCCGTGTGGGAAGCCTTCCCGCACGGCACTATAGATTTTAGCTGAAACAGCAGAATCCTGCCATTATGGCCCAGTGAGCAGAAGAGAGGGGGCCCGATCCGGGTTCCCTCTACTCACTGGGCCCCAAACACCAGTAACAGCAATAATGCCCTGATGGTGGCCCTGGTCAGACCCCCAACCCAGTGGTCACCAACTTATCACCTATCCTGTGAAAATATGAGAACTTCTCAACCCCTTTAAGGGGACTTATGAGTAAGTGACTTATAAATGATGCCCGGCCAGTCTTCCTATCACATATCTGTCTGACCATGAATTTATTAAACCAGAAAAAAGGCCCTTTAAAACCTATTAATATTAAATTTCTATTAATATTAAATGCCTATAATATTAAATTTATTGCCTGTTTTATAGAGCCCCAAATGTAAACAGGAACCCTACATTGCACATTTAGGCCGCACCGCCCCCTATATTGTAACCATTATTTATAAAAGGTCATATATTGAACAGTGAAAGGAACATTACAGCTCACCGCTTCTCCGTTCAGGCAGCAGAATAGACGTGCGAAAGTGAGAGTCTCTGCATGGTAATGTCTGCATAATTATGTACATTTTCATCAAATAATACTTTGATCAATCACCCGGCACCAGCACTTCCATGACTGATTTCCCCACACTCAATCATAGGAAAAAATGCAAATATTTTACAATTACGCCGTTTTATAGATTTTAGACTGAATTTTACTCAAATTTAAATATTGAAAAGAATATGATGTAATATGGAAATTAGCAAATTTCACCCAGGAGTCTAAGAAATTATTTTTTTTTCTCTACTAATAGGTTATCTTCGTTAAAACAATACACATTTCTAATATCCTATTAGAGAATTTTGATCCCAAATTTAGACCCTTTCCCATCATTTTTTTTTCAGAGCAGAGAATGGATACAAAGAGGTTGTCTCTCTGGAGGACCCAAAACATCTATGAGATACACAGACAATCTGAGTCTGATGTAATACTTTGCCTCACCTGCGGTGGTGCTGCAGCAAAGTTATACAGGTTCCTTTTCAGAGTACAGTCAATCGTTGAGATTTCCAGCTAGAGAACAGGCTGTCATCACTCATCAGCTAATGTTTTTACTGAATCTCTTAGGAGCAAATGTGTGGTTCCAAAGTCACTTCCAGACCAGGGTGTGAGAGCAAAGGTTGCACTGGAGGGTCCTGTGATGTTCTGCTAAGTCAGTCTGATCCTTCACAGATTCATTCGAAGTCCATGAGATCGTTGCATTCTTCACCATGGAGAGTCTAAGAGCTAACGTTTCTCCTTATGGAGAGTGACGCACCTAAAATGCCAGGGTAACCATGAAATGCTCCTCAGGAAAATTAAATATGCAAATTGTCTCTTCATAGAGCAAGAGGACTTAAACTCTAATGCCACATATTGGAAGTAGCAATCCTAAAAGCCAATATTCACCCTTTAACAAGACATGGCACTCTCCATATGGGGAAACATTACACCTTAGACACAAGTCAGAGGCATCTCATACAGTCAAATCAGATCTGATGCTTTGCACTAATGAGGGGCAACACCCTTAAACACGTGTCTGAAAATTGAGATTCTGGTTTGGCTTTTATCCTAAATAATGTGGCAAGGCTCATTAAAGGGTCAATAATGACTTTTAGGATTGTTACCTTCATTAGGTGGCACTAGACTTCAAGTCCTCTCCTTCTCTGAAGAGGTAATTTCTACCATAGAGAGTGTTACATATGCGATGGCGCCATGAAGACAAGTAGACCTGTACAGGATAAATTCTCAATGAGAAGCCTAAAACTATTTGTTATGGTTCTTCAACTTGAAGAAGACCTCCATGGTCAGGCTTTACACAGGATACTCTGCTTAGCATAGTCTAAAGCCACCCATGTGCAATTCATGGCTGTTGGCTGGAAGTTGCTTTGGCTGATTATTCGGTCGATAGTCATGTCAGCCAGCACTTGTCCAAGCGCTCCTCTGTTCTCTATGATAAAGCTGGCAACTATCACATCGGCCAGCTTTTTATCTCCAGGACAACATATCGGCCACCTTCTTATCTCCAGGACAACAATGCAATCAGCAGTCCAAAATCAGACATGTGCGATTAACATCTTTCCCGGTCATCAGTTAACCGACACACCCATACACTGTCGGCCGAAGCCGTCAATATCAGCATGTTCAGATGACATTAGTCTGAAGCTGGGGTGAGGAATCTTTTTTTCTGCCAAGGGCCATTTGGATATTTATGCCATCCTTCGGGGGCCGTAAAAACTTTGCCCACAAAACTGCATTCTGACTCTGGCACTGGTTTCAGGACGTAATCTTTCATTGCATGCCCTTCAATGTTCAGTAGTGAAAAATATGTGTGCTAATAGAGCAAGAAGAAATTAATGAAATGGTTGTAATCAAAATACACCTCCCTGCCCAAGAATACGATCCCTGAGAACCTGCTCGGGGGCCTGGGTCATTGAGGGCCACCTGGGGCCTGAGGTTACCCACCCCTGGTCTAAAGTGTAAGGAGTTTTCACCCTATTTTCCTTATACAGAGACCTTGTCCTTGTGTAGGCGTCTTCAGGTTGCATCTGCGGAGAAGCTTCTGACCGGTGTGGTGATGAGGTTAAATCCAGGGAATCAAAAACAAGGGTCCAAATCAAAACTAAAAGCACAATCAAGGATAAGTTACTGAAAGTTGAGGAGGTCAGGCAGAATAAACTAACATCGAGTAGCAAGACAGTCCAATGTGAAACCAGAATGGGAATCCTGGAGATTCTCCAATAGAATGAACATTCAAATAGAGAATGAAAACAGCGCCTCATGATCTTTTTCAATCCGCCAAACCTGCCTGAGAGCGGTCCACTAATAGGTTCACATGGTCAACCAAAAGTACTTCCGAACATCCTAGCTGGGGCAATGTGCATGCGCCGACCAACATTTGAGCCAGGCTGAAAGATACGATCAATGCTGAAGTGCAGACCGGTAAGTATACGATACTAGTGATAAATGGATAAGAACAAGAAGCTCTGTCGAAGAGGAAGGTTGGTGGGAAAAGTTTTCTGTCTAGACTCGAAAACAAAATATTTGCTTTGGAGAGTCATTATTCATTCCGTTATTGGGAAATGTATGTTGCGTCCCTTGAGGGATCCCGCCATAGCATTCTGGGATGATCAACACAAACGATATTGTTTGCTAATTAATAAAGTATGAGCTAGTTTTCCTGCTTGAATGTTAGATGAGGTGATGGCGGCTCTTACGAGGACATGGGCTTAATGAGAAGATAGATGAAAGAAGACTGGTACTTTGTAACTTAGTCAAGTAACTTCTGGAAGAGTTTGCATTTCATTAGGCTTTGAAAAATCCAAAGTAATAAATTAAACAAGTAGTTTTTTTATTTAGTTTTTTTTGCTTATTTACTTATTATTTTATTTCAGACGCCCACGCTTATGGCACTTCAAAGTCCAGCGAGGCACCTTTACTGTCAATTACTTTCGAAATCACAGGTGAGTTGAAAGCATGGTTAATCTTTGACTATGGTTTTCCTTTGGTTACAAACATATTGGATTGGTCGATGGTGGCACCTTATGGTAGCAAAGAAAGAGCTCGTAGAAAGCTACAGTGTCTTTGAATTTCACTGATGGAAGGTTAAGAGTTAACTCAAGATATTCTTAATTTATATTGTGGTGAGATCTTTACTGAGGATATTCTTATCCTCCTTATGATGGCTACTTCCAATAGGTGACACTAGAGTTCTAGTCATCTCTGAAGAGACAATTTGCATATTTCCCAGAGGAGCATTGCGGCTTTAAGTCGCCTCATCTCGGCATGCTTAGCATGTCACTCTCCGCAAGGAGAAACGATATTTCTTGAATACTCTTTATATGTCAACTCAATATCAGTTAAAGGGGATTTGACACTGTATGTGAGTACTCTCTAGTTGAAACTATGGGGAACGCTCTGGTTGTTGCTGTTTATAGGGACATTATTTGGATGACACTGTTTATGGGGACTCTTCCTGTTTGACACTGTTTATGGGCGCACTCTAAATCTTTTTATGAATCTTTCCGAACCTGCTTATGGAGGAACTGTCTGGTTTACACTGTTTATATGGGCACTTGATATCAGTTTATGATACTGTTAATGGGGGGCACTCACTCATTGACACTGCCTGTGGCAGTCCTCTCTTTTTTGCCCTGTTTACGGGGGTACCTAATATCTGTTTATTGTACGTTCTGACATGGGGGGGTCACTGTTTGGATGACACTGTTTGTAGGTACATTACTTCTCATCTATGGGTCTATTCTATACTTTGTATTGGGGCACTGTCTTTACAACACTGAGCATACGGCTCTCAATATCTGTTTTGGGGGGCTTTCTAACGCTGTTTATGGGAGTACTCTTGTTGACACCGAGGGGCGTTCTCAGGGTGACACTGTTTATTGGGGAACTCTTTGTTTAACAGGTTTTTAGGTGATACTTTTTGATTAACACTCTTGATTTACTCTCCTACTGACACTGTGTATGGGGGAACTCAATACCTGTTTATGGGGCTTTCTGTCACTTTTTTTGGGGGTACTTTCTGGTTGACACTGCTTCTGTTTGCACTCCATATTTGTTTATTTCCTTTTTTTTGGCTCTTTTTAATGAGGTAGTGTCTGGATGTTTAGGTGAGTATCTCAATATCCACTTATAGGCAGTTTTGGGGTCATTTTTCTCTGGTTAACACTGTTTATGGGGGCACACATTCCTGGGGCACTTATGCTCTAAATTCGGAGGATGGACATGGCCGGCCAGATTTATGTCTGTGTAGAGTTTCTTTGAAAATTCCTCTATGAAAAGCCACAAATAATATATTGCTGAACTCTGTGACAAACATAGCTCTGCATTATCAGTCTGAACACTAAGGGAAAGCTACGCTGTCATCATTGCACCATGTACTAGGATCATACTATCATTTTAATATAAAGATGATTATTTTCGCCTGACGTTGAGCCCCCTCCGCGTATCTTACATTAACACTTCTGCCATAAATGTTTCAGAAGGTTAAGCCATTATATATTGATTTCCAGGCAGTGACGGATTAAAGGGTTTATGCTAATCTCAGACTGCATTATGTTAATAGAGATTTAAAAATGTATTACGCATATTTTCACTGATGTAGTCGCTAAATATCACCCCTCCCCCGGATGCCGGCGTATCCTCTCCCACACTTACTTACAGTTGCCCATGTATGAAGGACGGACGAGGTGTGTAATATTTCACTAGAACAAGCACGCGGAGGATTGTTCCTAGAAACGGTTCTATTAAAATGAATTATAAGGAATAAAATAAGCAGTTACCGCAGACGCGGACGCGACGTCGAGGATGCTCGTCGTAAAAATTCCCTCGGAGATTCCAAGTAATAAATGGGGCAATCGCTCTTCTACTTCTTGAATTTTCCTAAGGGTCTAAAAACAATTTACAGAGAGAGGGAACGATTCTGTAGACACATAGGAAAAGTGTCGTAAAATGAGCCGGCAGTTGTCTGCTACTGAGAGCGAAAGTGAGGAGGAAATAACAGGTTTTATGTTAGGTTATCATTTTGTAAACAATTTATTTTATACAATTTCATCATCAAATGTTTTCTACAATTTTATAAACTTTTATGCGTTAATATTTTACGAGCAATTCATAGTTTCATAGTTTTCAAGGCTGAAGGTAGACCTAAGTCCATCGAGCTCACCCTATAACCTAACATGTTGATCCAGAGGAAGGCAAAAACCTCAAGAGGCAAAAGCTAATAGCTCCATATGAGGGGAACAATTCTTTAATGACTCCATTAGGAAATCAGACTAGTTCCGCAGATCAAGGTCCCATCACGGAATCTAGTGCCCAGAGCCTGTAATATTATATTATCCAAAAAGTTGTAATGAATCAACCATCTACTACATAATTGTCTAAGGGTCACTTCCGTCTGTCTGTCCTTCTGTCTGTCCTTCTTTCTGTCACAGATATTCATTGGTCGCGGCCTCTGTCTGTCATAGAATCCAAGTCGCTGATTGGTCTCGCCAGCTGCCTGTCAAGGCTGCCGCGACCAATCAGCGACGGCCACAGTCCGATTAGTCCCTCCCTACTCCCCTGCAGTCAGTACCTGGCGCCCGCTCCATACTCCCCTCCAGTCAGCGCCAGCGGTAACGGACCGAGTTATGCCACGGGTAACGCACTCCGTTACTGCCGCTATTAACCTTGTGTGACCAAGTGTTTACTATTAATGCTGCCTATGCAGCGTCAATAGTAAAAAGATCTAATGTTAATAATAATAAAAAAAATAAAAAATCATCATATACTCACCTCCCGCCGCCTTTCCCGCTCTTCGCGACGTTCTGGTGCTAAGGATGGTATGCGACAAGGACCTTCCATGACGTCACAGTCATGTGACCGCGACGTCATCACACCCTGGGACCAGAAGCTGGCGACAAAACTACAAGGGGCCCTCGGATCGGAAGGTGAGTATATGTTTATTTTTTATTTTTTAACCTGTGACATACGTCGCTGTGCAATATACTACGTAGCTGGGCAATATACTACGTGGGCTGTGCAATATACAACGTGGCTCCGTGCTGTATACTACGTCACTGGGCAATATACTACGTAACTGGGCAATATACTACGTCACTGGGCAATATACTACGTGACTTGGCAATATACTACATGACTTGGCAATATACTACGTGGCTCTGTGCTGTATACTACGTGGCTGGGCAATATACTATGTCACTGGGCAATATACTACGTGGCTGGGCAATATACTACGTGGCTCTGTGCTGTATACTACGTCGCTGGGCAATATACTACATGACTGGGCAATATACTACATGACTGGGCAATATACTACATGACTGGGCAATATACTACGTGGCTCTGTGCTGTATACTACGTGGCTGGGCAATATACTATGTCACTGGGCAATATACTACGTGGCTGGGCAATATATTACGTGGCTCTGTGCTGTATACTACGTCGCTGGGCAATATACTACATGACTGGGCAATATACTACGTGGCTGGGCAATATACTACGTGGGCTGTGCAATATACAACGTGGCTCCGTGCTGTATACTACGTCACTGGGCAATATACTACGTAACTGGGCAATATACTACGTGGCTGGGCAATATACTACGTGACTGGGCAATATACTACGTGCCTGGGCAATATACTACATGGCTGGGCAATATACTACATGGCTGGGCAATATACTACATGGCTGGGCAATATACTATGTGGCTGGGCAATATACTATGTGACTGGGCAATATACTACGTGGCTGGGCAATATACTACATGGCTGGGCAATATACTACGTCGCTGGGCAATATACTACGTGGCTGGGCGATATACTACGAGGACATGTATATTCTAGAATACCCGATGCATTAGAATCGGGCCACCATATAGTTACAACATAATGTGACAGAAAGTTCTTTTAGTCTCACTACTCTTACAGTAAAAAAAAATTCATTGTTTCACTTCTCTTACAGTGAAGAATCCATCGTCTCACTGCTCTTACAGTACAGAACCTATAGTCTCATTGCTCTTACAGTAAAGAATCTATAGTCTCACTGCTCTTACAGTAAATAATTCATAGTCTCACTGCTCCTACAGTAAAGAATTTAAAGTCTCACTGCTGTTACAGTAAATAATTCATAGTCTCACTACTGTTACAGTAAAGAACTCATAGTCTCACTGCTCTTACAGTAAAAAATCCATAGTCTTTCTGCTCCTACAGTAATGAATTTAAAGTCTCACTGCTGTTACAGTAAATAATTCATAGTCTCACTACTGTTACAGTAAAGAACTCATAGTCTCACTGCTCCTACAGTAAAGAATTTAAAGTCTCACTGCTGTTACAGTAAATAATTCATAGTCTCACTACTGTTACAGTAAAGAACTCATAGTCTCACTGCTCTTACAGTAAAGAATCCATAGTTTCTCTGCTCCTACAGTAAAGAATTTAGAGTCTCACTACTGTTACAGTAAAGAACCCATAGTCTCACTGTTCTTACAGTAAAGAAAACACAGTCTCACTTCTCTTACAGTAAAGAATTCATAGTCTCACTGCTGTTACAGTAAAGAACACATAGTCTCACTGCTCTTACAGTAAAGAATTCATAGTCTCACTGCTTTTACAGTAAAGAACACATAGTCTCACTGCCCTTACAGTATATAATCCATAGTCTCACTTCTCTTACAGTAAATAATCTTTAGTCTCATTGATCTTACAGTAAAGAATCTATAATCTCACTGCCCTTACAGTAAAGAACCATAGTCTCGCTGCTCTTACAGTAAATAATTCATAGTCTCACTGCTCTTACAGTAAAGAATCTTTAGTCTCACTGCTCTTACAGTAAAGAAACCTTAGCCTCACTTATCTTACAATAAAGAATTTTTAGTCTAATTGTTCTTACAGTATATGATCCATATTCTCACTGCTCTTACATTAAAGAATTCATAGCCACACTTCTCTTACAGTAAAGGATCCTTAGTCTCACTGCTCTTACAGTAAATAATCTATAGTCTCACTTCTCTTACAGTAAATCTATAGTCTCACTGCTCTTACAGTAAATAATCTATAGTCTCACTGCTCTTACGGTATATAATCCATAGTCTCACTTCTCTTACAGTAAATAATCTTTAGTCTCACTGCTCTTACAGTAAAGAATCCATAGTCTCACTGCGCTTACAGTAAAGAATCCATAGTCTCACTATTCTTACAGTAAAGAATGCATAGTCTCACTGCTCTTGCAGTAAAGAATGCATAGTCTCACTACTCTTACAGTATAGAATCCATAGTCTCACTGCGCTTACAGTAAAGAATCCATAGTCTCACTATTCTTACAGTAAAGAATGTATAGTCTCACTGCTCTTGCAGTAAAGAATGCATAGTCTCACTACTCTTACAGTATAGAATCCATAGTCTCACTGCTCTTACAGTAAATAATCCTTAGCCTCACTGCTCTTACAGTAAAGAATGTATAGTCTCACTGCCCTTACAGTATATAATCCATAATCTCACTACTCTTACAGTAAAGAATCCATAGTCTCACTCTTCTTACAGTAAAGAATGCATAGTATCACTGCTCTTACAGTAAAGAATGTATAGTCTCACTGCTCTTACAGTATATAATCCAAAGTCTCACTACTCTTACAGTAAAGAATCCATAGTCTCCCTATTCTTACAGTAAAGAATGCATAGTATCACTGCTCTTACAGTAAAGAATGCATAGTCTCACTGCTCTTACAGTAAAGAATCTTTAGTCTCACTTCTCTTACAGTAAAGAATCCTTAGCCTCACTTCTCTTACAGTAAAGAATCTTTAGTCTAATTGTTCTTACAGTATATAATCCATATTCTCACTGCTCTTACAGTAAAAAATTCATAGTCTCCCTTCTCTTACAGTAAAGAATCCTTAGTCTCACTTATATTTAGTCTCGCTGCTCTTACAGTATCTATAGTCTCACTGCTCTTACAGTATTTAATCCATAGTCTCACTTCTCTTACAGTAAAGAATCTTTAGTCTCACTTCTCTTACAGTACAGAACCTATAGTCTCACTGCTCTTACAGTAAAGAATCCATAGTCTCACTATTCTTACAGTAAATAATCCATAACCTCACTGCTCTTACAGTAAAGAATGCATTGTCTCACTGCTCTTACAGTATAGAATCCATAGTCTCACTATTCTTACAGTAAAGAATGCATAGTATCACTGCTCTTACAGTAAATAATGCATAGTCTCACTGCTCTTACAGTAAAGAATCCTTAGCCTCACTTATATTTAGTCTCACTGCTCTTACAGTATATAATCCATAGTCTCACTGCTCTTACAGTATATAATCCATAGTCTCACTGCTCTTACAGTATAGAATCCATAGTCTCACTGCTCTTACAGTAAAGAATCCTTAGCCTCACTTATATTTAGTCTCACTGCTCTTACAGTATATAATCCATAGTCTCACTGCTCTTACAGTAAAGAATCCATAGTCTGACTACTCTTACAGTAAAGAATATGCGTCTGTGATTATGATGGAGACCGCTCCCTACATGACGGCTGCTGGCGGTTTTACACAGGAGACACCCACCAGTAACTGCTGTGATTGTTCCTAACATTAATCATTGCAGTTTAACCTGTTAGATTCCATAGCGCACAACGACCACGGCATCTAGGCGGTTATGTGGATGACTCTCTCTCACCTCTATGGGACTGTTGTGACTAGAGAGCTCATTAGAGTTGTTTATTGACAGCTGGGTTCCATGGGGGACACCATTTTTTCTAGGGATTCACAAGATTTCTGTCTGTGCCCCTCTAAAAATGGCTAGATGCATCAGATGGCCGACAACTGAAGCTTGGGAACACCGAAATCCTTATTATGAACTTGTATAGAATAAATAAAGCTATGAAACATCTTTACGTCCTAACATTATATTTGTCTGATACTGCTAGTTGATTACTATATTATTTGAGCGCTGTATGACGGTATTTCTTCGATGCGGCACTATATAATATTGTACAGAATAACATTTTTGTAGTACATAGAGATCTTTGCTTTGTCCTGCATGGATATTTCTGCAGCTGTATGGAACTATTCACCATATGACCATATTCGGTCCGTGCGGTATTTCACACTTGGGCGCTGTTTGTATGTTTATTTGTAGACTGTATGGCAGTAATCTGTATGGGAGTTGTGATCAGGAGGCAGCACGTGGAGGACTATCTAACATAACTGTGATGTCTGTGACTCGCAGGAGTAGTTTGAGCACAATGGCGACATTATTTATGAAAAGGCCCAACCCAATGCAAAATAGGCGCATCGTACGGAGATGAATTGTATCCAGAAAATATCTCCACGGATGATCCTTAACCTTCTAAGTGCTCCACTAGATGTTACCAGGAACTTCCTGTCACTTCATAGAGGACACTTATACGGGGAGAGAACTTGTAATATTGGTAATTTAATACCACGCGGCACAGCTCGTCTCACCATAAGTGGCCGCTATTATCTGCTCTGATGATGTTTTCTGAGGGTAATTTCAGACTTTCTATATTAAGTTCTTTCAATGACGGCAGCAAGAGGATTGTGACCTTCAGACCTCGTCCCTCGCTATTCTCCGCCATAATGACTGGCAGCGAGTATATTATACGGATAATCCAAGTAATTAAATGAATATGAGATGAGGATGAGAATAAAATCCCCACAGATGAATGATGGAGAAAATAGCTATTTATTTATTTCTCTAACATATCTTACCTATCTATTATCTATCTATTATCTATCTATCTATCTATTATCTATGTATCATTATCTATCTATCATCTATCTATTATCTATCTATCATCTATCTATCTATTATCTATCTATTATCTATCATCTATCTATCTATCTATTATCTATCTATCTATCTATTATCTATGTATCATTATCTATCTATCTATCTATCTATTATCTATGTATCATTATCTATCTATCTATCTATCTATTATCTATCTATCTATTATCTATCTATTATCTATTATCTATCTATCTATCTATTATCTATCTATCTATCTATCTATTATCTATCTATCTATCTATCTATGTATCTATCTATTATCTATCTATTAGCTTTTATCTATCTATCTATCTATCTATTATCTATCTATCATCTATCTATCTATCTATCTATCTATCTATTATCTATCTATTATCTATCATCTATCTATCTATCTATTATCTATCTATCTATTATCTATGTATCATTATCTATCTATCTATCTATAATCTATGTATCATTATCTATCTATCTATCTATCTATCTATCTATCTATCTATTATCTATCTATCTATCTATCTATCTATCTATCTATTATCTATCTATCTATTATCTATCTATCTATCTATCTATTATCTATCTATTATCTATCTATCTATCTATTATCTATCTATCTATTATCTATCTATCTATCTATCTATTATCTATCTATCTATCTATTATCTATCTTCTATTATCTATTATCTATCTATCTCTCAATCTCTCTATCTATCTATCTATCTATCTATCTATCTATCTATCTATCTATCTATTATCTATCTATCTATCTATTATCTATCTATCTATCTATCTATTATCTATCTTCTATTATCTATTATCTATCTATCTCTCAATCTCTCTATCTATCTATCTATCTATCTATCTATCTATCTATCTATTATCTATCTATCTCTCTATCTCTCTATCTATCTATCTATCTGGAGCGCCCCCAGACACAGGACCGCCGGGTACTCGGTACCGGTCCTCTCGGTCTCGATGCTGGGGTTGTCACGGTGGTGGGACCCGGTCCGTGACCCTGCTAAGGGGCGTCCAATAAAAGGGTGATGAAAGTTTGTCAAGGGTTCGTGACGCCACCTGTGGTGTTCGGTCAGGGTGACCGACGCTGCTTGGGGTCCGCTGGGGTGATGGAATGGCAGCTAGATGGTATACCTTCCCACAGGTGAAGTGTGTCCCCAGGGCTTCCCGATAATGTAGGTGGCGATGATGTGAGGCGCAGTTAATAACGAGGACACAGGGTTGCAGTCTCTTTACCTTTTACTGAAGACTTCAGGATCCGCAATCTAGAGCACTGTTAACAGGGCTGTCTGAGACCGGCCGGTCCAAAGACACATCCAGAGTTCCCTTTGCAGGTGGAAATCAGTGCCTACCACTAGCGCCTGTGTGTTGTAGTTCTTCCCTGCTGAGCTTTCGGGATAGTCCTCACAACTTTTGTATTCGTTCGTTCTCTCCGTCCCCCAAATTTATCTGGCTAGGACGCACCCGTATGACGGGAAGGCTCGGAGCTATTCTGGGACCCTAGAGACGCCCCTCTCCATGCTTGCCCCCTATGTCTTCTTAGGTGATGTAGGGTAGACAGCCAACCTAAAATCAACTGTCCTGCCGCTGTTTGAAGTAATGCTTGAAGTCTGTTACTTCCTCGGCGTTCCGGCTATGCGCCTCAGTAGGATGTTGCCGATCTCGGGGCACGACTCCTACTGGTTATCTCCTTGTGCTGTGATTTCGTTTCTCACTTCTCCACAATATCCTTCGCTTCGTGTCCTTCCTTAGGATGCCGCCGCAAGGTAGTGCAGGCGCGGCTCCGTAACGTTCTGTCCTTTCTGCTAGGTACCTGCCAGGAACCCACCCCTGACAGGTCCTCCCTGGAGCTCTCCAAGGCTGCGTTCTCCCTAACTTCCTGTCCAACCCCCAGATTTACCAGAGTGTGAGGAGTGGCCTAATACATAGTGCCTTTTGCTCCCCCTGGTGGCCGGAGTGTGAAGTGTAATGTGTGACTGTAATACCTGGTCAGGTGAACTCCTTTAGTGCAATCAGACATAACATCACTCCCCTTAGTGGCAAAGCGACATTACTGCAACGACCAGGACTCTGGGGCGCTGCACTCCTCCCCGGTTAAATCTAGTACTCCCGGACTGGGAAAAGAAGAACAACAATACATGTTAGAAAAAGACATACAAAATTTTGAAATGCTACGAATAAGTAAATATAACAATGCTTCCCTTTATTGGAAGTGAGGTCACTTGAACGTCACAAACAGAAACATATTGAAACATTTTAAATAACATCCTAACTTACTGACTATAAATAATTTTCTTTACCCAGCCGGGTAGTCTACTAAGTGCAAATCTTTGAATAATAATTTAACTTTTCCTTTAAGGGCGTATAGGCTGAATCCACTAAAGGCTTACTATAAAACACTATGGTGCGAAGTTAACATTTTCTTTACTTCTTCGACTTCACATATGCAGGACCGCCTAGCTACTTGTCTGGGCCTACTGCATCCCTTCTTCTAGGTTCACAGCAACCATCTCTCTATGGTTTTCAGGAGGACTCACTAACCCCTACGGGTTCACTTACTAGCTCTCTAGCTGCATGTAAACATTATTACTATCTTACTACTTAAGGCAACATTATCAAAGTGCAACAAGTAAACATTCCCTTTAAGAGGAAAAATCAGTCTTTTCTGAGGTAGTGCAAACAATCAACAAGTCACTAATAAACTTTAAGACAAGAGAAACCTTTCTCGTCGTCATCAGGAACAGTTTCTTCGCAAAGTCTTCTTTCCTTGTAAAACCAGTAGGGGGCACCTATAAGAAGGTGCAAACTATTTACAAAACCAGTTTGTGAATCATTCACCGTCCATGATTCGGCAGTCTCTTGAAACACTGATGAACTTGTGCAAAAGAAAAACGTAAAACAATAGGGATCCCGGGTCAACAAAGGGATCCCTTTCAGAAATAACCCTGGACGGGTTTAGCAGCAAAAGAGCAGGAAACAGTTAACTATTTACATTTTAGTGCAATCAGACATAACATCACTCCCCTTAGTGGCAGGGTGACATTGCGGCAATGACCAGGACTCTGGGGCGCTGCGTATCTATCTATATCTATCTATCTATCTATCTATCTATCTATCTATCTATCTATCTATCTATCTATCTATCTATCATCTATCTATTATCTATCTATCTATCCTCTTTTTCTACACATTAGAGATCTGAATGAACATTTTCCTCTGAGTGATAATACCAGAACCTGTCTCCAGCGTTGTGCTATGACTACAGACTGTACAGTAACATTTGTGTCTGATGGAACAATCCGTGTCTTCCTCGCTGATCGTCCTCTTCCTCGCCGCCCTCTTAGATTACTATGCAAATAACCTGCTTCGCTTACATGACTTGATTGACAGGCGACATCTGCCCATATATTACACAGCTCACAGGAGAGCTCCGCCGGCCCCATGTAACCTTGTGAATATCCCAGAGTCACTTTCTGTCTCTTTCTTGTTGTGAAGTAAAGAAAACCCGGCATTTTTTTCTTCTGCTTCAATATAAATAACATTTCAGATTCTAAGCTTTAGAAATCAATGGAAATATTACAAAGCATTTTCTGGAGGATGTATAAATGACTTGTGTCTCCAGGGTTAGCCTGTCAGAATTTTTTTTTTCCCCCACCCAAAGCTTCACCTCTTCCCAACTGTTCTCTTACTGCAGAAATTCAAGTCACACTGTCCGTGTCTCACCCCCACCCTATGTGTCCTGATAGACGTCCCTGAGGACAAGGAATGATACCTCAAAGCCTGTCCTCAATTATGTCAATCAGGCTATATCGGTCAGGACAGCGTGACCTGAATCTGTAATATCTAGATGTCCTTGAGTGGATTGGTGTAAAAGGCATATACCGCAAGCTGGCATTAAAGGGCTTGTCCAGGAGTTAGATATTGATGAACTGTACTCAGGATTGGGGAATGTACAGAGCTGGAACAGCACAGCCCCATATACAGTATAGTGTACAGAGCTGGAACAGCACAGCCCCATATACAGTATAGTGTACAGAGCTGGAACAGCACAGCCTCATGTACAGTATAGTGTACAGAGCTGGAACAGCACAGCCTCATGTACAGTATAGTGTACAGAGCTGGAACAGCACAGCCCCATACACAGCACAGTGTACAGAGCTGGAACAGCACAGCCCCATATACAGTATAGTGTACAGAGCTGGAACAGCACAGCCTCATGTACAGTATAGTGTACAGAGCTGGAACAGCACAGCCCCATATACAGTATAGTGTACAGAGCTGGAACAGCACAGCCCCATACACAGCACAGTGTACAGAGCTGGAACAGCACAGCCCCATATACAGTATAGTGTACAGAGCTGGAACAGCACAGCCTCATGTACAGTATAGTGTACAGAGCTGGAACAGCACAGCCTCATGTACAGTATAGTGTACAGAGCTGGAACAGCACAGCCCCATATACAGTATAGTGTACAGAGCTGGAACAGCACAGCCTCATGTACAGTATAGTGTACAGAGCTGGAACAGCACAGCCTCATGTACAGTATAGTGTACAGAGCTGGAACAGCACAGCCCCATATACAGCACAGTGTACAGAGCTGGAACAGCACAGCCCCATACACAGCACAGTGTACAGAGCTGGAACAGCACAGCCCCATATACAGTATAGTGTACAGAGCTGGAACAGCACAGCCCCATATACAGTATAGTGTACAGAGCTGGAACAGCACAGCCCCATACACAGCACAGTGTACAGAGCTGGAACAGCACAGCCCCATATACAGTATAGTGTACAGAGCTGGAACAGCACAGCCCCATATACAGTATAGTGTACAG
This sequence comes from Ranitomeya imitator, assembly GCF_032444005.1. Lineage (NCBI taxonomy): Eukaryota > Metazoa > Chordata > Amphibia > Anura > Dendrobatidae > Ranitomeya > Ranitomeya imitator. The sequence continues at coordinate 24,507,170 of NC_091287.1, forward strand.
AGCTGGAACAGCACAGCCCCATACACAGCACAGTGTACAGAGCTGGAACAGCACAGCCCCATACACAGCACAGTGTACAGAGCTGGAACAGCACAGCCCCATACACAGCACAGTGTACAGAGCTGGAACAGCACAGCCCCATATACAGTATAGTGTACAGAGCTGGAACAGCACAGCCCCATATACAGTATAGTGTACAGAGCTGGAACAGCACAGCCCCATACACAGTACAGTGTACAGAGCTGGAACAGCACAACCCCATATACAGTACAGTGTACAGAGCTGGAACAGCACAGCCCCATATACAGTATAGTGTACAGAGCTGGAACAGCACAGCCCCATATACAGTACAGTGTACAGAGCTGGAACAGCACAGCCCCATACACAGCACAGTGTACAGAGCCGGAACAGCACAGCCCCATATACAGTACAGTGTACAGAGCTGGAACAGCACAGCCCCATACACAGCACAGTGTACAGAGCTGGAACAGCACAGCCCCATATACAGTATAGTCTACAGAGCTGGAACAGCACAGCCCCATACACAGCACAGTGTACAGAGCCGGAACAGCACAGCCCCATATACAGTACAGTGTACAGAGCTGGAACAGCACAGCCCCATACACAGCACAGTGTACAGAGCCGGAACAGCACAGCCCCATATACAGTATAGTGTACAGAGCTGGAACAGCACAGCCCCATACACAGCACAGTGTACAGAGCTGGAACAGCACAGCCCCATATACAGTACAGTGTACAGAGCTGGAACAGCACAGCCCCATACACAGCACAGTGTACAGAGCCGGAACAGCACAGCCCCATATACAGTATAGTGTACAGAGCTGGAACAGCACAGCCTCATGTACAGTATAGTGTACAGAGCTGGAAGAGCACAGCCCCATATACAGTATAGTGTACAGAGCTGGAACAGCACAGCCCCATACACAGTACAGTGTACAGAGCTGGAACAGCACAGCCCCATACACAGTACAGTGTACAGAGCTGGAACAGCACAGCCCCATATACAGTATAGTGTACAGAGCTGGAACAGCACAGCCCCATATACAGTATAGTGTACAGAGCTGGAACAGCACAGCCTCATGTACAGTATAGTGTACAGAGCTGGAACAGCACAGCCCCATATACAGTATAGTGTACAGAGCTGGAACAGCACAGCCCCATACACAGTACAGTGTACAGAGCTGGAACAGCACAGCCCCATATACAGTACAGTGTACAGAGCTGGAACAGCACAGCCCCATATACAGTATAGTGTACAGAGCTGGAACAGCATAGCCCCATATACAGTATAGTGTAAGGAGCTGGAAAAGCACAGCCCCATATACAGTATAGTGTACAGAGCTGGAACAGCACAGCCCCATACACAGTACAGTGTACAGAGCTGGAACAGCACAGCCCCATATACAGTATAGTGTACAGAGCTGGAACAGCACAGCCCCATATACAGTATAGTGTACAGAGCTGGAACAGCACAGCCCCATATACAGTATAGTGTACAGAGCTGGAACAGCACAGCCTCATGTACAGTATAATGTATAGAGCTGGAACAGCACAGCCCCATATACAGTATAGTGTACAGAGCTGGAACAGCACAGCCCCATACACAGTACAGTGTACAGAGCTGGAACAGCACAGCCCCATACACAGTACAGTCTACAGAGCTGGAACAGCACAGCCCCATATACAGTATAGTGTACAGAGCTGGAACAGCACAGCCCCATATACAGTATAGTGTACAGAGCTGGAACAGCACAGCCCCATGTACAGTATAGTGTACAGAGCTGGAACAGCACAGCCCCATATACAGTATAGTGTACAGAGCTGGAACAGCACAGCCCCATATACAGTATAGTGTACAGAGCTGGAACAGCACAGCCCCATATACAGTATAGTGTACAGAGCTGGAACAGCACAGCCCCATATACAGTACAGTGTACAGAGCTGGAACAGCACAGCCCCATATACAGTATAGTCTACAGAGCTGGAACAGCACAGCCCCATACACAGTACAGTGTACAGAGCTGGAACAGCACAGCCCAATACACAGCACAATGTACAGAGCTGGAACAGCACAGCCCCATATACAGTATAGTGTACAGAGCTGGAACAGCACAGCCCCATATACAGTATAGTGTACAGAGCTGGAACAGCACAGCCCCATATATAGTACAGTGTACAGAGCTGGAACAGCACAGCCCAATATACAGTACAGTGTACAGAGCTGGAACAGCACAGCCCCATATACAGTATAGTGTACAGAGCTGGAACAGCACAGCCCCATATACAGTATAGTGTACAGAGCTGGAACAGCACAGCCCCATACAGTACAGTGTACAGAGCTGGATCAGCAGAACCCCATACACAGCACAGTGTACAGAGCTGGAACAGCACAGCCCAATACACAGTACAGTGTACAGAGCTGGAACAGCACAGCCCCATACACAGTACAGTGTACAGAGCTGGATCAGCAGAACCCCATACACATTACAGTGTACAGAGCTGGAACAGCACAGCCCCATACACAGTACAGTGTACAGAGCTTGAACAGCACAGCCCCATACACAGTACAGTGTACAGAGCTGGAACAGCACAGCCCCATATACAGTATAGTGTACAGAGCTGGATCAGCAGAACCCCATACACATTACAGTGTACAGAGCTGGAACAGCACAGCCCCATATACAGTATAGTGTACAGAGCTGGAATAGCACAGCCCCATACACAGTACAGTTTACAGAGCTGGAACAGCACAGCCCCATATACAGTATAGTGTACAGAGCTGGAGCAGCAGAACCCCATACACATTACAGTGTACAGAGCTGGAACAGCACAGCCCCATACACATTACAGTGTACAGAGCTGGAACAGCACAGCCCCATACATAGTATAGTGTACAGAGCTGGAGCAGCAGAACCCCATACACAGTACAGTGTAGAGAGCTGGAACAGCACAGCCCCATACACATTACAGTGTACAGAGCTGGAACAGCACAGCCCCATACATAGTATAGTGTACAGAGCTGGAGCAGCAGAACCCCATACACAGTACAGTGTAGAGAGCTGGAACAGCACAGCCCCATACACATTACAGTGTACAGAGCTGGAACAGCACAGCCCCATACACATTACAGTGTACAGAGCTGGAACAGCACAGCCCCATACACAGTACAGTTTACAGAGCTGGAACAGCACAGCCCCATACATAGTATAGTGTACAGAGCTGGAACAGCAGAACCCCATACACATTACAGTGTACAGAGCTGGAACAGCACAGCCCCATATACAGTATAGTGTACAGAGCTGGAATAGCACAGCCCCATACACAGTACAGTTTACAGAGCTGGAACAGCACAGCCCCATATACAGTATAGTGTACAGAGCTGGAGCAGCAGAACCCCATACACATTACAGTGTACAGAGCTGGAACAGCACAGCCCCATACACATTACAGTGTACAGAGCTGGAACAGCACAGCCCCATACATAGTATAGTGTACAGAGCTGGAGCAGCAGAACCCCATACACAGTACAGTGTAGAGAGCTGGAACAGCACAGCCCCATACACATTACAGTGTACAGAGCTGGAACAGCACAGCCCCATACATAGTATAGTGTACAGAGCTGGAGCAGCAGAACCCCATACACAGTACAGTGTAGAGAGCTGGAACAGCACAGCCCCATACACATTACAGTGTACAGAGCTGGAACAGCACAGCCCCATACATAGTATAGTGTACAGAGCTGGAGCAGCAGAACCCCATACACAGTACAGTGTAGAGAGCTGGAACAGCACAGCCCCATACACATTACAGTGTACAGAGCTGGAACAGCACAGCCCCATACACATTACAGTGTACAGAGCTGGAACAGCACAGCCCCATACACAGTACAGTTTACAGAGCTGGAACAGCACAGCCCCATACACAGTACAGTTTACAGAGCTGGAACAGCACAGCCCCATACATAGTATAGTGTACAGAGCTGGAACAGCACAGCCCCATACATAGTATAGTGTACAGAGCTGGAACAGCAGAACCCCATACACATTACAGTGTACAGAGCTGGAACAGCATAGCTCCATACACAGTACAACGTAAAGAGTTGGAACAACACAGCCCCATACTGTACAGACCTGGAACATCTTAGTCCAGTACACAGAACAATGTAGATTTGGAGCAGAAGAGCTTCATACACTGTGTAATGCACAGAGCTGGAATAGCAGAATAGAGGTTCTCTATTGAGGGTCAAAATGATTGCTCTATTATGACGCCACATTTTCTTACCAAGAACTGAAGTATTGTGCCTGTTTCTTCCTCCATAACCCATAATCTATAGTTTTGGGCAATTTCCAACCATCCTAACAAAGAAGTTCTTCTGCAGAAGATTCCTGTATAGGCTCTTACCACCAAGTAGCAAGGTTGGTAAGACCAAACACGGTTGTGGCCCCACTCACCAAGGGCTCCATAGTAACTGAAAGGGATGCCATTTCTTGAAGAAGCTCAAAGTTCACGTATGACACATTGAGGACCTTCCACAACTCGGAAGGAAACATCTTAAAGAAAGTAATTGACATTTTCCTTTATTCTTTCCTATGACAGCATCAAAACCAGTGGATAACAAGTTGTGCACTGACCCACCATTAAGTACCAGTCAGCTTTGCCATGTGCCATGCCCGATAGAGTGCGAGGTATCTGCGTGGTCAGCATGGGGACCATGTACATTTGAAAATTGTGACGACCAACAGAGCAAAAAGGGTAAGAACTCAAACCCTGGGTTTAAACTCATCTCTCATCATCTGCCATCTTGAAGAATATCTTCACGACGTGTCTGATGTACATTGCTTTTTAAGATTTTACAGCAGATTATGCCACAAGACTTTATATTTCAATATTGTACTTGATTATTTTGGTAAATTTTGGTTTCTGATCTTTACATAGGATTCAAGCTTCGGAAACGTTACATCACTAATGAGCCCACTGGTGGGAATGGAAATTGTCCACATCTAGTGGAGGCCATTCCATGCGAAGAACCTTCATGTTATGACTGGAGACTGGACAAATTGGAAGAATGTATCCCTGACAATGGAAATAACTGCGGAAGCGGAACCCAAGTGCCTGTCGTCACATGTATCAACAGTGATGGTGAGTGGAATCAGGCCTTGGGTTTACGTGCATAATTTCAACAAGAAGATTTGTAATAGAGAGAGTGAAATATTCAAGGTCCTTGATCAAACTATCAGGGTGATTCCCAATCACATGGTTATAGCCACATTATTTGTAGGCTGCTTGGCAGTAATATTTAGGCACTGTTTGGCGGCATCCTTTGTGCATTGTCTGTGTACTAATACCCACAAAAACCTCATTGACATATTGCTGTCAGAAATACTGGCTACAATTAGCCCATTATATAAGGAGGATGAAAAAGACACCCACTCATTCAATCATATAGGCAAAGGAGAAAAAAGAGCTATCCTGGGTGTATAGTATAAAAATCCAAATTTTATTGAAAGGCATTACATAAAATATATATCCAGAGAAAAGTATATGTGCAAATACAACGACAATACACCAGGGTGAACAGACTCCCCCTGAAATCCCACAAACCTAGATGCCTAGCCGGCTACTAATAAAGTGCAAAGTGCGACAATAAGGCAAGTGTCCCCACCTATAAAGAACCCTATGCGGGCATAGCCCTCAGTGGGACAATAACCATAGACTAACGGGTGGGAAAACACTTACCGGAGGTAGGGGATGGAGGAGCCTGAACCGGGTGTGAAAAGACGCCCCCCGACGCGCGTTTCGCGTCCCTTACAGACCGCTTTGTCCCTTACAGACCCAGGATAGCTCTTTTTTCTCCTTTGCCTATATTGTCTGTGTACTGTTTGATAGAATTTTTGGACAATGGCTGTTTTTATGGTCTAATTATATAAAATTGTATGGCGCAGTTGTACGCGCATAGTATTGCGCTATTATCTTCCACTGCTTAACTTGATGAATGGTTCTTAGTGTTGGTTTAGGTGCTCTTTATTACTATTGTATTAGTTTTCTCTGTATGCTATTGGTTTTTGGGACTTTGTCATATTATTATATGTTACTAACAGTTTCCGCTCTTTCTGGGAATGATTTCTACAAGATTGTGGAGGTGTCTGTGGGAATTTTTAATCCTTCATCCAGAAGGACCCTAATGTTGGGGGAAGGCCGGGCTCACAATCTCCATTATAGGGTGGGGACTTAAAGCTCCTGGCGGGGGCGCAGTGTCTGTCCTGCACCCCAGGAGGTCTCGACTCTGCAGTTATGGGGTCAGCAGAGCGGTGGTGACTTTTCTCCCCTTTGATCCTCAGTACTCGGCCCCCCGCTCTGTAACGTTACGGGGTCTCCACTTTGTGGCTGAGTTGCTGCGGTTCCTTCCCCTCCTCAATGATATCACTCACAAGTGATGGGGGAAGATTCAGGAGGAAGAAATGTCATGAACGGACTTGTTACCCCGGGGGCCCCTATTCCAGGACCGCGCTGGGATCCGTGAGCTCTGCACCACCGGCCGTTGTGCCACACGTTAGTAGTCAGATATGGGGCTGGTATAGAGCAGCTGTTACATACGGTCACATGAATACATTTCTTACAATCCTCAGAGTAAATTATCACTATGAAATGACATTAATTAGCCCGGTATTTGACAAGCTTACACTAACACTGTCTTCACCCAGATCTACCGCTCCGCTATTACCTGCCTTGTCACCCGTCCCATTCCCATTCATAACATTCCTGATAGACGGGGAGCTGCGGTGTCACAGGCTCCGCTGATTAGCTTAATTGGTCAGAATACAAGTCTGGCTGAGAATATCACAGGCGACGAGTTTCTTGTTCTCCATTGTCAAGACGATGCAGGAATTAATTATAATTGTAATGAGAACGAGCGCTGATCAGCAGACGTCGCGCCGCCACAATGACACAAACTTCACCGCATTTTCCTGCAAATATGTAGAATGTAATAATTGGACGGGAACTCGCTTTGCTGCAGTATGTAAATATATGCAAATGTGTTACGTTGCATCTGAATGCATCATCTTACCTTATTAGAATAATTATGCAAATGTAATCTGTGGGATAGCACTTGTCCTATTGAGCATAACCAAATTATATCTGCTCTTGGGAAAGCTGGGAGACCAATTAGGTAGCCGGTGCAAAGATTTTCCAGATTCCTGAATTTCCTATTCATGCAGAGCATGGGAGCAGCAGAAAGCGTGCAGGGAGCTAGCTGTGCAGGGGGAGGGAGGAGGGAGCTGGAGCTGCACTGTAATCTATTCTTCATTTTTTCATAGAAGTCCAATATGTCAGTGCTTGCTCCAGATAAGACAGATCATCCGAGGACTGCAACTTTGCTAAAAGAACTGCTGTAGGGGATCTCAGTTATCACTACGCATTAGAATTCAATGTATCCATTGTATATAGGTCCTCAAGCACTCCTATAAGGGACATACTGTCCAGTATATGCAGTTAGAACATAGCCATTCATAAAAGGTATCTTTATGAATATCCTATGTAAATTGAACAACATAAGAACATTTTATAAATAGGCATACACCCAGGTAGATAGTGTGTTAGATCAGCACACTTGGCTGCACATAGTGGTAGACACAGGAACGCTGTCTCTTTAAATCTCACACTGGTTTATTAAAAGTACTGCATAAACCAGTGCAACATTAGAAAAAAACAAGCCCGGCCTTCCTGGCCTGCAAGGAAAACAAAAACATAACGTATGGCACAGTCCTTGTTGCTACGGGAATCCGCCTGCTTCAGAAAGAAATAACAAAAGATTCAGCTTTCCTTAACTTGAAACCATAGCTCCAGAGCTTGCACCTCCAGGCCCACCCCACATTGAATGCTCTAGAAGGCTGGGTATTTATCCTCCCTTCTCCTCCCACTCCACAGATGTTCAATCAACCTATCTCTAAACATGGCTGATTAACCCCTTTCAGCACTTTGTGTGCTGTAGCATTTTCCTAGGTTTCTATCAGTGAAACATACCTCCCCTCTGGTACTTTGACAGTAGCTTTGTCACATATCTCCCCCCTCTGCCCAAAGCTTGGCATTTTGACACCTTCAGTCACTAAACAGAAAAGTCTAGACAGGGGATCTGCACTATAATACAGCTTCCCAGGCCTGTGTTCCACATGAAAGCTGTAGTCCTGTAGCTCCAAGTTTTAACTCTTGGAAGGCCATCTCTTCTTCAAGAGATCATTTGGTCAGCAACATCTTTGTGCACTTAAGAATGCCAGTCAGAGGTGCGGCTATCATGGCAAAATAAACTGATAATATCACACCATTCCCAGAAATGCCTGAATCTGTTTCTTGGAGACCGTTTGCGACCAATTTTAAATTCCCTCTCCCCTACTCTCTTGCGGTTTCATTTAGACTTCTCCAACTATGTAGTCCAAGTATTTTTCCTTCTTTGTACCCATGGCTCACTTCTTTGCCCCCCCCCCCCCCCCCGCTCAGCCATTACACTCTGGAAGGTAGCTGGTGCTCTGGCATACTGGACGAAAGCATCAGGTATGGAAAAGGCAGTCTTCTCCTTTGCACTTTGAAAGAGAAGGATTTGCCAGTAACTTCTCATTAGGTCCAGAATGATGATGCATCTGGCCAAACCGAGCTTCAATATAAGATCATCGATGTGGTGCATAGGATATGATATGCATCACATTTAGACACTACATTTGTCTTCCTGTGGTTCTTGCAGAAACGCCACTCTCCGCCAGGCTTGTACCCAAAGACATTGGGGCTGGACCTGCCACTCTTTGACTCTTTGATGCCCAGGCTCACCATTTTCCTCACCTTCTTCGAAATCACATCACGCTGGGCTTCGGGAGTTTCTGTGCAGCTTTTGGTTCACCCACACATGTGGTTCCATCAGGATTTCATGTTCAACAACCTGAGTATGTCCTGGCAACTCCAAAAACAGGTCCCAGTTCCGCTGAAGGAGTTCTTTGTACTGTTGATTCTGGGTCAGTGACAGTGTCTCTGCCACGCTGACATCCTCAATGTCCCCTTCTGTCTTATCAAACCAATGTGGAGTTTCAATGGAGTCCCACCTCCTTTTTTAATCTCCGCCCCATCAGTATGGAGTGGGTTGCCTTCCCAAGGAGCCATAAACCCCCTGATACCTTTTGACCAGTCCTACCAAGTCATCGGCATTCCGGGGATCTCCCTGGGTAAACCAAGTCTGCATCATTCTTGGAAGAGAGTGCACGAACCAGTCCATTGCAACAAATCATAATAGGCCTTTTGTGACCCCTCTTTTAAGTATTGCGCCAAGTCTTCTGCCCACTGCTCTGGTGGGAGTTTATCACTTTCAGCAACTCATTCAAAAATGGTTAAAAGGCCTCTATGTCATCACCAATGGTCATTTTCTGCAAGGCTTTCTCCACTGCTTTGCAGACAGAGAAATCATAAGCTGACATTGGGGTCGGAGCTGCCTCCGTGCCACAAATTGCCTTTGTGAGTAACTGAATCTGCTGTTGCTCTTGTTGGCTCTGCTGTTGTATCATTTGCATCACAAGCTTACTTGTCTCCTGTTGTGCCAGCTGTTGCTGCTGCAGCTTTTGCAGGTGCTGCTGCTTCTGGCTTTGGACCAGGTGCCTGATCAGTTCCTGAATTTTGTCTGACAGCTATTCCATCCTTACGTACACCTTCACCCAGGACATACAGTTTGTCCACAGCTGTTTCATTTGCTTCCTGGGGATCTTGCTGGCACTTCTAGCACCAACTGTGGTAGATTGGCACACTTGGCTGTACATAGAGGTAGACACAGGAACGCTGTCTCTTTAAATCTTCCACTGGTTTATTAAAACTACTGCACAAACCAGTGCAACATTAGAAAAAACAAGCCCGGCCTTCCTGGCCTAAAAGGAAAACAAAAACATAGCGTATGGCACAGTCCTTGTTGCTACGGGAATCCGCCCGCTTCAGAAAGAAACAACAAAAGATTCAGCTTTCAGCTGGTCCATTAAAAGTACTGCAAAAACCATGCAACATTATAATAAAAAACGGCCTTCCTGGCCTAACAGGAAAGCACAAACATAACGTGTGACAAAGGTTCAGCTTTCCTTAACTTGAAACCACAGCTCCAGAGCTTGCACCTCCAGGCCCACCCCACACTGAATGCTCTAGAAGGCTGGGTATTTATCCTCTGGACTCCTCCCGCTCTACAGCTGTTCAATCAACCTAGCACTAAACCTGGCTGATTAACCCCTTTGAGGACTTTGTGTGCTGGAGCATTTTCCTACGTTTCTATGACTGAAGTTAATACCCTTATTTAAACATACCTCACCTCCAGTACTTCGTCAGTGACGTTGTCACAATAGACATATGCAGGTACGGACTGGGGCTGAAATTCAGCCCTGGCATTTGAAATCACACAGGCCCATGTTTGTTATGAAAGGTAATTCAGTACCACAATGGACATAGAGGTCAGTGCACATACAGTGACCTGGCAATAACCCAAAAAACAAGAACGAGCTCTGAGATGTGGGAACTCTGTTGACCGCAATCCCTAATCCTCTCCAACACACTAAAGGCAGCCGTGGATTGCGCCTAACGCTGCCTATGCAACTCGGCACGGCCTGAGAAACTAGCTAGCCTGAAGATAGAAAATAAGCCTACCTTACCTCAGAGCAATATCCCCAAAGGAAAAGGCAGCCCCCCACATATAATGACTGTGAGTTAAGATGAAAAGACAAACGCAGAGATGAAATAGATTTAGCAAAGCGAGACCCAACTTTCTGAACAGAGCGAGGATAGGAAAGGTAACTTTGCGGTCAACACAAAACCCTACAAAAACCACGCAAAGGGGGCAAAAAGACCCTCCGTACCGAACTAACGGCACGGAGGTACACCCTCTGCGTCCCAGAGCTTCCAGCAAGCAGGAAAAAACAAATAGACAAGCTGGACAGAAAAAAACAGCAAACAAATAGCAAAGAATAAAGGCCCCGTCACACATAGCGAGATCGCTAGCGAGATCGCTAGCGAGATCGCTGCTGAGTCACAAGTTTTGTGACGCAACAGCGATCTCAGTAGCGATCTCGCTATGTGTGACACGTACCAGCGATCAGGCCCCTGCTGTGAGATCGCTGGTCGTGTCGGAATGGCCTGGGCGATTTTTTGATCGTTGAGGTCCCGCTGACATCGCTGAATCGGCGTGTGTGACGCCGATTCAGCGATGTCTTCGCTGGTAACCAGGGTAAACATCGGGTAACTAAGCGCAGGGCGGCGCTTAGTAACCCGATGTTTACCCTGGTTACCATCCTAAAAGTAAAAAAACAAACGCTACATACTTACCTATCGCTGTGTGTCCTCGGCGCTCTGCTTCTCTGGTCTGGCTGTGAGCGCCGGTCAGCCGGAAAGCAGAGCGGTGACGTCACCGCTCTGCTTTCCGGCCGCTGTGCTCACAGCCAGACCAGAGAAGCAGAGCGCCGAGGACAGACAGCGATAGGTAAGTATGTAGCGTTTTTTTTTTTTTTACTTTAACGATGGTAACGAGGGTAAACATCGGGTTACTAAGCGCGGCCCTGCGCTTAGTTACCCGATGTTTACCCTGGTTACCGGGGACCTCGGGATCGTTGGTCGCTGGAGAGCGGTCTGTGTGACAGCTCTCCAGCGACCAAACAGCGACGCTGCAGCGATCCGGATCGTTGTCGGTATCGCTGCAGCGTCGCTATGTGTGACGGGGCCTTAACTTAGCTATGCAGAGCAGCAGGCCACAGGAACGATCCAGGAGGAAACAGGTCCAATACTAGAACATTGACTGGCGGCCAGGATCAAAGCACTAGGTGGAGTTAAATAGAGCCGCACCTAACGACTTCACCATATCACCTGAGGAAGGAAACTCAGAAGCCGCAGTACCACTTTCCTCCACCAACGGAAGCTCACAGAGAGAATCAGCCGAAGTACCACTTGTGACCACAAGAGGGAGCTCTGCCACAGAATTCACAACACATGTTGTCCCATAACCAGATGGGATATATCACTAATATTACCCTGGATGGAGGAAAGGAAGTTTTTTTTACAAGACCAATATTTCTAATAATACCCATGGCCTGCTGGGGTAAGTGATGGAGTCAACAACTTTGTAACCTGCACAACTCTTAACAGTATGGGTATCTTGAGAATACCAATTCTGTTAACAACGTAGCAGACAAGGCAGCCCGCAACCAGACAGGCCCTTCTGGCATTTCCCAGAATTGCCAGATGGCCAGTCCGACGCTGCTAACAAAGGAAAGTCAGAATACCGGGTCAATACCAAGACGTCAGGATTAAGAGTAAAATAAGGCAGTAGGGTAATCTAAACACAAACCAAAGTGAAGGGCAGAAATAAACAGGCTTAATCATAGCTGTGTAACAGAGGTGAACCAGAGTAAGTAACATCTATAACTGGCAGCCAGAGACTGACTGCTGGAGGGTTTAAACATGGAGGAGCCTCTAATTACTACCAGCTCTTTGCTGCAAAACACAGATGAATGGAAGGAACGGTCAACAAGTCCCAGCTACCCAAAAGACCTAATGAAACACACTACCATCGCCCAGTGGCATCTGCTATGTTGGTGTGGTGTCATACAGAATAAGTAGTATTGCTATGTAGATAGATAGATAGATAGATAGATAGATAGATAGATAGATAGATAGATAGATAATAGACACCGTAAATAATAGAGAATAGATAGATAGATAGATAATAGATAGATAGATAGATGATAGATAGATAGATAGATAATAGAGAATAGATAGATAATAGATAGATAATAGATAGATAGATAACAGATAGATAGATAGATAGATAACAGATAGATATATAATAGTAAATTAATAACTGTGCCTTTTCTCATGACAGGGGAGGAGGTGGACAGACACCTGTGCAGAGATGCTATTTACCCCATCCCCATCGCCTGTGATGTTCCGTGTCCTAATGACTGTGTCATCAGCTCTTGGTCTGAATGGTCGGCGTGCTCTCATACCTGCTCAGGGAAGACGACAGAAGGACAACAGACCAGATCCCGCACAATCCTTGCTTATCCCGGAGATGGTAAGATGTAAAACAGCTTCTGCAGGCAATTCAGAATTTATTATCCAAAATGGAATTAGAAAACTAATTTAAAATCCAAGAAAAATAATTAATTTCAAGAAAATGTTAGAAAGTTGCATCAAACTCAAAAAATTGTGATCAAACTACTGTAACCACTTTTTTTAAATTTTTTTCCTCTTTCTTTCATAATTATTAGGGATAGCACAGCAATTTACAATATATATATATATATATATATATATATATATATATATAAATATATATATATATATATATGGTATATACGGTATATACGGTATATATATATATACAGTGGGGCAAAAAAGTATTTAGTCAGTCAGCAATAGTGCAAGTTCCACCACTTAAAAAGATGAGAGGTGTCTGTAATTTACATCATAGGTAGACCTCAACTATGGGAGACAAACTGAGAAAAAAAATCCAGAAAATCAAATTGTCTGTTTTTTGAACATTTTATTTGCATATTATGGTGGAAAATAAGTATTTGGTCAGAAACAAAATTTCATCTCAATACTTTGTAATATATCCTTTGTTGGCAATGACAGAGGTCAAACGTTTTCTGTAAGTCTTCACAAGGTTGCCACACACTGTTGTTGGTATGTTGGCCCATTCCTCCATGCAGATCTCCTCTAGAGCAGTGATGTTTTTGGCTTTTCGCTTGGCAACACGGACTTTCAACTCCCTCCAAAGGTTTTCAATAGGGTTGAGATCTGGAGACTGGCTAGGCCACTCCAGGACCTTGAAATGCTTCTTACGAAGCCACTCCTTCGTTGCCCTGGCAGTGTGCTTTGGATCATTGTCATGTTGAAAGACCCAGCCACGTTTCATCTTCAATGCCCTTGCTGATGGAAGGAGGTTTGCACTCAAAATCTCACGATACATGGCCCCATTCATTCTTTCATGTACCCGGATCAGTCGTCCTGGCCCCTTTGCAGAGAAACAGCCCCAAAGCATGATGTTTCCACCACCATGCTTTACAGTAGGTATGGTGTTTGATGGATGCAACTCAGTATTCTTTTTCCTCCAAACACGACAAGTTGTGTTTCTACCAAACAGTTCCAGTTTGGTTTCATCAGACCATAGGACATTCTCCCAAAACTCCTCTGGATCATCCAAATGCTCTCTAGCAAACTTCAGACGGGCCCGGACATGTACTGGCTTAAGCAGTGGGACACGTCTGGCACTGCAGGATCTGAGTCCATGGTGGTGTAGTGTGTTACTTATGGTAGGCCTTGTTACATTGGTCCCAGCTCTCTGCAGTTCATTCACTAGGTCCCCCCGCGTGGTTCTGGGATTTTTGCTCACCGTTCTTGTGATTATTCTGACCCCACGGGGTGGGATTTTGCGTGGAGCCCCAGATCGAGGGAGATTATCAGTGGTCTTGTATGTTTTCCATTTTCTAATTATTGCTCCCACTGTTGATTTCTTCACTCCAAGCTGGTTGGCTATTGCAGATTCAGTCTTCCCAGCCTGGTGCAGGGCTACAATTTTGTTTCTGGTGTCCTTTGACAGCTCTTTGGTCTTCACCATAGTGGAGTTTGGAGTCAGACTGTTTGAGGGTGTGCACAGGTGTCTTTTTATACTGATAACAAGTTTAAACAGGTGCCATTACTACAGGTAATGAGTGGAGGAAAGAGGAGACTCTTAAAGAAGAAGTTACAGGTCTGTGAGAGCCAGAAATCTTGATTGTTTGTTTCTGACCAAATACTTATTTTCCACCATAATATGCAAATAAAATGTTAAAAAAAACAGACAATGTGATTTTCTGGATATTTTTTTCTCAGTTTGTCTCCCATAGTTGAGGTCTACCTATGATGTAAATTACAGACGCCTCTCATCTTTTTAAGTGGTGGAACTTGCACTATTGCTGACTGACTAAATACTTTTTTGCCCCACTGTATATATATATATACATATATATATATATATATATTATTCACTGTGGACTGTTGTTGGCCTGAAATTTTCGTAAGGTTAGAAATTGAATTGCTTTAGTACGAATTTTTCAGAGCCCGGGGACTTTTCAGCCAAGCAAAAAAATCAGGATAAAATAAACTTCTTATGAAATGACTTTTGTCCCCGCAGCTCCAGTCAATCTCCGGCATAGTCTATCTTCCCTGACATTCCTGAATCCACAAATAAATCATTTATTCCAGTGACATTTTGCCAAGAGGATTTTGCTCTGTCATTAGGAAGAATCCACACGTAATGATCAAGGGTCTGCTGTGGATTTTTCAAATTGATTTTCTTATAAAATACAAAATTGCTAAATATAAAACAAAAAAAAAAATTAACTATTACGGTAAATATAATTTTTATAAATAAGTGAAGACAATACTAGTTTTTATTCTTCACAAATATCCTTGTACATAAAATACTGTAATACAGTTTTCTAAGTGCTGGCAGTTATAACATGGCAGTTAGACAGGGCAGGAGACAGATTAGACAATCTAAATCTATTCCCTGTTCATTTGAAACAGAACAAATACTCACCATATGTATTTGTATAATATTTATCCTGGCCGCTGCATTCACTCACATTCACAGCCCTTGCATAAACTCTCTACACTCCATCCATATCGGCCCCTCTGTCCTTGCCTCTCCTATGTATAGCACTCATGTTCTGTTCACATTGCTTAACAGTGCAGAACCATTCAGTCCCACCATCCAACACAAGAGACGCTCTCACAAATCACTTAACCATCTGCTCACTCTTTCTATCCTCCTTCTCCTAGTCGCTGGAGACATCTCTCCCAACCCTGGCCCCCCATGTTATAGCCAGTCAAACCTCCCAACTGCTACACTCAGAAACCCGTCTAACCTTATTAATATTCCATCCATGCCTTCTGCCTCTTTCAATTGTACCCTTTGGAATTCTCGCTCTGTGTGTAATAAACTCCCTTTCATCCATGACTTCTTCCTTTCTGATTCTTTTAACCTCTTGGCTCTTACTGAAACCTGGATCCAACAGTCAGACACCACCACTGCTGCTGCTCTTTCATATGGTGGACTACACTTTTCTCATACCCCAAGATCGAACAACAAAGCAGGTGGAGGAATTGGTCTGCTCCTGTCACCCAAATGTACCTTCCAAATTATCCCCCAAGTACCCTCACTTCAGACTCTACATCCCCTTCTCCATGCGAGTGGCGGTGGTGTATCGTCCTCCCGGACCCTCTCATCAGTTACTGGATCACTTTGCCACCTGGCTTCCACACTTTCTCTCCTGTGTCACCCCCACCCTTATCATGGGTGATTTCAACATCCCCATTGCTTCTCCCCATCTGCTTCTCACCTTTTATCTCTAACCTCCTCTTTCGGCCTCTCGCAGCATTCTAACTCTCCAACGCATGAAGATGGAAACTCCCTCGACTTGGTCTTCTCCCGACTTTGCTCAGTGGATGATTTCACCAACTCCCCTATCCCGCTCTCTGACCACCACCTCCTTTCTTTCTCTATCAAGAACTGCCATCCTGCTCAGGTCACCCCCACTTTCCACCCTTATAGAAACATACAGGCCATTAACACCCAGAAACTTATGAAGAACTTGGAGTCATCATTGGTCCCTATCTCCTCCATCTCATGTCCTAATTCTGCACTGAAGCATTACAATGAAACCCTGCAAAGTGCCCTGGATGAAGCTGCTCCTCCTATACATAAAACAACTCGGCACAGACGGCGACGCCGTGGCACACGCTGCAAACACGTTTCCTGCAGCGGTGCTCCAGTTGCGCCGAACGTCTGTGGAGAAAATCTAATCTACCCGAAGATTTCATCCATTATAAGTTCATGCTTAAAACATACAACTCTGCCCTTCACCTCTCCAAACAAACCTATTTAACACCCTCCTCACATCACTGTCCAATAACCCTAAACGTCTCTTTGACACTTTCCAGTCCCTACTCAACCCAAGAGAGCAGGCCCCAACCACAGATCTCCACGCTGACGATCTGACCAATTACGTCAAAGAAAAAATTGACCACATTCGACAGGAAATTATCTCCCAATACCTTCATACCATGCACTGTCCTCCCTCCCCCACTGCATCTAGTTCACTCTCTGACTTTGAAGCAGTTACAGAAGAAGAAGTAAGCAGGCTCCTTGCATCTTCTCGCCCGACCACTTGCACCAGTGACCCCATTCCATCACATCTCCTCCAGTCCCTTTCCCCGGCTGTCACCTCTCACCTAACAAAAATATTCAACCTTTCTCTCTCTTCTGGTATTTTTCCCTCCTCATTTAAGCATGCCATCATACATACATTACTTAAAAAACCATCCCTCGATCAAAACTGTGCCGCTAATTATAGACCTGTCTCTAATCTTCCCTTCATCTCTAAACTCCTCGAGCGCCTGGTCCACTCCCGTCTTACCCGCTATCTCTCAGATAACTCTCTTCTCGACCCTCTTCAATCTGGTTTCCGCTCTTTACACTCTACTGAAACTGCCCTCACTAAAGTCTCTAATGACCTACTAACAGCTAAATCTAATGGTCACTACTCCATGCTAATTCTCTTGGATCTCTCTGCAGCATTCGATACTGTGGATCATCAGCTCCTCCTCACTATGCTCCGCTCCATCGGCCTCAAGGACACCGTTCTCTGGTTCTCCTCCTATCTCTCTGACCGATCCTTCACTGTATCTTTTGCTGGTTTCTCCTCCTCTCACCTTCCCCTTACTGTTGGGGGTCGTCAAGGATCAGTCCTAGGCCCCCTCCTCTTCTCTTTATATACCGCCCCTATTGGACAAACAATCAGTAGATTTGGTTTCCAGTACCATCTCTATGCTGACGACACCCAATTAAACACTTCTTCTCCTGTTGTCACGCCGACCTTTTTAGTAAACACCAGTGATTGTCTTACCGCTGTCTCTAACATCATTTCCTCCCTCTATCTGAAATTGAACCTGTCAAAAACGGAACTG
Organism: Ranitomeya imitator; assembly: GCF_032444005.1. Classification (NCBI taxonomy): domain Eukaryota; kingdom Metazoa; phylum Chordata; class Amphibia; order Anura; family Dendrobatidae; genus Ranitomeya; species Ranitomeya imitator. Next base: position 24,525,203 of record NC_091287.1, read on the forward strand.
CTCGTGTTTTCTCCCTCTACTAACCTACCTTTGCCTGACATTGCCATCTCCGTGTGCGGTTCCACCATTACTCCCCAGCAACATGCCCGCTGCCTTGGGGTCATCCTTGATTCCGAGGTTTCATTCACCCCCCCACATCCGATCATTGATCTTTTTCAAGGTTTGAGAAAGATCCACACTTGGATCGAAACGTCGCCACATGGGCTATTAAAGGAACACTTTTTTCTAATTGATTACTGTGTGCTGCCTCAATCTGTTGGATGTTAGATAGATAGATAGATAGACAGACAGTGGATAGATAATAGATAGATAGATTTTATAGAGATAAATATTAGATGGCTGAATAGTCCATTAAAACCAAGCAGTGGGCTTATTGTCGGGGGGCTCCTCTCCTCTACAGGGTCCTCTGTAACCTTCCCTCATTCTGCGTCTTGTCCAGTTCGGCCCCCTTATGAATCCAGGAATAGATAGATGATTACAGTAATGGCGGCTGATGGCTGCTGAGCGCAGAGCTGGGGACGGAAGAAAGTCTCTATCAATAATCTTATTATCTCACCTTCATTCTGATAATTACGGGAGGATTGGAACCAGAATAATAAAATGTCCTTTTATACTTATAGTAAATTTTGAGCTTTTCTCTGCGATCGCCCAGCATGCCGCGCAGTTTGCAGCGGGTTATCTGTAATCTCCTGGAGCCATTGATTTGTTTTTCTTCTTCCTCCTCTTCTCTTGCAGGAGGCGTTCAGTGCCCGGAAAGTAACGCTCTGCAGGAGATCCGCAGCTGCAATGAGCATCCTTGCACCGTGTATCATTGGCACAACGGCCCCTGGGGTCAGTGCACCGAAGACGTTTCTGTTTCCGTCTTTAACTCCTCCAGTTGGAACGGCGAAACCGCGTGTGCAGTTGGGATGCAAACAAGAAAAGTCATCTGTGTGAGGGTCAACGTCGGACAAGTTGGACCCAAAAAGTAAAGATCCATTTTTAAGGTTTGGGGAGAAGGGTACAATTGTATAATTAGACTGATTTGCTATTGGGGTACAAAGTGGCCGTTTTAATCGTCACCCAAACAATGTTCTGAAAAGATGTAGCAGCTGAACCTGAGCTTAAACCAAGGGGTCACTAGGGATTCGGAGGCCCATGGCAATCTGAGTAACGGTTTAATAAGTCAATCTTTATATATTTTTTAATCGATCAATAACTCCATGAAGCATTGTCGGCCTAAGAACAAGGCAAGCCCAGACTTGGTAACCCCTTAGACATTTTGGAAGCTTATTGGAAAAAAGATAAACCTTCTAGATTCCAGGAGGTGTTGACAAGTCTCCCAGACGGCGCATAAAACTTTTGGAAGTAGATTTGTCCCAGTGTCTCCTTTCCCGTGATGCCAGGATGCTTTTGGCTGAGCCCCATTACGTAGACTCATATTTTGGGGGTGGCAATAAGGAGTGGATGGGGCACGGTCGGTTGAAAAAGGATGACTTTATAAGCAATAAAATATCGGTGACTCCTTTCGAACTTCCAGAGAAAACGTTTCAAATGTTACAACTTTTACAAAAGTTGGAAAAACTTTTACAAAAGTTTGGACAAACTTAGGCAGGTCCTCTAAGTCATGAGACCCAGCGGAACGTGGGAGGCCTAAAGTCATCTATGACGAGATACTTTTTTCATTTTTTTGGATGACAAGTCAAAAAGTTGAATAGGTATGAGGCCTACATATACTTTCTGCCTGCTGTGACACAACCCTGACCAGATAACAATGTCTAACCTTGAGGGAACAGCACCCATGGTCAGTACTGGTAAAGATGCTTGCCAAGTCAAGAGCTGGGTCGTTCACGTCCATAACATTTGGAATTGTACAATATAAACCTATCAGGTCCCAACGTCAACACTAGATAAATCTCAGCAGTTGCCGGGATCCACCTGGATTTAAGGATTTCATGGGGATCCGGTAGAGCATGTTTTATGCTTGTCAAGCCTCCATCGGTTGATTTAAGGAAAAATATTCATGGTCATCAAGGCTTCCAACTTAGCTGTTAAAGGGAAGCCATCATCACAAAATGGCCCATTGTATAAATCATTTTTTTATACATGTAATATTTAAAATGTTTTGTTAGTGGGACATTTTGTTTGTATTTTTAATTTCATATCATGATCTTTATTAAAAAAAATTGTGCTCTTTCAATCTTCACACTGGCCTTTAGGGTTTTTTAACATTCATAACATATGTCCTGTCCTTTCAGGAAAAGTTTTCAGCAGTCTCATTATCTTCAGACGCAAGATAACAATGACTGACAATACAGCTGATAACACAGGACCCACCATTTACGATAGGTGATGTCACACCCGACCCTGCTGTTTCACAACAACCTTTGCACACGCTCATTAGATGCTTCAATATAAAAGATAGGATCAGAGACATCTTGGATAATGTTCATGTGTCATTAGCTGAAATAACAGGAAGTTTGAGTCTAAAAAGCCCCAGTGTCCAGTGTAAACATTGTTATTTTTCTTCATTACGTCTTGTCTAGATGTCCTGAAAGTCTTCGACCTGAGACAATGAGGACGTGTCTGCTACCCTGCCGGAAAGACTGTATAGTCACCCCATATAGTGACTGGACTCCATGTCCCAGCACATGTCAAGAAGGTAAGATAGAGAAGACGATAAAGATTGTATATTTCACAATTACTTGCTACTTTGCATCTATCTATCTATTTATTATCTATATTTCTATTATCTATCTATTACCTATTTAGCAGCTATCTATTATCTATTATTTATCTATCTTTTATCTATATTTTATCTATCTATTGTCTATCAATTATCTATTATCTTTCATATACCGTATCTATCCATCTATTATCTATCTATTAGTTATCTATTATCTATCTATCTATTATCTATCTATCTATCTATCTATTATCTATTAGTTATCTATTATCTATCTATCTATCTATCTATAATCTATTATCTATCTATATCTATCTATCTATCTATCTATCTATCTATCTATCTATCATCTATTATCTATCATCTATCTATTATCTGTCTATTTTCTATTATATATTATCTATCTATCTATTATCTAGCTATTATCTATCTATTAGTTATCTATTATCTATCTATCTGTCTATCTATTATCTATGTATCTATCTATCATCTATCTATTAGTTATCTATTATCTATCTATCTATCTATGTATCTATCTATCTATCTATCTATTATCTATTTATGTATCTATCTATCATCTATTATCTATCTATATCTATCTATCTATCTATCATCTATTATCTATCATCTATCTATTATATATTATCTATCTATCTATTATCTATTATCTATCATCTATCTATTATCTGTCTATTATCTATCTATTATATATTATCTATCTATCTATCTATCTATTATCTATCTATCTATCTATCTATCTATCTATCTATTATCTATCTATCTATTATCTATCTATCTATCTATTATCTATTATCTATCTATCTATCTATCTATTATCTATCTATCTATTATCTATCTATCTATTATCTATCTATCTATTATCTATCTATCTATCTATCTATTATCTATCTATCTATCTATCTATCTATCTATCTATCTATTTATCTATATATTATCTATCTATCTATCTATTATCTATCTATCTATTATCTATCTATCTATTATCTATCTATCTATCTATTATCTATCTATCTATTATCTATCTATTATCTATTATCTATCTATTATCTATCTATTATCTATCTATCTATCTATCTATATATCTATTATCTATCTATCTATCTATCTATCTATTAGTTATCTATTATCTATCTATCTATCTATCATCTATCTATCTATTATCTATTATCTATCTATCTATTGTCTATTATCTATCTATTATCTATCTATCTATCTATCTATCTATCTATTATCTATCTATTATCTATCTATCTATATATCTATCTATTATCTATCTATCTATCTATCTATCTATCTATCTATCTATCTATTAGTTATCTATTATCTATCTATCTATCTATCTATCTATCTATCTATCTATCATCTATCTATCTATTATCTATTATCTATCTATCTATTGTCTATTATCTATCTATTATCTATCTATCTATCTATTATCTATCTATTATCTATCTATCTATCTATCTATCTATTATATATGTATCTATCTATTATCTATCTGTCTATTATCTATCTATTATCTATCTATTATCTATCTATCTATCTATTATCTATCTATTATCTATCTATCTATCTATCTATCTATCTATCTATCTATCTATCTATCTATTATCTAGCTTTCTGTGATTTCGCTCTGTGTATATACTGTATATACCGTATACTGCAGCAGTGGAGTATTCAGTAGGGTGTATACATTTGGGAGTTTTTCTTCTCTCTAGAATGAAGTTGATGCTTTTCTTCCTGTGTTTCGTGCACGTTCTCTGTTTCTTTCCCTGCTGATTATGGCGCTCTTTATGCTTAGGCGCCATCACTGTAAAGAAGCAGACGCGGCAGCGTGTCATTCTTCAGTACCCGTCCTATGGAGGCCGCGACTGTCCTGACACGTTACATGAGGAGAGCGAGTGTGATCCGCCGGCCGCCTGTCACACGTACAGGTGAGATGAGCCCGCCGCGCTGTCGGGGCCCCGGCTCTGGCTCCTTCCACTCATTAAATCGGATTTTGTCACCTTGGGAAGATGAACCTTCAGGTTGTCCGTGTCTAAATTGTCAGGTCCTGTCATTACTGCTCGACGTCTTCGCGGGACGAGAATCATTGATCGCGACGTTATTACATTTCTGTCCAGGAATCTGCTGAGCAAATATTTAATTTTCTTTATTTAATATATTGATTCCCGGGGGTTTCCTGTTTTGCTGAGTTTTAGATGATTCGTTTTATAGTAGAGTTTTTGTCTTCTGTTTAGAAATATCTATTGTTTTATATAATTTTTTTTTATAATGTATTAATTTATGTGATTTTAAAGGTTCGGTAGGAAATCTAAACTTTAGGATGATTTACATTCTGACATATCTAAGTTTTTACTTTTATCTGAATTATCTATTCATTTGTTCCGTCCATAAACACGTGCCTTATACCATCCTTATGTCAGCCCTAATACTGCCTGTATAATGGGGCCATACATATGTGCCAGCTATACACCAGTGCCCATATATTAGAGCCCATACAGTAGGACCAGCTCTAGCTGGATCAATACAAATACGCTAGATTAAAGGGAATCTGTCGTCAGGATTTCACCCCCCCAAACTATTTTTATGTAGCTCCATCAAGGACAGCTCCAGCAATATTTTTACATGTTCAGTCCGTTCTTCTGTTCCAAAGAATGAGTGTTTAAATGAATGGCTACGGTAGATCTGAAGCCCCCGTCACTCCAGCTCTATTCCCCACCCAGCGATGCCTCCATGCTGTTTGATTTCAGGCAAAAGAGCAGTCATTCAGGCAGTCATTAATGCCCCCACACAGCCTTCAAACAGTATAATAGCTCCCATATAGCCCTGAAAACTGTATAATGGCCCCACATGGCCCTTCAATAATAATGGCCCCTACATAGCCCTTCAATAATGATGGCCCCCACATAGCCCTTCTATAATAATGGCCCCCACATAGCCCTTCAATAATAATGGCCCCCACGTAGCCCTTCAATAATGATGGCCCCCACATAGCCCTTCAATAATAATGGCCCCCACATAGCCCTTCAATAATAATGGCCTCCACATAGCCCTTCAATAATGATGGCCCCCACATAGCCCTTCACTAATAATGGCCCCCACATAGCCCTTCAATAATAATGGCCTCCACTTAGACCTTCAATAATGATGGCCCCCACATAGCCCTTCAATAATAATGGCTCCACATAGCCCTTCAAACAGTATAATGGCCCCCACATAGCCCTTCAATACTAATGGCCCCCACATAGCCCTTCAAACAGTATAATGGCCCCCAGATAGCCCTTCAATACTAATGGCCCCCACATAGCCCTTTGAACAATATAATAGCTCCCACATAGCCCTGAAAACTGTTTCATGGACCCCACATAGCCCTTCAATAATAATTTTTTAAAAAAATACTCAACTTTCGCCATTCTACCGCTGCTCTGGTCTCTGCAAAATGAAGTCTGCAGCTTTGCAGTGCTCGGCACATTGGGCACAATGTAGTGACGGCATTACGCCTCCTGCGCTGAGACATCAGAGACGCGCATTGAGAATGATGGAGGAGGGAGCTTATAGCTCCTTCTTCCGTCATTGCTTTCATCCTTGATACTGATACATTGGAAAGAGTGATGTCGGGCGGAGGAGAGGGCTTGGCCGCAGTTTTGCCCAGGGAAACCTAAAGGCGGGTCCTCTTTGGTCTCCAAGTGGGGACAGTTTGACCCTGCAATGACTACTGTCTGGAGTCAGACTAGTATATGGAGTCAGTGGTAGTTGTTTGCATCACTGATGTTTATTGGGTGCATCTGGCGTTATATATGTATGGGTTCTGTCAGATCCCTCATTTGTCTGATATGAGGGAACATGAGCTGGAAATGTTGGATATTTCCTATTTATTTCTATTCTCGTGCCCACCCATCCCCCCTCCGCAGTCAGCATCAATTACTATGTGTCTACAGCAGCTTTACACTAAATAAACTTGCAGGAAAGCAGCAGAAAGGAGCATTTAATCTGCAGATTTGCACTTTTGCGGCTCATAAACCGCCCCAACTGTGTCACATCAGTCACAGTCACTAACATCAAAGGAATCAGCGACAGACGAGCCATCATTAAGGAGTTGTAGTTCTGGGCACATTAGCCGAGATTCATGCACATAAAATTGCTGAAGGTTACACAATATGCAGCTATTTAGCTAAAAGTTCTATGTTGCCTTGAAAGACTGGGAGCTTTTGTTACAATGCAAGTATAAAAATAAGGAGACAATGGCTGACAGGCACAAGAAAACACATCTCCGGGCTCTGCCGCTGCTGTAATTGGGCTCCTGTCTCCTTTCTTCTGCCACCTTGCCATGGCTCGGGTGGGAGCTCAAAGGCTGAGAGCATCATCTTTGGTAACTCTCATCTTGTGCAATTATTGTGTCAGCCTCTATGGATATTGGGGAGACTAGGGGGCAGTCAGCAGATGCACGGTTAACCCCTACATGATATTTGTTATGTTATCACGCTGCCTCAATGCAGGTAGAAGCTAGCTCCGCTAGGTGGCGATAGAGTGGAGAGAGGTCATGCACACAGATAAAGCAGACCTTCCGTGCAGCAGCGATGCTACCACCAGGTGGCAGCAGACAAGTCAAACAAGCTGGGTAAAATCCAAAACTGTAGTGCAGTACCAAAGGAATAATCAAACTCAGGATCAGAGACAAGCCAGGGGATCAGTAACGGTCAGAAGCGGATATGCCAAAGACAAGAGACAAAAGCAGGTCAGGGTCCAAGCCGAGTTCAAGTACCAAGAAGTCCAGACACAAAGGGGTCACACAGAGACAGGACAGGGATCAGGGTATGACACAGACACAGGTTGAGTCAGGAACAACAGCAAGACAAGTCAGGGTGTAACAGAGTCAGCTACTCGTGCTGTAGGCAGAACACCGCCTGGAGGATGCAGTGAAGAGAAATAGCCAGCCTGAAGCCAAAACGAGGCAGAGAAAAGTTAACCGAGAAAGAAAGAATACAAAACCCGGTCTGGATCATGACAGATGTACCGTACTTACATTTTACCCAATTCTCCATAGAAATTAATGCAAATAATTGTGCACAATCGTGCTCCATTCACCATTATTGAGAACCATTGTCATGTCATGGAAAGGTGGAGTCCACTACAAATTTTTAGCGACCCAGTCTTACCATCCAATGGTAGCACATTTATTTGCAAAATTTGCAAAATATTGTAGCAAATGGTGCATTTCCCATACTGAACACCTTTGATCCAATTAATCCCCATTTGTAAGCCCAATCCCTGATCCACCCAGAAATAGCCACAGAGCCTTGCAGGAAGGTCCACTTTTGGACATATTTGCATACTATTTTCCCCTTTGAGGTTTATTTTGTAAGACAATCGCACAAGAGTCAGAGATTCTGCAAGGTGTGAGCTCATATTATGTTTGTTGCACCTGACATCACACAGATGTGCCCAACTTTATCCTTCTTTGAGTTTCAAAGAATTTGGCCTAATTTCGCACAATACAAATTAGTTACAATATTTATTGTGTCAAAAACCTTTAGAGGCTGCAGTTCCCATCACAGCCACTGGGGGCAATATTTAGACATATGGAGTATAAGTATTAGTGATGAGCGAGTATACTTGTTACCTGAGATTTCCCGAGCATGCTCGGGGGTCCTCCGAGTATTTTTTAGTGCTCGGAGATTTAGTTTTTCTTGCCACAGCTGAATGATGTATGCGGCAAGAAAAACTAAATCTCCGAGCACTAAAAAATACTCGGGAGGACCCTCGAGCATGCTCGGGAGATCTCGAGTAACGAGTATATTCGCTCATCACTAATAAGTATCTTCTGACAGAGTATCATGAAGTCATATTTTTTTTAAAGTCATTTCACATCAGACATCTTGGGTTATGTAGAGAGAAGAGGAAAAGTAAGAATGGACCCATTTGTACTAGACACTAGACGTCTCCTTGCTGTCGTACTGTACATGTATTCATGCAACGTATGAATGTAATTCATGAATGGTACTGCGCAGGGGAGTACACAAAAATGAGACCCCATAGCAAAAAGAAGAGAAAAGCCTTTTCAGATTCTGCTTCACATCACTAGTTGAGACAGATAGTTTTGGTGCTCCTGTCTAATTTTTATGACTATATGAGTCTTTTTCCATTTTAATTGGTAAAATTGAGACAACTATAATCAAACTGCATGAATAGCAAGACCAGTATGGAAGGTGCCCCATTTCTCAATATGTCCCATAATAGCATTTATGGTGAACTGCAATTCCAGACACAGCCACACAGTCGTGGATGGCGCTGTGTCAGATACTGGAACATAGCGGCTTCATCATTGGTGAGGATTCAGTAGGACAGACCCTCTGCAGATCACACATTGATGGCCTTACCTATAGATCCAACATCAATATGTAACCCCTTTAAGAGACCCCCTTTAAGAGTTATTCCAATTCATTTAAATGTGAAGGAACACTAAACCTAGAAATGACTGATAAAATCAGTAGATGACCTTGCCAGTCTGTAGGATTTTCTCACTGTTCCTGGAGTTGAAATTGAGCAAAGAACACAGGGGTTAACGTCCTGCTAATCACATAATGAACAAGTGAAGGTGGAGCTTATCTAAAGGGGTGGAGCTTATTTAAAGGGGTGGAGCATAACAGTATGATCAGAGGGGAGAAGCTTCTGCTGCAGCCAGATTTCTTACAGCTATATAGCGGAATGTGGGGGCAAGGACTGACGGACGCAGCAACTCTTTTGAGATAAATACAGAATATTTCTTTAAATATTTTTCAGCTTAAATTACCAATGGGACTAAGTAGGATCAAAGGAAATAAATTAAACAAGAGAGGAATTTCTGACATTTGTTAAATTTCTATGGTAAAAGACGCCCTCTAGTCAATGATAAGTATTGACTTGTATTAATGGATGTCATAGAATTCCGGAACATTCTAGAACATTCTATCACTTACACAAACAAAGTTGACATTGCTCAAAGCCCGTTGTCTGCAGTCAGCGTCCTTGGGCTCCTTTCAACCTCTCCTAATATGACGTTCCATCATCTCTCACAGACTTGTTCAATTTGATACGTTAGAAAAATCCACAATCAGATCATTCCGTCTGATGTCCCCGATGGCTTGAACTAGTGGTGTAAAGCCGTCCAAATTCTCCGACACCTCTGGGAAATCAAAACATCTGCTTTAAAAATGATGCCAGCAAATGAGAGCAAGATCAGGGCCTTTATGAAATCCCGTAGTTTGGCGGAAAGAAACTAATTTTTTTATGCCTGGGTTCCCCTGGTCCATGTGTTTAATCCAGATGGCTGGTGGTGGTTACAGAGCAAGGGTATTTCATTAAGAGAGCCCCCGCTGCTTCTGCCAAGCAAATGAAGAAGTGCACGAGCGATTCTACGAAGTAGAGGGAGAGATTGAAGGCGTCTGACAGTCATGATTTACAGTCTCAGTCATCTACCAATGTCTCGTCCATAGGTGGAAAACTCATAAGTGGAGAAGATGCCAGCTGGTTCCCTGGTACGTCAGACAAGACAGCCCCGGAGCCTACGAGACATGTGGACCTGGACTGCAGGCAAGAGGTGATTTCTTTATGAGCATTGATATTATTTTTGAGAATTGATTCTTTTTTCTTAGAGTGTTCGTAGAAAATTTTGTACATTTTGTAAATTTTTCACAACTTCCAAAATTTGAATTGTCAAAGAAAGACTATGAAAAGGGATTGTCTCATCACAGATGGTTTGTTGGGGCAAAGGGTCCATCCATGGGGTAATTTGGACTCGTCCACTCAAAGATATGGGATTTCAATTAAAGAGGAAGTCCAGGACCATTTTTTTTTTCACTGTGAGCCTAAAAACTGGCAAGCAGTTTCCTACCTGTACACTGGCCACTCCTTCCAGCGATTCAGCTGTTCAACGTCAACAGAGCAACTCTTTTTCCAGGTTGCTCTGCTGATGTCATGCTGATTGATATCCGGCTCCTCACAGTTAGACAGCGGAGAGCCAGCTGTCAATCAGCATGACGACACCCATGCTCCATCAGAGCGGATAACAAGTCAATGCTCTGTCAACATGACGTCAACGGAAGGCACTGAATCACCGGAAGGAGCAGTTTGTGACCGCTCTGAGCCAGCAGACAGGTGGTGTTAGTTCTTAGAAAAAAAAATAATAGTTGCAGATAACTTCTTTGATAAAATTACATTCACACAAGCATGTAACATGTCCTAGTGCTTTCCATTTTTTTCTCGGGCAGCACACGTACCCATAGAATTTAATTGCTCCATACATACATAAGCTTAAAAACGGGTCCCGGTCTCTGATCCTCGAGACTCAGAACATGTCATATTTTTAGCCATTTTGCAGATCATGCTCGGCCAATAGCGTCTATGGGATTTCAAATGATACAGATGGAACGCGGAAGACAGACTTTGTTCTTCAGAGTTTCATCTGTTTTTAACTGATACATTGTTAACAGTCAATAGATAAAGAGAAGTTGAGACAGTTTCTACTTCATGGAATTAAAGTGATGAGAAAAAAACTTGGATGACACCTAAAGAAAAACTCGGTCATTTTCTCAGTGGCGATAGCAGGAGTCAGACACCTACAAATCTGATATTGGTGACCTATCCTAAGAATAGGTTACCAATGTAACATAATTGGGAAGGACATGGCTCTGCAGGGTCTTGATTAGATACACCTGTAGAGTTTTGCTAATAACCAGGAAGTAGTTTCAAGGAATGGCTGTCTCCTGAGGGATTGTCAATCTGCTGGATGTTGAGCGTAGTTAAATGTGCTACTGGTGAGTGACCAGACAAAATGTGAGCTGTAGTTGAGTGAGAGTTATCCTGAGGTTTCTCTCTGAATGGAGACTGCATTAAGCAGTCTGTTTGTGAACTGTGCCGATAGTTGAACACTTTTGTTTGGTTTGGGAAAATGCTGGAGCTCAGGGATTACCAAGACTGATGGGATTGTGCCGATTCTGTCAGATGAGCCCGCCCTGACATATGTGGCCATTAGAGTTGAGCGACCTTGACCTTTTTAGAGTCGAGCCGGGTTTCGCGAAACCCGACTATCTCAAAAGTCGGGTCGAGTGAAATCGCCCGATTATGACGTAAAGTCGGGATCGACCGAAACACGAAACCCAATGCAAGTCAATGGGGCAGCATAGTCGGCAGTGAGTGGGGGCCAGGAAAACACCTAGAGTGCCCATTTTAATGTCAAAACCATCCATTCTTCTTAATGAAGCTTGTCAAGCGTAATTTACCTTATAATAATTGGAAGGCATTTGAAATTGGGGGTCATTTGGCTAAAGTTGTGGTGGGTAGGGCTGGTTCAAGTAATTAGTGGGCCCAGGAAATCTGGACCACGTCACGGCAGTGGAGCAGGGAGAGGTAAGTATTTCAACTTTGCAAGTACTGTGAACCTGAGCAAGCAGGGGGGGCCCACTCGTTGGCATTGGCACTGGCACAGGGCCCCTCAAAGTACAGCGGTGTGTTTGCATGGCGGGGGCGCCTCCCACCGGCAGCAACACTTTTGCGTACCATGAGAGGCCCTGTGCCAGTGACGTCGCCAACTAGTATTCCTCCGCCCACCTGATGAAGGAACCTGCACTTTCATCTGCACCTTCCTGTTTGTCCCCGTGTAAGGTGGTATGGTATGCGGGAAGGGGGACCTGACTTTCAGCAGGGTCACAATCTTGCAGTGTAGCGTGCACGGGAAATGTTGCGTTATGGGTCAATGTACCAGCAGACTCATCTATCACTGGCTGGGCAATGGGCAGGATGAGGAGGAAACACAGATATAGGCCCAAAGAATAAAGTGGGCTAAATGCAGTTCAAAATTGGTAACACAGGACTAATCAGGGGGCATTGCAGTGGAGGACAACTGGAATGAGAGGCTGACACAGAGAGTAGGCCCAAATCAGTAAGTAGTCGAAATGCAGTTCAAAATTGGCAACAGTAGTAAACAGGCGGCACAGCTTTGTTCAGTGGAGGAGAACAGCAAGGAGTGGCAGACACCGATAGTAGGCCCCAACCCAACTAGTAGGCCAAATGCAGTCTAACATTAACAACTACTTAACGAGCGCCTGAAAACGGAATTTCAGGACAGGAAACCAGGAGAACAGCAAGGAGCGGCAGACACCGATAGTAGGCCCCAAACCAACTAGTACGCCAAATGCAGTTGTTCCGTTTAACCACAATTTAATGAGAGCCTGAAGATAGAAGTTCAGGAAAGGCAACCTGGAGAACACCTTGGAGTGGAACACACCATCTCTCTACACCCCATACCCAATTTGTAGGCCTAATGCAGCGTAGTTTCCAACAACTACTAAACGAGAGCATGATGATCGAAGCATTGGCGAGGAAACCTGGGGAACACCTTGGAGTGGAACACACCATCTCTCTACAGTGGAACACACCATCTCTCTACACCCCATACCCAATTTGTAGGCCTAATGCAGCGTAGTTTCCAACAACTACTAAACGAGAGCCGGAAGATCGAAGCTCAGGAAAGGCAACCTGGAGAACACCTTGGAGTGGAACACACCATCTCTCTACACCCCATACCCAATTTGTAGGCCCAATGCAGCGTAGTTTCCAACAACTACTAAACGAGAGCCGGAAGATCGAAGCAATGGAGAGGAAACCTGGGGAACACCTTGGAGTGTAACACACCATCTCTCTACACCCCATACCCAATTTGTAGGCCTAATGCAGCGTAGTTTCCAACAACTACTAAACGAGAGCCGGAAGATCGAAGCAATGGAGAGGAAACCTGGGGAACACCTTGGAGTGTAACACACCATCTCTCTACACCCCATACCCAATTTGTAGGCCTAATGCAGCGTAGTTTCCAACAACTACTAAGCGAGAGCCGGAAGATCGAAGCAATGGAGAGGAAACCTGGGGAACACCTTGGAGTGGAACACACCATCTCTCTACAGTGGAACACACCATCTCTCTACACCCCATACCCAATTTGTAGGCCTAATGCAGCGTAGTTTCCAACAACTACTAAACGAGAGCCGGAAGATCGAAGCTCAGGAAAGGCAACCTGGGGAACACCTTGGAGTGGAACACACCATCTCTCTACACCCCATACCCAATTTGTAGGCCCAATGCAGCGTAGTTTCCAACAACTACTAAACGAGAGCCGGAAGATCGAAGCTCAGGAAAGGCAACCTGGGGAACACCTTGGAGTGTAACAAACCCTCTCTCTACACCACGGAAGGGCTGATTCTTAGGAAGGAAGGCTGTCGGAAAGAAGCAGGGCGCGTCCGAGGGTGATCATATTCTTATTAGGTATATACTCACCCTCGGACGCGCCCTGCTTCTTTATTTGTAATGAATGTTTATTTGCAATGTGGTTTTGACTTACTCTATTTTTTTGGTAAATAATGATTTGATTATTTTCATTGTTTTGCATCTTCTTGGCAATAATATAAAGAAGACGCGACAGGACAACACTCGGTGGATGCCATATCTGTGTTTAAAATTGAAAAAACCTTTCAGTTAACTACTTGCAGGAGAAAGTTATTGTAGCTGGTGGCCATTTTTAGTACTGTACCAGATTTTTGTTGTATGTGTTTGTTTTTAATGTTAAAATGTCTGCATTTGATATCTCTCCAGTATTTTCTTTTTTATAAGCAAAATACTTATTTTTATATTTTCTGATGTTGGTTCCAGGGGTACACGGGCAGCAGTGGTGTGGTCAGTGGAGGCCTAGTGGAAGGAGTGACCGCAGACAGGCATCGAAGGCCTAAAATAATAACACATGGCTGTAGGCAATTTTAAATTGGTTCCAGGGGTACACGGGCAGCAGTGGTGTGGTCAGTGGAGGCCTAGTGGAAGGAGTGACCGCAGACAGGCATCGAAGGCCTAAAATAATAACACATGGCTGTAGGCAATTTTAAATTGGTTCCAGGGGTACACGGGCAGCAGTGGTGTGGTCAGTGGAGGCCTAGTGGAAGGAGTGACCGCAGACAGGCATCGAATAATAATAATAATAATAATCTTTATTTATATAGCGCCAACATATTCCGCAGCGCTTTACAGTTTAAATCGAAGGCCTAAAATAATAACACATGGCTGTAGGCAATTTTAAATTGGTTCCAGGGGTACACGGGCAGCAGTGGTGTGGTCAGTGGAGGCCTAGTGGAAGGAGTGACCACAGACAGGCATCGAAGGCCTAAAATAATAACACATGGCTGTAGGCAATTTTAAATTGGTTACAGGGGTACACGGGCAGCAGTGGTGTGGTCAGTGGAGGCCTAGTGGAAGGAGTGACCGCAGACAGGCATCGAAGGCCTAAAATAATAACACATGGCTGTAGGCAATTTTAAATTGGTTCCAGGGGTACACGGGCAGCAGTGGTGTGGTCAGTGGAGGCCTAGTCGAAGGAGTGACCGCAGACAGGCATCGAAGGCCTAAAATAATAACACATGGCTGTAGGCAATTTTAAATTGGTTCCAGGGGTACACGGGCAGCAGTGGTGTGGTCAGTGGAGGCCTAGTGGAAGGAGTCACCGCAGACAGGCATCGAAGGCCTAAAATAATAACACATGGCTGTAGGCAATTTTAAATTGGTTACAGGGGTACACGGGCAGCAGTGGTGTGGTCAGTGGAGGCCTAGTGGAAGGAGTAACCGCAGACAGGCATCGAAGGCCTAAAATAATAACACATGGCTGTAGGCAATTTTAAATTGGTTCCAGGGGTACACGGGCAGCAGTGGTGTGGTCAGTGGAGGCCTAGTGGAAGGAGTGACCGCAGACAGGCATCGAAGGCCTAAAATAATAACACATGGCTGTAGGCAATTTTAAATTGGTTCCAGGGGTACACGGGCAGCAGTGGTGTGGTCAGTGGAGGCCTAGTGGAAGGAGTGACCACAGACAGGCATCGAAGGCCTAAAATAATAACACATGGCTGTAGGCAATTTTAAATTGGTTACAGGGGTACACGGGCAGCAGTGGTGTGGTCAGTGGATGCCTAGTGGAAGGAGTGACCGCAGACAGGCATCGAAGGCCTAAAATAATAACACATGGCTGTAGGCAATTTTAAATTGGTTCCAGGGGTACACGGGCAGCAGTGGTGTGGTCAGTGGAGGCCTAGTGGAAGGAGTCACCGCAGACAGGCATCGAAGGCCTAAAATAATAACACATGGCTGTAGGCAATTTTAAATTGGTTCCAGGGGTACACGGGCAGCAGTGGTGTGGTCAGTGGAGGCCTAGTGGAAGGAGTGACCACAGACAGGCATCGAAGGCCTAAAATAATAACACATGGCTGTAGGCAATTTTAAATTGGTTACAGGGGTACACGGGCAGCAGTGGTGTGGTCAGTGGAGGCCTAGTGGAAGGAGTGACCGCAGACAGGCATCGAAGGCCTAAAATAATAACACATGGCTGTAGGCAATTTTAAATTGGTTCCAGGGGTACATGGGCAGCAGTGGTGTGGTCAGTGGAGGCCTAGTGGAAGGAGTGACCGCAGACAGGCATCGAAGGCCTAAAATAATAACACATGGCTGTAGGCAATTTTAAATTGGTTACAGGGGTACACGGGCAGCAGTGGTGTGGTCAGTGGAGGCCTAGTGGAAGGAGTGACCACAGACAGGCATCGAAGGCCTAACATAACAAAAATGTCAATACAATGGTATTGTCAGTGGCAGGCATTGAAGGATGTCAGCGCATAGACTAAACATTGGTGGAGCTGTGAGATAATTTTGCAAGTGGTAGAGCACTGTTTGAGCTGGGGTGGGGGGAAACTGTCTTGTGGCCGGCGGTACAGGCCCAGGGCCCCTCATATTACAACGGTGTGTCTGACGTTGGGTGTGCACCACCACCGCCAGAGACACTTTATTGTACTAGGAGGGACCCAGTGGCAGTGCCGTCGACCAAAAGCGGGCTCACCCACCTCTTCAGACAAACTGCACTCTCACGGGTGCTGTCGCCAAGTGTCGATACCACGGCCCCATGTGGGGAGTTTGGCCATTTAGTGAGGTGTAAACATGTCGTATGCTGGACAATCAGGTGCAGAAAATTACGAGATTGGAAAAGGCATTCAGAATAGTCCACAGGCAAGACCTTTTCATAGGAAAGCTAGGTGTCAGCCGGGCAAGGTGGGGCAAAAGATTTCGAAATCCAGTTGTGGTTCATTTTAATGAAGGTTAGATCATCTACATTTTGGGTAGCCAGACGAGTCCTTTTTTCTGTTAGTATTGAACCTGCAGCACTGAATACTCTTTCTGATAGGACACTAGCTGCCGGGCAAGCAAGCTCCTGCAATGCATATTCTGCCAATTCTGGCCAGGTGTCTAATTTTGATGCCCAGTAATCAAATGGGAATGACGGTTGAGGGAGAACATCGATAAGGGATGAAAAATAGTTTGTAACCATACTGGACAAATGTTGTCTCCTGTCACTTTGAATTGATGCTGCAGTACCTGTCCTGTCTGCGGTCATAGCAAAATCACTTCACAACCTGGTCAGAAAACCCCTCTGGCCAACGCCACTTATGATTTCTGCCCCTCTAACTCCTCTGGTCTGCTGGCCCCTGCAGCTCGTGTGAGAACGATCACGGGCGCTGTGTGCAGGGAATGCCAGAAGCAAACGGTCAACAAGAGTTGATTGTTTGGTTGCTAATATTAGTTCCAAGTTCTCATGTGGCATTATATTTTGCAATTTGCCTTTATAGCGAGGATCAAGGAGGCAGGCCAACCAGTAATCGTCATCATTCATCATTTTAGTTATGCGTGTGTCCCTTTTGAGGATACGTAAGGCATAATCCGCCATGTGGGCCAAAGTTCCAGTTCTCAAATCTGCGGTTGTGCTTGGTTGAGGGGCAGTTTCAGGCAAATCCACGTCACTTGTGTCCCTCAAAAAACCAGAACCCGGCCTTGCCGTGCCACCAATTTCCAGTGGCCCCGGAAAAGCTTCCTCATTAAAAATATAATCATCCCCATCATCCTCCTCGTCCTCCTCCTCCTCTTCGCCCGCTACCTCGTCCTGTACACTGCCCTGGCCAGACAATGGCTGACTGTCATCAAGGCTTTCCTCTTACTCAGCTGCAGACGCCTGATCCTTTATGTGCATCAAACTTTGCATCAGCAGACGCATTAGGGGGATGCTCATGCTTATTATGGCGTTGTCTGCACTAACCAGCCATGTGCATTCCTCAAAACACTGAAGGACTTGACACATGTCTTGAATCTTCGACCACTGCACACCTGACAACTCCATGTCTGCCATCCTACTGCCTGCCCGTGTATGTGTATCCTCCCACAAAAACATAACAGCCCGCCTCTGTTCACACAGTCTCTGAAGCATGTGCAGTGTTGAGTTCCACCTTGTTGCAACGTCTATGATTAGGCGATGCTGGGGAAGGTTCAAAGAACGCTGATAGGTCTGCATACGGCTGGAGTGTACGGGCGAACGGCGGATATGTGAGCAAAGTCCACGCACTTTGAGGAGCAGGTCGGATAACCCCGGATAACTTTTCAGGAAGCACTGCACCACCAGGTTTAAGGTGTGAGCCAGGCAAGGAATGTGTTTCAGTTGGGAAATGGAGATGGCAGCCATGAAATTCCTTCCGTTATCACTCACTACCTTGCCTGCCTCAAGATCTACAGTGCCCAGCCACGACTGCGTTTCTTTCTGCAAGAACTCGGACAGAACTTCCGCGGTGTGTCTGTTGTCGCCCAAACACTTCATAGCCAATACAGCCTGCTGACGTTTGCCAGTAGCTGCCCCATAATGGGAGACCTGGTGTGCAACAGTGGCAGCTGCGGATGGAGTGGTTGTGCGACTGCGGTCTGTGGACGAGCTCTCGCTTCTGCAGGAGGACGAAGAGGAGGAGGAGGGGGTGCGAACGGCTACAGCCAATTGTTTCCTAGACCGTGGGCTAGGCAGAACTGTCCCAAACTTGCTGTCCCCTGTGGACCCTGCATCCACCACATTTACCCAGTGTGCCGTGATGGACACGTAACGTCCCTGGCCATGCCTACTGGTCCATGCATCTGTTGTCAGGTGCACCTTTGTGCTCACAGATTGCCTGAGTGCATGGACGATGCGCTCTTTAACATGCTGGTGGAGGGCTGGGATGGCTTTTCTGGAAAAAAAGTGTCGACTGGGTAGCTCGTAGCGTGGTACAGCGTAGTCCATCAG
Source organism: Ranitomeya imitator (assembly GCF_032444005.1). Classification (NCBI taxonomy): domain Eukaryota; kingdom Metazoa; phylum Chordata; class Amphibia; order Anura; family Dendrobatidae; genus Ranitomeya; species Ranitomeya imitator. The sequence continues at coordinate 24,544,039 of NC_091287.1, forward strand.
GGCTTTGAAAGCTTCGCTTTCAACTAACCGGTAGGGCATCATCTCTAACGAGATTAGTCTAGCTATGTGTGCGTTCAAACCCTGTGTACGCGGATGCGAGGCTAAGTACTTCCTTTTTCTAACCATAGTCTCATGTAGGGTGAGCTGGACTGGAGAGCTGGAGATCGTGGAACTAGCGGGGGTGCCGGTGGACATGGCAGACTGAGAGACGGTGGGAGATGGTATTGTTGCCGCCGGTGCCCTAGATGCAGTGTTTCCTACTACGAAACTGGTGATTCCCTGACCCTGACGGCTTTGGCCTGGCAAAGAAACCTGCACAGATACTGCAGGTGGTGCGGAAAATGGTGGCCCTACACTGCCGGAAGGGATGTTGCGTTGCTGACTAGCTTCATTGGCCGGGGGTGCTACAACCTTAAGGGACGTTTGGTAGTTAGTCCAGGCTTGCAAATGCATGGTGGTTAAATGTCTATGCATGCAACTTGTATTGAGACTTTTCAGATTCTGTCCTCTGCTTAAGGTAGTTGAACATTTTTGACAGATGACTTTGCGCTGATCAATTGGATGTTGTTTAAAAAAATGCCAGACTGCACTCTTTCTAGCATCGGATACCTTTTCAGGCATTGCAGACTGAGCTTTAACCGGATGGCCACGCTGTCCTCCAACAGGTTTTAGCTTTGCCACGCGTTTTGGGCAAGATACGGGCCCGGCAGATGGAACCTGTTGCGATGTTGATGCCTGCTGCGGCCCCTCCTCCTCCGCTTCAGAACTGCTGCCTGCACCCTGTTCCCCCAATGGCTGCCAATCGGGGTCAAGAACTGGGTCATCTATTACCTCTTCTTGTAGCTCGTGTGCAACTTCGTCTGTGTCACCGTGTCGGTCGGTGGTATAGCGTTCGTGATGGGGCAACATAGTCTCATCAGGGTCTGATTCTTGATCAGCACCCTGCGAGGGCAATGTTGTGGTTTGAGTCAAAGGACCAGCATAGTAGTCTGGCTGTGGCTGTGCATCAGTGCACTCCATGTCAGATTCAACTTGTAATGGGCATGGACTGTTAACTGCTTCACTTTCTAAGCCAGGGACGGTATGTGTAAAGAGCTCCATGGAGTAACCCGTTGTGTCGCCTGCTGCATTCTTCTCTGTTGTTGTTTTTGCTGAAGAGGACAAGGAAGCGACTTGTCCCTGACCGTGAACATCCACTAACGACGCGCTGCTTTGACATTTACCAGTTTCACGAGAGGAGGCAAAAGAGCTAGAGGCTGAGTCAGCAAGATAAGCCAAAACTTGCTCTTGCTGCTCCGGCTTTAAAAGCGGTTTTCTTACTCCCAGAAAAGGGAGCGTTCGAGGCCTTGTGTAGCCAGACGACGAACCTGGCTCCACAGCTCCAGACTTAGGTGCAATATTTTTTTTCCCACGACCAGCTGATGCTCCACCACTACCACTACCCTCATTACCAGCTGACAATGAACGCCCCCGGCCACGACCTCTTCCACCATACTTCCTCATTGTTTTAAAAACGTAAACAAACTAACGGTATTTGTTGCTGTCACACAAATTACAAGGTGAGCTATAACTTCAGTATGATTTAGCTACCCCTTTACAGGTGAGTGAGACCACAACGAAAATCAGGCACAATGTTACACACTCTGTTGGTGGCAACAAATGAGAGAGATGCCACACACGCAGGACTGTCACTGAAGCACAAATGTAAATATTAATCTCCCACTGATTTGAATTTTTTTTTTTTTTTCAGGGAGACTTTAGGAAAAAAAAATAATAGAATAAAATGATTTTTTCAGGAAGAATTTAGAAACCAAAGAAAATAAAATGATTTTTTCAGGGAGAATTTAGAAAACAAATAAAACAAAAAAAGGCTTTCTATGGCCCACTGAGTGAGAGATGACGCACACAGGAGTCAGGAGTGGCACACAAGCCCAGAGGCCAATATTTATCTCCCACTGATTGATGTAGTGATTTTTTCAGGTAGATTTTGGAACCCAAATCAAGCTAAAAAAAATAATAGGCTTTCTATGGCCCACAATTGGAGAGAGAGAGAGAGATAGCACACCCAGGAGTCAAGACTGGCACACAAGCAGAAAGGGCAATATTAATCTCCCACTGATTTGTTTTTTTTTGTTTTTTTTTCAGGGAGACTTTAGGAAAAAAAAAATAGAATAAAATGATTTTTTCAGGAAGAATTTAGAAACCAAATAAAATAAAATGATTTTTTCAGGGAGAATTTAGAAAACAAATAAAACAAAAAAAGGCTTTCTATGGCCCACTGAGTGAGAGATGACGCACACAGGAGTCAGGAGTGGCACACAAGCCCAGAGGCCAATATTTATCTCCCACTGATTGATGTAGTGATTTTTTCAGGTAGATTTTGGAACCCAAATCAAGCTAAAAAAATAATAGGCTTTCTATGGCCCACAATTGGAGAGAGAGAGAGAGATGGCACACCCAGGAGTCAAGACTGGCACACAAGCAGAAAGGGCAATATTAATCTCCCACTGATTTGTTTTTTTTTTTTTTTTTTCAGGGAGACTTTAGGAAAAAAAAAATAGAATAAAATGATTTTTTCAGGAAGAATTTAGAAACCAAATAAAATAAAATGATTTTTTCAGGGAGAATTTAGAAAACAAATAAAACAAAAAAAGGCTTTCTATGGCCCACTGAGTGAGAGATGACGCACACAGGAGTCAGGAGTGGCACACAAGCCCAGAGGCCAATATTTATCTCCCACTGATTGATGTAGTGATTTTTTTCAGGTAGATTTTGGAACCCAAATCAAGCTAAAAAAAATAATAGGCTTTCTATGGCCCACAATTGGAGAGAGAGAGAGAGATGGCACACCCAGGAGTCAAGACTGGCCCACAAGCAGAAAGGGCAATATTAATCTCCCACTGATTTGTTTTTTTTTGTTTTTTTCAGGGAGACTTTAGGAAAAAAAAAATAGAATAAAATGATTTTTTCAGGAAGAATTTAGAAACCAAATAAAATAAAATGATTTTTTCAGGGAGAATTTAGAAAACAAATAAAACAAAAAAAGGCTTTCTATGGCCCACTGAGTGAGAGATGACGCACACAGGAGTCAGGAGTGGCACACAAGCCCAGAGGCCAATATTTATCTCCCACTGATTGATGTAGTGATTTTTTCAGGTAGATTTTGGAACCCAAATCAAGCTAAAAAAAATAATAGGCTTTCTATGGCCCACAATTGGAGAGAGAGAGAGAGATGGCACACCCAGGAGTCAAGACTGGCACACAAGCAGAAAGGGCAATATTAATCTCCCACTGATTTGTTTTTTTTTGTTTTTTTTCAGGGCGACTTTAGGAAAAAAAAAATAGAATAAAATGATTTTTTCAGGAAGAATTTAGAAACCAAATAAAATAAAATGATTTTTTCAGGGAGAATTTAGAAAACAAATAAAACAAAAAAAGGCTTTCTATGGCCCACTGAGTGAGAGATGACGCACACAGGAGTCAGGAGTGGCACACAAGCCCAGAGGCCAATATTTATCTCCCACTGATTGATGTAGTGATTTTTTCAGGTAGATTTTGGAACCCAAATCAAGCTAAAAAAATAATAGGCTTTCTATGGCCCACAATTGGAGAGAGAGAGAGAGATGGCACACCCAGGAGTCAAGACTGGCACACAAGCAGAAAGGGCAATATTAATCTCCCACTGATTTGTTTTTTTTTGTTTTTTTTTCAGGGAGACTTTAGGAAAAAAAAAATAGAATAAAATGATTTTTTCAGGAAGAATTTAGAAACCAAATAAAATAAAATGATTTTTTCAGGGAGAATTTAGAAAACAAATAAAACAAAAAAAGGCTTTCTATGGCCCACTGAGTGAGAGATGACACACACAGGAGTCAGGAGTGGCACACAAGCCCAGAGGCCAATATTTATCTCCCACTGATTGATGTAGTGATTTTTTCAGGTAGATTTTGGAACCCAAATCAAGCTAAAAAAATAATAGGCTTTCTATGGCCCACAATTGGAGAGAGAGAGAGAGATGGCACACCCAGGAGTCAAGACTGGCACACAAGCAGAAAGGGCAATATTAATCTCCCACTGATTTGTTTTTTTTTTTTTTTTTTCAGGGAGACTTTAGGAAAAAAAAAATAGAATAAAATTATTTTTTCAGGAAGAATTTAGAAACCAAATAAAATAAAATGATTTTTTCAGGGAGAATTTAGAAAACAAATAAAACAAAAAAAGGCTTTCTATAGCCCACTGAGTGAGAGATGACGCACACAGGAGTCAGGAGTGGCACACAAGCCCAGAGGCCAATATTTATCTCCCACTTTTTTTTTTTTGTTCCAGGGAAAATTTATAAACCCAATAAAAAAAATAATAAATAGGCTTTCTATGGCCCACTATCTGAGAGACAGAGAGAGATGGCACGCTTAGGACTGGCACACAAGCCCAAAGGCCAATATTAATCTCCCTTTTTTTTTTAAGGGAGAATTTATAAAACCAAAAAAAAAAAAATAGGCTTTCTATGGCCCACTATTTGTGAGAGAGATGGCACGCTCAGGACTGGCACACAAGCCCAGAGGCCAATATTAATCTCCCACTTTTTTTTTTTTTTCCAGGGAAAATTTATAAACCCAATAAAAAAAAAAATAAATAAATAGGCTTTCTATGGCCCACTATCTGAGAGAGAGATGGCACGCTTAGGACTGGCACACAAGCCCAAAGGCCAATATTAATCTCCCACTGATTGATTTATTGATTTTTTCAGGTAGAATTTAGAACCCAAATAAAGCAAAAAAAAAAAAAAAAATGGCCTTTCTATGGCCCACTGAGTGAGTGATGATGCACACAGGAGTCAAGAGTGGCACACAAGCCCTGAGGCCAATATTTTTCTCCCACTGATTGATGTAGTGATTTTTTTCAGGTAGATTTTATAACCCAAATCAAGCAAAAAAATAAATAGGCTTTCTATGGCCCACTGAGTGAGAGATGGCACACACAGGGATGGCACTCTAGCAGAAATGTCAATCTTAATCTCCCACAAAAAAAAAAAAAAAAAAAGGAACTGTCCTTCAATTACTATCTCCCTGCAGTAATCTCAGCCAGGTATGGCAGGCAGCAATAAGGAGTGGACTGATGCACAAATTAAATAAAAAGTGTGTACAAACCAAAAAGATAGCTGTGCAGAAAGGAAGGAACAAGAGGATTTGTGCTTTGAAAAAAGCAGTTGGTTTGCACAGCGGCGTACACACAGCAATGCAGCTATCAGGGAGCCTTCTAGGGCAGCCCAATGAGCTACAGCGCTGAGGGAAAAAAAAAAAAAAAATGTAGCTTCCACTGTCCCTGCACACCGAAGGTGGTGTTGGGCAGTGGAAATCGCTACAGCACAAGCGGTTTTGTGGTTAATGGACCCTGCCTAACGCTATCCCTGCTTCTGACGAAGCGGCAGCAACCTCTCCCTAAGCTCAGATCAGCAGCAGTAACATGGCGGTCAGCGGGAACTCCCCTTTATAGCCCCTGTGACGCCGCAGACAGCAAGCCAATCACTGCAATGCCCTTCTCTAAGATGGTGGGGACCAGGACCTATGTCATCACGCTGCCCACACTCTGCGTTTACCTTCATTGGCTGAGAAATGGCGCTTTTCGCGTCATTGAAACGCGACTTTGGCGCGAAAGTCGCGTACCGCATGGCCGACCCCGCACAGGGGTCGGATCGGGTTTCATGAAACCCGACTTTGCCAAAAGTCGGCGACTTTTGAAAATGAACGACCCGTTTCGCTCAACCCTAGTGGCCATTAATTGCGATCATCAGTAGCTACTATGGACAATAGCTGTTTCGTTTTACTGAGCTGGGGCTAGCTCAGCCATGTAGGAGTAGCCAGTGTCTGTTCTGTTTAGGTAGCGCCTTGGCAAGGCTAGGGATTTATGTTTATGAGTTTGTTTTGCTGCTGTGCAACCTGTGGAAAGCAATAAAAACATAAAAACTGCACTTGTTTAGATCAAAACTACATAGTGTGAATGCTACCTAAGGCCTAATGCCTACCAGAGGGAGTGAACCCCGAACCAGGTTTTACAGTTTCAACTTCTGCCACCAAAGATACTATTGCCATGGTATTCCTGTATAGAAGAACTCATTATTCTAAGGCTTTGTACACACTGGCGCCATGTCATTGCCCATTATTCCATATGTTGGCATGCTCGATGAGCCACCTCACTTGGTGCATTGGGAATTTTGCCTCGTTGCTATGTAGACAAGAGGGAGCATGTTGCAATTAAATCTCGTAGAAGAATATCTTGTAGCAGAGAGTATTATCTCTATAATTATGGGACTTAATTGCTTTACTAAATTCCATTAAAATCTACAAGCCGTTATGTTGCCCAGATTACACCCCGCAATTAAATTCCCTCATCTCCTTAATCAGGAACGGTTTATAAAACCCGCAGCGCCACACGATCCGTTCTCAAGAAACAAAAGAGACATTCTAGTAAATGTTTACTGAAAACCGGATGAGCGTGATAAATAATGATCCACCTCCATGTACCGCTATCAGCCATAACATGAAAGCATGGACGGGTGGAGTGAATAACACTGATTATCTTGTGATGACGGACCCCGTTGGAGAGGGGGACTTACTATATAAGTGAGCAGTCAGATCATAAAGATAATGTGTGGAAAACTGAGCAAGAATAAGGATCTGCCAGACTGACAAGGGCCAAAATGTGATGGCTAGGCTACTGGGTCAGAGCATTCCCGAAATGGCAGGACTTGTGGGGTCTTTTCATGATACGGTGGGTCTTGTTGGGTTTTCCCTGTACACGGCAGATATTGTGGACTGTTCCCAGTATACGGCACATGTTTCCCGGTATATGGAATATATTTTAATTTATTTATAATTATATTTCTTATGGGGTGTTCCCGGTATAGGGCAGATGTTATGATTTGTTTTCAGTAGGTCATTTGCGGTGTTCATCGCAAGTCTTATGGGTGTTCTCATTTTATGACAGGTCTTGTGGGATGTTTCCAGTATATGGCAGGTCTTGTAGGGTGTTCCTGGTACACGACAGGTCTTGTAGTGTCTTCCGGTCATATACCGGTCTTGTGGGTTGTTTCCGGTATACGGCCAGTCCTGTGGGTTGTTCCTGGTAAACAACAGATCTTGTAGAATGTTCCCGGTATATGGCCGGTCTTGTAGAGTGTTTCTACTATATGGCAGGTCTTGTGGTGTGTCCCTGGTATACGGCAGATCCTATGGGTGTTCCCAGTATGCAACAGTTACTGTAGGGTGTTTCCAGTATATGGCAGGTCTTGTAGGGTGTTCCTGGTACACGACAGGTCTTGTAGTGTGTTCCGGTCATATACCGGTCTTGTGGGTTGTTTCCGGTATACAGCCAGTCCTGTGGGTTGTTCCTGGTAAACAACAGATCTTGTTGAATGTTCTCGGTATACGGCCGGTCTTGTAGAGTGTTTCTACTATATGGCAGGTCTTGTGGTGTGTCCCTGGTATACTGCAGATCTTATGGGTGTTCCCAGTATGCAACAGGTACTGTAGGGTGTTTCCAGTATATGGCAGGTCTTGTAGGGTGTTCCTGGTACACGACAGGTCTTGTAGTGTGTTCCGGTCATATACCGGTCTTGTGGGTTGTTTCCGGTATATGGCCAGTCCTGTGGGTTGTTCCTGGTAAACAACAGATCTTGTTGAATGTTCTCGGTATACGGCCGGTCTTGTAGAGTGTTTCTACTATATGGCAGGTCTTGTGGTGTATCCCTGGTATACTGCAGATCTTATGGGTGTTCCCAGTATGCAACAGGTACTGTAGGGTGTTTCCAGTATATGGCAGGTCTTGTGCAATGTTCCTGTTATACAGCAGGTCTTTAGAAGTGTTAACGGTATACAGTGGGCCTTGTGGCTTGTCCCAATATACAGCAGGTCCTGTGGGGTGTACCCGGTATATGGCAGATTTTATGGGATGTTTTCAGTACACAGCAGGTCCTGTGGGGTGTCCACGGTATGTTGCAGATTTTATGGAGTGTTCCCAGTATACAGCAGATCCTGTGGGGTGTACCCAGTATATGGCAGATTTTATGGGGTGTTCCCATTATTCAGCGGGGTCTTTTGGGCATTCGTGGTATACTACCAGTCTTGTGGGGTGTTTCTGGTATATGGCAGGTGTTGTGGGGTTTTTCTAGTACACAGCAGGTCTTGCAGGATGTACTTGATATAGTAACTGTCTGTGTGGCGTGTTCTTGGTAAAAGCTGGGTCTTGTGGGGTGTTCCTAGTATATGGCAGGTGTTGTGGGGTGTTTCTAGTAGACAGCAGGTCTTGCAGGATGTAGTCGATACAGTAACTGTCTGTGTGGGGTGTTCTTGGTAAAAGGTGGGTCTTGTGGGGTGTTTATAGTACACAGCAAGCTTATGAGGTGTTCTCAGCGTCTGGCAGTTTTTGTGGGATGTTTTCAGTGTACAGCAGGTCTTCTGGGATGTTCCAGGTATCCAGTACCTACCAAAAGTTGTCCAACAAAAGACAACCAATTAATAAACGACAGAGTCATTGATTTGTGTGGGGCGTGAAGGCTAGCCCTTCATTGCCAATCCTATTGAAAAAGCTGCTGCTGGTTACAGTGAAAACATATCAAAACCTGTAGAGCAATGCAGCTTTCTGTACATGGGGGTACACAGCCAAAGACCGGTAAGAGTGCCTGCATTGGATACGTGAGTGTCAGAACTGGACCATGGCGCAATAATGTGACGAATCTCTTTTTCCATCATGAGGACGGCTTTGTGCATGGACGTCATTTACTTGGGGGACAGACAGCACCAGGGTACAATATAGGAAGAAGACAAGCAGGGAGATGCAATGTGATGGGGCAATGTTCTGTTGAGAAGCAATTTATGTGTATTTTACTATCTGCCTTAATATTGTTCAGCAAAACTGCAGATTTGTTCAGGAATAGTTTATAGAACATGACAGACTTGTTTGCAACTTCCCAAGATCTCAATCTGTTCTCACATCTATGAAATGTTTTGGAAATACATGTCTGATCCATGGAGGCTGGCTAGCTTGAGAATTCTGTAAGAAATAAAATAATAAGTTTCAGTAAGTTGTCTACTTATATGCAATGTTTAATGTTTTCAGATGTTCTAATCTATCTTGTTTTTCCTCTTTTTGTTTTACTTTTCAGCTATCACTTGTCGTAGGCAAGATGGAGCACAATCGGACATTACTGAATGTCTCAAACAAGCTGGTCCTTTACCACCTTTAACCCAGCCATGCCAAATACCATGCCAGGATGACTGCCAGTTTACCAACTGGTCCAAATTTTCCCCATGTAATGGAGACTGTGGGGCGGTTAGAACCAGAAAGCGATCTCTTCTCGGTACATAAGATAAGCCTTATGCCAAATTTAAAAACATATACATTGAGCATGCTCGGATCTCATTTTGGTGTTTTTTTTCTCTAATTTGTCTCTGAAACATACTTTCTAACTTGAGTTGACGTGATAGGCTCATTTAAGATATGTGCTTTTAATGCACACTTAAAAACGTGGGGGCTAGGTATCAGTCGGATCGTTTGGGTAGTGCATTCCAAAAAACTAGGTGCAGCACAAGAGAAGTTTTGGAGATGAGGGGCGAGGTTCAGATTATTGAGGATGTTAGTCTTAGGTCAGTTGCCGAACAGAGGGCAATAGACAGAAATAAGGTAGGAGATATAGGGAGGAGTAGAACTGTGGAGAGCTTTGTAGGTGGGAGATATGAGTTTATATTGTAATCTGTAGTGAATGGGTAACCAGTTTAATGACTGGCACACGGTGGAGGCTTCGGTGAAGCAGCTGGACAGAAATACGACCCTTGCTGCCGCATTCATGATGTATTGAAGAGGACAGCATTTGGTTAGAGGGAGACCAATCAGTAGAGAGTTGCAGTAGTCCAAACGGGAATGAATAAGAGCGACAGTAAGCATTTTTACAGTTTCAAAGGTGAGAAAAGGTCAGATTTTGGAGATGTTTTTAAGATGCAGGTGACATGGGCGAGTGATCAAATCTAGGGAATAAAGGAAAGTTCTGTTTGAAATATAACCCAAGGCAGCGAGCGTGCTTTTTGGAAGTACCGGGTTGAACACTTCTAGGTAATTTCAATGTCAGGTAGAGTTAGGTTAGTAAAAGGGAGAAACACAAGAAGTTCAGTTTGGGAGAAATTCAGTTTCAGACAGATGGAGGACATGATGTTAGAGACAGCGGACAGACAATCCTTGGGATTTTGTATTAGGCTGGGGGTAGTGTCAGGGGAAGAAGTGTATAATTGGGTATCGTCAGCATAGAGATAATACTGGAACCCAAATCTGCTGATTGTCCAATAAGGGTAGTATACAAAGAGAAGAGGCAGGGGCCTAGGACTGAGCTTTGAGAGACCCCAATAGTAAGGGGACGAGGAGAGGAGTAAAAACCGGCAAAAGATACAGTGAAGGAGCGGTCAGAGAGGTAGGAGAACCAGGAGGCAACGGTGTCATTGAGCCCGACAGAGTGGATCATAGTGAGGAGGAGCTGGTGATCCAAGGTGTCAAGTGCAGGAGAGAGTTTCAGGAGAGGGAGTTCACAATAATAGTGCCATCGCAGAAGACTTTGCCTTTTCCAAATGCCTTCTTGCCAATAAAGACTCACCTTTTTTAAGGGTAGTCTGGTTAAAAAAAGTCCATCTTCAGTGCCCTTTTATTTAATTCTAAAGGAGCATGTCAGGTGGCCATTTCCTCCCATCTATTAGCATGAGCAAAGAGTGGCTGCTAGGAGCATCGCTCACTATGGAGGGCCTGGTATTTATGAGCATTACATAGATAATCTATTAAATTGAATGTGCATGGTGTAATACTTCATTTTACCTGTAGTGGTGCTGGAAATAAGCACAACACTTACCGCAGAAGCATAGCTCCACAGTTTAAAGCTTTTTGCTGGGGAACCTAACCGCAGAACATGCTTCGGTCAGTTTATCATTTCATCATTTCATGACATTGCCATCTCCGTGTGCGGTTCCACCATTACTCCAAAGCAACATGCCCGCTGCCTTGGGGTCATCCTTGATTCTGACCTTTCATTCACCCCCCACATCCGATCACTGGCTCGCTCTTCTTACCTGCATCTCAAAAACATTTCTAGAATTCGCCCTTTTCTTACTTTCGACTCTGCAAAAACTCTGACTGTTTCACTTATTCATTCTCGTCTGGACTATTGTAACTCTCTACTAATCGGCCTCCCTCTTACCAAACTCTCCCCGCTCCAATCTGTCCTGAATGCTGCTGCCAGGATCATATTCCTCACCAACCGTTACTCCGATGCCTCTACCTTTTGCCAGTCATTACACTGGCTACCCATCCACTCCAGAATCCAGTACAAAACTACTACCCTCATCCACAAAGCGCTCCATGGCTCAGCACCACCCTACATCTCCTCCCTGGTATCAGTCTACCACCCTACCCATGCCCTCCGCTCCGCTAATGACCTCAGGTTAATACGATTAATCCCCAATCCCCACAGTTTTAAGTGTGCCCTAAAAACTCATTTGTTCAGACTGGCCTACCGCCTCAATGCATTAACCTAACGATCCCTGTGTGGCCTATTTATAAAAAAAAAAAAAAAAAAACAGGTTCCTCGCATCATGTTCTCATACACTTTATGCAGTATTATTATTATTATTATTTATTGTTATAGCGCCATTTATTCCATGGCGCTTTACATGTGAGGAGGGGTATACATAATGAAAACAAGTACAATAATCTTAAACAATACAAGTCATAACTGGTACAGGAGGAATGAGGACCCTGCCCGCGAGGGCTCACAATCTACAAGGGATTAGCCCTCTGTGTCTGTACTGCTACATACTTAGGCAATTAACTGGTTCATGCAGCTTTACATGAACACCCGAGCCTTACACTATGGCTGGTCCGAATAACTAAAGCAATTGTTACCATCCACCTCTCGTGTCTCCCCTTTTCCTCATAGTCTGTAAGCTTGCGAGCAGCAGGGCCCTCACTCCTCCTGGTATCTGTTTTGAACTGTATTCCTGTTATGCTGTAATGTCTATTGTCTGTACAAGTCCCCTCTATAATTTGTAAAGCGCTGCGGAATATGTGGGCGCTATATAAATAAAAATTATTATTATATTATTATTATCAGTGGATGACTCTGCAGCACAAAAAGATTTCGCAAAGCAAAGAATCCCTTTAATATACTGCTTGACTTCTCTAACTTTAATTTTGTTCATGCAGGAAAGAGTAAGAAGAAGGACAAGTGTAAGAATTCCCAGCTGTACCCAATGATTGAGACGCAGTTCTGTCCATGTGACAAATACAACGCTCAACCTGTAGGGAACTGGTCAGACTGTATTCTCCCGGAAGGGAAAGTCGAGGTTCTTCTTGGAATGAAAGTTCAAGGAGACATCAAGGAATGTGGCCAAGGATATCGCTATCAAGCCATGGCATGCTATGACCAGAACAACCGACTGGTGGAAACCTCAAGGTGTAACAGTCACGGTGAGTATCTTGTCCAGACTTCTTCCATAGTCGTCATAAAAGTATTTTAGGTATTTTTTGTCTTTTTGAACATGTGATTTAGAAGATATTAAGAGGGGTCCAGTACTTTGACTCTTACCAATTCCATAAATGATGGTTCTCCAGGGATTTTTCCATTGATGATGGTGGACTTAGGGTCTATGGATGTGTTCAGAATGGGCAATGAACATGTAAAGTTGTGTTGACTTGTAGGTTCCTTTTCTAACCAAATGATCATAAATTGCAGCCATGTAGGGCCAAATATTTCACCTAGACTGATGCGCATCTGAGTACAAACACCAAATTTATTAAGAAACGCATTTCCTTTAATTCATTTGATGCATCTATGTCTTTCAATGCACCAGAATTAGAAGCCTATGTTTACTCAAGGCAAGTGTTGATCTTAAATTTTGGTAATAATTTACCCCGAGTTTTGGTGTAAATTGTATTAAATATGTCAGGCAACCATTGGCCATACATCTCTAATTAAAACCATCTTTTCATACCACTTTTTTAAAACTATCAAAAAGAAAATAAAAACATTTTTGAGACTTTTTTGTTATACAAGCATAAAACCCTTGTACAAATACAATAAAAAAAGTAATAAAATAATTAATAAATATTACACAATATTTCAAATTTTAATTAATAGGATGTAATGATAAAAATGCCGATGATACAAAAATATAAAATTGTGATGAAAAATAACACAACAGTATAATATATTAAAAACATCTTCTAAAATAATTAATATAGTTTAAATAAAATTTCAAATTCTAATTGCTAGCATGTAATGATAATGCAGAAAAAATTGTGATGAAAAATAAGGCCATGTTCACACGATCCTTTTTTTCATGCGGAATTGCCGCGATTTTCCCGCTGCGGGTCCGCAGCTGTTTTCCATGCAGGGTACATTACATTGTACCCTATGGAAAACAGGAACTGCTGTGCCCACAATGCGGAAAATCAAAAAAAAAGCCGCGCTGAATAGCTGCGGGAAAAAAGAAGTACCATGTCTTTTTTCGGAGCCGCAGCGGTTCTGCACCCATTGACCTCCATTGTGAGGTGAAACCCGCAGTAAAACCCGCAGATGAAAAAAATATCTGCGGGTTTTACTGCGGTTTGTGGTGCAGAACCGCTGCAGCAGGAAGTGCGGGGAAGCGGGCGGAAGTGCGTGGGCGGAGTGTGGCTGCCCCCCCGTGCTCCGATCCTGCCCCCCCCGTGCTCTAATCCCACCGCCCCGTGCTCCGATGCCCCCCCAGTGCTCCGATGCCGCCCCCCGTGCCCTAATCTCCCCCCCCCTTATACTTACCCGGCGTCCCGGTGTCCGTCCGGCCGTCTTCTCCCTGGGCGCCGCCATCTTGCAAAATGGCGGGCGCATGCGCAGTGCGCCCGCCGAATCTGCCGGCCGGCAGATTCGTTCCAAAGTGCATTTTGATCACTGAGATATAATCTATCTCAGTGATCAAAATAAAAAAAAATAGTAAATGACCCCCCCCCCCTTTGTCACCCCCATAGGTAGGGACAATAAAAAAAAATTAAGAATTTTTTTTTTTCCACTAAGGTTAGAATAGGGTTAGGGGTAGGGTTAGGGGTAGGGTTAGGGGTAGGGTTAGGGGTAGGGTTAGGGGTAGGGTTAGGGGTAGGGTTAGGGTCTTTTCAGCCATTTTAACCCTAAAAAACTTCCTAGAAAATACACAGACTCTGCATAGAAAACTGCATAAAAAAAAGGATCAAAAAAAGGATCAAAAAACGCATCAAAAAAGGACAAAAAAAGGACCAAAAAAAGGACCTGCGTTTTCTGCCAAGAGCTGCAGTTTTTTAAAAAACAGTCCTGAAAAAAAAGGATGGAAATCAGGAACGTGTGAACATACCCTAACACTTCTTAAAAATATAAAAAACGTAGTAATAAATAAATAATTAATACATTTTACATAGTATTTCATTTTCTAATTGGACGTAATGATAAATATACTAATAATAAAAGCAATAAATAATGATAATTGTTATTAAAAAAAAGAGCACCTGAATAATATAATATAAAAAACATTTAATAAAATAATACATTTTGCAGAATATTTAATTTTCTAATTGATGGAATGCAATGATAAATATACTAATAATACAAAAAAATTATTGTGATGAAAAATAACACAGCATAATGATATAATATAAAATAATCTAAATAAAAATATATTTTGCATAATATATGTAATGATAAATATTCTGTTAATATAAAAAATAATGATAATGGTAATAAAAAATAACACAAAATAAGAATAAAATAATATCTAATTAAATATTAAAAGATAAATTCTTATATATTCTTGTTTTTTTTCACCATGTAGGATATTTTGAGAATTTTTTTTTCATCTACTCAATATGTTTTCTCTTCCAATATTATTTTTCCAATTTTACTGAATTACCCAGATTAAGTCAACAGCTAAAGCGAAACCCCTAAAAAAAATGCTTTTAATATTTTGTTTTCAAGCTTAGTTATTAAATAAAGCTCCGAGTGTAAAGAAAGCCAAAGGGGCCGCGTCTTTGAGGGAACCGCAAATCCACAGTTACTGAAAATTAATTTTGGATAATGATTTATACCGCTGATTAAGTTGAAGTGAGCGGCACTGCCGGCGCCCTACATGTGAAGATGCAGTAAGATATAGACCCAATTAATTATGCATGCTCTCAGTATAATTTAATGTGCGATACAAGTAATAAAATGTTTTATTGGATTACACGGGGAGATAGTAGGCTCTGATTTCCGTTTGATATATTACTTTCTGCTACGGAGATTATAATATTTTTCAGCTCCGGAGATATGAATTTAGTAGAGTCTACATCTAGATTTTCTGTGTCATACAGATAAGAAAAAAAAGTATTTTCTTCCTAAGAAAAAAAGATAAAAACATGTAAAACTTTCCAATAGACTCCATTCTTTCTATTCCCCTTTGTATGTACTAAGATAATAACTGAATTGCAAGCACAATCCATCAACTGAATAAAAAAAAAAAATTAAAAACAAAAAAGAAAAAAAGAAAATACAAATATGACTTAAGTCAAAAAGTAATACAAAAAACTTAGTTATGACACAGGTAACAAAGGAATACAAAAAAAACACCCGGAATTGACTCAGATTGAAGGATAATGCAAAAAACATTCGCAAATAAGTCAGGTCAACACGTACAACAACTAGTAATGGAGAAATATCAGCATGTAAATCAGGGGAAAAAGGGATATAAGAAACATCTGCACATGGAGGATAAAACTAAACACTCACACGTGACAAAATTCATAAAGCAATACAAAACTGACAACACATTACCTAGATTAAAAAGTAGCTATCATGAATCCCTTCATTGTCCTAGTCTACATGGGATGGCACCAGTGACCCCTCAACTGCCCTAGACCTTAGAAGAGGATTATTAATTCCTTCACAACCCTAGCCCACCAGGGATGCTATCCTGAATCTCTTCATTGTCCCAGTCAACATGGCACCAGTAACCCCTCCACTGCCCTAGACCTTAGAATAGGATTATTAGTTCCTTCACAACCCTAGCCCACCAGGGATGCTATCCTGAATCTCTTCATTGTCCCAGTCAACATGGCACCAGTAACCCCTCCACTGCCCTAGACCTTAGAATAGGATTATTAGTTCCTTCACAACCCTAGCCCACCAGGGATGCTATCCTGAATCTCTTCATTGTCCCAGTCAACATGGCACCAGTAACCCCTCCACTGCCCTAGACCTTAGAATAGGATTATTAGTTCCTTCACAACCCTAGCCCACCAGGGATGCTATCCTGAATCTCTTCATTGTCCCAGTCAACATGGCACCAGTAACCCCTCCACTGCCCTAGACCTTAGAATAGGATTATTAGTTCCTTCACAACCCTAGCCCACCAGGGATGCTATCCTGAATCTCTTCATTGTCCCAGTCAACATGGCACCAGTAACCCCTCCACTGCCCAAGACCTTAGAATAGCAGTATTAATTCATTCACAACCATAGCCCACCAGGCAAGTGATCATTAATTCCTTAATTGTCATAGCCCACATGATATGATACCAGTAACCACTTTTCTGACCCAGACCACCATGGATGTTATTTTATTATTTATTATTTATTATTTATTATTATTAAAGCATAATTTATTCCATGGCGCTTTACATGTGAAAAGTGGTATACATAATAAAAAAAAAATACAGTAATCTTAAACAGTACATGTCACCGACTGGTACAGTAGGAGAGAGGACCCTGCCCACGAGGGTTCACAATCTACAAGGGATGGGTGAGGATACAGTAGGTGAGGGTAGAGCTGGTCATGCGGCGGTTTGGTCGATCGGTGGTTGCTGCAGGTTGTAGTCTTGTCAGAAGAGGTCGGTCTTCAGGTTCCTTTTGAAAGTTTCCATGGTAGACGCAAGTCTGATATGTTGGGGTAGAACGTTCCAGAGTATGGGGGAAGCACGGGAGAAGTCTTGTATGCGATTGTGGGAAGAGGAGATAAGAGGGGAGTAGAGAAGGAGATCTTGTGAGGATCGGAGGTTGTGTGCAGGTAAGAACCGGGACACAAGGTCACAGATGTATGGAGGACCCAGGTTGTGGATGGCTTTGTATGTCATGGTGTCATGCTGTTACATCTTTGGTAAGGAAGGGGGGCCTCAAACAATCACTGGAACTGGGACCATAACTATCCCTGCCCTGGGGTACTGTTGAGGGTAGAGAGGCCCGAGTCTCCAACTTTACAGTGCTCTGGTTAATCCCTGATCTTTTCCCTTCCCCACCCCATGAGGCATGGGACAGAAATGTAAGGTAAACAAGACACAAAGACATAACCGGAATAACAGAAAACCTCTATCATGCAAAAGCACTAACCAACAATAGGGAGGAGGATCGGGACAGGGAGGAATAAACTAAATGGGAAAAGGGACCAGGAGATAAACACATACAACATTAAACTACAGATCACTACTACAACAACTCTACTCCAACCACTTTACTTTAGCACACAGCACAGGAAGACAAATCTTTCACCAGCAGGGACAAGAAGGTCTGACCAGTTTTTATAGGAAGAGGTAATGACCAGTTCAGAAGCATGTTTCTGACCAGCATAGAAAGGGTCATTAACCTTTTCAGCACCAGAGAAAACTAAATCCATTTAATATGGGACACATACCACACCAATCTAAAGACTATCTGCGATTCATTACTCGACTTGACGGTCTACCTTCATTCCTCCCAAGGGGACTGGACACCATCGTGACACATGATTAGGGCTTTGAACTGGAGACTCTGGGTGATGGGGAGCCAGTAAAGGGATTGACAGAAAGGAGAGGCAGGGGAACAGCAGGGGCACAGGTGGATTAGTCGGGCAGGGGTGCGACAGTGTTAGAAGAGAGGCCACAGGGCAGGAGGTTGCAGTAGTGGAGGCGGGAGATGATGAGGGCGCACACTAGTGTTTTTGCAGATTCTTGATTAAGGAATGTACGGATCTGCAAAATATTTTTGAGTTGAAGTCGTCAGGAAGTGGAAAGCTTGGATATGTGGTTTGAAGGAGAGATCAGTGTCAAGGATTACCCCGAGGCAGCGAGCTTGTGGGACTGGGGTGAGTGAGCAGCCATTGACTTTGATACTGTAGATAGATCTGTTGGGGATTATAGAATCCTTTGGTACTCTTGACCACCAGGGAGATTACCATTAGTTTCTTCACTACCATAGACTAAAAGAAATATCAGCTGGGGTGAAATTAAGACTGTCCATCCATGATCTAGAGAAATAACAGCATTAAGTACTGTTAAAGCAGGTGTATAATGGGGATATTCTTGCAGAATGTGACCCTCATACAAACAGGAGCTCTTATTTGTCCTTGTCCATCCCTGCTACAAGTCCAGCTGCTGCGACCCGTAGTGATCTGCAGTAATCTGTGAGGGAAATGGGCAGCAGGTTCTCAGTTTCTCTGCAGCACTCCCACAGGGGAAATTAAGTATTGCACAATGCCTACTGAAATGAATGTGCTACCAATTAAGTATGGGAAGGTTTCTAACTTCTTGTGTTTTGTTGTGTTCAGAATTGTATCCAAAACTCTTACGCTCCATGTCAATAAACCCCTTAGGTTCCTCAATTTCATATTCATGTTTTTTTTCCTCCTTCTTCTTGCTGATCATTCTCTTCTATTCCTCCTCTTTGTCACTTTAGGTTACATAGAAGAAGCGTGTATTATTCCCTGCCCCTCCGACTGTAAGCTCAGCGAATGGTCCAACTGGTCACGATGCAGCAAATCATGCGGAAGTGGAGTCAAAGTCCGATCCAAATGGCTACGGGAGAAGCCTTATAATGGTGGAAGACCCTGTCCTAAACTGGACCATACCAATCAGGTGACTGACTACTAACTAAATATTCTACAGTTCATTGCTTACAATGAGAACTTTTTTTGCAATCTGGATAGGTTTCATGGGCACCAGGGCTTAAAAACCCTTTAATGGGCTTGTAAATGTTCAGATGAATGTAAAGACGGGCGCCGGTGTATTGAGCAGGCTCAGCAGCTGAGCCCGCTCCACATCCTGAAAATCCCAGCTGTGATACATAGCCAGCATCGATACATAGCATGTGATACATAGCCAGCTGCGAATGGGGCGTTTAAGCAACATTTAAGTAGGGTGATTGGAATGGCTCGTTTTAGGCTTCCAAGGCCAACGAATTTCTAGGTCCGTTGGAACGGGGCTGGAAAATGGTAGAAATAAATAAATAAAGCCAATCACTCACCTGGAAACTCTGCAACTTGCTCTCGCCATTCGGTTTTCTTCTTTCCGCCGTTACGTGCTCCATCTCCGACCTCAGCACTATAGGTCAGTAATCACGGCCGTGTCTAGGGTTCGGAGGTCACTGTGAGTTGTGAGGTCGCCACTTCGTGATGTCAATATTTGCGCTGTGATCTTATGACGCTCAATGACCTCCGAAGCCTGAACATGGCCAAAAGTCCTGGTCTACAGTGAGGAGGCCAAAAATGCCACCTACGATAGCGGAAGGAAGAGGACCAGACAGCGGGCTGTGGGGCAGCCGGATAGATGAGCAACGAGTCATAGTTTTTTTCACGACTATACTACATCAGATGTTCATAACTTGAGAACTGCCCGTATTGCCATTTTTCAGTTCCCACACCTCTCGGGGAAAAAAAAAATTAATTAATTAAAAAAAGTATTAAATACAAAAAAATTAAATAAATTACAATGACGTCCAATAAATTGGCACCAACTAAAACACCAGGTCACCATAAGAAAAAAATCAGACCACCGTAAAACTCGGACAAGGATCGCAATGCAATGCTTGGACTGGCCATCGGCTCTACGGACCCAAGGGTAGCAGCTGCATAGAAATACATGCTGTCGCGTACAAGCCGGAAGGACCAACGACCGGTCTGAGCATTGCTTTGTCATACTCGACCAAATAACAATTTAATCCTAATTTTAGCCTAAAAAAACGTATAAATCGCCATATAGTGCCGATATATCAATGCCGTTTTATACCGCTGCTCTTGTGTGGCCATAATTAAAACTTTCTAATACTGTATGCCCCTAATTGTGAGTCTACTAGAAAGAAGAAAATCTTCAACCATGTACAGAAGTGTCATTGCTATACGACAAAGGTCCTTAAAGGGATTTTTCCTGCGAACAAAAGTTGATTTTATTCTCTAGATCATGGAATGAAAATAAGGTCCACAATAGGAAGTGATTAAATAAAATGTCCCCGTGCTGAGATAATCTCATAAATGTGCCCCTGCTGTGCACTGTGTAATGGTCGGGTTCAACCGTACAGGAACATGGAAAACACCTAATAGTATCCCCAATATATGGCCATGAAGTATATATATAGACACACCAAAAAAGACTACCTTCACATAAGGGCCAGTACTAAAAAATAACTTTTATTGATAAACAATACTGTTAAAAATAACATTGGTGAGGAAAAACACCTATGACACAGGAAAAAAGGTGGGTAGTCCAGGAAGGCTCCACAGCATATAGGACAAAATACAAACAAGTGTTCATGTGCAAGTACTCATGTACCCGTAAATAGCAGCATAGGTAGTCATATAATAGTAAATATAAGACATTTAGTACAGCATAAAAGGTATAGTTACCAAAGATAGGAGCGCTCCTGGGGACCCACCACACCCGACGCGCGTTTCGCTGGAAATGCTTCGTCTGGGGGTGGTTAGGTGCCAGCTGAAGATCATATTTAAATAACAAAGGACCAATAGTGAGAATGCCGCACTCAAACTGACTAAATACATACACCAGTGGACGCATGTTTGTATTTTGTCCTATATGCTGTGGAGCCTTCCTGGACTACCCACCTTTTTTCCTGTGTCATAGGTGTTTTTCCTCACCAATGTTATTTTTAACAGTATTGTTTATCAATAAAAGTTATTTTTTAATACTGGCCCTTATGTGAAGGTAGTCTTTTTTGGTGTGTCGTACAGGAACATGGTCTGATCATACCACATCTCCTGGGCAGGGGAGGAAGCAAAAGACTATACAGATATTACAGCACGGGATCACAGCTGATTCTTTTTGTGAGTTAAAACAATTCACTGCCTTTTTTTAAACAATGTTTTACTTTTCAGAATCAGCTGTGGTCCCCTGTTGTGAAACTGTCTGTATACTCTCTTTTGAGTGCTCCCCTGCCCAGGAGCTGTGGTATGATCAGACCATGTTCCTGTACTGTTAAACACAACCATTACACAGTACATAGCAGGGGAACATTTATAAGATTATCTCAGCGCAGTAATATTTTTTTAATCACATCCAATTGTTAAAATTATTATTATTCCAAGATCTAGCGAATAAAATAAACTTTTGTTCGTGTAAAAACCCCTTTAAGTATCTCTACTAAGTTACGACTTGATATCCCATAAAGTTGGCAATGCTCCAGGAAAACATTTCCTTTGTGAAAAACTTTTCAATAACTTCAAGGATGAGATATTTTCTACATCTGCAGTTCCACCAGTCTCATGATTGCGGTGAGGCGGTGTGTGACGGGGCACAGATTAGAAAAAAAGAAAAAAACATTTTAAGAAATGTCTTCATATGTCATCTATACCTGATTTACTTTGCTACTGACAGATCTGCTCTCTGCCGAGAGACGGTTCTCAGAATGTTCCTCTGGATGGTGAATTATTCATGTTGCACATTTGAATAGCACATTAGCATAAATATGAGATACATTACATGTGGCATTAAAGTGTCTATTAATTATGACAATCCATCAACGTGGCTTCAAATTAGAGGGGAGCCGAGGGGATTTCCGTTATAATGAACCATTTTCATAACCGTCAACATGGAGATCTTGTAAATGTAACTGTTGTAGCAATTAACGGCAGATGTATATACATAAAATAAAACTCTCTATATGATAAAGATAATGTCCACAGTGTGAATATATCTTTTATTAAACATTTTCTGAGATTTTTTAAAAGTACATGCGAAAGTTTTCATAGCAATTTAGGCTTGCATCCTTGTCTTTATCGACAGTATTATAGTAGTTATATTCTTGTACATAGGGGCAGCACTATAGTAGTTATATTCTTGTATATAGGAGCAGTATTATAGTAGTCATATTCTTGCACATAGAGGGCAGTATTATAGTAGTTATATTCTTGTATATAGGAGCAGTATTATAGTAGTTATATTCTTGTACATAGGAGCAGTATTATAGTAGTTATATTCCTGTACATATGGGCAGTATTATAGTAGTTATATTCTTGTACATAGGAGCAGTATTATAGTAGTTATATTCTTGTACATAATAACAGTATTATAGTAGTTATATTCTTGTACATAGGAGCAGTATTATAGTAGTTATATTCTTGTATATAGGAGCAGTATTATAGTAGTCATATTCTTGTACATAATAACAGTATTATAGTAGTTATATTCTTGTACATAGGAGCAGTATTATAGTAGTTATATTCTTGTACATAGATGCAGTATTATAGTAGTTATATTCTTGTACATAGGGGCAGCACTATAGTAGTTATATTCTTGTATATAGGAGCAGTATTATAGTAGTTATATTCTTGTACATAGGAGCAGTATTATAGTAGTTATATTCTTGTACATAGGGGCAGTATTATAGTAGTTATATTCTTGTACATAGGAGCAGTATTATAGTAGTTATATTCTTGTACATAGGAGCAGTATTATAGTAGTTATATTCCTGTACATATGGGCAGTATTATAGTAGTTATATTCTTGTACATAGGAGCAGTATTATAGTAGTTATATTCTTGTACATAATAACAGTATTATAGTAGTTATATTCTTGTACATAGGAGCAGTATTATAGTAGTTATATTCTTGTATATAGGAGCAGTATTATAGTAGTCATATTCTTGTACATAATAACAGTATTATAGTAGTTATATTCTTGTACATAGGAGCAGTATTATAGTAGTTATATTCTTGTACATAGATGCAGTATTATAGTAGTTATATTCTTGTACATAGGGGCAGCACTATAGTAGTTATATTCTTGTATATAGGAGCAGTATTATAGTAGTTATATT
Source organism: Ranitomeya imitator (assembly GCF_032444005.1). NCBI lineage: Eukaryota > Metazoa > Chordata > Amphibia > Anura > Dendrobatidae > Ranitomeya > Ranitomeya imitator. The sequence goes on from NC_091287.1 coordinate 24,567,119, forward strand.
CTTGTACATAGGAGCAGTATTATAGTAGTTATATTCTTGTACATAGGGGCAGTATTATAGTAGTTATATTCTTGTACATAGAAGCAGTATTATAGTAGCTATATTCTTGTACATAGGGGCAGTATTATAGTAGTTATATTCTTGTACATAGGGGCAGTATTATAGTAGTTATATTCTTGTACATAGAAGCAGTATTATAGTAGTTATATTCTTGTACATAGGGGCAGTATTATAGTAGTTATATTCTTGTACATAGGGGCAGTATTATAGTAGTTATATTCTTGTACATAGAAGCAGTATTATAGTAGTTATATTCTTGTACATAGGAGCAGTATTATAGTAGTCATATTCTTGTACATAGGGGCAGTATTATAGTAGTTATATTCTTGTACATAGGAGCAGTGTTATAGTAGTTATAATCTTGTACATAGGAGCAGTATTATAGTAGTTATATTCTTGTACATAGAAGCAGTATTATAGTAGTTATATTCTTGTACATAGGAGCAGTATTATAGTAGTTATATTCTTACACATAGGGGCAGTATTATAGTAGTTATATTCTTGTACATAGGGGCAGTGTTATAGTAGTTATAATCTTGTACATAGGAGCAGTATTATAGTAGTTATATTCTTGTACATAGGAGAAGTATTATAGTAGTTATATTCTTGTACATAGGGGCAGTATTATGGTAGTTATATTCTTGTACATAGGGGCAGTATTATAGTAGTTATATTCTTGTACATATGGGCAGTATTATAGTAGTTATATTCTTGTACATAGGGGCAGTATTATAGTAGTTATATTCTTGTACATAGAGGCAGTATTATAGTAGTTATATTCTTCTACATAGGGAGCAGTATTATAGTAGTTATATTCCTGTACATATGGGGAGTATTATAGTAGTTATATTCTTGTACATATTAGCAGTATTATAGTAGTCATATTCTTGCACATAGAGGGCAGTATTATAGTAGTTATATTCTTGTATATAGAGGCAGTATTATAGTAGTTATATTCCTGTACATATGGGCAGTATTATAGTAGTTATATTCTTGTACATAGGAGCAGTATTATAGTAGTCATATTCTTGTACATAATAACAGTATTATAGTAGTTATATTCTTGTACATAGGAGCAGTATTATAGTAGTTATATTCTTGTACATAGATGCAGTATTATAGTAGTTATATTCTTGTACATAGGAGCAGTATTATAGTAGTTATATTCTTGTACATAGATGCAGTATTATAGTAGTTATATTCTTGTACATAGGGGCAGTATTATAGTAGTTATATTCCTGTACATAGGGAGCAGTATTATAGTAGTTATATTCTTGTACATAGGGGCTGTATTATAGTAGTTATATTCTTGTACATAGATGCAGTATGATAGTAGTTATATTCTTGTACATAGGAGCAGTATTATAGTAGTTATATTCTTGTACATAGATGCAGTATTATAGTAGTTATATTCTTGTACATAGGAGCAGTATTATAGTAGTTATATTTTTGTACATAGATGCAGTATTATAGTAGTTATATTCTTGTACATAGGGGCAGTATTATAGTAGTTATATTCCTGTACATAGGGAGCAGTATTATAGTAGTTATATTCTTGTACATAGGGGCTGTATTATAGTAGTTATATTCTTGTACATAGGGGCAGTATTATAGTAGTTATATTCTTGTACATAGATGCAGTATTATAGTAGTTATATTCTTGTACATAGGAGCAGTATTATAGTAGTTATATTCTTGTACATAGATGCAGTATTATAGTAGTTATATTCTTGTACATAGGGGCAGTATTATAGTAGTTATATTCCTGTACATAGGGAGCAGTATTATAGTAGTTATATTCTTGTACATAGGGGCTGTATTATAGTAGTTATATTCTTGTACATAGATGCAGTATTATAGTAGTTATATTCTTGTACATAGGAGCAGTATTATAGTAGTTATATTCTTGTACATAGATGCAGTATTATAGTAGTTATATTCTTGTACATGAGGAAGTATTATAGTAGTTATATTCCTGTACATAGGGAGCAGTATTATAGTAGTTATATTCTTGTACATAGGGGCTGTATTATAGTAGTTATATTCTTGTACATAGATGCAGTATTATAGTAGTTATATTCTTGTACATAGGAGCAGTATTATAGTAGTTATATTCTTGTACATAGGGGCAGTATTATAGTAGTTATATTCTTGTACATGAGGAAGTATGTTATGGCTGGCAATCAGGCAACACAGCGTGCAGTAATCAGCGCACATACAGAGATCTGGCAATAACCCAAAACAATAGGACGAGCTCTGAGACGTGGAATCTCTGTAGACTGCAGTACCTGATCTATCCTCACACAACTGGAAGCAGCAGTGGATTGCGCCTATCAACTACCTATGCAACTCGGCACTGCCTGAGGAGCTGACTAGCCTGAAGATAGAAATACAAGCCTGACTTACCTCAGAGAAATACCCCAAAGGAATAGGCAGCCCCCACATATAATGACTGTTAGCAAGATGAAAAGACAAACGTAGGAATGAAATAGATTCAGCAAAGTGAGGCCCGATATTCTAGACAGAGCGAGGATAGCAAAGAGAACTATGCAGTCTACAAAAAACCCTAAAACGAAAACCACGCAAAGGGGCAAAAAGACCCACCGTGCCGAACTAACAGCACGGCGGTGCACCCCTTTGCTTCTCAGAGCTTCCAGCAAAAGATAATAACAAGCTGGACAGAAAAAACAGAAAACAAACTAGAAGCACTTATCTAGCAGAGCAGCAGGCCCAAGGAAAGATGCAGTAGCTCAGATCCAACACTGGAACATTGACAAGGAGCAAGGAAGACAGACTCAGGTGGAGCTAAATAGCAAGGCAGCCAACGAGCTCACCAAAACACCTGAGGGAGGAAGCCCAGAGACTGCAATACCACTTGTGACCACAGAAGTGAACTCAGCCACAGAATTCACAACAGTACCCCCCCCTTGAGGAGGGGTCACCGAACCCTCACCAGAACCCCCAGGCCGACCAGGATGAGCCACATGAAAGGCACGAACAAGATCTGGGGCATGGACATCAGAGGCAAAAACCCAGGAATTATCTTCCTGAGCATAACCCTTCCATTTGACCAGATACTGGAGTTTCCGTCTAGAGACACGAGAATCCAAAATCTTCTCCACAATATACTCCAATTCCCCCTCCACCAAAACAGGGGCAGGAGGCTCCACAGATGGAACCATAGGTGCCACGTATCTCCTCAACAACGACCTATGGAATACATTATGTATGGAAAAGGAGTCTGGGAGGGTCAGACGAAAAGACACCGGATTGAGAATCTCAGAAATCCATCGAAATATGTGTCCAAGGCCTCTTCGGGACCGGCAAGGGCAAAAGCAACCCACTGGCACGTGAACAGCAGGGCTTAGCCCTAGCACAAATTCCACAGGACTGCACAAAAGCACGCACATCCCGTGACAGAGATGGCCACCAGAAGGATCTAGCAACCAACTCCCTGGTACCAAAGATTCCTGGATGACCGGCCAGCACCGAACAATGAAGTTCAGAGATAACTTTACTAGTCCACCTATCAGGGACGAACAGTTTCTCGGCCGGACAACGATCAGGTTTATTAGCCTGAAATTTCTGCAACACTCTCCGCAAATCAGGGGAGATGGCAGACACAATGACTCCTTCCTTGAGGATACTCGCCGGCTCAGATAACCCCGGAGAGTCGGGCACAAAACTCCTAGACAGAGCATCCGCCTTCACATTTTTAGAGCCCGGAAGGTATGAAATCACAAAATCAAAACGAGCAAAAAATAACGACCAACGGGCCTGTCTAGGATTCAAGCGCTTGGCAGACTCAAGATAAGTAAGGTTCTTATGATCAGTCAAAACCACCACGCGATGCTTAGCACCCTCAAGCCAATGACGCCACTCCTCGAATGCCCACTTCATGGCCAGCAACTCTCGGTTGCCCACATCATAATTACGCTCAGCAGCAGAAAATTTCCTGGAAAAGAAAGCACATGGTTTGAACACTGAGCAACCAGAACCTCTCTGTGACAAAACCGCCCCTGCACCAATCTCAGAAGCATCAACCTCGACCTGGAACGGAAGAGAAACATCAGGTTGACACAACACAGGGGCACAGCAAAAACGACGCTTCAACTCCTGAAAAGCTTCCACGGCAGCAGAAGACCAATTAACCAAATCAGCACCCTTCTTGGTCAAATCGGTCAATGGTCTGGCAATGCTAGAAAAATTACAGATGAAGCGACGATAAAAATTAGCAAAGCCCAGGAATTTCTGCAAACTTTTTAGAGATGTCGGCTGAGTCCAATCCTGGATGGCCTGAACCTTAACCGGATCCATCTCGATAGTAGAAGGGGAAAAGATGAACCCCAAAAATGAAACTTTCTGCACACCGAAGAGACACTTTGATCCCTTCACGAACAAGGAATTAGCACGCAGTACCTGGAAAACCATTCTGACTTGCTTCACATGAGACTCCCAATCATCTGAGAAGATCAAAATGTCATCCAAGTAAACAATCAAGAATTTATCCAGATACTCACGGAAAATGTCATGCATAAAAGACTGAAAAACAGATGGAGCATTGGCAAGTCCGAACGGCATCACCAGATACTCAAAATGACCCTCGGGCGTATTAAATGCCGTTTTCCATTCATCTCCCTGCCTGATTCTCACCAGATTATACGCACCACGAAGATCAATCTTAGTAAACCAACTAGCCCCCTTAATCCGAGCAAACAAGTCAGAAATCAATGGCAAGGGATACTGAAACTTAACAGTGATCTTATTAAGAAGGCGGTAATCAATACACGGTCTTAGCGAACCATCCTTCTTGGCTACAAAAAAGAACCCTGCTCCCAATGGTGACGACGATGGGCGAATATGTCCCTTCTCCAGGGACTCCTTCACATAACTGCGCATAGCGGTGTGTTCAGGTACGGACAAATTAAATAAACGACCCTTAGGGAATTTACTACCAGGAATCAAATCGATAGCACAATCACAATTCCTATGCGGAGGAAGGGCATCAGACTTGGACTCTTCAAATACATCCTGAAAGTCCGACAAGAACTCTGGGATGTCAGAAGGAATGGATGACGAAATAGACAAAAATGGAACATCACCATGTACTCCCTGACAACCCCAGCTGGTTACCGACATAGAGTTCCAATCCAATACTGGATTATGGGTTTGTAGCCATGGCAACCCCAACACGACCACATCATGCAAATTATGCAGTACCAAAAAGCGAATAACTTCCTGATGTGCAGGAGCCATGCACATGGTCAGCTGGGCCCAGTACTGAGGCTTATTCTTGGCCAGAGGTGTAGCATCAATTCCTCTCAACGGAATAGGACACCGCAAAGGCTCCAAGAAAAATCCACAACGTTTAGCATAATCCAAATCCATCAGATTCAGGGCAGCGCCTGAATCCACAAACGCCATGACAGAATATGATGACAAAGAGCACATTAAGGTAATGGACAAAAGGAATTTGGACTGTACAGTACCAATAACGGCAGAGCTATCGAACCGCCTAGTGCGTTCAGGACAATTAGAAATAGCATGAGTAGAATCACCACAATAGAAACACAGTCTGTTCAGACGTCTGTGTTCGTGCCGTTCTACTTTAGTCATAGTCCTGTCGCACTGCATAGGCTCAGGCTTACTCTCAGACAATACCGCCAGATGGTGCACAGATTTACGCTCGCGCAAGCGACGACCGATCTGAATGGCCAAGGACATAGACTCATTCAAACCAGCAGGCATAGGAAATCCCACCATTACATCCTTAAGAGCTTCAGAGAGACCCTTTCTGAACAAAGCCGCTAGTGCAGATTCATTCCACAGAGTGAGTACTGACCATTTCCTAAATTTCTGACAATATACTTCTACATCATCCTGACCCTGGCATAAAGCCAGCAGATTTTTCTCAGCTTGATCCACTGAATTAGGCTCATCGTAAAGCAATCCCAGCGCCTGGAAAAATGCATCAACATTACTCAATGCAGAATCTCCTGGTGCAAGAGAAAACGCCCAGTCCTGTGGGTCGCCGCGCAAAAAAGAAATAATAATCAAAACCTGTTGAATAGGATTACCAGAAGAATGAGGTTTCAAGGCCAAAAATAGCTTACAATTATTTCTGAAGCTCAGGAACTTAGTTCTGTCACCAAAAAACAAATCAGGAATCGGAATTCTTGGTTCTAGCATCGATTTCTGATCAATAGTATCTTGAATCTTTTGTACATTTACAACGAGATTATCCATTGAGGAGCACAGAGCCTGAATATCCATGTCCACAGCTGTGTCCTGAAGCACTCTAATGTCTAGGGGAAAAAAAAGACTGAAGACAGAGCTAAGAAAAAAAAATGATGTCAGGATTTCTTTTTTCCCTCTATTGGAAATCATTGAATGGCTCCTTGTACTGTTATGGCTGGCAATCAGGCAACACAGCGTGCAGTAATCAGCGCACATACAGAGATCTGGCAATAACCCAAAACAATAGGACGAGCTCTGAGACGTGGAATCTCTGTAGACTGCAGTACCTGATCTATCCTCACACAACTGTAAGCAGCAGTGGATTGCGCCTATCAACTACCTATGCAACTCGGCACTGCCTGAGGAGCTGACTAGCCTGAAGATAGAAATACAAGCCTGACTTACCTCAGAGAAATACCCCAAAGGAATAGGCAGCCCCCCACATATAATGACTGTTAGCAAGATGAAAAGACAAACGTAGGAATGAAATAGATTCAGCAAAGTGAGGCCCGATATTCTAGACAGAGCGAGGATAGCAAAGAGAACTATGCAGTCTACAAAAAACCCTAAAACGAAAACCACGCAAAGGGGCAAAAAGACCCACCGTGCCGAACTAACAGCACGGCGGTGCACCCCTCTGCTTCTCAGAGCTTCCAGCAAAAGATAATAACAAGCTGGACAGAAAAAACAGAAAACAAACTAGAAGCACTTATCTAGCAGAGCAGCAGGCCCAAGGAAAGATGCAGTAGCTCAGATCCAACACTGGAACATTGACAAGGAGCAAGGAAGACAGACTCAGGTGGAGCTAAATAGCAAGGCAGCCAACGAGCTCACCAAAACACCTGAGGGAGGAAGCCCAGAGACTGCAATACCACTTGTGACCACAGAAGTGAACTCAGCCACAGAATTCACAACAGAAGTATTATAGTAGTTATATTCTTGTACATAGGAGCAGTATTATAGTAGTTATATTCTTGTACATAGGGGCAGTATTATAGTAGTTATATTCTTGTACATAGGAGCAGTATTATAGGGGGGCATTCTTTGCGTCTGGAGGAGAGAAGGTTTTTCCACCAACATAGAAGAGGATTCTTTACTGTTAGGGCGGTGAGAATCTGGAATTCCTTGTCTGAGGAGGTGGTGATGGCGAACTCAGTCGAGGGGTTCAAGAGAGGCCTGGATGTCTTCCTGGAGCAGAACAATATTGTATCATACAATTATTAGGTTCTGTAGAAGGACGTAGATCTGGGGATTTATTATGATGGAATATAGGCTGAACTGGATGGACAAATGTCTTTTTTCGGCCTTACTAACTATGTTACTATGTTACTATGTTACTATGTTACTATGTTAGTTATATTCTTATGAATGGAGGCAGTATTATGGACTTCATATTGTTCCATAGCAAAAGGTAGATTTTTGATGCAGTTTTATTGAATGTTGCACTGTTTAGTTAATCACTCAGAAAAATTTTCATAAGATTATTTTTATGATTATTGATTATGCATAATTTGACATGGATATATTCTGGGAATACTACAATACACCGTGAAGCTGCATATCTTTTTTCCTGGAACTGTCAACATACCGTATGTCATGTATCCTGTTTCTGTTATTTTGTTACATTGTAATGTGTTTGAGGCTATTGGTCAAAATTATGAACATCATTTATGTTGGTTCTTTCCCTCTTTGCTCTTTGTAATATCAGATTTAAGGAAACTACATCTATGTCTCTACTGCCCTCTAGAGACAATTCGAATAATTATTATTTAGAATGTTGTAATTAAAATGTAGGAAATTTAGATGCAAGAGATTGGATTTATTCTTATTTTTGGTTGCAAATTTTTTTTTAGAACATGTCACCTCAATATATGCAAGTGCTTGATACGTGCAGGATCTTTAGCTACTTTATTTTTCAGAAAATAGACTGATTAGTACATACAGTATATAGATGAAAAAGAGATAATAGATAGATAGATAATAGATAATAGATAGATAATAGATAGATAATAGATAGATAGATAGATAATAGATAGATAGATAATAGATAATAGATAGATGATAGATAGATAGATAATAGATAGATAGATAATAGATAGATAGATAGATAGATAGATAATAGATAATAGATAGATAGATAATAGATAATAGATAGATGATAGATAGATAATAGATAGATAGATAATAGATAGATAGATAGATAGATAATAGATAGATAGATAGATAATAGATAGATAATAGATAGATAGATAATAGATAATAGATAGATAATAGATAGATAATAGATAGATAATAGATAGATAGATAATAGATAATAGATAGATAATAGATAGATAATAGATAGATAATAGATAGACAGATAGATGATAGATAATAGATAGATAGATAGATAGATGATAGATAATAGATAGATAGATAATAGATAGATAAAAGATAGATAAATAATAGATAATATATATAATAGATAGATAGATAATAGATACATAATAGATAATAGATAGATAATAGAAAAAAAAATTAATGGCAAAAATTAATAATATAGTAAAAGTAAAATAATACTCTCACATTAAACATAATAATAATACTTTTAAAATGAAACGAACAATACCCTGAAATAAATAATATAAAAAAATACCCTTAAATGTCTTAAAAAATAACCATTAATTTGCCTTTTTTACAATTCACTCATTTTCTTTCCAGCAGAATGTTACTGCCAGGTTATTCCTATCTGCCGTGTATTAACCGTGAAAACTTTACTCGCTGCCAAAAACCTAATTTCACATTTGTACATTTAGGTTATTGTACCTGAATTTAATTTGCTGTCTTGCTTTAGGCTTGTTCTTTCCTTCATCATCATAAACGTTTCCAGCTAATTAAATTGTGCGCTGGTTTATTTTCTAACTGCAGCTTCACAAACTCATTTTTTTTAGTTGTCAGGCGTCTGTCTCCAACATCATGTTTTAAAGGGTGGGAACAATTTTGCAACCAATTTTTTTTTTATTGTTCCAGTGAAGCTAAAGTAATAGATATGTAACAACTTTGGCATCGCTTACTGTACCTTTATGTGTATACAGTTCTAATAGAACCCTGGGCGTCTCCACGGTAACAGACTACAAACAAACCCTGTATAGTCAGATTTTACTAATTTATTTTAGTCAACATTTTCTCACCACGTCACCAAAAATCTGATGATATTAAAAAATTCAAAAACATTTAGTGTAAATTCTGCAATAGCCTCATATAATGCATGCAGTGTATGTGATATGGATCAGTCTATTGATGATGTTTTGTTACATTGTTAGCATTTTTCTAATTACGCCTTATCTTCTTTTTCTCCCTCTGTTTTTGCATTCCCATGTGCTTCACAGGCTCAGGTAAGGAATCAGATCAGAACTTTTTTTGGCAATGCAAATAGTGAATAATTACTGATATGTCTGCCCCGCACCAGCAAATTGTGCTGTGGATTCACTTAATAAAGCTCGTAGTACGTCTTGTAGGGATTAATCATATTCAGCAAATTTGTTGCAAAAGTTTTGCCGCTGCCCCAGTTATCTGAAGGGAGCTGGTAGAAATCTGTGCCCTTAGCAAAGAATAAGAGTTTCCGGAATGTTGATGCCAACATCAGAAAAAGGCCCATTGTAGTCAGGATTTATGTTAAATGTTGCACACGGACCAAAAGACCTAGTATTAGAGTTTATGTCCTGTCTGTCACATGGACATTAGCATCAGCACGCTGCCTCAGACCCTAGTGGATTGTACTGAAGTATTTACTGAGCATGCTCTCATCAGGACAAACATTAATGTACAGTAGGAGGAGGTGAGCTGTGACATAACCTATTGTGATTGGTGGATCCTGTGTTATCTACTGTATATAGAGGTGTTATCAGACATTGTACAGGAGGAGGAGGTGAGCTGTGATATCTCCTATTGTGAATGGTGGATCCTGTGTTATCTACTGAATATAGAGATGTTATCAGGCATTGTACAGGAGGAGGAGGTGAGCTGTGATATCTCCTATTGTGAATGGTGGATCCTGTGTTATCTACTGAATATAGAGATGTTATCAGGCATTGTACAGGAGGAGGAGGTGAGCTGTGACATCACCTATTGTGAATGGTGGATCCTGTGTTATCTACTGTATATAGAGGTGATATCAGTCATTGTACAGGAGGAGGAGGTGAGCTGTGACATCACCTATTGTGAATGGTGGATCCTGTGTTATCTACTGTATATAGAGGTGTTATCAGTCATTGTACAGGAGGAGGAGGTGAGCTGCGACATCATCTATTGTGAATGATGGATCCTCCTGTGTTATCTACTATATATAGAGGTGTTATCAGTCATTGTACAGGAGGAGGAGGAGGTGAGCTGTGATATCACCTATTGTGAATGGTGGATCCTGTGTTTCCTACTGTATATATATATATAGGAGTTATCAGTCATTGTACAAGATGAGGAGGTGAGCTTTGACTTTTCCTATGGTGAATGGTGGATCCTGCGTTAGTTACAGTTTATATATATATTTTTTTTATTATTATTATTATTATTATTATTATTATTAGCAATAATTGTTTGCTTTCTTCGGACACATTCAAATAAAATTATTTTTTCTGTCTAAATAACAGATTCAATTCACTTGTTACGTTTTACATTTGTTCCTTTTGTAGTGCCAGATATCCACACTCTTGTCAATGCCCCTTGGTAGATAAGAGGACGCACTGCACAGATAGAGATGACTTCATTTTCTGGGAACACGCAGTAATAATCTGATATCTGGCCGCCGAGGGCCTGAGAGGCTCCAAACGCCATTTGCAGATCACATTACAATATGAAATAATCTTGTAGGCGGCAGGAAAGCTTTTACCTGCAGACAATGCTGTGTCACCTTACCAGGCTCTCAGTGACTCCATGTAATCAGATGATTGCATCTTCCCGGCATTTATCCGTCGTCCCATCATGCCGAGCTGAATTCAATAATCCATATATTCCTGTGTGGGCTGCAGGTGTATGAAGTGGTCCCGTGTCACAGCGACTGCAACCAGTACGTGTGGATCACAGAACCGTGGAGCGTGTGTAAGGTCACCAATGTGGATCTGAAGCAGAACTGCGGAGAAGGGGTCCAGACCAAAAAAGTCCGGTAAGGAAATCTCAAAGATGATCAGAAGTATCATATTTGGAATCAAGTCAATCTACTTATTATAATTATGTCCCAAGATGCATTGCTTCCAGATGTTATTTAAAAAAATAATGAATGATAATGACTGGTCGGTGTACAGAAATAACGTCAAGGGGTGGAGAACGGCGCCTGCTTTCTGGTTCATCATTACAATAACAGACACATCTGGTTACAGTGTAGGAACTAGGCTGTATATTATAAAGATTTCACTATGTGGATGGAGATTACGGGAGATAACATTTTCCACTTGAAAAGTCACTAAAATAAGGTAAAAGGACAGGGACTAGCCCCTACTTACTGGGACATCACAGGGATATCAGCCACAGAGCGCTACAATGTACAAAGCATACTGCTATATATATCATACATCTTTCACTATGTGGATGGAGTTTATGGGAGATAATAATATTTTCCACTTGAAAAACTACCAAAATTAGGTAAAAGGACAGGGACTAGCCCATATTTACTGAAGCATCACAGGGATATCAGCCACAGAGTGCTACAATGTACGAACCATACTGCTATATATATCATACATCTTTCACTTTGTGGATGAGATTATGGGAGATAATAATATTTTCCACTTGAAAAGTCACTAAAATAAGGTAAAAGGACAGGGACTAGCCCCTATTTACTGAAGCATCACAGGGTACCAGCCACAGAGTGCTACAATGTACGAACCATACTGCTATATATATCATACATCTTTCACTTTGTGCATGAGATTATGGGAGATAATAGTATTTTCCACTTGAAAAACTACCTAAATAAGGTAAAAGAACAGGGACTAGCCCCTATTTACTGGATAATCACAGAAATATCAGCCACAGAGTGCTACAACGTAGACACCATACTTTTGGTCAATTTTCTGTTTTTTTTTAAAAAAACACTGGAAAAAAAATACTGGTCAATATACTGGTTTAAAAAAATAAGCAAGGAAGAATGTAATGGTCAATTTTCTGATAAAATCACAGGAAAAAACTACTGTCAATTTACTGCTTAAAAAAATAAACAGGAAAAAGGACATATTTAAGTCTCACCCTTTTAGGGAAGCCTACTTTTGGGCAAGGTTTATGCACATCTCACCCTCTTGTCTGGGACCGGATTGAATTTGTTGGGATTTTTTTCTTAGAATTTGGCACATTTGAGACTATTGGCAAAAGTGCAATAGAGCTGAGCTGCAATACCAGACACAGCCTGCAGAGAGGGGCGGCACTATTTTTGAAATAAAACAACCATGTTTTTCTAATCCTGTGTGCAACCCCTTTAATCCAAGTAAAAGGTATCGACAATGATTGGTCATGGACGGTAAACAGTATAATTGCCAGATACGAAGGTGATAGACTAATAGCCAAGATCAGACCAAGAATTTTTCTATAAATATAAAACTTTTTTTTTTTTCAATAAATATTAATCAAATTCTACTAAGATGAATTAAAAACTTCATAGAAATTTGTGCCGGAGAATAAGAAGATTGGAGACAATTTCCACATTTCAGGGAAGTTCTAGAAATGCTGTGAGAGGTTTATTCAGCAGCGCAGCCTGCTGGTGAGAGCTGGTATTGCAGTGCAGTGCACACTGACGCTGCCGGTGCCCTCTGTAATTGTCAATCTCATCAGATGCATGCAGAACACGGTGGACGGCCCCGCAGATGTGGTAGAGGATTATCTTTGTGAGCCAGAAGAGATGCCTTTAGGAGCCAGAAATTGCAAACTGCCTTGTCCTGAGGACTGCGTCATGTCGGAGTGGAGTGACTGGAGCAGGTGTCCTTTGGTAGGTAACCGGAGAGCGCCATCATACCGCCATCATGCCGCCATCATACCGCCATCATACTGCCATCATACCGCCATCATACCACCATCATACCTCCATCATACCGCCATCATACCGCCATCATACCACCATCATACCTCCATCATACCGCCATCATACCGCCATCATACCGCCATCATACCACCATCATACCGCCATCATAAAGTGACATCTGCCGTCACCGCGCGAAGCATGAGACTGAGAAAGGATTCATATTAATCATAAAAAGAAAACACCTGAAACAGCGAAATTTCTAGGTCACTGCTCATACACACAATGTATTCACATACAACATGAAATACAACTTAGATACATTCAACACCTAATTTGTACTTATACTGAGTATTACACTCCAGAGCTGCACTCACTATTCTGCCAGAGTGGTCATTGTGTACGTGGATTACTACACCAGCAGAATAGTGAGTGCATCTCTGGAGTATAATACAGGATGTAACTCAGGATCAGTAATGTAATGTATGTACACAGTGACTGCACCAGCAGAATAGTGAGTGCAGCTCTGGAGTATAATACAGGATGTAACTCAGGATCAGTAATGTAATGTATGTACACAGTGACTGCACCAGCAGAATAGTGAGTGCAGCTCTGGGGTATAATACAGGATGTAACTCAGGATCAGTGATGTAATGTATGTACACAGTGATTGCACCAGCAGAATAGTGAGTGCAGCTCTGGAGTATAATACAGGATGTAACTCAGGATCAGTAATGTAATGTATGTACACAGTGACTGCACCAGCAGAATAGTGAGTGCAGCTCTGGAGTATAATACAGGATGTAACTCAGGATCAGTAATGTAATGTATGTACACAGTGACTGCACCAGCAGAATAGTGAGTGCAGCTCTGGAGTATAATACAGGATGTAACTCAGGATCAGTAATGTAATGTATGTACACAGTGACTGCACCAGCAGAATAGTGAGTGCAGCTCTGGGGTATAATACAGGATGTAACTCAGGATCAGTGATGTAATGTATGTACACAGTGATTGCACCAGCAGAATAGTGAGTGCAGCTCTGGAGTATAATACAGGATGTAACTCAGGATCAGTAATGTAATGTATGTACACAGTGACTGCACCAGCAGAATAGTGAGTGCAGCTCTGGAGTATAATACAGGATGTAACTCAGGATCAGTAATGTAATGTATGTACACAGTGACTGCACCAGCAGAATAGTGAGTGCAGCTCTGGAGTATAATACAGGATGTAACTCAGGATCAGTAATGTAATGTATGTACACAGTGACTGCACCAGCAGAATAGTGAGTGCAGCTCTGGAGTATAATACAGGATGTAACTCAGGATCAGTAATGTAATGTATGTACACAGTGACTGCACCAGCAGAATAGTGAGTGCAGCTCTGGAGTATAATACAGGAGGTAACTCAGGATCAGTAATGTAATGTATGTACACAGTGACTGCACCAGCAGAATAGTGAGTGCAGCTCTGGAGTATAATACAGGATGTAACTCAGGATCAGTGATGTAATGTATGTACACAGTGATTGCACCAGCAGAATAGTGAGTGCAGCTCTGGAGTATAATACAGGAGGTAACTCAGGATCAGTAATGTAATGTATGTACACAGTGACTGCACCAGCAGAATAGTGAGTGCAGCTCTGGAGTATAATACAGGATGTAACTCAGGATCAGTGATGTAATGTATGTACACAGTGATTGCACCAGCAGAATAGTGAGTGCAGCTCTGGAGTATAATACAGGATGTAACTCAGGATCAGTGATGTAATGTATGTACACAGTGACTGCACCAGCAGAATAGTGAGTGCAGCTCTGGGGTATAATACAGGATGTAACTCAGGATCAGTAATGTAATGTATGTACACAGTGACTGCACCAGCAGAATAGTGAGTTCAGCTCTGGGGTATAATACAGGAGGTAACTCAGGATCAGTAATGTAATGTATGTGCACAGTGACTGCACCAGCAGAATAGTGAGTGCAGCTCTGGGGTATAATACAGGAGGTAACTCAGGATCAGTAATGTAATGTATGTACACAGTGACTGCACCAGCAGAATAGTGAGTTCAGCTCTGGGGTATAATACAGGAGGTAACTCAGGATCAGTAATGTAATGTATGTGCACAGTGACTGCACCAGCAGAATAGTGAGTGCAGCTCTGGGGTATAATACAGGAGGTAACTCAGGATCAGTAATGTACTGTATGTACACAGTGACTGCACCAGCAGAATAGTGAGTGCAGCTCTGGGGTATAATACAGGATGTAACTCAGGATCAGTAATGTAATGTATGTACACAGTGACTGCACCAGCAGAATAGTGAGTGCAGCTCTGGGGTATAATACAGGATGTAACTCAGGATCAGTAATGTAATGTATGTACACAGTGAGTGCACCAACAGAATAGTGAGTGCAGCTCTCGAGTATAATACAGGATGTAACTCAGGATCAGTAATGTATGTACACAGTGACTGCACCAGCAGAATAGTGAGTGCAGCTCTGGGGTATAATACAGGATGTAACTCAGGATCAGTAATGTAATGTATGTACACAGTGAGTGCACCAACAGAATAGTGAGTGCAGCTCTGGAGTATAATACAGGATGTTACTCAGGATCAGTAATGTATGTACACAGTGACTGCACCAGCAGAATAGTGAGTGCAGCTCTGGGGTATAATACAGGATGTAACTCAGGATCAGTAATGTAATGTATGTACACAGTGACTGCACCAGCAGAATAGTGAGTGCAGCTCTGGGGTATAATACAGGATGTAACTCAGGATCAGTAATGTAATCTATGTACACAGTGACTGCACCAGCAGAATAGTGAGTGCAGCTCTGGGGTATAATACAGGATGTAACTCAGGATCAGTAATGTAATGTATGTACACAGTGAGTGCACCAACAGAATAGTGAGTGCAGCTCTGGAGTATAATACAGGATGTAACTCAGGATCAGTAATGTATGTACACAGTGACTGCACCAGCAGAATAGTGAGTGCAGCTCTGGGGTATAATACAGGATGTAACTCAGGATCAGTAATGTAATGTATGTACACAGTGAGTGCACCAACAGAATAGTGAGTGCAGCTCTGGAGTATAATACAGGATGTAACTCAGGATCAGTAATGTATGTACACAGTGACTGCACCAGCAGAATAGTGAGTGCAGCTCTGGGGTATAATACAGGATGTAACTCAGGATCAGTAATGTAATGTATGTACACAGTGACTGCACCAGCAGAATAGTGAGTGCAGCTCTGGAGTATAATACAGGATGTAACTCAGGATCAGTAATGTAATCTATGTACACAGTGACTGCACCAGCAGAATAGTGAGTGCAGCTCTGGAGTATAATACAGGATGTAACTCAGGATCAGTAATGTATGTACACAGTGACTGCACCAGCAGAATAGTGAGTGCAGCTCTGGAGTATAATACAGGATGTAACTCAGGATCAGTAATGTATATACACAGTGACTCCACCAGCAGAATAGTGAGTACAGCTCTGGGGTATAATACAGGAGGTAACTCAGGATCAGTAATGTAATGTATGTACACAGTGACTGCACCAGCAGAATAGTGAGTGCAGCTCTGGAGTATAATGCCTGATGTAACAAGGGTTATTATGGGTGATATTACACATAAAGCATTAATACTGTAGGTAGAAGACTTTTAGCCACTTATTTGTTGCTTTATACATTTCAGTGTCCCTAATCATTTAATATACTAAAACCATATTGCTCCCGTCAGTCCCATGTACAGGATATAACGGCCCCTTCCTGCAGGTTTCTTATCTTACACCCTGGGGTAACACCCCGTCCACAGCTCCGCACCGGATACTAATAAGTCTCATTTCCTGAGTAATCTCCACAGAGGCGGGAAAACGACTTATTGAATCTTCCCGTCTCCTACAATGGATAATGACATTAATTAGGTGTCAGACAATGGCAGGTTGGTAGAATACTAATTATTCCGATGCCAACCTTGCAGCGATAATTTCAAGTACTTTACATCGTAGACTAAATCTAATTAGTATGTAAATATAGTTGTGGTGTCTGCAAGGCAGACGAGATATTAGATTAATGAGGACAAATACAGATTACATGGGTGTGCGCTGGCCCTTTAAGGAATGACGGCGCTTTGTAACAATCATGTGTTTTATCCTTTTAAAAGAAAAATAAAAACATTTTCCCCTAAAATAAATAAAATAAATAAAATATTTCCCCCTGTAACATTTATCGTCCGTCCACAACTGTTAAGGTATTTCATAGTTATACTGGTTTGTTGGAAAGTTGAGTGAAAACCAGTGATGCGACTTCTTGTGCCACAACCCGGCTGCAGCCAATCACCAGCCGCTCTTTGGCTGCAGCTGATCAATATTCTCTGTGCACTGATGAAATAGTAACTGTTGCAGCTGACATGTGACCCATGACTGCTGCAGCCAGTCATGTCATACTTATGGCGTCATGGCTCCCATATCAAGACATAATGAAACAAAAAATAAAACAGAGAAGCACATTGCTAAGGAGAGTAAAACTAATCCCAAACTGTTCTTCAACTATATCAATAGTAAAAGAATAAAAACTGAAAATGTAGGCCCCTTAAAAAATAGTGAGGAAAGAATGGTTGTAGATGACGAGGAAAAAGCTAACATATTAAACACCTTCTTCTCCACGGTATTCACGGTGGAAAATGAAATGCTAGGTGAAATCCCAAGAAACAATGAAAACCCTATATTAAGGGTCACCAATCTAACCCAAGAAGAGGTGCGAAACCGGCTAAATAAGATTAAAATAGATAAATCTCCGGGTCCGGATGGCATACACCCACGAGTACTAAGAGAACTAAGTAATGTAATAGATAAACCATTATTTCTTATTTTTAGGGACTCTATAGCGACAGGGTCTGTTCCGCAGGACTGGCGCATAGCAAATGTGGTGCCAATATTCAAAAAGGGCTCTAAAAGTGAACCTGGAAATTATAGGCCAGTAAGTCTAACCTCTATTGTTGGTAAAATATTTGAAGGGTTTCTGAGGGATGTTATTCTGGATTATCTCAATGAGAATAACTGTTTAACTCCATATCAGCATGGGTTTATGAGAAATCGCTCCTGTCAAACCAATCTAATCAGTTTTTATGAAGAGGTAAGCTATAGGCTGGACCACGGTGAGTCATTGGACGTGGTATATCTCGATTTTTCCAAAGCGTTTGATACCGTGCCGCACAAGAGGGTGGTACACAAAATGAGAATGCTTGGTCTGGGGGAAAATGTGTGTAAATGGGTTAGTAACTGGCTTAGTGATAGAAAGCAGAGGGTGGTTATAAATGGTATAGTCTCTAACTGGGTCGCTGTGACCAGTGGGGTACCGCAGGGGTCAGTATTGGGGCCTGTTCTCTTCAACATATTCATTAATGATCTGGTAGAAGGTTTACACAGTAAAATATCGATATTTGCAGATGATACAAAACTATGTAAAGCAGTTAATACAAGAGAAGATAGTATTCTGCTACAGATGGATCTGGATAAGTTGGAAACTTGGGCTGAAAGGTGGCAGATGAGGTTTAACAATGATAAATGTAAGGTTATACACATGGGAAGAAGGAATCAATATCACCATTACACACTGAATGGGAAACCACTGGGTAAATCTGACAGGGAGAAGGACTTGGGGATCCTAGTTAATGATAAACTTACCTGGAGCAGCCAGTGCCAGGCAGCAGCTGCCAAGGCAAACAGGATCATGGGGTGCATTAAAAGAGGTCTGGATACACATGATGAGAGCATTATACTGCCTCTGTACAAATCCCTAGTTAGACCGCACATGGAGTACTGTGTCCAGTTTTGGGCACCGGTGCTCATGAAGGATATAATGGAACTAGAGAGAGTACAAAGGAGGGCAACAAAATTAATAAAGGGGATGGGAGAACTACAATACCCAGATAGATTAGCGAAATTAGGATTATTTAGTCTAGAAAAAAGACGACTGAGGGGCGATCTAATAACCATGTATAAGTATATAAGGGGACAATACAAATATCTCGCTGAGGATCTGTTTATACCAAGGAAGGTGACGGGCACAAGGGGGCATTCTTTGCGTCTGGAGGAGAGAAGGTTTTTCCACCAACATAGAAGAGGATTCTTTACTGTTAGGGCAGTGAGAATCTGGAATTGCTTGCCTGAGGAGGTGGTGATGGCGAACTCAGTCGAGGGGTTCAAGAGAGGCCTGGATGTCTTCCTGGAGCAGAACAATATTGTATCATACAATTATTAGGTTCTGTAGAAGGACGTAGATCTGGGGATTTATTATGATGGAATATAGGCTGAACTGGATGGACAAATGTCTTTTTTCGGCCTTACTAACTATGTTACTATGTTACTATGTTACTATAATAGCCGGGAGGTTGTACACAGATCTCAACAGCATGCAGATATGGAAAAAAAACATCTATAGTCTCAGGGAGGGCAGAGAAAATAGGCTGTAGATAAGGAGGTAAGCAGAAGAAGAGGAAATGAGCACAGGATAGAAGCTGTGCTCGTAGATGAGTTTATCAAGATACAAGCTATCTAGATGCACAATCCAGCCTATATTACTGGTAGGGACACTCCCAAAGGATACACATTTGAATCTTGGGTCAGGCTGGAAACTGCATCTGATGGGGTGTTAAACATAAATGAAGGAATGATGATTGCAATTTTATTTACTGAACATGTCAGTTAATGCCAAAGGTATCCATAGTTTGGAAGGACAAAATTAGCTGTGACTTCACATAATCAAAATGATTCACAGGACCCCTGGCTACATTAGTGGTCCATGGCTGGCGGAGCGGAGCTGTAAAGAAAATGTCCAAATCTGCCTTTACAGCAAATACAGTAAAAAAAAAAAAATAAATCACAATATTTTTTTATCTAACCCCTCCTCCCCCCCCAAAAAAAAAACCCCCCATAATGATACTTCAGCCTAGAACTTATCGATGTACAAAAGAGGAGAAAGCGGCATAATGCGGGAAATTAAAGTCTGACAATGAAGTTGCAAACACGGCGATTACGTCTGGCGGATCGGCATTATTATGCTAATGTGGCTCCAGCTTTCATAATGACATGTTTAGTATTTGAATTCTCGGCTCGGGCTGCAGATTGGTGTTTGCTTGATTTGCTTTGTCTGATGTGTGATGTCTGTTTGCAGACACAGAAGAAAAGCGCCGGCCGGTAATTGTGAGCGCTCGTACGTCGCCATCTTTATTCTAATAGCTGCTGCTTTACTGCTTTCCAGCCGTGTGACGGAACCGGACTGCGCGAGAGGTCGGCCATACCCATACGCCAGGCGGCAGAGGGCAAAGTCTGCCATATTGCCTCCGAAACCGAACCCTGCGTCCTGAACAGGAACTGCTTCCATTATGAATACAATGTGACAGGTCAGTGACGTCTGCTGTCCGAGAAGGCAATGTGCAGGGAAATATTATCTATCCATCATCTATCTATCATCTATTATCTATCTATTATCTATATATTATCTATCTATTATCTATATATTATCTATTATTATCTATCTATTATCTATCTATTATCTATTATCTATTATCTATCTATTATCTATCTATCATCTATCTATTATCTATATATTATCTATCTATTATCTATCTATTATCTATATATTATCTATCTATTATCTATCTATTATCTATTATCTATCTATTATCTATCTATCTATCAATCATCTATCTATCATCTATATATTATCTATCTATTATCTATCTATTATCTATCTATCATCTATATATTATCTATCTATCTACAGTATCTATTATCTATCTATCAATTATCTATCTATTATCTATCATCTACTCATAATCTCTAATATTCAGGACAAAAAGCTTATGCATGCCTTTTGGTAATGAAAACTTGTTGTTTCATTACATTGTGAAAAAAATATATCTCCCATAACAACCAGCAGAATAGTGAGCGCAGCTCTGGAGTATAATGCAGGATGTAACTCAGGATCAGTAATGTAATGTATGTACACAGTGACTGCACCAGCAGAATAGTGACTGCAGCTCTGGTGTATAATAATAATCCTGGTCCTCCTCACCACATCCCCACAGTCAGTTCTACCTCCCATCCACGCTCCATCACAAATTTCCGAAACCTCTCTAAGATTCGTCCAGCCCCCACTTCCCCAGTCCCGCTAATAGGAGCTCTGTGGAACGCTCGCTCTGTCTGCAACAAGCTTTCCTACATCCACGATCTTTTTGTTACTACCAAACTTTCCTTCCTCGCCATCACTGAAACCTGGCTCACCCCTTCTGACACAGTCTCCCCTGCTGCACTCTCTTACGGTGGCTTCCACCTTTCTCACACACCCCGCCCCAGCAGCAAACATGGTGGAGGAGTTGGTTTTCTCCTGTCAGATAACTGCTCCTTCACCCCAATCCCACTGCCACCCTCTGTTACCCTCCCATCCTTTGAGGTGCACTCTGTGCGCGTCTATGCCCCCAATAACCTCCAAATGGCTGTCATTTACCACCCCCAGGGCCAGCCACCACCTTCTTTGACCACTTCACCACCTGGCTACTTCATTTCCTTTCTGTGGACATCCCCACTATCATCATGGGTGACTTCAACATACCCATTGACACTTCCCTCTCAGCTGCCACTAAACTTCTATCTCTCACTTCCTCCTTCAGCCTCACTCAATGGTCCTCTGCAGCCACTCACAAAGACGGTCACACACTGGACCTCATCTTCACCCGCCTCTGCTCCCTATCTAACCTCTCTAACTCACCTCTTCCTCTTTCTGACCACAACCTTCTCACATTCTCATCTCTCTCCACTCCATGTCTACAATCCTCACCCCACAAACTTGCACACCCTCGCAGAAATCTTAAACACATTGATCTACACTCATTCTCTGAATCCCTCCTCCCTCTCACAGACATAAGCTCCCTACACAATGTGGATGACGCTGCCGCTCTATATAACACCACAATAGCTGTAGCTTTGGAATCTGCTGCCCCTCTCACACATACCAAAGCTCGCAAAATCAACAGACAGCCCTGGCACACCAGCCTGACCAAAGAACTGAGGCGAGCGTCCAGGGCTGCTGAGCGCCGATGGAAAAGATCCCACTCCAACGAGCACTTCATCGCATTCAAACAGTCCCTCACTACTTTCAAGACCACACTCGCCACAGCTAAACAAACCTACTTCTCATCACTCATATCCTCCCTGTCCCATGACCCTAAACAGTTATTCAACACCTTCAACTCTCTCCTCCGTCCCCCAGCACCTCCTCCCTCCCCACTTATCTCCGCTGAAGACATTGCCTCATTTTTCAAGCAGAAGATTGATAGCATCAGAGACAGTTTTAGTCCACAACCCCCAGAGTCCTTCCTCCCAACTGCCCAGCCCTCCACCTCCAAAACCAACTTCTCCACCATTACAGAAGATCGACTCTCCACTCTACTCTCAAGATCGCATCTCACCACCTGTCCACTTGATCCAATCCCTTCCCACTTCATCCCAAACCTCGCCACAGTCTTCATCCCAACCCTAACCCATCTCTTCGACCTATCACTAACAACTGGTGTTTTCCCCTCAAGCTTTAAACATGCCTCAATCTTACCTATCCTCAAAAAGCCATCTCTTGACCCATCCTCTGCATCTAGCTATCGCCCCATATCACTTCTCCCCTATGCCTCAAAACTACTGGAACAACATGTCCATCTTGAACTGTCCTCCCATCTATCTTCCTGCTCCTTCTTCGACCGCTTACATTCAGGCTTCCGGTCACACCATTCCACCGAAACTGCCCTAACTAAGGCCACCAATGACCTATTAACCGCCAAGAACAAGCGACACTACTCTATCCTCCTTCTCCTGGACCTGTCCTCTGCCTTTAACACAGTGGACCATTCCCTATTACTACAGACCCTCTCATCCCTTGGCATCACAGACTTGGCCCTATCCTGGATCTCGTCATATCTGACAGACCGGACATTCAGCGTCTCCCAATCACACACCACCTCCTCACCTCGCCCCCTATCTGTCGGAGTCAGTTCTAGGGCCCCTGCTCTTCTCCATTTACACCTTTGGCCTGGGACAGCTCATAGAATCTCACGGTTTTCAGTATCATCTCTATGCTGATGACACACAGATCTACATCTCTGGACCAGATATCACCTCCCTACTAACCAGAATCCCTCAATGTCTGTCTGCTATTTCATCCTTACCTTAAAGGTACCTTCACACTGAACAACTTTCCAACGAGAACGACAGCGATTCGTGACGTTGCAGCGTCCTGGATAGCGATCTCGTTGTGTTTGACACGCAGCAGCGATCAGGATCCCACTGTGACATCGCTGGTCGTAGCTAGAAGTCCGGAACTTTATTTGGTCGTCAGGTCGGCGTGATTCGTCATGTTTGACAGCAAAAGCAACGATGCTTCAATGGTTTTTCATGGAGCGAACAACCAGCGAGAACGATAAGTACGTCACTGGATCGCTCCTGCATCGTTCAGCTGTTGCCGGTGTTTGACGTCTCCTAGCGACCTAAACAGCGACGCTGCAGCGATCGGCTCGTTGTCTATATCACTGCAGCGTCGCTTAATGTGACGGTACCTTAACTCTAGATTTCTAAAACTTAACATGGACAAAACAGAATTCATTGTTTTTCCCCCATCTCATGCAACCCCCCAAACGAACCTATCCATTACAGTAAACGCCTGCCCACTCTCCCCAGTCCCATAAGCTCGCTGCCTCGGGGTAATCCTTGACACTGATCTTTCCTTCAAACCACATATCCAAGCCCTTTCCACTTCTTGCCGCCTTCAACTCAAAAATATTTCCCGGATCCGTACATTCCTAAACCAAGAATCTGCAAAAACCCTAGTCCATGCCCTCATCATCTCTCGCCTTGACTAGTGTAACCTCCTGCTCTGTGGCCTTCCCTCTAACACTCTCGCACCCCTCCAATCTATTGTAAACTCTGCTGCCCGACTAATCCACCTGTCTCCCCACTATTCCCTGGCCTCTCACCTCTGTCAATCCCTTCACTGGCTCCCCATTACCCAGAGACTCCACTACAAAACCCTAACCATGACGTACAAAGCCATCCACAACCTGTCTCCTCCATACATCTGCGACCTCGTCTCCCGGTACTTTCCTACACGCAACCTCCGATCCTCACAAGATCTCCTACTCTACTCCCCTCTTATCTCCTCTTCCCACAATCATATACAAGATTTCTCTCGTGCATCCCCCCTACTCTGGACCTCTACACCACAACACATCAGACTCTCGCCTACCATCGAAACCTTCAAAAAGAACCTGAAGACCCACCTCTTCCGACAAGCCTACAGACTGCAGTAACCACCGATCTACCAAACCGCTGCATGACCAGCTCTACCCTCACCTACTGTATTCTCACCCATCCCTTGTAGATTGTGAGCCTTCGCGGGCAGGGTCCTCTCTCCTCCTGTACCAGTTATGACTTGTATTGTTTGAGATTATTGTACTTGTTTTTATTATGTATACCCCTCCTCACATATAAAGCGCCATGGAATAAATGGCGCTATAATAATAAATAATAATAATACAGGATGTAACTCAGGATCATTAATGTAATGTATGTACACAGTGACTGCACCAGCAGTATAGTGAGTGCAGCTCTGGAGTATAATACAGGATGTAACTCAGGATCAGTAATGTAATGTATGTACACAGTGACTGCACCAGCAGAATAGTGAGTGCAGCTCTGGAGTATAATAGAGGATGTTACTCAGGATCAGTAATGTAATGTATGTACACAGTGACTGCACCAGCAGAATAGTGAGTGCAGCTCTGGAGTATAATACAGGATGTAACTCAGGATCAGTGATGTAATGTATGTACACAGTGACTGCACCAGCAGAATAGTGAGTGCAGCTCTGGAGTATAATACAGGATGTAACTCAGGATCAGTAATGTATGTACACAGTGACTGCACCAGCAGAATAGCGAGTGCAGCTCTGGGGTATAATACAGGATGTTACTCAGGATCAGTAATGTAATGTATGTACACAGTGACTGCACCAGCAGACTAGTGAGTGCAGCTCTGGAGTATAATACAGGATGTAACTCAGGGTCAGTAATGTAATGTATGTACACAGTGACTGCACCAGCAGAATAGTGAGTGCAGCTCTGGAGTATAATACAGGATGTAACTCAGGATCAGTAATGTAATGTATGTACACAGTGATTGCACCAGCAGAATAGTGAGTGCAGCTCTGGGGTATAATACAGTGCTATGAACAGGTGATTCAGAACCACAATGGACCTAGTGGTTTAAGAGCACACAAAGTGACCTGATAGTTACTAACATAGGACGAGCTCTGAGACGTGGGAACTCTGCTGACCGCAATCCCTAATCCTATCTTACCACACTAGAGGTAGCCGTGGATTGCGCCTAACGCTCCCTATGCAACTCGGCACAGCCTGAGAAACTAGCTAGCCCTGAAGACAGAAAAATAAGCCTACCTTGCCTCAGAGAAATTCCCCAAAGGAAAATGCAGGCCCCCACATATAATGACTGTGAGTTAAGATGAAAATACAAACACAGAGATGAAATAGATTTTAGCAAAGTGAGGTCCGACTTACTGAACAGACCGAGGATAGGAAAGATAGCTTTGCGGTCAGCACAAAAACCTACAAACAACCACGCAGAGGGGGCAAAAAGACCCTCCGCACCGACTAACGGTACGGAGGTGCTCCCTCTGCGTCTCAGAGCTTCCAGCAAGCAAGAAAAACCAATATAGCAAGCTGGACAGAAAATATAGCAAACAAAAGTAACACAAGCAAAACTTAGCTTATGCAGGGCAGACAGGCCACAATAACGATCCAGGAGAAAGCAAGACCAATACTGGAACATTGACTGGAGGCCAGGAACAAAGAACTAGGTGGAGTTAAATAGAGCAGCACCTAACGACTTAACCTCGTCACCTGAGGAAGGAAACTCAGAAGCCGCAGCCCCACTCACATCCACCAGAGGAAGCTCATAGACAGAACCAGCCGAAGTACCACTCATGACCACAGGAGGGAGCTTGACCACAGGATTCACAACAGTACCACTCCCTTGAGGAGGGGTCACCAAACCCTCACCAGAGCCCCCAGGCCGACCAGGATGAGCCAAATGAAAGGCACGAACCAGATCAGCAGCATGAACGTCAGAGGCAAAGACCCAGGAATTATCTTCCTGACCATAACCCTTCCACTTAACCAGGTACTGGAGTTTCCGTCTCGAAATACGAGAATCCAAAATCTTCTCCACTATATACTCCAACTCCCCCTCAACCAAAACTGGGGCAGGAGGATCAACGGATGGAACCACAGGTGCCACGTATCTCCGCAACAATGACCTATGGAATACGTTATGGATGGAAAAAGAAGCTGGAAGGGTCAAACGAAAAGACACAGGATTAAGAACCTCAGAAATCCTATGCGGACCAATGAAACGAGGCTTAAACTTAGGAGAGGAAACTTTCATAGGAATATAACGAGATGACAACCAAACCAAATCCCCAACACGAAGTCGGGGACCAACACAGCGCCTGCGGTTAGCGAAACGTTGAGCCTTCTCCTGAGACAATGTCAAATTGTCCACCACATGAGTCCAAATCTGCTGCAACCTATCCACCACTGTATCCACACCAGGACAGTCAGAAGACTCAACCTGCCCTGAAGAGAAACGAGGATGGAAACCAGAATTGCAGACAAACGGCGAAACCAAAGTAGCTGAGCTGGCCCGATTATTAAGGGCGAACTCAGCCAAAGGCAAAAAGAACACCCAATCATCCTGATCGGCAGAAACAAAACATCTCAGATATGTTTCCAAGGTCTGATTGGTTCGTTCAGTCTGGCCATTTGTCTGAGGATGGAAAGCCGAGGAAAAAGACAAATCAATGCCCATCCTAGCACAAAAGGCTCGCCAAAACCTCGAAACAAACTGGGAACCTCTGTCAGAAACGATGTTCTCCGGAATGCCATGTAAACGAACCACATGCTGGAAGAACAATGGCACCAAATCAGAGGAGGAAGGCAATTTAGACAAGGGTACCAAATGGACCATCTTAGAGAAGCGATCACAAACAACCCAAATGACCGACATTTTTTGAGAGACGGGGAGATCCGAAATAAAATCCATAGAGATATGTGTCCAGGGCCTCTTCGGGACTGGCAAGGGCAAAAGCAACCCACTGGCACGAGAACAGCAGGGCTTAGCCCGAGCACAAATCCCACAGGACTGCACAAACGAACGCACATCCCGCGACAGAGACGGCCACCAAAAGGACATGGCCACCAAATCTCTGGTACCAATGATTCCAGGATGACCAGCCAACACCGAACAATGAACCTCAGAGATAACTCCACTCCTCCATTTATCAGGGACAAACAGTTTCTCCGCTGGGCAACGGTCAGGTCTATTAGCCTGAAATTTTTGCAGCACCCGCCGCAAATCAGGGGAGATGGCAGACAAAATTACCCCCTCTTTGAGAATACCCGCCGGCTCAGACAAACCCGGAGAGTCGGGCACAAAACTCCTAGACAGGGCATCCGCCTTCACATTTTTAGAGCCCGGAAGGTACGAAACCACAAAGTCAAAACGGGAGAAAAACAGCGACCAACGAGCCTGTCTAGGATTCAACCGTTTGGCAGACTCGAGATAAGTCAAGTTCTTGTGATCAGTCAAGACCACCACGCGATGCTTAGCTCCTTCAAGCCAATGACGCCACTCCTCGAATGCCCACTTCATGGCCAGCAACTCTCAATTGCCAACATCATAATTACGCTCAGCAGGCGAAAACTTCCTGGCAAAGAAGGCGCATGGTTTCATCACCGAGCCATCAGAACTTCTTTGCGACAAAACAGCCCCTGCTCCAATCTCAGAAGCATCAACCTCGACCTGGAATGGGAGCGAAACATCTGGTTGGCACAACACAGGGGCAGAAGAAAAACGACGCTTCAACTCTTGAAAAGCTTCCACAGCAGCAGAAGACCAATTGACCACATCAGCACCCTTCTTGGTTAACTCAGTCAACAGTTTAGCAATACTAGAAAAATTATTGATGAAGCGACGATAAAAATTAGCAAAGCCCAGGAACTTTTGCAGACTCTTCAGAGATGTCGGCTGAGTCCAATCATAAATGGCCTGAACTTTAACAGGGTCCATCTCGATAGTAGAAGGGGAAAAAATGAACCCAAAAAATGAAACCTTCTGAACACCAAAGAGACACTTTAACCCCTTCACAAACAAAGAATTCGCACGCAGAACCTGGAACACCATTCTGACCTGCTTCACGTGAGACTCCCAATCATCCGAGAAGACCAAAATATCATCCAAGTATACAATCAGGAATTTATCCAGGTACTCTCGGAAGATGTCATGCATAAAGGACTGAAACACTGATGGAGCATTAGAAAGCCCGAATGGCATAACCAGGTACTCAAAATGGCCCTCGGGCGTATTAAATGCTGTTTTCCACTCATCGCCCTGTTTAATACGCACAAGATTATACGCACCACGAAGATCTATCTTGGTGAACCAACTAGCCCCCTTAATCCGAGCAAACAAATCAGACAGCAGCGGCAAGGGGTACTGAAATTTGACCGTGATTTTATTTAGAAGGCGGTAATCAATACAAGGTCTCAGCGAACCATCCTTCTTGGCCACAAAAAAGAACCCTGCTCCCAATGGCGACGACGACGGGCGAATATGACCCTTCTCCAAGGATTCCTTTACGTAACTCCGCATAGCGGCGTGCTCAGATACAGACAAATTAAACCGTCGACCTTTAGGAAACTTACTACCAGGAATCAAATCGATAGCACAATCGCAATCCCTATGCGGAGGTAGGGCACTGGACTTTGGGCTCATCGAATACATCCCGATAATCAGACAAGAACTCTGGGACCTCAGAAGGGGTGGATGACGAAATAGACAGAAATGGAACATTACCATGTACCCCTTGACAACCCCAGCTGGACACAGACATTGATTTCCAATCTAATACTGGATTATGGACTTGTAGCCATGGCAACCCCAACACGACCACATCATGCAGATTATGCAACACCAGAAAGCGGATATCCTCCTGATGCGCAGGAGCCATGCACATGGTCAGCTGGGTCCAATACTGAGGCTTATTCTTGGCCAAAGGCGTAGCATCAATTCCTCTCAATGGAATAGGACACTGCAAGGGCTCCAAGAAAAACCCATAGCGCCTAGCAAACTCCAAGTCCATCAAATTCAGGGCAGCGCCTGAATCCACAAATGCCATGACAGAAAAGGATGACAAAGAGCAGATCAAAGTAACGGACAAAAGAAATTTTGACTGTACCATACCAATGGTGGCAGACCTAGCGAACCGCTTAGTGCGCTTAGGACAATCGGAGATAGCATGAGTGGAATCACCACAGTAAAAACACAGCCCATTCTGACGTCTGTGTTCTTGCCGTTCAGCTCTGGTCAAAGTCCTATCGCACTGCATAGGCTCAGGTCCATGCTCAGATAATGCTGCCAAATGGTGCACAGTTTTACGCTCACGCAAGCGTCGACCGATCTGAATGGCCAAAGTCATAGACTCATTCAGACCAGCAGGCATAGGAAATCCCACCATAACATCCTTAAGGGCTTCAGAGAGATCTTTTCTGAAAATAGCTGCCAGCGCACATTCATTCCATTGAGTGAGCACAGACCACTTCCTAAACTTCTGACAATATATCTCTACCTCATCCTGACCCTAAGACAGAGCCAGCAATTTTTTCTCTGCCTGATCCACTGAATTAGGTTCATCATACAGCAATCCGAGCGCCAGAAAAAACGCATCAATATTACATAATGCAGGATCTCCTGGCGCAAGGGAAAATGCCCAGTCTTGAGGGTCGCTACGTAATAAAGAAATAATGATCTTAACTTGTTGAACTGGGTCACCAGAGGAGCGGGGTTTCAAAGCCAGAAACAGTTTACAATTATTCTTAAAACTCAGAAACTTAGCTCTATCTCCAGAAAACAAATCAGGAATAGGAATTCTTGGCTCTAACATAGAATTCTGAACCACAAAGTCTTGAATATTTTGTACTCTTGCAGTGAGATGATCCACACAAGAAGACAGATCTTTAATGTCCATCACTACACCTGTGTCCTGAACCACCCAAATGTCTAGGGGAAAAGAAAGACAAAACACAGTACAGAGAAAAAAAATGGTCTCAGAACTTCTCTTTTCCCTCTATTGAGAAGCATTAGTACTTTGGGCCTCCAGTACTGTTATGAACAGGTGATTCAGAACCACAATGGACCTAGTGGTTTAAGAGCACACAAAGTGACCTGATAGTTACTAACATAGGACGAGCTCTGAGACGTGGAAACTCTGCTGACCGCAATCCCTATGTAACTCGGCACAGCTTAAGGAACTAGCTAGCCCTGAAGATAGAAAAATAAGCCTACCTTGCCTCAGAGAAATTCCCCAAAGGAAAAGGCAGCCCCCCACATATAATGACTGTGAGTTAAGATGAAAATAGAAACACAGAGATGAAATAGATTTTAGCAAAGTGAGGCCCGATTTACTGAACAGACCGAGAATAGGAAAGATAGCTTTGCGGTCAGCACAAAAACCTACAAACAACCACGCAGAGGGGGCAAAAAGACCCTCCGCACCGACTAACGGTACGGAGGTGCTCCCTCTGCGTCTCAGAGCTTCCAGCAAGCAAGAAAAACCAATATAGCAAGCTGGACAGAAAATATAGCAAACAAAAGTAACACAAGCAAAACTTAGCTTATGCAGGGCAGACAGGCCACAATAACGATCCAGGAGAAAGCAAGACCAATACTGGAACATTGACTGGAGGCCAGGAACAAAGAACTAGGTGGAGTTAAATAGAGCAGCACCTAACGACTTAACCTCGTCACCTGAGGAAGGAAACTCAGAAGCTGCAGCCCCACTCACATCCACCAGAGGAAGCTCATAGACAGAACCAGCCGAAGTACCACTCATGACCACAGGAGGGAGCTTGACCACAGGATTCACAACAATACAGGATGTAACTCAGGATCAGTAATGTAATGTATGTACACAGTGACTGCACCTGCAGAATAGTTAGTGCAGCTCAGGAGTATAATACAGGATGTAACTCAGGATCAGTAATGTAATGTATGTACACAGTGACTGCACCAGCAGAATAGTGAGTGCAGCTCTGGAGTATAATAGAGGATGTAACTCAGGATCAGTAATGTAATGTATGTACACAGTGACTGCACCAGCAGAATAGTGAGTGCAGCTCTGGAGTATAGTAGAGGATGTAACTCAGGATCAGTAATGTAATGTATGTACACAGTGACTGCACCAGCAGAATAGTGAGTGCAGCTCTGGAGTATAATACAGGAGGTAACTCAGGATCAGTAATGTAATGTATGTACACAGTGACTGCACCAGCAGAATAGTGAGTGCAGCTCTGGAGTATAATACAAGATGTAACTCAGGATCAGTAATGTAATGTATGTACACAGTGACTCCACCAGCAGAATAGTGAGTGCAGCTCTGTATTTACAAAGCTACTATATATTTCTGTAGATTGTATCTATATAAACAGTATTGTAGCACAATGAGATGATGATGGCGGTATGTTGGTTACAGCCTTGTGTGTTCTCTGCAGACTGGAGCACGTGTCAGCTAAGTGACAAGGCCGTGTGTGGAAATGGTATTAAGACCCGGATGCTGGACTGTGTACGTAGTGACGCCAAATCTGTGGCTCTGAAGTTCTGTGAGGAGGTAAGTGGTGTCCGTATAGTTCACACCCTACTCTGTGTGATCTTCGCCTACATTGTCGTTTATTTGTCACATGGTTACAGGCCGTGCACCTTTTCACTAAGCTCCTTCCATTGACAAAAATGCATAAAAAAGGAAAAAAAGTCACAATTTTTGTGCAAATGCAACATGCACCAAACTTTGTGAGATAGAAGGGATGATACATTTTTAAGGTTTCCTTTCATTTTGCAGTTACTTCTGTTTTTTAAGGTTCACAGGTTTTTTCCATCTTCAAGTGGAGCATGCGACTGAAGCTTAGTTAAAGGGGTTGTCTCAACGTCTTCAAATGGCTGAAATTGCAAAGCGCTTGTAATAACAAGCAACTTTGTAATATACTTCTTATTAAAGAAAACTCAAGAATTAGGAATGTCTGATTCTGTGGTTTACTGCTCGTTGCCTATGTTACCGACCACCTGTTCTATCAGAGGTGGCCGGTTTCCTTGCAAAGTAACTGGAACTTGCAAGTCTGCTATGCAGCTGGTTGGATTTAGCAGATCTGGTCGGCGTCAATGCCCCTGCGTCTTCCGATCTACATCAATCGTATGCAAAAGTGCTAGACCGACAGACCGATCGGGCAGATCTGCCGACAAAAATGGAGAAGTTAAAAGTTGCTTGTGAAATGATGCCAGGCTGCTAGATGTGTCTGTATAGGGCGACCAACCGGGAGACAGCCGGAGCAAACCTATTGACAGGATCCCTTTAAATGACTTGTGGTGATAACCGGGGCTGGGATTGGTGGGCAAAGTAGACGGGGTCCTTGGTGCTAAAGACAGATGGAGGTCCCAGTCATCCGACCCCCTCCAATATAGTTTTTACCATCTATCCACTGGATTGGGGGGATTTCTTTGGTGGGAATGCTGCTTTATAATTATATGCCTAGTATAAAATTGCAGACTGAAGTATCCGCTTTCTCGTAGCTCGGTTTGGAGAAAACCTGGCATATGAACACGACCTGCGTCGTCGAATGTCCCGTTAATTGTCAACTCTCGGACTGGTCTCCATGGTCTAAGTGCTCAACAGACTGTGGCCTTGCAGGTTTGTATTGAACATCAACCGAAACGAGTTAAAATGGTAACATTGTATTTCTGGATCAACAAATATGTGATTTTTCCGATACTCTGTCGGGAGATCTTTTTGTTATATGTATCTATATGGTGCCACCCAGTGGCTGTGATGTGTACTGCAACCAGTCATAGTTTAAAATACTAAAATACAAACAGATACCAATACAAGAAACCATCTCCTAGTATAGGGGCAATGATGACTAGCACCCAGGGTCCCTCTCCCCGCCCCCCCCTTATTTTTCACACAGAAAACAATATGCAAATGATGTGCAAAAGATGCAAACGTGCAAAATATGTGGAAAATACAAAGACTGGCTCCATACAGGTCTCAATATGCATATATCCAGACACAGTGTGCGGATGGAAACTTATATGCCTAAACCGATGTCACAGTACCGCATGGGTGCAGAAAGATGTTACATAACGTCCTTGTAAGGAAAATGCAATGCACAATGAAGGATAGGAAAGCAGATGAAGACGGCAGATATATAGCATTTGCCTTTTTCTAGTTGTTTGTTTAACCCTTTAGAGACAGCTATGTTCTCCTGTAGTAGATAAACCCTTTACAAGCAGACAGGCCCTCCTTTAGTATATTAGCTATTTATATGGGTCGTACTATACGTTGTGGCATACTATTATATAGCTAATAAGTTTTCTAATTTTAGCAAAGTTGGGGAACATTTTTGCCTGCAGAAAATTGTATCTAGCATTCATCCTGTATTGATTCAGCTCCCCAGGAACATATTTTGTGTCTCTCCAGACAAACGATCAGATTTTGCATCCACTTTGGTGAAATAAAAATAAAATCCCTCTAACAGCGAGGAAATCCTTCATTTACTAATGAGATATTTGGGAAAAGTCTTCTGTTTTCATCTACCATCATGTTTTGAGTTTTTCTCAGCAGTGACAGGTCCTCTTCTAAGTTGAATGAAAACT